>NC_081826.1:150367486-150978111 GCF_030867095.1 Alligator mississippiensis
GCAACATTGCAGTGAGCTGGCCCAACCTTTCAGCTGCTCAAGCTACATGGGGCTTGCCAGAGATTTTAGTGAGAGCAGGAGCAGTGGTATCATAGAATCATAGAAAATTAGGGTTGGAAGGGACCTCAGGAGGTCATCTAGTTCAACCCCCTAACCACCCCCAACTAAGTCACATTCCAGCCAGGGCTTTGTCGAGCCGGACCTTAAAAACCTCCAAGGATGGAGATTCAACTACCTATTTGGTAACCCGTTCCAGTGCTTCACCACCCTCCTACTGAGAAAGTTTTTCTTAATACTCAACCTAGACTTCCCTTGTACGGCAGGGAGGGAGCTGCTCCAGGACCAGGATCTTGCAGCGGTGACAGCATGGTCTGGAGCTGGGGAAGAGCTGCAATCTGCTGCACACACGCCCTGGGCAGGGGTGTGCAGGCAACCAATGGCAGCTCGTCCCTGGCTCTGGATCACGCTGTCACTGCTGCAAGATCCCAACCCCGGCCCTGAAGAGGCTCCTGGCCTAGCCATGCATTCTGCCAGCACTGCTGGGGCAGGTCTCCATGGAAACTCTGGTCTGTCATGGCCCTGCTGCTCCTGGGGTCTCCATGGAAACTGGCCACAGCAACATGGACAGGGGTGGCTGGGAACTGGAGTCCGCTGCCAGCTGGATCCACCATGTTGCTTGTAGAGTGTAAAGGGCAAATCAATACCAGCAGGGTGTTTCATATCTTAATTTTAACACAACAACAGTGAGGCAGATTATATTTCTTTCAGGAAATGTTAGGTGTTAAATAAAGTAGGCTCCAAGGACTGATATTACAGCACATATTACAGCTTGAGAAGAGGAACCAAAATTGATCCTCTGGTGCTAAGCTTTCTTGATTTTTGCGATTATAACTGAGAAGAAAAAAAACCCATTGCAGGTAATACAAGTTGATAACAGAAAAATACTGTAACAACTCAATAGCTTCACTCATCAATTTTAGAAGTCTCTCCTATGCTCTTGTATTACCTATATACATAATGGTTAAATGCATAATGCCCTTAACCTCATAACAATGCCAGTCCCAAGTTTTTGCTGACTGCTTCTAACAAATACCAGTTATCTGTATATCAGTTAAGTGTATAACTACTTAAAACATCTTTCAGTCCTAGTTTCTGTTTTGTAATATCACTGTACTCTGTTTAGTACCATGGCTTTCAACCTTTTTTTAGATTCAAAGATGTGGCATAACTAGTGAGATGAATAGGGTCAGTTTCTGACTTAGGATGGGAGGGCAAAAAAAGGTGACTACTCCCAGCAGATATGTGATTGCAATTGCAATGGTGGTGGCAAGCAGAGGTCGTCACTGCTCCTATAGCCCAGGCACCCAGTCTAATCCCTACACTACTGGTTCAAGGTACCCCTTGTTAGATTTAATGCACTCCTTGGAAAATACCAGCTTTCACTCATTTTTGACGCCAAAAAAAATGGAGCGATTCTTCTGTTGCAAAGAACTCAGAATATGTTTGACACTGTGAATTTAGCTGTAAGCAAAGGGTATTTATAAATGGATCCATGTCAGAATGGCAGGAGGTTTTGAGTGAAATCCCACAAGGGTCTGTCCTGGAGCCTGTGCTGTTCGACATGTTTATTAATGCTATGGATGCTGGAATCAAGAACTTCTTGAGCAAGTTTGCAGATGACCCAAAATTAGGAATATTGTGACCATTTTGGAGGACAGAAGCACAACGTATAAGTATCTTGACAGATTGAAAAGCTGGGCTAGGGCTAACAGACTGAAGTTCAGTGTTGACAAATGCAAGGTGCTACACCTTGGGAAGAATAATCAAAAATACAAATACAAAATGGGTGACACCTTGCTGGATGGCAGCACTACAGAGAAGGATGTGGGAGTCTTGGTAGATCTCAGACTGAACATGAATCTGCAGGTGAGGCAGATGCACAAAAGGCCAATGTAATTTTGGGATGCATCAATAAACGCTTTAGGTGCAAGACACGGGAGGTGATAGTGCCTCTCTACTTGGTACTGGTTAGGCTTAATTTAGAGTACTGTGGAAATTTTGGGACCTACATTTTAAAAAGGATATGGAGAAGTTAGAGAAGGTCCAGTGGTGAGAAACAAAAATGATAAAGAGCTTGCAAGACAAGTCACATGAGGAGAGGTTGATGGAAATAGGCATGTTGAAGGAAATAGGCAGCTTGCGAAAAGGGCCCTTAAAAAGGATTGGATACCAGAAAAAAATTCTTCACTGTTGGGGGGGGGGGGCGCAGTAGAATAGGACTGCCTACAGAAATTGTGGAATCTCAATCACTGGAGGTGTTCAAGAATAGGCTGAACAGGCATTAGTCAAGGATAAGCTAGGTGTAGGCCTATGCTCTACTCTGGGTACTTCCCATGCTTGTGAGCCTTTCTGGTTGCCACATGGGGCCAGGAGAGAATTTTTCCTCTTACCTGCATCAGGAGTTTTTTAAAGCCTTCCTCAGAAGCATTGGGCTGCAGCCAAGGCTGGGGATTTTGACTGGGTGGAACAGGCTTTAGCAGGCTGCTGGAGCCAGAGACTACAGCCCAGCAGCAGGTGGTAACACAAAACACAGGCTGCTCAGGAGGGCTGGGCCATCTGAAGGAGGTAATTAAAGGCTACAATAAGTTAAAAGCATGCTACAAGAAGGTGGTGGTGGGGAAGGGTGAGGGCTGGACGTGAAGCCGGCAGTGGCGGCAACGCAGAATGGCAGTGTTCACAGCTGCAGGGGGCCCCTTGGCTTCAGGGCCTGCTGTGGCCTCAGGTTTTGCCCTGATTAAGAGGAACTTTCAATACAGTGGCAAGGCAGTGGAACAGGATACCTAGAGAAATTATGGAATCTCCGTCCTTGGAAGTTTCTAAGAGCAGGTTAGACAGACACTTGGCTGGGATCATTTTGTCAGGGATGATCCTGCCTTGATCAGGGGGCTGGACTAGATGACCTTGTGAAGTCCTTTCCAAACCTACTTTCCTATGATCCTGTGATGTATCAGGATTGCTACAATTCCACCTTCACAAGTGTTCTAATAGCATCCCTGAAACTGTCCAGCTTCATTTTCAAGCCTTAAAGAGACTCACAGAACTGGAAGGGAACTCAAGGGTTATCTAACTTAACCCCCACACAGATGCACAATGCATGTTTCTAAATCAGGAGTGCTCAGCCCCAGCCAAAGGACCAGATCTGGCCCTTGGAGCTGTGTCATTTGGTCTGCTGGGCTCCCCACAGGTCCAAAATTTTGGCAGCTGGGGAGTGGAATAGCATTAACTGCCACTCCCCTCCTGACAGATTTCCAAATCCATGGGGACCCTGGTAGACTGGATAGCATGTCTCTTAAATACTGTCAGGTACATTATGGTTAGGGTAGGACAGAGTCCAATCCAGATGCACAGGACTGTGCAGAAGCAGCACAGGGCTCAATCTGGGCATGCCAGATCTTATCCAAACCTCTGCAATCTGATCTGGGTCTCTGGGGCCCAATCTGGAACACAGGGCCTGAACCCAGCAGTGTGGGGCTGGGATGAGGTAGCAGAGGATCCAATCAGGATGGCATGAGACCCAATCCAGGCACAGGGCCTGATCCAGGTGACATGGGGTCCGATCTGGCTGTGCAGGGCCTGATCCAGGCACGTGGGACCCAATCCAGGAAGTGTGGACCTGACCTGAGGCTGTGCAGAACCCAATTAGGGCAACATGGGGCCTGATCTGGGCACACGGGACCCAACTTTGTGCACCAACACCCCAAGGAATCCAGCCTGGAGACTTGCTCTGTGCAATTCATCCTGCTTGCAAGGCTGAAAGTTGATCACTAGTGTTCTAGCTCCACATACATCCTTATCCAGCCACTTGGTAAAACCTCTGAAGACAGGGTTTCCATAACTCCTGAAAGCTTCTAGCAGCTGTTGTGAAGCTGACCTGATCCTGTAATTTTCAGGGCCTCCAAAGGCAAAAGCTTACTAGTTTTAGGGCTAATACCATAGTACTTATAGCACTGTGTATATAATCAACATCGTCTATACTAAATTTGAATGACTGCATACTCTAAGTAAGCAAATAGCCTTTTTTATTAAGTCCTGAGGATATGTATGTAAATGGAATACACTGTGGATTGATGCCTTTTCCTCATTTGAGGAACTTTTGCAGTTGGAATAATTCTAAATAAAGTCCATTAAACAACTGTACAGTTTCTTAATGCCAGAGGGGAAGGAGAAGTATGAGCAAATCTATATTACCCTACTTACATTTCATTTTTAGAAAGGATATAGTTTGTGTAGTTAATACATTTCTAAACAAGTTCTGTTTGACAAATGCATAAAGAATACAAGGGATATGTGACAGAGAAAGAAACCACAGTGTAAGACATAGCAATGGTATGAAATTGCAGCAAAATAAGTTTAGATTGGATCTCAGGAAAAAACTTTTTCACAGGGAGGAAATGGAATAGGCTGCCTGGAGAGGCTGTGGAATCTCCTTCATTGGAGGTTTTCAAGAACAGATTGGATAAGTATAGATCAGGGATGCTCTAGAAGTAGCTGTGCCTGGAGTGTACTGTAAAGAGCAGCAGTTGGAAACCTAGGGCTCTCCTTATCCACAAGTGATCTTTGGGAGATTCTGAAAAATGCTCAGTAGCCCAGAAGAGGTGGGTATTGGAGAAGCCCATGCTCAGCAGCAGGAAAACGAAGCAGAGCTCTGCAGCCAGCTTAGTAATGAAAAAAGATTCAAGGAAGGGAAT
Source organism: Alligator mississippiensis (assembly GCF_030867095.1). Lineage (NCBI taxonomy): Eukaryota > Metazoa > Chordata > Crocodylia > Alligatoridae > Alligator > Alligator mississippiensis. The sequence continues at coordinate 150,372,235 of NC_081826.1, forward strand.
TAGGGTAAGTTTATGGAGGGGATAGGATGAAAGAAGAGTTCTGGCTCTCTAGTTAGGGTGTGTGATATGTAGAGTTATGTTTGCTATCCTGCTTCTCTTGTTACAGGTGTCAGGGTTTTTTCGGGGAGATTTTTTTCCCCTTCCTTTTGGGTTTTGGGTATTGGCTGCAGCCAAGGCTGTAGATATTGGCAGGGGTGTGCTGATGCTTCTGCTGGGAGTAAAACCCAGAGGTTCCTGGTTAGAAGTCTTTCCCCTCCTCACAGGCTCAAACTGATTGCCACATTTGGGATTAGGAAGGAATTTTACCCCATGATCAGACTGGCATAGACTGTGGGGACTTTTGCCTTCCTCTTTAGCAGGGTCATGGTCGCCTTCCTTGGTTCTCTCAAGTGTATTTTAAATAACTGCTTCCTGTCCTTACAGCAGCAGGACATTGATAGTGCCTTTCTTCTGCTTTACCTGTGGCAGGTTAGGGTGTTCTTGGTATTTTGGGGCAATATGTCTTGTAGATGTTTGTGTATTCATAGGAATAGGTTAGACCATGAATGACTGGTGCCTCCCGATACTAGGGGGGCACCATTTTTTAGGGGGCAGCATTGGCAGCAAGTGGGGACCACCCACAGATGCCAGCGGCAGCAGCAATGGCAGGGGAGCGAGCGGAGACCACCCGCAGATGGCAGCGGCAAGGGGTAGGGGGTGGCGAGTGGCGACTGCCTGCAGATGCCTCCAGCAGTGTTGGCAGCGAGGGGGTGGCGAGCAGCAACTGGCCACCACCGCTGGCTTCTGCGGGCAATCTCAGGGGTGTGCACGTGCCCCCCCCTCCCTGAGTTGCCTATAGGTTAGACAGGTACTAATTATTAGTGGGAGAGAGGGTCTCTTAAATTCAAAATAATCTTGGATTTGAGTAACTGCGGTAAACCAGAACTGTAGAGACCTAGTTGAAATTGTTCCAAGTTTCTCTAAAAAGTGCCATCAGAAAAAAGTTATTTTTTCTAAGTCATCAGTGCAGCTATTTTATTTGTGGCACTATGTAAGACAGATATGTAATTGGTATAAACCACAGAGAAAAGATGTTAATGGCTTTCTGAAGGATGTGTAGTAAAGCTATTCGTGCAATACTTGCAAGACTACCATCCCTTTCCCAATAAACCTATGTAGTCCCAAAATCCTCTTCCACCTTCCCAAAACAAGCAAGAATATGTTTCAGGCAAATTTTATACTGATTTATAGATAAATCACCCTAGGCCTGAATTCTGTTTAGGTCCATATAATTTTATGGATAAATTGGCCATGGTTTTTCTTCAGCTTTATTTTTACACCAAATCCAAATTTGAGAGTTTAATAGTACAACATTGATAAATGTATATGTAACAAATTGTGGGCACAGTTTAAACTATTCTGGCTCTGGCTTAATAATGCTTTTTACTTCTTCCATAAACTGCTCCCTTTTAAGATAAACCAGTAACTCCTTCAGAATGGAAGGTATGGAATATATTTCATTCAAATAATTAGGAGTATCAAGTAATTAGGAATATATAAGAATAATAAGACAGGAGTCTGGCCCCCACCCGGTCACCATCTATGCACATGCATTTCAGTGCCGTAAATGACTCTGCTGTAAGATAGTACTGTGCCCTAATACCAGCACACGTGTAGACCATGATATTTTACTGCAGAGCTAATTAGCGTACTCTGCAGTAAAGCGCACATGTAGATGCACCCAGCAGATACCGGTAAAATGTATTCAGGTTTTCATTTATCCTAACTGCTTTGGCAGTAAGTATCTTGCACTGCTATCTTTTTGGCACATTTTAGTAATACCAAAAAAAGACCTTAGAAATTATGAAGCACTTAGAAACATACACAAGCATATAGTAAACCAGTTGGATGTGAGGGTGAGTAGAGGACCCTTGGGATGGGAGGCAACAAGATGTAAAACCATTACTACAGTTAAGTAATACTTCAGCAACAATCATGTTGGTGTCAGTAAAAAAGCTGTTGTAAGTAAAATGTTTGCTGATTGTCAGTAGAATAGTGTTTTTTCTTGGGTTAGCAACCCTGTTCTCCTTGCCCTTTAACATCCTAATTTTCTAATACATTTTCCACAGGGATCATAAATAATGAGTAGCACTAACAAAGGTATTAGGAGAACTGAACATACCTATTAGTGTGAAACAAAGATGTGTCATTATTGTCTTGAAAAGGGGAAACACTATCCTAAGCAATAATGTTTATCTATACATGCTTAAGGATAACTTTACACTGAAGTATTCCAAAAGGAACAACATGAGTAGTCAATCCTAAAAAAAGAAAAAATAACGGGGCACCAAGCTCTGGGCAGCACTGTACAGCCAACCTATGGCAAACCACCAAGCTCAGAGGCTTTTTTGACTGTTAAATAAATCCTGTTGCAGAATCAACATGCATGAACAGCTTTACTCTTGTATTGACAATTTATAGAACTGTCTGCAAGGCAATTACTTTTCTCCATTTAATTTACCATCTCAGTTAAGAAGACCAAAGAATAAATTTACCTTTGCCTAAATTAATCTTTACATTGCATAGTTAGTGTAATATAGCTGCTATAAACCCCAGTACCTCCCTCAATCTTTAAAAGACATTCTGATTTTTTATAAATTAAAGATACAATAGTGAAATAAAATATTGCAAGACAATGTTTAAAAGATAAAATTGCAAACTTGTAAGGGTGGAATTGACCCATTTTTAATGTTTTGCCTAAATTACTTGGCTCAGGAAGTAGAATACCACAGCCAAATGAAAATTATAAATGCATGTTACCAAGACCGGATGCAACAGTTTTGTAGCCTCATCATTTATAAACTGTGAAGTTTCAGATTTTAAAGTGTAGTAAAAAATCACCTCATTTAGAGAGGGGATTTACAATAAAAATACAATTCTCAAAGATAAGCTTTTCCAACTTAATGAAAGGCAGAATATGATAGTGTTGTCTGACAAAATATAACTGGAGAAATTGTTGCATGAAGAATCATTGAAAAAAGATATTGTCTGTTTTTCATATTAAACTTTTAATCATTTAGGATAGTTTATTTGATGTAATTTTTATTTCATTAGACCTTTGAATAAAAACAGTGTTTAACAGGAGGATATGGAGTAGATGATCCAGAATTAAAAACAAATCAGACTAATTTCTTAATGTTTGTAGATTTTGTGAAAAGTTTGATAAAGAAATATATATCCAACTGGTATTTTAGCTTTCATTTACATTTCAAAATGCTATGTTGAATAATTCCTTGAACAGCCATGGAGTTGGAAACTATCCAAACTGGCTCAGTGAAATTTAATGTTTTGTGAAGTATGACTGCTACTGATCACATGGTTACAAGAATACCTTGTGATTGGTTTGCTTGGTGAGGTAGGATTTGTTGGAAACTCCCAGAAAAAAGGAGCAAAATGCTTTCCCCCTTTCTCTCTGCATTTCCTCTGCTTCCTATGATTTTAAAACCTTTTTTTGGAAATCTGAGAGGTGATGTAGAGCAACTAGTCACTGAACAACATAATTAACTCTAAGTTCAAATTTGATATATTTTCTGTGTCTGTCACAAGTGCTTTCTGGCCTTTGTGCAATTGTTGGATAAAATTTATTTAGAAATGTTTTCATCGTGCACACACACAAAATATTTTCTCTCTCTAAATGAGGAAACGTCTGAAATTAGTTATGTATTAGCCATTCTTTATATATTATTAAGACTTTTCCCAAATTTTAATTAGCCTTATTTAGAATTAACTTATTTAGAAAGAAGTTAACTCTACAATTTTTTCTTAAAAGGATGAAAAAACATGAAATTTATATTTTCTCACTGATATTAAATACTTCTAGTAAGAATAAATTAATCCCTCCTATCCCCTCTCCCTCCAAACTACCTGACAGCGTCAAGATGCATGCGTCCAAACATAATACCAACAGGTCTGGACAAAGGGAGGATGGATTTCTGAATTATGTACCAAACCCCTTGGGCAGAAATAGCTCAGTACATAAACTGAGTGTAAAGGGTAGATGGAAACCTCCTGAAAACTTACGACAAGTAAAGCTGTAGAGCTGTTAAAACTGCTGCCCCATTTCACGTTTCAGCCTGGAGCCAAGTATCTGCAGTGCCATTAATGTTAGTTTTCTGCCATGCACCTTGAAGTCTAACTGATATCCTGTGGTTCATTTTGATGTACAAGTAGGCAGGGCGCTGGGCAGGGAATCAGATTCAGGATCTGTTTCTGGCTCTGTCTCTGTCCTGTGGAGTGACCTTGGACAAGTCGCTTCCTCTCCTTGTGTCTGTTCCTACTCTCCTCTCTGTCTACAACTTTAATTCCTCCAAAAGTGTAGGGAATACTTTGCATAATAGGTAAAGTCCTGTCCACAGCTAACTTTAACAGGAATTGTACCATTGATGGGGGGACGGTGGTGGGGGGGAGAGACTTAAGATGATTTCTTTTATGTTTTCACAGCATGAAGCAAAATGGGGGCCCATTTTGTTTGGGGCTTTTAGAGGCTAGAAAAATATAAACACTGCTACTGTAGCACCTAAAGTGAGAGAGAGCCCAAAGGCAACTAGAACCATTTTTAAAGGTAAAAAAAACACTGAAGCATTTTCAAAAAAATGTTGGTTTCAAAAGAATGTTGTTATTATTAGGCCTGTGTGAAGCAGCAAGTATTTGCTTTGGATTTGTCCCTCCAAATCAGCGGAATCCAGTGATTCAATTCAGGGATTTGAATTGCTGTCCCAATTCGATTCAGCCGATTCAGATCCAGAGATTTGGTGCCAGTTAGGAGATTCAGCCATAGACTAAACAGGCAGCAGTCCTCGACCACGCTGGACACAGCTGCCTCCAGCTGGTAAGTCTGTTGTGGTGGGCGGAGGGGGAAGGGAAGGGGCCGGGGGGGGGCAGATCAATGCCCCCACAGCAAGAGAGGGATTGGGGCTGAAGCAAGCTGCACAGCCAGGGCAGGGGGGCACAGGACTCGGGGAGGGCAGCTCCTGCCACTACGCGCCACGATGCGCCGCTGGTCCGGGAGCTGCTCTTCTGGTGGCTCCTCTGGTGGCTCTCGCCATTGGTCCGGGAGGGCATGGGAGTGGGCGTGTTCCCCCAGATCTGTGCGGGGCAGGCTGGGCTGGGCTGGGCTCTGGATGGGCAGAAGGTACTGGGAATGGGGACTATGCCCTCCTGCCACTCCCTCAGCCAGGGCAGGGAGGCGTGGTACAGTACCAATGCGCTGCTTTGGACAAGTGGCACATGACAGCGGAAACTGCTCCAGTCTCCCTGCACCTCCCAGACAAGCTGCGGCTTCGTCCTGCCACACCCCTGCTGCGGCAGGGCATGGGGGTGGGCGTGTGCACCCGGATTGGGGAGGGGCTGGTGGCAGGGACTATGGGGAATGTTAGGGTGGCTGCAGCCCCCTCATAGCCCCGCTCCACTGCGCTCTGCGTGGTGGGCAAACTGGGGCTAGCTGCCTGGAGTGCAGCCCTGGCTCCACCTGCCCTGTGGAGCACAGCCTAGCAGTGGGGCTAGCCTTCTGGAGCATAGCCTGGCCCTGCGCAGGTTCGGGGGCACATGCCCGCTCCAATGCCCTCCCAGACTGATGGCGTGCAGTGGCAGAAGCCCCCCTCCCTGAGTTGATCTGTCCCCCCCACCCTCCCTATCTGCCCAACACAACAGACTTACCAGCTGGAGGAAGCTGTCAGAGCTGACTCGAGCAGGGTGCGGGGCCCAGGTCAAATCAGCCTATGCGGGGCCAAGCCCCCGGATCTGAAGAAGCTGCCACCGCTATTGGCAACAGTGGTGTCAGCAGTGGGGTGGGGGTAGCAAGCGGCTGGACGTGGAGCTGCCACTCTGCCTAGCTCCGCAGGGCTCCCCAAAGCATGGGGCCTGGGGCAGTTGCCCCAATTGGCCCCCACCTAGGTACGGCCCTGGCAGCTATGTCCAGTGTGGTTAAGGACTGCTGCCTGTTTAGTCTATGGCCGAATCTCCAAATCGGTGCCAAATTGATTCAGAGGCTTCTGAATTGATTCAGCCCTTTTAACGGGTCTTCCTAGTCAATTCAGAAATGTATCTGCGAAACTCCTCCAAATCGAATCGGCTGCCAAAGCTTTGCATAACCCTAGTTATTATACACGTGTTTTCAATTGACAAAGCAGGATTAGATCTTGAGTGCCTTTCTCAGAATCTGCTTAGCTTCTATTAATTTCTTTAAAATTATAGTCTCATTTATTAGTATTATTTCTCCATGTCAGTCAACATATTGTAGATTCTGCGCTGCTTGCAGGATATTCCCTAAATATAACAATTAGCAAACCTGTGTACTACATGGCCACATCTTCTTAACTGGCACTGGAGACAACTTTCTTTTGCTGGGTGCCACTCATGAAAGTGTGTAAATCTGCATTGTATCCATGTGTTTATGGGCCTATGAATGACCAAATTTTTCTCAGCTACTCTAACACTGGTTGCAAAGTAGAGCTAATACTGCATTTTTCTAATGGGTGGCCATACAGAGTAGGAGGGACAGAACAGTTCCTAGTCACTCCCAACAAGGGCCAGTAATTCATTATCACAATTTGGCTCATAGGGACAATCCAACTCTCACAAAATAAAGTGAATTCTCTCCAATGGAAAATGGATCCGGTCTTGAAAGCACTGTTAGGTTATAAGGTAATTTACTCCAACATTTGGCAAGTTGAATAACCTCATAGTGATAAACACATGTTTAAAAATGATTGTATTTTACTTTCAAATTCCCAAAGCATTAGATTATACCAGCTGTATCAGCTGTGAAGATTTCTTACTGGAGCCCTTTCTGTCAAAGTCTGTGTCACATTAAATGGGATTTCCAAAAGGCCCCTGAACTTTGCAGACAACATGAAACTGAAAAGGGTTGCCAAAACATTGGAGGATTGGAATAGAATTGTAATATTATAAAAGCCTATGTCTGTCTGTATGTCCGTAACACTTTATTTACACTCCAATTGGCTGACAGAAACAGCCAATCAGAGTGCTCCAAGCATGGGAGAGCGCTGCCATGATTCCGAGGCTGCACTGAGGACTGGACAGAGGGTGGGGGAGCCGAGGCCAGCAAGAAGCAGAACAGCAGAAGCATGGGGCATTAGTTGGTGGCACTCCATCCCTCCCCACCCCCCGGTCATTCTTAATGGGCAATTGTCTAGTATAGAAGAATCTTGACAGATTGGAAAGCTGGGCTGGGGACAACAGAATGAAGTTCCATGCAGACAAAGGTAAGATGCTACACCAAGAGCAGAATAATCAGAAGCACAAACACAGAATGGATGATAACTGGCTGGGTGGTGACACTACTCAAAAGGATTTAGGGTTTTTGTTGGATCACATACTCCACATGAATCAGCAAAGTTATGCTGGTGCAAAAAAAAAAAATAAAAAAGTGATTTTTTTGGGATGCATCAACAGGTGTATTAGGTATAAGACCTAGGTGGTAATAGGGTAATAGCACCCTATTTAGTGCTGCTCAGGTCTCATCTAGAGTATTATATTCATTTCTGAGCTCCACATTTTATAAAAGAGGTGAAGAAGTTAGACAGAGTTCAGACATGAGTGACAAAAATAACAAAGGTGTTGGAAAGCAAACTGTACAAAGAAAGGTTGAGTAAGTAAAGTAAATGACAGGAGGGCAGGGATGGGGGGTGGACATTATGGTAGTCTTCAGATATCTGAAAGGCTGTCAAAGACGAGGGAGAACAACTCCACATCCTGAACTCTGTTCAAGAGAGAAAAGCAATGGCTTAAATTGTAGCAAGATAAATTTAGATTAGATCTCAGGGGAAAAAAAAAAATTCTTTACTGTTAGAACAATAAGGCAATGGAACAGACTGCACAGGGGAGCTGTGGAATCTCTTTCATTGGAGGTTTTCAAGAGGAGGTTGGATAGGTATTGGTCAGAGATGCTTTAAGCATAGGGGTTGAACCATATAACTCTTGAGGTTCCTTCCAAACCTATAGTTCAATGATGCTATGACTTTCCACATTTTAACAAGAAAAGTTCAAGGTCTGTTTAGTAGATCTCAAACAGAATGATTGCAACAGTAGGTATAGAATGCTCACATTCACCCCTGTGTAGAAGAAGGATGACAATGAGGTGGTTGCAAGGAACTGGGCTCCATGGAATCACAGGGTTTCTTCTGGTACTATGTCTTGAGTTTACTGTTAGTCCATCCAGCTGCTCCTCCACACATTAGTTAGAGGGCAATCCTTGGAGATTGTTGAGCATCTCCCCTACCTAGGTAATCACTTTTCCCAAAAAGTAAACATAGATTATGATACTCAGTACTGGATAAAATCTGTCAGTGCTGCCTTTGGAAGTCTCCAAAATTGTGTCTTTAATGATCATGACATCAGGACCTAAACCAAACTTCTCATCTACCAGGCAGTTGTCATCCCTACCCTACTGTATGGGTATGGAACCGGGACAAGATGCTGGACATACCTGAAAGCCTTGGAATGTTACCAGCAGCAACATTTTCAGAAAATCTTTCTTATCAATTGAAGAACAGAAAAATTAACTTCAGCACTCTGGCTCAAGGAAAACCCCCCAGCACTGAAACCATATTTATATGGTACAACCTCCATTAAAGATGTCTGACAACCAGCTCCTGAAACAGGTCTTATGTACACTGTACAGTGGTCACCACTCCAGAGATGGGCAAGAGAAGAGATTCAAGGACACTTTGAATGCCAATCAATACCTGAGTGACTCAAGCACTGAAGTGTCTCCAGTGGCACCATGAAATATGACAAGGCATCAGCCATTCTGAGCAAACTCATTTGACTGGAGACAAATAGGTGAAAGAGACCAAGAGAAAGCTGTGACCTGACATCTGGATCCACTCTTTCCTTTTAGACCTGTATGACATATCTGCAGTCAAACATACAGATCTTGGACTGGCCTCCTCAGTCATCTCTGGACTCACCAATGACTTCCCTATCTACTGGAAGATGGTCATCTTCATATCAAGGGACTGCCACTGCCACTGATTTTGAGTCCTATTATAGGCCCTGACAGTGTGCACCCAAGATGTACTGGCTCTGATGTGAGAACAGGTGCTGGGACATGGACTTTAGTCCTGTTAGAACCTGTATAATGTTTCAAAAGGTGGCATTTTTTTCCCCTAGGGGGCTGGGAATGCTCTAAGCATCTACACTGTTCTCTGTTAATCCTACTCCTGCCACAGAACACTGGGCATTCCTGTGACTATCTTGCCATCTAAAAGAACTAGATGCAGCCCTCAAGCCCCTCAAGACTGCTCCAAGCACAGGTCACCTGGCACCTGAACAAAATTTCTGAGCTTAAACTTCAAATGCTATAGCCACGAGCTCTGTGAGCAAAAAAATTCTACTAATACAATGGAGCAGAGGAAAAAAATTCAAGACCTGCCATATCACTGGTGATACAGACTACAGGCTTTACCTCATTCTGGTTTTTATTACAGGCTCATTTCTTTTTACAGTGTGTAAGAAATGAGCTAAAATATAAAAATTATATTGTGGTAGAAGAGGCAGAGAACTTTTTCACTAATTCAGTAAGATACCTGGATACATGCTTAACTTTCAGTGCACAAACAAATCCCTCTTGCGGGGCAGGTTTTCACTTCTAACTGCTACCTTATTTATGTTCCTTCTTCTTAAGCACCTTTTGTTGGCCTCTTTTAGAGACCATGTATTGGACAATATGAACCAAGATTTTTCTTGGTGCCTAGTTCATGTGCGCAAGTGACAGAATAATTATTGGCACATTTATACCACAGCAGCCGTATGTCCTGGTCAGGATGTTCCCAAGCATGCCCTCATTCATATCACCCATTTCCATGATCCAACCCACAAATACACTGGTGAGCTGGCTCCAGAGCCATCTTACGAGTAGCTTTATAGGAGTGTTCTTGGACTGGCCTTCTGGGTTTCAAGTATGTGAGTGGAAGTGTGTGGTCAAGGTGTAGACGAGTGGTCTCCAACTTTTTTAAGTAGGAGATCACCTTTGGCATTTAAAAGCAACCCAGAATCTACCATGTGCAGCTGCCACCACACCACCTCCTGCCCAGCAGGTAAGTCTGTGGGGGTTGGAGTGGGGGGTAGAAGATCGAGGCAGAGGGAGAAAAAATTATTTGGGGGCACGCCTCTCCACCAGATAAGTCCCACCCTGTCGGGGCCCCGCTCAACTTACCCCTGCTCCTGCCTCTGCAGCACTGTCCTTCACTGTGGGGGCCTTGATCTAGCCTCCTCCCTAACCCTAACCTTTCTGAAATAGTCAGGAAGGCTGGACCTGTAGACTATGAGGTATTCTGCCTGGGTATAAGAAAGAGAGACAGGTTTATCATGCCAATCTACTCGAGTTGTGGCACAAACCAGACGGGCTGTTAGCGACCCCAGCCTCAAGAAAAAATGTCTTAGACAAAGGGAGATGGGGTGGGACAGGCAGCAGGCTTGGGAATACTTCTAGGGCTTCAACTTACCAAAAGCCAATGGGCAGATGAGGGAGCTGGTGGAAGATTTCCAGGATGTGTTCAGTGAAGTCCCTGGTCGCACTGAGGGCATAAGCCATAGAAATATTATGCGTAAAGGGAAGATTATAAGGAAAAGTGAAGGAGGATCCCTTAACATAGGTTTCAACACATGCTGGCTGAAATACACAAGACGTTACAGCAGGGGGTAATTACCGAATCGCAGAGTCCTTGGCGGAGCCCTATCATAGCTGTCCCCAAGCCAGACAGGACTTGGCATCTCTGTGTCTATTTCTGGAAACTTAATGTCATATCCCAGTTCGACGCCTTTCCAATGCCGCACATCAGTGAGCTCCTGGAAAAGGTTGGGCAAGCCAAGTTTATTTCAACCTTTGATCTAATTAAGGGCTACCGGCAGGTCCCTTTAAGAAGGGAAGACCAGGCAGAGATAGCTTTTGGTACTCCACGCAGTCCGTATGAATTTAAGTGCATGCCATTTGGCCTTCATGGGCAGCCGTGACGTTCCAACGGCTCATTGACTGGCTCCTGACTCCCCATCAGCAGTATGTATCAGTGTACCTAGATGATATTATCTACTCCAAAGGGTAGGAACAACATCTAAAGACGGACCAAATGGATAATGTGTACATAACCCCTTGGGCATTGCCACTCCAACCATTTCAGTTTAATATTGAATATAGGCCTGACAGAGAGAACATGGTAGCTAATTTCCTCTCACAGTGCCACTTGGAAGAGAGGCTATCCCCAGTGAATGTTTTGTAGATCGGCGAGTCTCAACCCTTGACTTTCACCACGCCAGAAAATGAAAAACAGGTGCCTAGCGGCATCTTGAGGGGATGGATATGTGGTGAAAAGGAGAAGATTCCCCATGAAGGCCCAAAGGCAAAAGATAGGCAGCATTTATCTTCAGGTACAGAGCAGAAAAACGACAGAGGGGCAAGTGGAGCTGCTGCAGCAATGTATCAGCACCTGCGCCATGCAGGTCAGGTGGTGCACCGGAAGTGATGCCCCCCCGCCCCGATCTGGCAAGAGCAGAAAAGGAAAAGCAGAGCTGCTTGGAGGAGGGAAGCAGAGCCTGCCGAGCGAAAACCACAGGAGGCTCCAAAGCCAGAGGCAAGCAGTACTGTCTCCACAGCCTGGAGACTCAGAGGGGTCTCCAGCTAGCCTCCAATCCCAGTCACAAAGCGAGAGGTGTTGTGTGATCGGAGGCACCAAGACACCAGGAACAATGCATGCAAGTCAGGCATCTGCAGGAGCCTGGGGACCTGGGCGTGGCGAAGCCCTGTCACCTTGTTTTCTTTAAAAAGTTAATTGCCATTTTGCTAAAGACTTTGTGTTTTCATAACGGGGCATGGACTTAAAGACCCTGCATCAAAAGAAAACACTTGAGAATTGATCGAGCAAGGAAAATTGGAAATTTGTTTTTTCTTTAATTGATTGTTTAAGGATTGGTCTAGCCCCACACCTGGATTACGTGGCTGGGTCAGTCAGGGAGATGCCCAAACTAATTAATCAGTACCAACCCAGAGCAGGGTACAAACTTTATCGATTTAGGATAGAATACAAAAATGTATTTAGTTTTCCTGAGAGGCGGACCTGGGCACTGTAGTGTGCGCAAGCCGGGCCTTGTGGACCTATTACTGACTTGGTCTCAAGGCCAGCCTAATACTAAGAGCAGCACGGAAGAGCTAGCTGGCCTCAGGGTCCACTTGCACTATTAATACACCTATTCCTATCTGGCTGGTGTATGGATGGTGTAAAGGGCAGGAGCCCTGTGAGAAAAACCGACCAGACGGATCCTGGAACGTACACTCAGCAGACAGACCACTTCCCGATTGTGAGAATATTCAACATCAGGTTGTGGTGGGTGAGAACTGGGCAACATTAGTTGAATGTTTGAGTCTGGGAAGCTCTGTCCCTCATGCCACAGTCCTGTCAAACCCCACCCACCCACTGCCATTCACCGAGCACAAGAATGTATTGATGAGGCTGTTCCGGGGCATCCCCAGTGGCACAAAATGTAGGAACATCCACAGCAGTTCAAGAAGTTTACACAGCGCAGTCTGTGATGGAAAAAAAGAAGAAGCCAGCAGGCTTCCCTGGGCTGAAGAACTGCTACAATCATTCTCTCCCTTCATGGGGCCCAGCCTCACCATTGTCCCCATTTAACGATGGAGAAAGCCCCTGTCAGCTTCCAGGCCCTACAAAGCCAGTGGGTACCCCTGACTGAGGTGTTTCCTTTTTCTTTTTCTTTTTTTTTGTTTTTTGTTGGGGGGGGGGGGTCTCTGTTTGTTGGGAGCAGGTGGAGAAGTTAGCTGTGGCTTCTGGGGAGGGGGTTGAGATCCACAGCCCCTCTGTAGGAGAGGGGGTGCAAACCTGGAGGGGACATTGGGGGAGGATAGGGGGACTTCACTTGGGGGTGAGGCAGGGCAGCACAACTGTGCAGGTGGGGAGTGGTGGTTGGGTGGAAAAAAACACTTCTTTTAACTCGATGCAAGTGGTGGTTCAGAGGTCTGGTTGAGACTCGAGAGGGTTTGTTTGTGTGGGGGTCTGGGAAGAGAAGTGGTGGCTGGTGGGGGAGGTGTTGAAGTTTTCAGGATTTGAGTTGTTTGGGAAATCCTTTGTAAGTAGTTTATTTATTGCAAGCTGCTTTAAGCTTTCTGGATAGAGTGAAATATAAATCTAATAAATAAATACAGCAGCAGAGCACTCATCTGGAGAGGTATCTGCCTGGGGTACAGGAACAGCACATCCTGCCTTCATGCAGGGGTTCAGGCCTGATGACTCAAGATCCCTCCCACTGTAGGATTCTGTGGAAGCACTAGTATCCACCGTCAAAGTGTGGACGGGGGTGCAATGGTAGCGCCTCCCCTGGAGTCTGCAAAAGTGCAAGGCCCCTGGCTGAGAGGCTGATTGTTCCAGTTCTCCCCCTCAATCTCTTCTCTGCTTCCCCACATCTGCCTCTCTTCCCCCTCTCCCTATTTTAATCTGCCCTCTTCCCTTCAGTATTTCCTTCCTTTTTTAATTTAGCAGATACCCTCCTAACCAAACCCACCTAAAAAAACCCAACTGTGGAATTAACATGTTATTGTTACCACCGCACAGATCCTGGTGCTTGCCTGTTTTGTTCCTACTCATGTCTGTTTTGTCTGTTTACATGGGAAGTTCCTCAGGGCAGGTGCTGCCTGCTACTACCATGCTTGTGCAACACTCAGCACCATGCAGCCCTCATTTGAGTGGGTCTTCAATGAAAACAATTATAACTATCATCATCATAAGATGTCAACTGTGCCTGGAACAAAATAGCTCAGCTTAAATCTTTTCTGCCCAAGTGCAGAGATAAGTCACACGATAACCATCAGTGTCAGCTTCAGCAAGGCTGCCAGATCTGGCTAGAGAGTAAACAGATAGAAATATAGGCTGTGGAGCAGGAGTACTACCCTACACTAGCACAGCGCCTTCCTTCCAAGGATGTCACTGTGCTCAACAAACAAGTCGCCTTGTGCTTCCCAGCATCTTGTGAGGTAGGCACCATTGCCCCAGTACAACCAATGAAGAAACTGAGGCATGGGGAAGATAAGTGACTTTTCTGTGAAGCGCCACCAAAGTCTGACCAAAATTCAGGGGTAAAACCCTGGTGCTGCCGAGGTGCCCGGGGGGCTCCTCTCTCTTTAGCACAGTCAGCATTCAACTCTGGATCACCTGCTTCCTCAGTTTCCCCCGAGTGCAACCCTCCTCCCTCTCAGATCTCCATGCAAACATTTCATAACAGGATTCCCCCGGAAGATTTATTTCCCTGCGCTACGCCTATGAATGACAAATGGCAACGCCTTTGGACAAAAGAACGGCCAGCTTCCACTCGGCTCCCCGCGCTCCACACGTCACAATGAGGCTCACATTACCCGGCACAATTAACAAAGGAGATGAATGACTGCGTGACTCCCCCCTTCCTGCAGGGCAGGAATTAATTTACTCCAGCAACCCGTGCTGGATCCGCCGAGGAAGCGAAGAAACCCATGCCACGGAGCAGCCAAAGAACTACATAAGCGAGTCAAATCAGAGCAGACGCTAACCGGGAGGGGGGGAAGCAACCGAGTATGCTGGCTGCTTTGGATCCCACTACTTTGCACTACAGAGCAGTACGGCGTCTCCCCAGTGGGCTTCCCTTTTGTTTGGGTACACATGGCCCTGCCTCGCATGGGGGAGGAAAGTGTGAACCCGACCAAGCACCCGCACCCCGCGTCGCAGGACAAGCCCCGGCACACGCTTTCAGCCCCCGTTCAAATGCAAAGGAGATCCCTGGGTTCCCACGCACCGGCTTGGAAAGGCAGGAGGCACCCGGCATCCGTGCCACCCACTCGGGCCGTGCAAACGGCACCTAAAATAAAACCACATCTAAAAGAAATGCTCGATTCTCTTTCGCCTCTAACCTCTCCCCCCTCCCTGCGTGCAGCTCCAGAAACAAAGGCTCTCTTGATGCAAGCTCTAACTTACGTGAGGTCCTCGACAGCTCTGCTCCCTGCAAGGATGCATATTTGTTCCCATGCTGTGGCGCTGGCTCGGTGCCCCCGCGCGCGTCTCGACTTAATGAGCGGAGCAGCTGTGCCCTGGCAGCGGCTTTGACAGGCACCTGAAAGCCATGCTGCGCCGCAGGCCCCGCCCCGCCGCCGGGAGAAGCGTGGCTCTGTCAGTCAATCACGACTCCTGGTAGAGGTGATGCTCTCTTATTAGACCAGCAAGAGTTTTGCAACAAAAAATAAATTAAAAAAAAAATTCCCGTTAATTGCAAGCTTTCGGGCACAAACACCCTCCATCAGGCATGGCAGAAAAGATTGTAAAAGTTCTGGGTAGAAATGAATGTTCATATTTCAGAGGATTTCACAGAGGTGTCAATAGATGAAAAAGTGCTCTGGGCAGGCAGTTCATGGCTGGTATAGAGCCAAATTTTTTTATTTTTTTTTGGCAAAAATCTTGGGCTGATAAAAAATATCATCTCTACTAGGAGTCCTGATTGCCTTTTGCTCTAGACCTGGCTTGTCCAACATACGGCCCATGGGCTGCCATGCGGCCTGCCAAGCCATTTTCTGAGGCCCGAGGTGCTGCGATGGGAAAGGAAAATGAACACTGTTTACTTTGGTTCCCACCCCTTGTCCCTCCCCCAACCCCTCAGCAGCTTCCTAATGGAGCAGTGCCCCATGGCGGGGCCCGGGCACACGTGTTCTCTGGTGCCCAGATGACATACCGGGCATCCTTGCAAGCAGGTGGAGGCAGTGGCACGGGGCCGGGGCACAGCTGCGGAGCTGCATGGGGCCAAGGCAGGAGCGGGGGCACGGTATGGGCATACATGGCCGCCGGGGCAGAGAGGCGGGCGGTGGCAGAGTGGAGGGCACCTTTCCCGCACATCCCGGGGAGGCTGGGGCCAAGAGGACGAGGAGGAGCCTGGACTGGGTCTCCCGCGCGTGGCAGTGGCTCTCCCTGCCCCGCTCCGCTCCGTGCCTGGTTGCAGCTGTGGCCTTGCCCACCTGAGCCACGAGTCTCTCTCACAGCCTCTCAGATGCACTGAGGAGCCTCCGCTCCCTCCTCCCTTCCCACTCGCCTGCCCCCTGCAAAGCAGCAAGTGGCGGAGGCTGCAAAGCGCTGCGCAGGTGTCTCCTGCCGAGACACATCCCTCCACCTTTGATTAGTTTCCACTCTGGCTGATATCTTTTCCACATTTGATCTGTCGACTTGCATTATGCTTCTTTCATTATGCACTTTGCAAAAGTGTTTATTTTAGTCAAGTGTTTGGTATTATTTCATTGTTGCTTTTATATTGTTTTTATTTTGGATTTTAAACCACATTTCCAGACCCATTTCATTGTCACTTTCTGCAACTTCATTGGTGTCAAAGGTCACGTGACATCACTTCCTGATGTGATGCTGCTTCCTGTGAGGTTTTTGAATATGGCTTGCTGGCCCACTGGGTGATAAAAAGTTCATGATCCAGCCCCACATTAAAAAATGTTGGACACCACTGCTCTAGACCAATATGGCTACTACCTGAGGCTCTGTCATCCATGTATTCCTGCTCTGCGGCTTGGATTGGCTTGGCCAGCGATCTTTCCTCCACTCCCCTACCCATTTTTAAATCTGATTTTACTTTTCCACTGAGCTCACTACATTTTTAGTGGTCTGTTTGCTAAGGCAGTGTTAGCATCAAAACCAGATGCTGGCTTTTCCTTAGAGCTCACTCCTTAGAAACATACTGATGTGCATGGCTCTCACTTCTTTTTCCCCGTTTCATTTCAACATTTGTTTTTCACTGGTTGAGCTTTCAGTACTTTAAGACAAGCCTCTAATCTTCCAGCTATCCAGAGGTAAACAGTACCTTGAGCATCTGTCTTAAGCATCATGAGCACAGTATTTCCTCCATCCATTTCCAAGCGCTTTACAAAGGGGGTGTCTGTCTCCACTCAACAGGAAAGGGAGCGCACACAGGAAGGTGAAGAGGCGTCATCAAGGACAAAAAAGTGCTCTGTGTAGTTGACCCCAAGGTAGTTCTGTTGATGCCAGCCATGTTGCAATCCAGCCAGCTGGCATTTTTAACATTGCTGTTAAACTGGCTCTCAATAAGGCACAGAGGTAGTTAGCCATGTTAGTCTGAAGTCAAGCAGAAATCCAGGTAGATTTACACTTTGTTGGCTAACTAAATTGTAGATGTATAGCATAAGCTTTTGTAAACAGAGTGCTTGCTTCATCAAATGTTGCAGTACGACTCCATGCTAAGAATGATGAAAGCACTTGGGTGCCCACTGCCAGGGCTACTGAGGCAATGGTGGGAAACTTTGAAAATGTCCCAAGCATACAAAGAAGGTAAGTCAAAGCAGTAATTCCTGTCGGTTGGCATACTGAAAGCAGAAGGGAAAAGGAAAAGACTGTCTGGATAACAAGAGGTGCTGTTACTACTTTTTCTTTCCCCCATTAAAAGGAGTTCAAGTAACTTTTGAGTCCAAGTTATCCGAGCTGTGGTTTCCTGTTGTTGAGAGCTCCCAACCCAGGCAACACTGTAATGTGATACCATCTGTGCTCTAACACTTGGGTAACAGTTGCTACTTGAGGACTGGGGGTCCACAGCTGATGCTTGGCACAGAGCTTGGAGTGGGGCAGCAGGTGCCAGAGTGCCCAGGAGGGGGAAGCTGATGTTGGGAGCCAGGCAGCCTGGCACAATGTTGCCCATCAGTACAGGAGGACAGCCCTGCCCAGCGCCCACCACTGTGTTCACATTGATTCTTACATGAACACTTTAGACCTGAAAGTCAAAGGCTGTTCTAATCAAACCACACATTCTGCACCATCTCTTGTCTTTCTCAAATGGGAAGCTCACAATTCTTGCACCTCAAACACCTTTCACTTCTGGTTTCAGTCCTGCCCCACTCTCAATCCCATGCCTTGCTCTGGTCTATTTGTACTATTCTGTTTTACCTGGACTTTGTGCAAAGAATCAGGGTTTGAATCCGTCACAGTCATGGGGTTAACTGTACTTGTGCCCCTTCTGGTCTCTCTGGATGGATCCTCTCATTTCTTAAGCCTCGTGCATTCACCTGTCACAGGGTGGAATTCTATCTTCTTCCACCTTTTCCTTGCCTGGCATTTGCTCTTAACAAACCTCCAGTTTTGCAGAAAAGTGGTTAGTTCTGAGCCAGTCTTTCTTTTCCTGCTTATTTTTCCTGACACTCCACTATTTAAATTAAATCAAATGTAAATATCCTGTTAAGCAGGTCTACATACAGTATTCCTAAATAATTACAGAGGCTTCAAATTTGTCACAGGATGTTTATGTTAAAGGGAATGAAGCCCACCAGGGAATTAATGACCGCCATTATGGACTGTGTGTCGAAGTTATAAGGTACTGGCTGAACTGTCTCTTTCAGTTTTTCTTTCCTTTTGATTCATTGCATGTTTGGCAAAATAACTTGTTAAGGCACTTTTATCTTCACTATAGATGGGCAATTTGTATGACTATGTATACTTAATGTGAACAACGTGTAATTTCAGTTGTTTTTATCCAGCCAAACCATTCTGGTGCAGGGTACTAGGGTACTGAATAAGAGGGGCCCTCTTTTCCTCTGCAACAGACTGAGAATTGGGGTCAGCTAAGGTACTCTTCTTGATTACTTTGTAATTTCTTTCCTTTGTAGTATCAATGTATTAGACATAGGCAGGATTCCCGGCAGAACTATTTGTCTGATCTATTTTCTTAAGTCCTATTTCCTGTCCCTCTGAAGGATATGTGTACAAAAGAAATGAAATATTACATTTGATCACTAGCTAAATGTAAAGCAAATATTATAATTCCTATTGTAAAATCAAATACCTGTAAAAAAAAGTTCAGCCATATAATGAATATTACATGAAATGCCCAGTGTAGATCCCACTTAAACACTGTTTTGAAGACTTACATGGCATATAGTCTTTCTGTGGGCTTTATACACAAGGGTGTATTATGAATACTGGTTATAAATACTACCTATATATCCACACCTAAACATATGAATTAAGAAGGCAGATCCTACTATATTATAGTGTACAAAGATTTTATGTAGTTTGCTTGGTGTCTTTAGGCATGATTTTTCAGGCAAGCAATGCACATGAATAAACATTGTGATTGAAATTCTTGCCAGACAGAAAACAATGGCAAAATTCGCACTGGTTGGGCTTGGTTGGGCCAAGATTTCACTCAGTAAATGAAGGCTGTACTGGCCCTGAGTAGACATGCCATTGTAAAATTACACCTATCCACCAGGGCTTTGACAGAAAGAGGGAGACAGAAGGAGAGAACACCCTGGTGAATTAGGGTGAAGTTACACATCACATTTAGACCATACTAAATCTGTGGAATGTTAAGTGGTGTTAATGTCCAAATATGCTGTGAGCAGTCGCACATAGAGGATTAATACAGTTTCTTGCCTGCATAGCTGATTTACCACTAGACAGAGGCCTGGCAAACAGGGGCATGGGGCTCTATCCCTGCTCTGGGGAGAGGGAGGCCTTGAAGAGGTGTCTCCTGGGATGCTTGAGGACTTCATATTGCTCATTGTATCTCTGTGGAGCTGACTGAAGTTACTCTAATGTAAGCTAGGTAGTATAGCCCAGAGGTAATCCTCACATGAAGTGGCATACCTTTGAGATGCTCTGAGGGCATTTAGCCGCACTAATGAGCTAGATGCTCATGTTTTAAATGCCCTTAATATCGTCTACGTGGAACATGTAACTTTACCCTAAAACAAAGTTTGGGAAGAGTTAGTGATTCTCATAGGAATGTAAACCATTCTGTTGCAGGGTACTGAATAAAAGGGCCTCTCTTTCCCAGGAGACTTGAAGGGATTTCCTGGGTCATCCAGCCTAGGCCCTCCTATCTGCAAGCAATCGTGGCACAAAATTATTTTGTTATTAGCCCATCAATGCATAATTTTGCATGTTGTCTTGCTAAATTTCATCCCATTTGTATTACCCCGGTCCCCAAGGTCACTTGGGTATTCTGGAAGATATTCTCCTCCTCCTCTGTATTGATGGTGCCTCCCAACTTTGTCTCATCCAAAAATTTCTTCAGCACACATCTGCTTTCTATGCCAAGATCATTAATAAAATTATTAAATAAGATTCTGCCAAGATTGATCCTTAACAAACTCCCTCTCTAGTAACCTCTAGACTAGTAACCTCCCTCGAGCCTAATACTTCTCTTTGCAACACTACCCACTGCCATGTTCCGTAAACTAGTTCTTTACACACTTTACAAATCTTGTACTAATCTCCATCTCTCCTGTTTACCTAGTACTGTAAATTCCAATGTGGCTCTGTTTCAATTGTTTTACTGAAAACCAGATGAATTAGAGCTTTTGCATTTTCTTTGCTTAGAAAGTCACATATCTAAGAAAGGTACTAGATTAGCCTAGCATGATTTACCTTTGCTAAATTCAAGTTGCATATTACCCCATTTTCTATTTATTCCCATGTCTTTGGGTATTCTTTCCCCCAAAATTTATTCTAATATCAGTGAGGTCAGATTCTCAACCTCCTTTATATCTGACCCCATTTTGCATTAGATAGGACCCTCTCCTAGCTAATATAGATCTAGAAAGCATCACCTAAGCACTTAGCAAAATGGAAAAGGCATAGGTTACAACTGCCGGACATGTGTTTGTAACCCATCTAGGGGACACAGCTGCCAGTTTTGGAACCCTTAACTTGTAAACTCTTACTCTTCTATCACTGTGTATAATATGTAAGTAAAAGAGTTTACATTCCATTTAAAACATTTTTCACTGTAAATTACTTTCCAAATAAGAGCTGCATTTGGACTCCAATTCATAACAAGCCACTTACTAAAATTTGTGGATTGTTGCTAAAATTTACTTTTACAACTAAACTGTAATGATGATTTAATCTAATAACTTCAAGCTTCTTGAAGCTGATTTTGTTTAACACAACAAGACAAGAAAGACATCTTCTTTCTTTCTAACTTATCAAAATATTTTCCCACCCTGGCTTACAGTTAAGATGTTCATTCTCTAGCGCTCGGGACAGACATTACACGTAATGATCACTTGAACATTACACATAATGTTCAAGTGATCAGAAACTTGTTTAAACCTGTAACAGAACAGACATTCAGTACACATAAATCAGTTTCAAAATGGTCGAAACTGGTTTGAGATAAACCTGGTTGAATGTAGTATTAGACTTAACTGATTTGGCTCAAACCAATTTATGCAATGTCTGTCCCAGACCCATGGGCAACTGTTGCCTCCTAATACTGGGAGGGGGGTGGGGGGGTACCAGCGGCCGATCACTGACTGAGGGGAGTGGGGGAGGGTCCCCCAGTGGCCAAACGCTGAGCGGAAGGGGGTCTCCCAGTGGCTGATCACTGCCACTGGCAGAAGTGCCAGCGGCAAACCCAGAAGTGGCACGGCCAATCTCAGGGGGGCACGTGCACCCTCTACACATCGCCAATGCTCAGACCCCTTCCTGGTTTAACTTAAACCAGAGTCCCCCAGCATCCTGGCATGCTCTGTGGTCTGTGCTCTATGCAGCAGGGCTGGCCTCGCCTCTATATTTCCCAGCCGGAGCAGGGACAGGCAGGGACAGGCAAGGGCGGGGGTCTGGCCAGACAGAGGTTTAATTCCCCCCCTCCCTGTCCCACCAGCAGGGACCCGAGCCCAGTCTGCTGGGTGTTCTCCCCTCACTGTTGCAGCAGCAGGCCAGTGTGGCCCCTGAGGCAGAGGGGACAGGGAGGGGTGTTATTCTGGGGGGTTATTCTCCCCTCTACCCCCACAACCCCACTGGAGGACTGCAGCTGGGTTTGCCCGCCCTGACTGCCACCACTGCTGAGCAGCAGAATAAGCCCCCTCCTGTCCCCTCTGCTGGACACTGCAAGGAGGGGGAATAACCCCTGTCTCTGCCACTTTCCAAGGGGCCCTGCTGGCAGCATCTGGCCCTGTCCTCACTTGGCCACTGGAGTGGCGAGGGGCGAGTGACCGTGACAGGGGCAGCTGCTCTGTGACGGTTTCCTGGAGTGCAAGCCTCTTCCCAGCAGGTTGTGCTGCAGGGCAGGGAAAGCTGCTATGGACTGTGGCACTGGGGGGGCTTGGAGGCCTCTGGCCCCCTCTGGGCCCTGGTGCTGCTGCCCACAGTCTGCCACAGCTCTGCCAGCACTGCAGGGGGCCCCCTGCTGGAAAGGAGATCGTGCTCCCTGACGCCACTGCCCCCATCAAGGGCCCTGCCCCCTCGCCACTGCAGTGGCTGGGTGGGGGCGTGGCCAGATGTCAGCCCACACGGCCCCTTTGGTGGGGAAGGGACAGGAGTTATTCCCTCTCCCTCCTGTGTCCAATGGAGGGGACAGGAGGGGGTTTATTCCACCACTCAGCGGCGGTGGTGGTAGCGGTCGGGGCAGGCAGACCCGGCTGTGGTCTCCCAGGCACAGTTGGGGTAAAGGAGAGAATAACCCCCTTCTCTGCCCCCTGCGCCTCAGGGCCCATGCTGGCCCAGCACTGCAGCAGTGAGGCTGGAGTGCCTGGCAGACCCATCTCTGCTGGTGGGACAGGGAGGGGTGAATTCAACCCTTCTCTGGCCAGTTCAGCCTGGGCTGGCCATGCCCCCCCTCGCCTCCCAGCACAGCTTCCCTGCAGTTGAGGGCATGCTCTAGCACCCCCCAACGCCTGGCCTGAGCAACTGCAAGCATGTGTCCTCATTGCCTCAGTCCAGAGGGAATGTCTGTGCTGTTAGAAACTGGTTCAACCTAAGCAGGTTAGACTAACCTGCAAAGTTTGAATCAATTGAGGCTCCAGCTTTTTGAATGTCTATCCCTAGCTCAGAGGTCATGGTGATGTCATCTCACACAATGGTTGCCATAGTTCCAACTATTTCAATGATTTGTCTCTAACAAGAACTGGCCATAATAACCCCAGCCTGACACAAATTTAAATTAATCTGTCTTTATTGTTTTTTAATGTTATTCACTGCACTGTAAGGCTTCCAGACACCATCCACATCCTTTTTGGAATAGTGCCATGTGTTAACCTTACATCCCCTAGAAAAAACCTTCAACTATTCCTGAGTTCAGAAAAATAGTTTTTGTTATTCACTGAGATCCTTGCAAAAGAAGGAAGTTAGAAGGGTCCTCATTGCAAATTGTGTCTTTTTCTAATCATCATCAGGGTTATAATTTAAAAAACATATCCAGAAAACTAGGTGTATAAAGATTGCCTCAAGATTAGTGGGTCCAGCCAACATAGTTTTGGACAAATCCCATACTAGTACCTATGGGCCTGTTAATCACAGTTGCTTTGTCTTAATATATGCAGGATATAAAGGAGACACACCCACAGATTTCAGAAACACAATTAAAAAGTCCAAAGTCTATTTATAATTCTACATGGGTTTTTTATAACACGTTGCCAGCTCCCCACACCAGCCCCAGCCCAGAAATTTATGCTTCATACTCCCTGGCGTATGCCGTAGACTTTTCTAGTCCTTGTCAGTGAGTGGGTCATTAAGAAATAGGCATTTCTGCAGCATCACAAGCAGCATTTTGGGAGGCTTTGTGCCTGGGAACCACCTCCCTGCTGAGGAAGGTGGCAATATGCCTTAGGGTTGCAATGGACTCTCAGCTTAGCGACCCTCACACATCTAGCAGAAAGAGTGAAATATTTTTTTAATGAAATAACTGAAGATAAAGAAATTGATCAGGGTACACTGATAGAAACTGTTTCAAGCATTACCTACTGGTGTATCAGAATGGATGAGTGCTTCGTGTGAAGATGGACAGAAAGGATTACCAATGAGTGAATGGTTGGGAAAATTAGAAACAGGCATCAAAAGGCATGAAGTCCACGAGCCATATTTTGCCCATCCCTGACCTAAGATCATGGATTGTTGACATACATTTTGAGTCTTGGGGAGAGCTGCCCAGAGCTGCTATCAGTTTAGTTGCAATTGGTTCATTTAGTCCTGAGCAGCAGCCACCATTATAAATGCCTTTTTTTCTTATGTTTTTATTTGAAGTCCTGCCAATTTCATATGCCAACAGCTGTGCCTGCAGTTTTTCAGTCTCCCCCTTAAGATTTATATTTTTTATATTAACTGTCCTATTGAAATCCATTCCTCATGTTTTGCTATACATCTTCTTCTACCAAATCCTCAGCCTCTTCAGCCCTGGCCCAGGCCTTGTAACATATAGCCTGGACCTTCAGTTTTCCACTGATCCAGCTGTGTGGACTGCATTGGGCCCATCAAAGGATTTTATCTGGCCTGTGGTTGGTTCCTCGGAGTGCAGCTCTGGTTGTGGCATGTGTGGCTGGTCCTGTCACTCCTAGACATGCAGCAAGGCTGGGCCAGCACAGCAATTGGACTTCACTTCCCAGCAGCCCCAGTGGTGGTGGCTCCTTCCAGCTGCTGCTGCCAGTATTGCTGCCACTGTACTTGGTCTTGCTGCCCAGGCACCCTGGCCTGTCTGCTCCACACAAACCGCCGGGGGTGCTGGATGGAGTGGACACTTGGGGTCTCCCTGGAGACCGGCCCTGGACCTGCACGGGCAGCGCATACTCAGCTGGGTGGATGGGATGGGTGGATGGGAAGCAGCATGGATAGGTGGACAGGGAGCGGTGTCCAGGCGTGGGATGGATGGGTGGGGCCAGGATCACAGAGCAGTGACAGATTGTGACTGGCCTGACTTGGGAGGTGGGGCAGAGAGTACGCCTGTGACCTGGCATCTCTTGCCCCTGCCTTTGTACAGGCATGCACAGGCAGCCCCAGTACAGTGCAGTTGTGGAGTGGCGCAGCTTGGTAGTGTAGGGCAGCCTAATCCAGTCACAATCTGTTGAGGCTGACAGATTGTGATGTTTCTTTATTCATAGCATGTGGAATGTATGGTAGTAAAATTGTTGATTTGGTTAAGCAGAGTTTATTCCAAATGCAGTTACAACAATGGCTGGACCCGATGACCTGTGAGATCTCTTGCAATCCCTTAGAATCTGTGAATCTGACAATCTATGAATAGCTTCATTTGCTAAACAGCACAGCCATTATAGCACAACTACCTGAATAAAAAATACAACACATCACATGACACTTCCTAAAAAATTGTTAAATTTGAACAGGCTCCTCCCAGTACAGAATAAAGGTGTCAAGATTTTAATGGCAATTTCCAGAGGAATAATCATCCGATAAAGGTACATTATGCAAGCAGCATAGGAACTTTTATGAATAATGTATATGTGCAGCACTACCCTAGTATTCACCTGATAACAGAAATGGGGTTAGAAGTTAATCAGGCTAACTGTTCAAAAAACAATGGATGGTGGCTCTGTGAGTGGAAATGACCTGCTTGGTGGCACGGAAGCAGAAATGACCTGCTTGGTGGCTTGGAAGCGGAAAGGGATCTTGGAGTCCTAGTGGACTCCAAGATGAACATGAGTCGTCAGTGTGACGAAGTCATCAGGAAAGCTAATGGCACTTTATCGTGCATCAGCAGATGCATGACGAACAGATCCAAGGAGGTGATACTTCCCCTCTATCGGGCACTGGTCAGACCGTAGTTGGAATACTGCATGCAATTTTGGGCGCCGCACTTCAAGAGGGATGTGGATAACCTGGAGAGGGTCCAGAGAAGGGCCACTTGTATGGTTAAGGGCTTGTAGGCCAAGCCCTATGAGGAGAGACTAGGGCACCTGGACCTCTTCAGCCTCCGCAAGAGAAGGTTGAGAGGCGACCTTGTGGCTGCCTATAAGTTCATCACAGGGGCACAGAAGGGAATTGGTGAGGTTTTATTCACCAAGGCGCCCCTGGGGGTTACAAGAAATAATGGCCACAAGCTAGCAGAGAGCAGATTTAGATTGGACATTAGGAAGAACTTCTTCACAGTTAGAGTGGCCAAAGTCTGGAATGGGCTCCTGAGGGAGGTGGTGCTCTCCCCTACCCTGGGGGTCTTCAAGAGGAGGTTAGATAGGCATCTAGCTGGGGTCATCTAAACCCAGCACTCTTTCCTGCCTATGCAGGGGGTCAGACTCGATGATCTATTGAGGTCCCTTCCAACCCTAACATCTATGAATCTATGAATCTATGAGTGCTATGCCTCTATCATTGCCAGTAGTACAAAAAGGGGCTGGGGTCCAATTGATACAAAAATAATTCATTAGTGAGGTAGAGCAAGTACAGCAAAAGCACAAACCAAATACAAATTGGCAACCAGAATCGAGGACAACAAAAAGTCCTTCTTTACATGTGTAGGGAGTAGGAGAAAAAATAAGGGAAGCACATGGCCACTGATGACCGGAATGGTATGGTTGATAACCGACACTCAGGACAAAACCTAACTCCTGAATGAATACTTCACGTGGGTATTCCACCAATCCAAGGGTGTTAGCTTGCCTGACAGGATACAGGATGATCATGGTGGAGGCGACCACCCTCCCATAGTTGGCATAGATCTTGTGGGGGACCACCTACAAAGACTAAATATCTACAAGTCAACAGGACCAGATGAAATACACCCAAGAGTGCTAAAAGAACTGGCCAATGCCATTGCACAACCTCTGGCCAAGTTATTTGAAGATTCACGGCACTTGGGAGAGATCCCAGAAGACTGGAAGAAGGCCAGTGTGGTGCCTATCTTTAAGAAAGGGAGAAAGGAGGACCCTGGGAATTACAGGCCAATCAGTTTGACCTCAATCCCAGGTAAAATACTGGAAAAAATTATCAAAGAGTCCATCACTAACAGGATAACAGAAGGTAGTATTCTGACAGATAGCCAACATGGCTTCATTATGGTGAAGTCAGGCCAGATCTTACTGTGCTGTAAAGTACAAGGGGAGTCTAAAACCCCAAGGCATCAGGTAACTTGCCACCTGGATAGGGCAAATGAGGTTGATGTCATATATTTGGATTTCAAAAAGGCCTTTGACCTGGTCTCTCATGATGTCCTCATGGTTAAATTGGAAAAATGCAGCCTCGACTACTTTCAGTCCAGTGG
The DNA here is from genome assembly GCF_030867095.1 of Alligator mississippiensis. Taxonomy (NCBI): domain Eukaryota; kingdom Metazoa; phylum Chordata; order Crocodylia; family Alligatoridae; genus Alligator; species Alligator mississippiensis. Next base: position 150,399,253 of record NC_081826.1, read on the forward strand.
CTAGGTAACTGGCTCCGTGGTAGGACCCAGAGAGTACTGATAGATGGGACTGAGTCATCATGGCAGGAGGTGACCAGTGGAGTCTCTCAGGGCTCAGGACTCAGACCAGTGCTTTTCAATATGTTCATCAATGATTTGGATTTCGGTATTAAAAGCAAACTGGCAAGTTCGCTGATGACACCAAACTATGGGGGAGCATGGTCACGCTCCAGGACAGGCTGGCAGTACAGGCAGACCTGGATAGGCTTGCAAGGTGGGCAGACCTCAATCTGATGTTGTTTAATACAGAGAAATGCAAAGTGCTCCATCTGGGGAGAAATAATCCACAACACACTTACAGGCTCGGCAGTGCTACGTTTGCCAGTTGAACAAGACCTGGGTTCATGATAGATAACAAAATGAACATGAATCACCAATGTGATGCCATAGGTAGCAGAGGTAATCAAACACTGGCATGCATCTACCGAAGTATCTTGAGCAAGGCTAAAGATGTCATCCTCCTGCTCTATTCAGCCGTGGTGAGACCGCAGCTGGAGTACTGCATCCAGTTCTGGGCACTGCACTTTAGGAAGGATGTGGAGAAGCTCGAGAGAGTCCAAAGGAGGGCCAAGCTTATGATTAGAGGCCTAGAGACCAGGTCATATGCAGAGAGACTGAAAGACTTGGGACTGTTCAGCCTGGAGAAGAGGAGACTCAGAGGGGACTTAGTGGCAGCCTATAAGTACATCAGGGGAATACATCAGGGCCTGGAGGAGCAACTATTCACCAAGGCCCCCCAGGGGATGACTAGAAATAACAGACACAAACTGATTTAAGAGCACTCCAGACTAGACATAAGAAAAAACTTCTTTACAAGTCGAATACCAAGGGTTTGGAATAGGCTTCCCCCTAGAGGTGATAGTCACCCACCCTGGTGATCTTTAAAAAGCATTGTGATGCCCATCTTGCTGAGGTCATCTGACCCCAGCGGTCTTTCCTTCCCAAATGCAGGGGGGCTGGACCTGATGAACTGTAAGGTCCCTTCCAGCCCCTAACAACTATGAAGCTATGAAGTAAAAAATACAGCGTATGGCTTGGGGTATTCTCATTTTATGATGCACAAAGAAACCTGTCCGGGAAACTGGGAAGGATTCTGCCTGACCATAACAGATACAATCCAAATTGGGACCCATGCTTTCTTGCCAAGTAGCAACACAAGCTTTCTAAGTAAGCTTATTATTCCTTCTGATAATATAAGGAACTTGATATTTGACTTATTTACCCACATCACAGAATTACATCCAGACATACAAAGCCTAGAAAAATGTACAAAATAATCTTTAATTCCCACAGCTGATGTCATATAACAACAAATGCAGGACATAGAAAGGGTGTGAAAAGGAGTAAAGACACATTGGTGGGCCATCCCAGAAGATGTTGCCTTACATCCAGTTGTCAGAACATTAAGTGTGGTACTGATGGTAATACAAGGAATAACTGTAATTGTGTTAATAGGTATGTGCTGCTACCCACATCACCAACACCAAAATGTTAAATTGTGAAACCAGATTGGAAAGGGATTAACTCTGGCTATAAATAAGGCTATGGTAACAAATGATACTCACTTTATTGAATATTAATGCTTATTTCCTAGCCATGGTTGCTATATTATACTTTGTGCCATTGCGTAACATAACCAGGTAGTCTTCATGAGTTCTACTCAGTTGAGTTATGTATGGATGGGGTTTTCTTCCTCCTCTAAAGGCATAAAATGCCAAAACCAGTAAGCCTGACAGAGGTGCAGGAATGGATGTCATCTATTCCCAGTGGCCATTGGACCAGAACTGTGGGACTTTAGTGAATATGTGTAATCATGGTGGAAAAATCAAGATGGGACTAGAAGTAGTATTTTCTCCTGTTCTGGTGAAGTGTTTAACATGGACCTGCTCTGATAACAGAGAAGCCTGAATATGGAGTTCATCTGAAAAGATTATGTACCACAGATTGCTCACACAGCTTTGCTAAAGTATTGGCCAGAGTAGGCCTGACCAGCAAACCTGAATGATGCATGGTCTGGTGTACGTGTTAGGCCAAAACGTGTTAGTGGCTGACTCTTTGCCCCCAAACTGAGCCTGTGGTCATTCTTTAAGACAAGATTGGTGTTGCAGTCTCCTGGCTGTGACTTTTGCTGACACTGAGGTTCCTGAGATTTCAACACTATCAGCACATCAATGATACCTGCCTGGCTTTTCCCTCTTAGAGACACATGCCCCTGGGATCTCCAGGGTGCATCTCTGTAAGCAGGGAAACCCCAGCTTTCTCTGCTTATGTAGACACACCCTGGAGATTCCCAAGGGCTCATCTCTGTAAGTTGGGAAACCTCTGCTTTCCCTGCTTATGGACACATGCCCTGAGACTGACCAGGGCCCCACTTTGTAAGAGAGGAAAACTGGGCAGGTGCTTCTAGGGTTTGAGGGGCCCTGTTCTGCATGGGAATTCCTGAGGTGTGTAGGATTGGGCCTCTCAAATCCCTAGAGCACCTGCCCAGAGTGGCTCAAGAATGCAGACAGCTCCGGGCTGCTTGCTGTCTTGCACCATACAGCAAACAGGTGTTAGCTGCTAAATAGCAGCTCAAATTAATGCATCCTCGGTCACGGCCACAATTTTTGGGCATTTGTGGCAAAGAGGCCACATCTGTTTGCTTGGTCTTTGTGTCATAATTTTTCTATGGTGGCACAAAGGCAACAAAAGGCAATGTCTGTTTCCACATGTAGTTTCTCATTTTCATGGCCATCTTGCTTGTGCCTCAAACTTCTGTTCACTAGCTCACTTCTGAGGATGCTGTTTTCCTTGTTTCTCATGTTCTGTGTCTATGAACTCAACCCTCTATGTTGTTAGAGTCTCAAGTCCCTATTCATACTCTCAGGAGGAATTTGCCATTGAAATCAATGGAGAATGTCTGGTCCCTTGATTTATCAGAAGGTATCTCTTCTGACTAAGTGCTGATTATCATATGGGAACTATTCCAGCTCAGAACCAGGAGGGCAGTAAGCTAAATAGGAACTTTAAATTTCTCTGATCTCTGCTGGCCTGTAAATTTCTTTGCTTTGGGGCAATAGGGGGTAAAAAGTCATTTGAAATTCAACCTGTGAAGACTCATGCTTGCATAAGTATCCTGTAAGGCTGTTTTTTTCTTGTTTGTGATGCTAATCTCGCCCTTTTTTCCTTTCTTCTTCTCTGCAGCATGACCTATAGCTGGCAAAATTCCATCTGAAAGAAAAAGAAACATTAAAGGATAGAAAGGATATTTCATGTGAGTTTTATGCAATATTCTTGGACCTATTTTAGAAATATTTTCCCCAAACTACAGGAGTTCAGCATAATTGTTTTGGCTGCTTACAGACATGGAAATAAAACCCCAAACCAGTGCTTTACTTTTTAACTTGGTGCATCCCTGCACCAAGCACAGTGCATACCAAGAAAAGGAATGGTATCGGTTTGACATGGCTTGTCCAACATCTGTATAGCTCGCACACTTCAATGGGGCTTTTTGCCACTTTTACCTAATAACTGATGGAACCAGCTATTAGATAAAAGTGCCAAAAAGCCCCACTGAAGCTCACAAGCTATAGAGACACTGGAGAGCCGGGTTAAACTGATGTGATTCCTCTTTCCGTAAAGCACTGTTTTGTTTTTTTCCCCCATGTCTGTAAGCAGCCGTTAACAGTATGCTCATCACTGGAGAAGCGAGGTAGCGGCAGAGTTGTCTAGAGGTCTCATTACAGTGCTAGAGGCCTGAGTCTGAGCCTCACTCAGGGTTTGGGCTGAAGGCTGCTCCTAGTCATCCCAGTACCTGGTCATATGGGCTGGAGGGTCAAAAGTGGTTGTGGCCCATTGCTCTGTTGTGTGGCACGGGCTACAAAATCTGGTATGCTTTAGCCATGCTAGCCAACTCAGTTCAGGAGAACCTTGGACCTTGCCTATCCATGCAGAGAAAGCAGAGGACTGAAAAACTTCACATTAATGTAGTAGCAGCCTCATGATTAACTGTATCTAAACAGACCAGGATAACTCTGACTGGCACATTAGTCTCCTTCCTTATGACTTTTTATGAGTCATCTGAATGCTGTTGATGATGATATAAAGGGAAGGGATACCTAGACACCAGTGTCTCACTAGTCATGGGCTAGGCTAATTTGACTAATTAGCTGGCAGGCCTACCAGTATTGGCTTCCTGCAGTATTGAAATTCAGTTATGCCTAACCTGTCTCTGGAGATAATCCAGGAATCTTTCTGGTTCTTCAGAAAGAAGAGCAAGCCTAGCCTCAGCATGTAGGGGTGTTATGTTGTGACCATGATGATGGCATATTCACCATAACCCCTGTACCCCACCCAAATTCAAATATAAGTTCCAGAGTATACCACTCACACTGCCTGAACCACATCATATAAAAGTAAAACCCCAAATTCTTTCCAGTGTATGGGGGCTGACCAAGACCAACTGAAATCAAATCCTTCCAGTGACTCACGTGGGTTTTAAATCAGGCCCAGGCAGAGTATCTGATACCATGTATATACAGTGGGTCTCCGGCACCCAGGGGCCAATGCCTGCATTTGTGCCCCCTCGGGGGCGATCTAAACAGGGTGCAGGTCCTGAAGCAAATCAGCCTGTGCAGGGCCCTGCCTCCCACTCCATGGCACTTCTGTGGAAGAAATAGCAGCATGGCACACTGGACACGGGGTAGGGGCGGTGGCTGGGATTTCTGGCCAGAACAGCAAAAGAAGCCCAGAACCCATCAGGCAAATGGATGGATGGGCCACACATACAAAATGCAGGAGGTACCCTGGCCTCCCCAGCTGGTGTCATCCCCCCCAGGCCAGTGCCTGGGGGCCACGGCCTCCTACCGCCCCCCACCCCCACCGTCCCCTGTCAGTACGCCAATGTGTGTATATCTTCTATTATGCAGTATTCTGTAATGTAGGCTGCTGATTTAGCATGCAGGCTGTATGGTGCCAGAAGAAGGAATGATTAAAACTGCTTTGCTAACTTGAAAATCTTTAGGTTATTTCTGAACCTACTGGATACCTTGAAGGATCTGAATAAAATGAGTTCATGAAGGTTTCAGAATCATAACTGTTTAATATGTGCTGTAGTTTATGGCTCCTGCTCCTATAGGAAGAGAGCAGAAATGTCCAGGGCTGGATTAACTATCGGCAAACTAGGCACATGATTAGGGCCCTAAGTGGAGGGGCCCAGTTGTGCTTATTTTATATATTATAATTATTGACTGAAAAAGTAATATAAATGTACAGGATTAAGTAGGGGCCCACGAGTTTGATTGCCTGGGGCCCACTAAAGGGTTAATCCAGCCTTGGAAATGCCATGTTTACCCAGACTTTACAGGAAGAAAGCATTGCAGAAGACCACAGAAACACTGGTGGATGGATGACACACACTGGAGTTTTCTAAGAAAAATGAGCGTTCCTCAGATTTCTTTGTTAAAGATCAGGTTTGTTTATAGCAAAAACATGCCTCTGGACACAGCCCAGGTCTGTGGTATGCAGTATTGTAGAGCTGTGCTCTTTCTATACTGATTCTAGATAATGGGAGGTAGGCATGCAAACTATTTGAGTGGAGATAAGTGTTTGGCCTTAAGAAAGTAATGTCTGTGCTAAAGTGTATTGAGGGAGCATGTGATGGCACTTAGCAGTCATGAGGTCTTTGCATGACAGGAAAGCTGATGACACTTGCAAGTGATTTTTAGTCCTGCACAATAATAGGAAGTTTCCTATCATGTTCAGCTATAGCAGCTGTACTCAAGAGAACAAATATCATTGGAACTGAGCCTCAGCGAGTCTCAGGCTGACCAATAGGACAAAGAAGGAAGCATGTGTAGAGCCACCCCTCGTGCTCACTCCAGACACCTCCCATACTGGATCCTCTTGGTTTCTTAGGTGGGAGCTTGGATCAGCTGGAATGTGAAGCAACTCAAATTATTATTCTGTCTGCTTCCTTCTCCCTTCCCTTAGCAAGTGCAGCAAGGGACTGTGAGAATCCCTGTCTGACACTGAAATCGGACAGTGTGGCATTTAAGGTTGCTTGCTCCTACAGTACCGGAGATCTGGCTTTGATAATCACCATGGATCCTGGTTTTCTCTGTTTAAAAATCCCAAATACTCTGATTAAAAAACTCAAATTCTCTGGTTAAAGCACCTCAAATCTGTGTATCAGTTGAACACAATGTTTTATTGATATAATTTTAAGCAATTTGGAAGCCTACCAATGCCTCAATCATTATAATAAAATAAATTCTAAATCCCTGTATATTTTGGCATTTGATTTTGTTTTCTTTATCATGGAAAATTAGAGCTCCCCCTGCCCCCTTCATTCACCAGGACATGGGGAGCTGCAGCTGACCCTCCTGCTGTTTTGTGGCACTGAGCAGCACTGATATGCTGGTGGCCTACTGCTGTCCATGCTGTTGCCCCTCACTCCCAAGCCACAGTCCCCTCAGTCCCGCTGGTGGCCTACCCCTGGCCCTGCTGGTGTCCCTCACTCCCGACCCACAGCCCCCTGGCCCTTCTGGCGCCCCTCATTCCCAACCCATAACCCCCTGGTCTTGCCAGTGCCCCTCACTCCCAACCTGCAGCCCCTGACCCCAAAAGCCCTTCTGGTGCCCCTAACTCCCAAACTGCAGCCCCCTGTCCCTGTCAGTGCCCCTCACTCCCACCCCACAGCCCCCTGGCCTCAGTGATGTACCGTGGGTCTCTGGCGCCTGGGGCCCAATGCTTGCATTTGTGCCCCCCGTCCCCCTGTCCTTCTCATAGCAATACTTAAAGTCTCCTGCCCTGGCCCTATTTGGTTACCTGTTTCGTCCGGGAAGGAAATGAAAGTCCTGGCATACCAGATGCAGGGGTTGGGGTGGCAGCAGGAATTTCTGGCTGGAACAGGTAAGTAAACATTCAATACATGGGGCGGGTGGGCTACACAACAGACGTGGCCACCACCACCGGCTCTGCGGGGCTCCCTGAGGTTGCAGGTTTTGCAGATAGGATAGGCCGGCCCTGGTCACATTGCATGATAAGAACTCTGAAAGGCCTAGCTGGTGCCCCCCCCAGGCTGGCGCCTAGGGGCCATGGCCTCCTCCTGCTCCCCCCATCAGTTGGTCTGCCAATGCCTGGCCCTGCTGGTGCTCCTTATTCCCAACCCACATCCCCTTGTCCCTTCTGTTGCCCTTCATTCCCAACCCACAGCCCCTGGTTTTGCCGGTGCCCCTCACTCCCGACTCATAGACCCCCCACCCCACCACCACCCCAGTGCCCCTAACTCATGACCCATGGTCCCCCCATCTCCACCAGGGCCCCTCACTCCTGACCTGCAGACCCCCAGCCCCTGCCAGCCCTGCTGGAGGAGGCCCCCAGCTGTCAGGGCAATGGGACCCTGTGGTTGCATCCTGCCTTCTCCCTGCTCCACAGGTGCCAGCTGCAGCTCACCAGTAATGCCTGAGTCCCAGCTGCCATGTATAGGAGGCAGCAGCAGCCAGAGAGGAGCATGGAGCCTGCCTGCCCCCCTCCCCACTCATGGGTGGCACAGTCAAAGTGGAGCTGAGTGGAGCCAGTGAGGGGTGGGAGGGAGGATACATGCTGGCTACTGTGCGGCTTGGGGTGCCCTGCCCTGCTGCCCTCCCCCCTGGGGCCTCTGGGGCTCAGTAGATGAGACCCAGCACAGGAGGGCAGATTGGGGTGAGGAGTCTTGGTGCTGCTGCTGTCACTGCTACCACCAGGACCCCTGTGCCAGCTGCACCCTGAAGGTGAGGTGCCCTTTGCCTGCCCAGCAGCAAGGGGGGGGGGGGAAGAGGGGGAGGTGGCAGCAGAGTTGTTCTCCCTCTCCGCAACTGCTGCTGGGTGGGCAGAGGACACCTCACTTGGTGGCATGGCTGGAGCCGGGTTCCTGGCAATGGCAACACTGAGCCTTCCCACCCCACTTGGCCCTCCTGCACCGGATCCTGCCTGCTGGGCCTCAGAGGCCCCCCACAGGGAGGGCAGCAGGGCAGGGACCCCTGAGCCCCACAGAGTGCAGCCCACTTCTTCTCCTACCCTGCACAGAAATATGGAGGGGCACATCCCCCCCCCCCCCCCCCCCGTGTTGCCTCTGGCTCCTGACTCCTCCCCGGGAGTCTGTGCAGTGGCAGGGAGCTGGCCCCCCACTGCCTGCCCAAATGACCCATCCATCGCTCCATCTTACTACCCCAGCTGGGCCCCATGGCCGCACATTTCCACCCTGGCCCTGGGCACTTTCCCAGCTGGGCAGTGTTCCCAGCTCCAGCTCCAGCTGCTAACCCTGCCCCACTCCCTCCCTCACTGTGGCCGACACTGACACCACCTCAATCTGCCCCCCAACCCTCCCTGTACTGTCTATGCTCCCCCCCCCCTCCCCCAGCATTGCTATGCCCCCCCCATGGACTTATCTGCAGGCTGATGCGGGAGCTGCTCTCCACTGCTGCCTGGCTGTATTGCTGGCAATGTGCATGTATGCACACACACATGCACATGGTGCCCCTTGCATCCCGCTCCCCCAGCCCCAAGCAGCCTCTTGCAGGGTTGAACTCTGCCAGCTTGTAAGAGGAAAGCCATGGTTTCCCATATTTTTCTCCTTTAAAGGAGAAAATCTGCATTTTTCTGCAGCAAACAGAAAACCTGGATCCCTAATAATCACCAAGAGGCAAGGATTCATGTCAGTTGATTTGATGAGGTCCCGATAATACCGTCCTCTCCTTGGCTTGAGAAATACACTTTATTACTTCCACTCCTGAGAATACCTTGTAGGGTTCTTTCAGTGCAAACAAAGGAAAATAAAGACCTTGGTGTGTTAGAATTGTGCTATAAATGGCAGATGCAATTGCACAGCTGTAACAGAGGGCTGCCACAGACATGCTCTTGTGGTAAAGCAGTAATGGTGTCTGCTTAAATGGTGCCTGTTATTTGAAGAATTCTGAGCACAGACAGATATCAGTTATATTAGACACACCCTGTAAGACAGGTAAGGAGCATTATGCCATTCACAGGGGAAATAAGGGTACAGCCAGGCTATGGCCAACAGTTTCAAATTCAGCTACCTAACTTTGGTCTTTTAATTCTCTATACAGGAACCTGAATCAAGGTGGTCTGATTTTCCAGAGATGTAATAACTCTAGTGTTATTTGTGGGCTTTTCATCACTTCTGAAGAAATCCAGCCCTTTCTAATTGGGTTCCAAAATTATACGTTTAGATGTTCAGTTTTGAAAATGTCAGCCGTATGTGAATTGCCTACATCTAGACAGCAAGTTAGTAGCAGGCTTCTGGCTTCATTGCCAGCGCTGTGCTCTGACTGTCTATTGCCAGCTCCTTCAGTTTTTTTGCTTTCAATGACAAGTCTTATTGGATGCATCCTGCATTATCTTGGTATCTTATCCTATTCCACAAAACAAAAGCAGCCCATTCACCTTAGCAGTTTGGAAGCTCTGCATTTGGGAAGTCAGCTGGCTTCCAGTGTCTTGCATGTAAGCTGCTAGCACCAGCCATTGCAAAGGAACAAGCAGGATGTGAATCCTGTAAAGTGGCTAAGAATGTTTGTTTTGCAGGTGTTGGCTGGTGCAGGAATTTAATTTTTTTTCAGAACTCAACTTTCCACACTAAGTAGTTTGTCATTTTGGGTTTAGTTTAGCTGAATGACGCACAACGTCTGGGAAACACAGATCACGCCCACTTCACTTCAATGGTTAATACCAGGCTATGTGCCCCACCTTTTCCAGGTGCCCACTCTAGCACATGGGCTCTTAAGGTTCTTTGGCCAAGGCTGGGAGTTGAGTGCAGAAACAACTGTGGTCATCTTTGCCTTACTGCTCTGGTTCCTTGGAAGATCGGGGGAGGGAGGAGAGAGGGGTGCTGTGACCTCCCAAGGATATATTAGATGGTCATAGGGTGCGTCTACAGGTTCATTAATGCACTTTTGCTACTGTACATTAAATTTAGTACCTCTAATGTGAGGTAGTAACTAAATGTTCATTAGGCAGTCCTAATTCGCAGTACTGAAAGGGCATGCTTTTTAATGATGCTTAATGCACAGCAACCTAATTTTACTATGCATTAGAAGACTAGCATGTTTTTTGCCATGATGCTCTAATGTGCAGTAAAATAGGGTACTGCACATTAAACATGTAGGCCTACACTGCCTACACTGTAGTAATTTTTTTTATTTTGGTAGCTTCTTCCAGCTGAATTTTCTAAAGCACTTTACCAATACTGGGAGATTAAAGTTGTATGAGGCTACAACCCCACTGAACACCTGGAAAAGGTGGGGCACATAGCCTGGTATTAACCTTGAAGTGAAGCTCTACCCTAGCCAAGCTGTTCCTTATTATTAACCTTCCAGTGTCTAGCATGTAACATTATTAATTAAAAATGTATCATAGTTTCAAGGGTTGGAAGGGACCTGAACAGATCATCAAGTCCGACCCCCTGCCCTGGGCAGGAACAAGTGCTGGGATCATAATACCCCAGCCAGATATTTATTCAACCTTCACTTGAAGACCCCACAAGGTAGGGGAGAGCACCACCTCCCTTGGGAGCCCATTCCAGAGCCTGGCAGCCCTAACTGTAAAGTAGTCCCTCCTGATATCAAGCCTGAACCTACTCTCTATTGATTTCATAGTTCCATTGTTATTAGGGTCGGAAGAGACCTATTAGATCATCGAGTCTGCCCTCCTGCCCCGGGCAGAAAAGGGTGCTGGGATCAGATGACCGCAGCCAGGTGTCTGTCCAATCTCCTTTTGAATATTTCCAAGGAAGGGAACAATACCAGTTCCCTTGGAAGCCTATTCCATATTTTGGCAACCTTCACTGTAAAGAAGTTTTTCCTGATGTGCAGCCTGAATTTACTTTCTTTTAACTTGTGTCCATTGTTTCTAGTTACCCAACTGTCACCCTGGTAAACATCGTATCCCCCACTTCCTGCTAACCCCTCCTAATGAGTTTGTAGGTGGCCACAAGATCACCTCTCAGCCTCCTCTTGTGGAGGCTAAAGGGGTTCAGGTTTCCCAATTGGTCCACATAGGTTTTTTTCTGTAGGCCTTTAACCAGATGGGTGGCGCTCCTCTGAACCCTCTCCAGGCCATCCACATCCCTCCTGAAGTGTGGTGCCCAAAACTGAATGCAGTACTCCAGCTGCGGCCTGACCAATGCCACATAGAGGGGAAGTATCACCTCCCTAGACTTGTTTGTGATGCACCTATTTATGCAAGAAAGAGTGCGGTTAGCTTTATTTATTACCTCATCACATTGGTGACTCATGTTCATTTTGGAGTCAATTATGACTCTGAGATCCCTTTCTGCACTTGTGCTGCTTAGAATGGTCCCTCCCAGGCTATAGAAGTGCTGATGATTCTTCCTCCCCAGGTGCAACACATGACACTTTTACTTGTTGAACTGCATTCTGTTCTGTTCCGCCCACCTCCCCAGCCTGTCCAAATCCACTTGGACTTGCTCCCTGCCCTCTAGCGTGTTTACCTCCCCCATAGTTTTGTGTCATCAGTAAACTTGGACAGGGTACTTACTACTCCCTCATCCAAGTCACTAATGAAAATATTGAATAGTAGCAGTCCCAGGACAGAGCCTTGGGGGACTCCACTGCCTACATTTCTCCAGGTAGAAACTGACCCATCTACCACCACTCTCTGAGTGAGTCCCATAAGCCAATTTTCTGCCCACTGAACAGTGTAATAATCTACACTGCAGTTTTTTTAGTTTATTTATAAGAATTGGGTGTGACACCATGTCAAAGGCCTTTTTAAAGCCTAGGTAAACAACATATACCTCTTTTCCTTCATCCAAGCATTTTGTGACCTGGTTGTAAAATGAAACTAGGTCGGTCAGGCAGGATCTGCCTGCTATGAACCCATGCTAATTGTCCCTTAGCATTATTTTACCTGCTGGTGCCCCGCAAATGTGATCTTTAAGTATTTTCTCAAAGGTCTTGCCAAGAATAGAGGTGAGGCTAACCAGCCTATAGTTACCTGGTTCCTCCTTCCTCCCCTTCTTGAAAATAGGGACCACATTGGCCCTTTTCCAATCCTCTGGGACTTGTACCAAGTGCCACGAGTGCTTAAATAGTTGTGCCAGCAGGTCCGCTATGACTTCAGCTAATTCCCTAAGTACTCGAGGGTGAAGATCATCAGGCCCTGTTGACTTAAATACATTCAGCCTCTCCAAATGCCCCCTTACTAGGTCTGCGTGAACCGCTGGTGGGTTGGTATCTATCCTGGGCTTGTCTAAAGTCCTAATGGGATGCGTATTCGTATTCATGTCCAGGAACATGGATGCAAAGAATTAATTTATAATCTCGGCTTTAGATTTCCTATCTGTTACCAGTCGTCCTTGTTCATCCTGAAGTGGTCCTAAGTTATCCTGCATTTTCTTTTTACTGCCTATGTACTTAAAAAATGACTTTTTGTTATCCTTGACTTTTGTCGCCAGCTTAAGCTCCATCTCTTCTTTGGCACTCCTCACTGCTTCCCTGCAGGCTTGAGCCAAGCAGGTGAACTCCTCCTTGGTGACTGCCCCCTGCTTCCACAGCCTATAGGCCTCTTTTTATCTCACCTGGCTCTCCTGGATTTCCCTGCTCAGCCAAGAGGGTTTTGTTGCTTTTTTGCCCCTCTTTATGTGGACTGGGATAGTCTTTTTTTGTGCCTGCAGGATTAGTCCCTTGAGAAATGCCCACCCTTCCTGGACTCCCATCTTTGCGAGGCTATTACCAGTCAGTCCCTCCCTAATTAATTTCCTGAGTTTACCAAAGTTGGCCTTCCTGAAGTCTAGCACTTCCGCCCTACTACTTATCTTCCCAACCTGTTACCAGACAGTGAACTCTATCGATAGGTGGTCACTATCCCCTAGGTTACCTTGTACCTGCATATCCCTCACCAAGTCATCCCCTGTGGCCAGTACCAAGTCTAGTGAGGCATTACCCCTGGTGGGGATGCATACCCCCTGCTATAGGTGAAGGTCCTGGAAGGAGGTTAAAAACTTACGTGAATGGGAAGACCTGGCTGCCTGCTTCTTCCAGCAGATGTTTGTGAAGTTTAAGTCCCCCATGATGACCAGGTCCTTTGAGTGCACCGCCTCTGAGAGCTGTCTCGAGAATTCTAGGTCTAACTTGCCTCCCTAGTGTCCCCCTGGACTGTAATAGACCCCTACTACTAGGTCTCTTTCTCCCCGACCCCCTTATAATCTGACCAATAATACCTCAATTTGCCCTTCTTGTCTCAATTTGACTACAGAAGATGTATATTGTTCCTTAACATAGAGAGCAATTCCCCCCCCCCCCGCTCCTTTTTTTCCCTACTCTTTCCTGTTTGTACAGCCTGTAGTCCTCAATGCCCGCTGCCCAGTCATAGGTAGGATCCCACCAGGTTTCTGTTAGCCCAACCAGGTTGAATTCTTTATTTGCAATTTGTATCATATGAGGCAGATTGAAAAAAAAAAGAGGATAGAAAGGCTATACCAAACCATCTGTAGTTAACAGCCCTAATTTTAAACCTAGCAAAACATTTTTGTTTCCCTACAGATTTTTTCAGTTTACCTGGGTGCAAACCTCACAGGGACAGTATACTTCCTTCTCTACTTAAATAGCTCAAAAATGTCCAAACTGAATTAATTCAGTTAGACATTAATTCAGTTGGAGAGGCTGGACACCTTCAAGTCAGCTGGTCCTGACAGTTTGCACCCAAGGGTATGTAAGGATCTGGCAGGCATCATAGCCCAGCCACTAGCAAGGATCTTCATGAACTCGTGGCGCTCAGGTGAAGTGCCCGAAGATTGGAAGAAGGCCAATGTGGTGCCTATATTCAAGAAAGGGAGGAAAGTAGATCTGGGGAACTATAGGCCAATCAGCCTAACCTCAATCCCTGGGAAGATTTTGGAAAAAATTATCAAAGAGACCATTCTTGACAAAGTGGCTGATGGCAACATCCTGAGGGATAGCCGGCATGGGTTTGTTGCAAGTAGGTCTTGCCTGACCAATCTCATGTCCTTCTATGACCAGGTGACATATCACCTGGACAAGGGAGAAGAGATTGACGTCATATGCCTGGGCTTTAAATAAGCCTTTGATCTGGTGTCCCATGATCTCCTCATGGAAAAATTGGCCAACTGCGGCCTCAGCTACATCACAGTCTTGATGGCTGGGGAACTGGTGCTGAGGTCGGACCCAGAGACTGGTAATCAATGGAAGTGAATCATCATGGTGCTCAGTGACCAGTGGTGTCCCCCAAGGCTCCATCCTTGGACATATACTCTTTAACATCTTTATTAATGATGTGGCTATTGGTGTCAGAAGTGGACTGGCCAAGTTCACTGATGACACAAAACTTTGGGGTAAAGTGTCCACACCTGAGGATAGGCTGGTGATCCAGGCTGACCTTGACAGGCTTAGAAATGGGTGAATAAAAACCTGATGACATTCAGTATGGAAAAATGAAAGGTACTCCACCTCAGAACCCTGCCCCGCCCCACCCCACCCCACCCCACCCCACCCCCCGCCACATCGTGCTTATAGGCTCGGCAGTGCTATGCTCGCTAGCACCATGGCCAAAAGGGACTTTGGAGTCATGATTGACTACAAGATGAACATGAGCCACCAATGCGATGTTGTAGCTGGTAAAGTGAACAAAATTCTGGCTTGCATCCATAGATGCTTCTCAAGCAAATCTCAGGATGTCATCCTCCCACTGTACTCGGCCTTGATGGGGCCACACTTGGAGTACTGCATTCAATTCTGGGCTCCGCAATTTAAAAAGGATGTAGAAAAACTTGAGAGAGTCCAGAGAAGAGCCATGTGCATGATCAGAGGGCAAAAGAAGAGGCCTTATGATGAGAGGCTGAGAGCCATTGGACTCTTCAGCCTGGAAAAGCACAGATTTAGGGGTGACTTAGTGGCTGTTTATAAGTATATAAGGGGTGTACATCAGGATCTGGGGTAACATCTGTTTACCAGAGCTCCCCAAGGGATGACGATGTCAGATGGTCACAAACTCCTCCAAAATTGTTTCAGGCTGGACATAAGGAAAAACTTCTTTACTGTCTGAGCCCTCAAGGCCTGGAACAGACTGCCACTGGAGGTGGTGCAAGCACCTACTCTGGACTCTTTTAAGAAACATTTGGATGTCTGTCTAGCTGGGATCCTTTGACCCTAGCTGACTTCCTGCCCCTGGGGCAGGGGGCTGGACTTGATGATCTTCCGAGGTCCCTTCCAGCCCTAATGTCTATGAAATCTATGAAATCTATGAATTCAGTCAGGGAAAAAAATCACCTTTGGGCTGAGACCTGACTAGACAATTGTGGACTGAAAGAGACTTTGAATAAGTTGTGAGCACCTGAGAAAAAGCAGAGGTGCTTAGACAAGAGAAAGACATTAACCCAGACTATTGCCATCTCTGCCTCTGATCACAGGACTGGGATTTTCAAAAGGGTTAAGAGGACTAGTTTCCTACTACTGGCTGGGATTCTGCAACAATTAAGGTCTTGACTTGCAAAGGCATTTCAGCGTCCAAAAGTGCAAACAGGCACCAACCAGGATCTCCTAAAGCACCTTTGTAGTTTAGTGGCAGAGTCCAATTTCACTTCACATGTCCGCAGGCCAATTTTCCAGCCACATAGTGATATTTTTAGCACTGACGCACAATTTACAATTCTTTCACCCATCCTGTGTGGACCTGGGGCTACTGAGCATACAAATATATTTTAACTAGGTGTTCTAAAGTGAACACATTTCCCTACTCACAAGCAACATTGAACTAAAACAGGGTTCGTTGTAAGGGAAAAGTGGAAAATTCATAATGTGAAAAAACTCCATTGCAGCCTCCTCTTTTGTGTGTGTGTGTGTGTGTGTGTTTGTCCTTTTCCCTTTCTCTCTGTCCTTTCACCTGTCTGTCAACCTGGTTGCCCTGGGTTACTGTGTACACGACTGACCGCAGGTACGAGGGGGGGAACTTGACCTCCCTATGGTTTGAGCTCTGACCTCATGACCTGGGAGCAGGGGCCTGAGTCCCAGTCAAGGTGTGATGCTTTTCAAATTGGTTGGCCAGCATAAAACAACACCTGGCCTTGACTGGAGCTAGCAGGTGAGGTCAGAAGGGCTATTTAAGAGGGCCCCTCCAGGAAAACGGGGGCAGGCATTTTAAAGACACACACTGAGCAGCATGGACTTGAGAAGCCCTCTCCCCTACTCAGAATCTGAAAGTGAGTAACTTACCAGAAACCTAACTAGGAATTTAGTTGACTGTAATCTAGTCACGTGGCAAAAGGCAGACAAGCCACTCAGATTTGCTCAAGCTGGTTTTCTTTCTATATTTTGATATTGGTATTCCTTCCCCTCCCCATTCCTCTTTGATCAATAAATCTATCTGTTTTAGCATACCTCATTGTGTGGGCTTAAAAGGGAAGGGACCAGCTCAGCTATTTTACTCTCCTCCCGCATGGGAGGCCGATGATGAATGATTTTGGTAAATAGAAGCTCCCCAATAACCCAAGAACTACAGGGCCTGTGTATCCCGGGCAGCACAGGGCCCTGACAGAGACCTGAGTCTGGGTGGTGGTGGTGGTTACCCCAGGCTTGTAGGTGTGCTCTGGGAAGGGGTAGGCCGGTCATAGGTGCCCCAGGGGAGACACTCGGAGCTTGGTAGGTGGTTGGGCACAGTGAGGCAGGTGGCTCAGTGCAGGAGCACCCCCTACTAGCCCACCACACATAACCTTAAGAGAAAATTTTAACCCCCAAATTTAACCAAACCCCCAAATAAATAACAGTATCTTTCAGTTACCGGCAAACCATCTCCAGGGAGCTACCACCTAGCTCAGTCTGTTGGGAAAGGAGACTCACCCAGTACTGCTGTCCAGGGGCTCTAACACCTATACTAGCTAAAAATAGTAGGTGATGGATAAGAGACCCACCCTAGAGAATCCTGCTGCTCCTTAGCATCTGGAATTGCCTCTGTTCTGCCACTGGGGGGTCCGCTTGTCACCAGGGGTCACTACTGCTCCTTGCCACTACCAGGGGCCACTAATGCTCTGTTCCTGCCAGGGGCTACCTCTTCTTTTCAGGTTGCCTATGTCATTGGTACTTGACCTTTTTTGTACTAGGAGCCATTTGTAAATATCAGTGGCCAGTCTCAACCCAGTGCCCCTCCCCCCCGACCCGCTGTCCCCTGCCCACAGGCCCCAACCCCTCAGTGTCTGGGGAAGGATGTGGGGGAGGGGGCAAGCAGCCCCTTGCGGGCTGGAGCACTTCCAGCCTGCAAAGGGAAAGTCAGAGTTTCCCACCTTTTTCTTCTTTAAAAGTTTGTTGATCCATTTTTAAAATTTGTTCATGACCCTTTCATATATTCTTGTGACCCATTTTTGAG
This sequence comes from Alligator mississippiensis, assembly GCF_030867095.1. Classification (NCBI taxonomy): domain Eukaryota; kingdom Metazoa; phylum Chordata; order Crocodylia; family Alligatoridae; genus Alligator; species Alligator mississippiensis. The sequence goes on from NC_081826.1 coordinate 150,416,662, forward strand.
TCATGACCCACAGGTTGAGAAATGCTGGTTTATGTAATCCTGGCTCTTTTGGATCTAGGTGTACTCAACAGCATGTTCCAGGATTATAGCTTTTTTAGATATAGTGCATATCAGTTTTCCAGGTGAACACACTGCAGGAACTTGTGCTCACAAGCACTTTCTCATTGAAAAGCTAATATTCCCCAAGGCCATGCAGGGACTAACTTCTGTCCACAGAGTTTTTCCTGTTCTCCACACACATGGCTTCTGTGCTAGAAATGCAAGCCACCCCACTGCAGATCTCTGCACAGGGCATAGCGAGCATTGACCCTTCAGTGACCATTGCACAACTTTCCATGTGCATTTGTGTGCCTACAGACTTCACCATTTTGGAAGGGATGGCATATACATACAAAGATCTGACCCTTTACATTTGCACACTGTCCGCCAGACCTCCAAACATATATACCAATGAGTCCATGCAAAGAAAAATTATGCAAAGTTACCATAACAGAAGGTAACCATAGCCACATGCACACACCATAAGCAGGGTTACACACTGGCTAGGTAGGTGTGCAGCTCTATATGTGCATATCCTGAGAAATCATCCTGAGTATAAATCCTGAGAAAACTAGTGTAGCAAGCTCACCTTTCAGAGCTTGGGTTGAGTCCCAGGCTTGAGATCCTGCTGTTTTGATTGCTGGAGCCCTTCCACCTATCAGGAGGCAGCAAGAGAAATAAGGTCACGGCCCTTTCCTGAGGGGAGGGGGAGAAAAGCTGTCCCAGACCTGATTGAAGACTGTAAACTGTCAGGTGCGGAAGACTTCAGGGGTAGAGCCCTGGAGCCTTAAAAGGAGCTGCATGCCCAGCAGGAGGGGCAGATGCCAGGAGGGGCTCCAGAAGAGTGGAGCCAAGAAAAGCTGGGGAGCTCTCCCCCAGTGGGCAATAGGACCAAGGCTCCTGAAGCTGCCACTGGAGGAGCAGCCTTGGGAGCGTGCAAGACTACTTGGGCTGTTGACAGCGCATGGGGATGGTGCACGGAGACCCGGCCCTGGGAGTGGTGTGAGACCACTTGGGCCCATCACAGTGTGCAGTTCAGAGCATGGTACCCAGGCTTTGGGAGCTGCAAGTGGCGGCTCGAGCCTGCAACCCCGGAGGGCCAGTGGGCCACACGGTGCGTGGAGCAGTGCACAGGGCAAGGGCCTTGGGGGCTGTAGTGAGGCAGCTTAGGCCCCAACTCCTGGCAAGCGGCCAGGTCCCATGGTGCGCAGGGCAACACATGGACGCAAGCCTTGGGAGTCGTGGCAGGGCAGCTCAGGCATCATTGGCACAGGGAAATAGTAGTGCTGCAGCATGAGGCCCAGCATCCTAGAGCCAGCAACAGTGGTGCAGCAGCTGAAAGGAGCTGAGCCCTCGGTGCCAGGAGCGGGGCACAGGGTGGGGAGGAGCACAGTGGCATGGGAGAGGCCTGGAGAGGCACTCCAGGAGCAGAGACCCCATCGAGCTGCGCCCTGACCACCGCCACCTGAGGGAGCATGAGTCATTGGGCCTTTGGGTCCCACAGGGGAAAGACATTTGGGGCGGTCAAACCCAGAGAAGGAGCTGGGTGAGCAGTGCCCCCACTCCCGCAGCCCCCCTCTCCTAAGGGGAGGGCCCCCTGGTGCTTCCTGGACACCCCACAAGGGACCCCATTTGAAGGAGGACTGTCTCTTGCCATGGGTCAGGGACTATATTATGGAATAGGTGTTATTAAGTTTGTTCCTGTTTGCACCTCATATTTTGTAATTGCAATGTTTAATTGTGTTGATGCTGCTGAAATTGTTTTATTGTGATGGGTAGATAGTGTTATTTAGCATTTGACCTTGGTTATTGGTTAATGTTCATGTGTAAATATATATGATATCTAGTTTTATGATTATGTATATTATAACTCAATAAATTGTATATAGTTAAGAACTTTGGGCTTGGGTTAACTCTATAGAGGAAAGAGGGATCTGCTCAAAATTCTGGCATCCCTCTCACAGCACCCCCTCCTGCCTACACATCCCATCCGGTTGAGAATGAGGCACACCCTTGGGTGTACCCAAGTTACACTAGGAAGTGGAAGAGGGCAGTCTACTTATGTTTTAGCTCGATAGGCTGACTTCCTAGCAGAGTGCTCTAATCTCCACTCCACAGATTAGGCATGATCCAGGCTGCTCTTCTGCGCTCTTTTTGAACCTGAGCCACTGCACCATTTAATATTCATAGATAAAATGGATGGATAGCAATAGCATAATTAGGGGTGGGTAAGTGGGGCAACAGCCCCAGGTGCCAACTTAGCAGGGGTGCCAGAATTACCTCCACCCCCTACAGAGTCTGTACCCTGGCAGCAAATGCATTGCCATGGATTTGCTTTTACAGCAGCAGCCAGGTGCATGGACACTGCACTGCTCTTGTAAAAGCAACATCCAGGGCAGGAAGACCAGGCAGTGGCAGTGGCAGCCGGGAGCTGAGCTGAGGAAGAGGCCAGATTGGGAAGCCAAAGGGTCAGGCAGAGCATGGAGTCCAAGAGTGAGATATTGGGTAGCCAAGGGATCAGATATGAGCTGGTAGGAGTACAAGCCTTTCAAGGTAGCAAAGCACCCTAGATACAGGTTGGGCAGCAATGCCCAGACACTTCCTGCTCCTGTGCAGTGGTTTATATGGAGGGAAGCAGAGGGTCAGCTGACTCCAACTGACGACTTGGGTGGCAGGGAGCGGGTGAGGCTTCTAGATACATGTCCAGCTGTGGAGGTGGCCGACTGAGGTGTGCCACCAATCCAGGCAGGCCAAGGTCCTGGGTCTAAGGAGCAGACACCTGCAAATTGCTGCCTTATGCGTTGTCTATACCACAGGACTACGGCTGAGCTGTGCACCTGCATTCTCATTACTGTGGCCTGCTCTGCATACGCTCTGTGCTCCCCAGCTGGGTAGGTAGGTGTGGGTCCCTCTTCCCAGGTCCAGCTGATTGTGGGCAGCTGGGAGCCCTCTTCCACAGTCCCCATCCCTGCCATGCTAAGCTCTGGGCAAGACCCAAGAGCCCTTGTCAACAAGTATTCCTGTGCCCTGTGGCTTCCCAGAGCAGCATGGAGTTTGTTTACAACCCTCTTCTTGGTCTCAAGATGCACAGTGGTGTGTCCTGGTTCAATCTGACATTGCAACTCCCAAGGAGGGCTGCCTATACTGCTGTCATTTCTCTGAGTCTCTGTTTCCTGGCTAAGGTGCCCACGCAGCTTCCAGCTTCTGGGAAGTTGCATGAGGTCTAGACACCTGCAAGCTACATTGCCACTGCTTTTCCCCCTTCCCTTTGTGGGGTAAGTGAAGTGTGCTGCTAACTTGAATCCAGATAAAGAGCGTGCCCCATGTATCAAGTTTGGGAAAAACTGGTCTGTTAGCTAAGTCTCTTAGAGCTTTCTTCCTCCATGACAAAATGTCAACAACAGAAAGCCACCTCCTAGGACTGTCTTCATCTTCCTATTGCGCAGAAGGACTACAGAGAACAGAAGCTCCATCTGGCACAAGTATTAAAACTAGTACTATTTACAACAGTCTGATCAGAGAACTGCATTCATCTTCCTGTGAGGGTAGGTAGAGTCAAGTAGGGCTATGTGAAACACCACCTTTTTGTTTCAATGTACATTTCGCCATTTCAAAGGGACAATGTTTCATTTCATCATTTCGTTTTGTTTCGAAGCACTGTCCTGTTTCGTTGGAACTGTTTCACTGTTTTGACTCATTTCAACGTTTCGCCCATAGGCTATAATGGGGAAGCATGAAAATGTCTAAAAAGTTGTCATTTGTTACCTGATTCAGATGCAAATTGCAGGGGCAGTAGCCCCTACTGAGGGCATGAAGCCTGCCATGTTTGAAGGAGATAGGTGCAGAGGTTTCTCAGAAACTGCACCTCAAAGCCTTGAAAGTAAAATTTGCTGGCAGCAGCAGCCTCCTGTCATCTGGCATGCAGATCTGGGGGTTTACACCCCTGGGAGGGCTGTGGGGTTGTGCTAGACTCCTCCCAGGGGTGCAGGCCCTCAGATCTGCACTCAGGTCCCAGTTCTGGTGTGAGATGCACGGGTGAAAGCCCGCTGCGCCCCTGTGAGCCCAGGGACCCCCCCAGGAAAGACCCCAGGACCGCTGGTGAGCCCTGGCTTGCCAGCAGGTAAGCAGGGGCCCATGGCAAGCAGGGACCAGGGAGGCAGCTGAGTGGAGCCGAAGAGGGTCATGCCCCTGCCCCTGGCTCCTACTTGGCTCAGCCCCCCAGGAAGCCACATGACTGGGCTGCCAGCACATGAGACAGGTTGGGGGGGCACTTACCTGTCTCCTCTGGTGGGGGGAAGGACCTCCTTAGCCCCCCGAGAGCAGCGCAGCACCAGACATTCCTTCTGCGCATGCACACAGTTTAAAAAGGGCCCGGCAACAGCAGAAGCTACACTCAGGTCCCGGCTCCAGCGCGAGATGCGCAGGTGAAAGCCGCTGTGCCCCCATGAGCCCAGGGACCACCCAGGAAAGACCCCAGGACCCCCCATGAGCCCTGGCTTGCCTGCGGGTAAGCAGGGGCCTGTGGTGGGAGGGACATAGCCAGCAGGGAGGCACCTGAGTGGAGCTGAGGAGGGTCACGTTCCCCCCAGCTCCTACTTTGCCCGGTCCCCCAGGGAGCCGTTTGAACAGGACGCACAAACAGGCGCACTTCTGGACCCAGCGCGCGAGTTAGTGTGGGAGTTTGCACAGAAGTGGGAGCAGGAGGGCCCACAGCCCTGCCAGTGAGCCCCACAGGGTAGGCAGTCCCATCAGTAGCCAGCCTACCAGCGGCACAATGCGGATGGGCACATGCCACACCCCAAGGGTCCCCTTGGAGTCTACGGCCACCCCTTCTGGCACCTCAGAGGCCTCCACCCAGACGCAACCCATGGTTCTGGGCTCCACGCAGACAGAGCCTTTGGCTCTCAGCTGTGGCGGCTGTCTGGCTTGTTTCCAGGCTCATGGGACCGGGAGCATAGCCACCTCCCCTTGTGAGGTTTGCTCCACTTTGGAGTCTCTGGGGTGCTAGATAAAGAGCCAGCACTGTGCTCTGCCTCTGACTGCTGGGCTGGGATCCATGCAGCTGGTGGGGCCGATCAGAGCGCAGTCTAGTGGCGGGAGGCAGGCAGAGTCGGCGCTGCCCTCCGATCGGGTCTGTCAGCCCCACGGAGTAGAGCCCTGTGGTGGGAGGTGGGGAGAGCCAGGGCTGTGCTCCCCGCTGGGCTGAGGTATGTGGGGCTGTGGAACCACTCAGAGCATAGCCCTGGCTCTCCCCTGCTTCCCACCACTGTGCTGCTTTGAAACTCAAAACGTTTCAAAACTTTCAAAAAGTTTCAAGTGCCCTCATTGCATTTTGAAGCTGATTTGATGCTTTTTGTTTTGTTTTGATTTCACTGTTTTGAGCTCAAAACATGTTGAAACAGCTTTGAAATGAAACACTTGGCGAAATTTCGCACAGCCCTAGTGAGAAGATTGCCTAGATATGGGCAAGCACTACTGTTAGTCAGGTTGTAGGCCTGGTCATAATGCTATCTCTGCAGTCACATACTTATTTTGTACTGGGTCCAAGCTTTTTCAGTTGCTAAGAAGTCCCTCCCTCTTATTTCCATTTATTAGTGCTGGTCTTTCCTTGGTAATTCATAAAATCCATTACTGAGGACTCCACCCAGCCCTGAATCATTGTTTGTTGACTTTAGAGTTCAGCTGAAATTGTGCATAGTTTCTATATGAGCCCAGAGGAGACATCTGTAAAACACTGCAGTAGAGCAACAAAATGAATTACCAGAACAATTACTAGATGGACTTTGGCTTGGATGGCCAAAGTCGTTAAGCAGTTCATTTTCAAAACTCAGGACATGGTTCCATGGCCTTATACAGACAGTACCATGCACAGATGCCTCAGTTAATTCTAAGCAAGCCAGCTTGGGCCCTGCCAGCAGTATAGCCATGGCAGCACAGAGCTCTGCCTGAGCTAATATACTTTTGCTTCTCCGTGGCACTACTTCACACAGACAAAACACCACATTATTATGACCGGAGATCCTGGTTTTCTCGATTTAAAAATCACAAATTCTCTGATAAAAAATTGCAAATTCTTTGATTAAAACCCCCCAAATCTGCGTTTTTCTGTGATTAATATGAAACGTCACTATATATATAGGCATCAGTTGACCACAATGTTTCATTGATATATTTAAAATGTAAAAGCAATTTTGAAGCCTACTAGTGCCTCAATCACTATAATAAACTAAATTCTATACATTTTGGCATTTGATTTTGGGTTATCATGGAAAATCAGAGCTCCCCCTGCCCTGTTTGCTCACACAGATGTGGGTCCAGCTGCAGCTATTCTCCCTCCTGCCCTGCTTTGTGGCACTGAGCAGCCCTGATATACTGGTGCCCTGCCCATGCCATTGCCCCTCACTCCTGACCCACAGCCCCTCCTGGCCCTGCTGGTGTCCCTCATTCCCCACCCACAGCCCCCTGCCCCCACAGCCCTGCCAGAGGGAGCCCCAGGTGCCAGGGCTATGGGGCCAGGGATACGGGTCTGCAGCCTCCTGCTCCCCCACAGAAGCACCCCAATTCTGGCTGCTGCCTGCAGGAGGCAGTGGCTGCTGCAGTACAGCAGAGCATGGAGCCCAGCTGCTTCTCTTCCATGGGTGCCACGGCTGAAATGAAGCTCACAGCGGGTGGGGGGATGGATGCGGGGTGCCTGCTGTGGGCTCCCCGCCATGCTTCCCTCCCCCGGGGCCTCCACAGTCCAGTGGGAGAGAGCCGGTGTGGCAGGGAAGAGTGGGACCAGGCAGAGAAGCTCAATGCCGCTGTTAGGAGCTCCATGCTACCATGGTGAATGCCCCCTGCCTGCCTAGTAGCAGCAACTCCATGCTGCCACCCCCACTGTTGCTGGGTAGGCAGGGGGACCCAACCCGCTTTGTCCTGCTGTTCTGGGTCCCACTCACTGGGCTGTGGAGGCCCCTGGGGGTGGGCAGGAGGGTGGGGAGCTTGAGCCCACATTGGGCAGCCTGGATCCACCCCACACACAGATCTGGGGGCCACATGCCCCCCATGCTCCCCCTGGGAGTGTGTGCAGTGGTGGGGAGCAGCCCCCACCCCCCGCCCTCTGGACGAGTCGCCCATGGCCCTGTCCCATTCTCTGCTCAGCCCCTATGGCTGTGCATTCTGGCCCCAGGACCTAAGCCCCACACATCACCTGGGTTGGGCAGCTGCCCCAGCCCTGCCCAACTCCCTCCCTGCTTCCCTCACTATGGGGGCTCAATTCCACCCCCTCTCCCCCCACCCACCACCAGATTTACCTGCAGGGAGCTGCTCTCTAGGCTGCTGGGCGCCATGAACATGTGTACATGCCCTGTGCCTGACTGCCCTCCTCCCACTCCCCCCAGCCCCTTGCAGGCTGGAACTCTGCTAGCCTTCAAGGGGAAACCCACCATTTCCTGTATTTTTCCTTTAAATGAAAATATCCAGGTTTTTCTGCTTAAAATGAGAAAATCTGGGTTTTACCTCATTTTTCCATGGCAAATGGAAAACCTTGATCCCTGATTATGAGACTTCCGCTTCTGGAACCTGAGCTTGTTCAGTTAGCTTGCTATGAAGTCATGTAGACCAAGCATGTGCAGTAGCAGTTGAGGCCTGTATGTGCACATCTTGTGTATGTGCTGTAGTCTTAGATGCTTGAAAATAGCATTGTTCACTTTTAGCCCTGTGACTACAGGACATAGTCTGAGAGACAGAAAATAATTGTGTACGTGCTCTCTTGCTCAGTAGCTAGACCACTCATCTGGGAAAACTGAGGTTCAGGATTCTAGGCCCCCCCAGTGGGGGTGGGGGGAGGGGGAGTTAAACCAGGTAGGGTGACCACACATCCCTAATTGGGTGGAACATCTTGGAATGGGAGCCTCAAGTCCTGGTCCTGGGCTACATGACTCCAGGACAGCATTTGTCCTGGATTTGCTATGTTGTACAGCGATCAGGAAATGGCAGATTTCCCTTTTCAGGCTGGCAGAGTTCCAGCCTGCAAGGGGCTACTTGGGGCTGCTGGAAGAGGGACGCAGGGGGCGTCACATGTATGTGCACACCTACAAACATGCATGTCCCTGGGAATAGAGCCAGGCAGTGTGGAAAGCAGCTTCATGCAGTTAAGTCTATGTGGGGGGAGGCAGATCAAGGGCCCCACAGTGAGGGAGGGAGTGGGGTAAGGGGCTGGGGATCCTGCCCAGCCAGGGTGGTGCATGAGGCTGGGGCATTGAGAAGGTGGAAAGCCAGATATGCATGGGCGACTGGTGCCACCTTAGTCATGGGGGGCATGTGCCCCCCCTGTGACCAGTCAGTGACTGGGGGGGAATTCCCCCCCATGGTCAATCTTGCGGACCGGGGTGGGGTGGGGGGTCCCCCTGGGGCTGATTGTACTGACTGGGAAGCGGCTGCGGCGCTCCTCGGAAGTGGCCGCAGTGCTCCCAGAAGCAGCTGCGGCGCTCCTGGAAGTGGCCACAGCGCTTCATCCAGGTGCTCCCACTCCCCAGCCAGCGCTTGCAGATGAGGCACTGGCACTCCTACCTGCCTCCCCCACCCATTGCCTAAGCGGGGAGCGTGGCCTGTCAGGGGGGTGCACCAGTGCTCTCAGGGGATGTACATGTGCCCCCATGCATCTGCTACGTGTTGCCACTGCAGGCATGTATCCTGCCTTTACTTTTTAAAAAGGCGGTCACCCTAAACCAGGCCCTTTATTACTTTTGGCACAGCACTTGAATCATCACAACACTGGTGAGTTGCTATGCAGTGCATTCTCTAGAGTTCCTTTTGAAGCTGAGCCACTAACATACTCCTTGGAAAAATGGATGTAGGGCAGTGCAAGGGGAAGCTTCTCACTCAGTGGCGACAAAGCCTTAGGCTAGAGCCCAGGGCCTCCTTCCTTCCATGCCAGCAGCCACCTCACTTGCTTGTTTTTTTCTTCCTGACCCCACGTATCTTCAATTACAGTAATAGCATAGACATATCTAGGATTTTGAAAAGGGGGGTGCATATGGTTAGAGGTATCATTTTTGTCCAAGTAAAAAGAAACTGGAAGCTTTATTAATAAGCTAGGGGCGAAGGGCTGTATTATTCAGTTTAAGATTGATGCAAAAACAAATATAACTTTATCAGAATGAGTTAAAAACCCTCTGCAAAGCTGTGAAATAGGAGCTATATTACTAAGAGCAGCTAACAGCATAATTACAGAAGAAAGGCTAGCTTCATTAGTGGAACATCAAGATCCTTAAAAAGGAGAGAGAGTCACTAACACCTGTAGACTGAAGACTTTAGAAGGATTCAGATAGATTTTAATTTTAATCGGTTGACTCCCTCACTACTGCCTGAATAGAAATGTTGCTAGCACTGCCAGTTGGTTTTAACTGTTGGGCAGAGCAGAAATCACAGGGGGATGGCCCCTTGTTCCGCCCCTGAGTAACAGTCTTTAAACAACTGAAGCATGATTATAAAGAGGATGGAGATAGACTTTTTTCTATGGCCATAGGGAACCGGACTAGAAGTAATGGCCTCAAGCTGTAGCAGATGAAACTGAGTTTGCAGATTTAGTGATCACAGGTTTCATACAAGGATGAAAGGATGAACAAACTTAAATTGCAGAGCAGTTTAGCTCTAATTAACAGCTGCTTCACTGAGAGACCATCTCCTAATTGCTAACTTCCTCTATGTTAGGAAGCATGTTTAAATTATAATTTTTATCACTACAGGACATTAGAAGAAACTTTTCTAGGCTACCTAAAAAAGCTGTGGTATCTCTTTCCCTGGACATTTTAAAGAGCAGGTTAGACAGACATCTGACAGGGATGATTTAGTCAGGGATGACCCTGCCTTGAGCATGAGGCTAGACTAGATGACCTCATGAGGTCCCTTTTAGCCCTGTTTTCCTATCATCCTATGATCTCCCACATACTTTCCCCTTGTAGCAACCTCAAGGACAAGCTTCAAAAGGGGCATCAGAGAGGGGCCTGCCTGGAAAGTCACTGATGTGTATCATGGTAGTTAGCATGCTGTTCTACTAAATCAAAGAAGCCCAGGTTCGTAATTTCTCTGGGTTGGGGGAACCCAGGGCATCTTCCTTCCCATGTGAGTGCCCTAATCATTCATCTGTTTTGGGGCAAAATATGTTAGGGTCTTTCTCACTTTCATCTTGTTGGAGCCAGTCTGTGCAACTATGTAGTCACTGATACTTGTAGAATCTACTGGGTATGTATGTTACAAAGAGGTCCATTTAAAAAATGAGGGACCTTGTTACACTTTATGCTGTGAGTCACACAAATATTGATCAGTGTTAGTGTTAGCTTGGAGTTTGGAGTAGTCACACCTTTAATCTAGAACAGTGGGTTTCAGTCCATTGTCCATGGACACTGGGGGGTCCATGGAGCATATCTGGGGGGGGTCTTTGAAAAGTGGCTGTAAAGATGGTGGCCCTGCCCAAAGGGGAAGCACTGCCAATGCTGTTGCTACTACTGCTGTTGCTCTAGTTCCCCGTGCAGCCATAGGCACCCAAGCACCAGCAGCAGGGAGCCCAGATCCAGCAGGCAGAGTGCAGCTGAAGGACCCTGCCTCATTCCACTGCCTCCACTGCTTCACATGGGACCCAGCAATGCTTCAGTGCTGTGGCCCCTCTTTTCACTTGGCAATATCAGTTTATGAACTGGAAGAGATGTGTGTGTGTGTGTGTGTGTGTGTGTGTGTGTGTGAGACAGTATGTTTGCTGTACACACAATATATTTCCAGAGAGGTCCATGCCCCCATTCTAAATATTATAGGGGTCTGCGAACAAAAAAAAGGTTGAAAACCACTGATCTAGAAACCTTCTCTGGCTGTCCCCTACCTGCAGAGTTGTGACTTGCCACTCGAGGCCTGGTGAGCAGGGACAGGACTAGGAGCTGTAGCTGTGAGCTGCCTCTAGAGAGGTGGTGAGCCAGGACAGGCTTCTATCCCTGATCTATGGGTGGATGTGTGAGAGATCCTGGGAAAGTGGAGGACTTCAACTTGAGTAGCACATCTGTGGAGTATGGACCACACCTTAATGGACCATAAACTGGGTAGCGCAGGTCAGAATTAATCCTGCCCTGGAGTGGTGTAACTTTGAGCCACATAATAAGTGCTTAAAACCATTTTAAGGTGTTAATGTGCAGACAATCCAGGGATTAAGAGCTCGAGAGGCTGCCCAAAATTATCATGTAACAAGGCCATAGAAAAGAATATAATGTAATCCCTGGTTCTCAGAGATAAGTGCTTATCCCCTAAATTATCTCTGCAAAGAAGACATATCATCAATAGATGATGGGCACAGCCTGGTTCCTAAAGGAGAGAGCTCCATAATGTGGGAAATCCCCACCCCCGCCCCCTCCCTAAATCTTCTCCATCACATGGGGCAGATTTGGCTTGGGTGAAAGATAAGAAAGCACCTTGAGCCAGATTCTGTTCAATTTATTAGGCCCATAAATAGACTTAGGCACCTAAGTGTGATCTTATTCCAATCCTACTTGAGTTCCTCCTCTCCATGGACTGCCACCTTGATGGTATGGAGAGGCTTGCATGTACCGAAGACCCTAAGAACAACACCACTGAGCGTCTTGTACTTCTGGTAGGGTCATCCATGGTGGTAAGGTCAAAGGTAAGGTATCAGATGAAGAGCAGTCCAGCATAACATAACAAACTCAATGGTGGAGCAGGTGGATAAAGAAGGCATACTTCCCAACGGCTGCAAGGTGGATGAAGACTACAGTGGTCTTAGATCTCCTTGCCACTGGACATAGGTTTCTCCTCTGCCAAGATCTGTGCAGTTGCTGATGTGCAATGGTCTCCTTACATAAAACAAGTCACATGCAGACTTCTCCCATTGGATCCAACACCTACCACAATAATCAATCACCAATACCCATACCTGTACAAAGTCCTGCAGTGATGGATGAGTGGCGACAGGGACAGCCAAAGTGATCACTGGAAGTCCCCAGTCATGGATCCACATGCAGGTGGTGGTTGTGTGTTGTTCGCTTCACCCTTAGAATGGGACAGGAGGGTGATTCAGCAGCTGTGATTGTGACTAAGCAGTCCTTTTTAGGATCCCCTTTGCATACCCTGCATGGGGAAGGGGCTAGAAAAGGTGCCACAAACATAGTCTGTTCGACCTTATCTCACCCAACCGGATAGCTACTTCCAGGGGATAACTCAAATTGCAGTTAAAACACAAAAATGTCCTTTGCATCCTGGAATGTATGAACCCTACTAGACAACCTGAACAGTGACAGACCTGAATGCAGAACAGCTACTGTAACCCAAGAACTCTCACAATACACCGTTGACACCTGCAAATGACAGGTGAATACATGGGGCTAGTTTTGCCATTAAGAATCAGATTGTCAGATGAATGACCGAATTCCCTGTTGACATTAATGAGTGCCTCATGGCTCTCTGCCTCCAACTGACCAACCATTCATTTGTTATCGTCATCAGTGCATATGCCCCAACACTCGGTGCCTAGGAAGAGCAGAAAAAAACAGTTTTATGCTGACTTCAATGAAATCCTGACTGTCATCTTGAAAGAGGATAAGATCATTCTCCTTGATCTTCAGAGCAAGAGTTGGCTGGGACTTTAATATGTGGAGAGGCAACATTGTGAAGGAAGGAGTGGGCAAAAACAATTCCAATGGCATCCTCTTACTCAGTAAAGGTGCACAACACATTACTAACACTATCTTCAGTCAACATGACAGATAAAAAAGAACTTGGAAACACCCTTGTTTGAAACAATGGCACCTCCTTGACTATTCTAATATTATAAAAGCCGTTGTCTGTCTGTGTCTGTCCATAATACTTTATTCGCACTCTGATTGGCTGATTAAAGCAATCAATCAGAGTGCTCCAAGAGCATTTGGACAGCAGATGGCATGGCAGAGAGCCATCATGACAGTGAGGACACAGGAGATGGAGGGGGGGGCAGACCAGCTGGGGGATGGAGGGGGGGAGTGGGGGTGTGGGATAGCAGGCCCGTTCCCCCCCTCCCCTGACCAGATGAGAAGTGGGGGTGGGGCTGGATGCGGGGGGACACAGGGCCCAGTAGAACCTCTGGGCCCCAACAAAAGCTGGCAGGGAGGCTGAGGGGGAGGGAGGGGCACAGGAGTGGCAGGGGGGGGCATGGTGGTGGCACCCTGCTGCCGTGCCCTGACAACAGCTCCAAAGGGGTGGAATGGGCCCAGCCTGGAAGCAGCAGGGACAAGGGTGTGGGGAGCAGGAAGCAGCAGGGAGCCCCTTTCCCTGATCAGACTCTATGTACGGATCAAGCTCTTGTGGTCTCTGTCCCCACCTGCCATGACAGTGGGGAGTGCGCCAACAAAAGCCAGCAGGGAGGGAGAGAAGGAGGGGGAGGTGGGGCATGGTGACAGCACCCTGCCTCCAGAGCAGGGAGGGGAGACAGGTGGACATGGGCCGGGTGGACCTGGAGCGTGGTGGTGCGGGGGAGTGGCACCAGAACTGAAAAGGGGGCAGGGGGGAATGGGCCCAGACTCGGGGGGGTAGGGCCAGACCTGAAATGCAGGGGGGGTGGCTGGACATAGGCCTCTGTCCCTGCCTTCCCCCCGCATCATTCTTGATGGGCAATTGGCTACTGTAATCATAAGAGTGCATTATCTAAACAATGTTCATACTGCATGTATTAGGAAAGGAGAGGATGACTACTGAACTGATAATTGCTTAGTGAGATCCATCATGTCCATTAGGGCTGTGCTGAAACATCAAAAGCAACCCAAATCAGTCTGGAGACAGTACAACATCAAATGCCTTCAGACCCCTTACAAAGCCCTCCAAACATATCTCAGCAAGAAACTTACCAATCTTGGGACTGAAAACAATAATGCTTGTGTTGAGGAAGACTGGCAAGCTCTAAAGGAAACCATCCATGAGGCTTGCACAGAATCAATTGGCTTTATTACCTGACACCATCAGGACTCATTTGATGAACACAATGCTGAGATCAAAGCCCTTCTTGATTGGAAGAAAAAAGCTTTCTGTGACTGGCAAAACGATCCTATGTCCAGTCAGGAGCAGGGAGCTTTCAATGGCTTAAAGCTGAAGCTCAGAGGAACATTCAAGAATTCAAAACAAATGGTGGGAAGAGAAGGCAAAAGAAATCCAACAATTTGTTAACAATCATAACATGCAGAGCTTCTTCAGTGCAACCAGGGCTGTATACGGATCAAGCTCTTGCGGACTCACTCCACTTAGATCTGAAGATGACAATACGTTCCTCAATGACGAGTCTATCAAAAACTGCTGGAAGGAGCATTACCAAAAGCTCCTGAACTGAGAAATGATGGTGACTGATGAAATCATTGAATCCTTTCCACAACATCCAGTAAGGGAAGCACTTACCAGTGCCCCAACCTCTGAAGAAGTCCATCAGGTGATAAGACAGACGGAGAACAACAAAGCATCTGGTGCAGATGGCATACCAGCTGAGGTCTTCAAAGTTGGTGGGGAAACAATGACCAACAAGCTTCACAAGCTATTCCTCAACATCTGGAATGCTGAGGAGGTTCCCAGTGACATAAGGAATGCCAAGATTGTCACCATTTTTAAAAAGGGAGATAAATCTGACTACAAACCATTGAGGTATTGCCCTCCTTTCCATCACAGGGAAGATCCTTGCTTGAATTCTGCTGAACCTACTGCTCCCTCTTGCTGAGGAAATCCTTCCTGACTCTCAGCGTGGCTTCAGGTCATCAAGAGGTAGCACTAACATGATTTTTGTAGCCCAGCAGATCCAGGAAAAATGCAGAGAACAACACCAGGAGCTGTATATGGTCTTTATTGATTTGACCAATGCCTTTGATTCTGGTAACTGTGAGGCTCTGGAAGTTTGACTGCCCAGGATAATTTATCATCATCCTAAGACTCCTTCATGACCAGATGACCACCTCTATTCTATGCAGTGGCTCTGGTATGAAGCCCTTTGCCATTCGAACTGGCATCAAGCAGAGTTGCGTGATCACACCAATTTTGTTTTCCTTCCTTCATCAAGATGTTCATCTGTGTTTGTCTGCCACATGGCATCAGCATTGAGTACAAGATGGACAGGAACCTTTTCAATCTCTCCTTCTTCCATGCCAAAACTTTGGCTTCAATTGTGGAACTTCAGTATGCTAATGATTGTGCTGTCATTGCACATACAGAGGAAGACCTGTGAACAGCCCTTAACTACTTCTTTCAAGCATACTGTTCCAGTGCCTTGGACTGACCCTTAACATCAGAAAAATAGAAGTGCTTCACCAGCCTGCTCTGGGCCAATTAACTCCCCAGGCAAAGATCCTCACTGATGGACAGCAGCTGGAAAATGTTGAACACTTTGCATACCTTGGCAGCCATCTCTCAGAGAAGGCCAACATTGACAAGGAGATCTAGCATAGGATCTGATGTGCCAGCTCTGCCTTCAGAGGACTGAATCATCATGTGTTCAATGATCACAACATTAGGACTTGAACAAAGCTTCTACTATATAAGGCTGTGATAATCCAAGCTCTTCTATATGCCTGTGAAGTTTGGGTGAACTACAGGGAATACCTGAAAAACCTGGGATGCGATCACCAGCACTACCTTAACTTAGGCACCAAAGTCCACTTAGATGCTCAATAGGTGGGATAGCTTCTGGGTACTTGTTGTCACGGCAGCTCTTTTCAGAAGTCCCAACTTCTTGATTCCCAATGGAGAAAGAAACTTTAATTTACCACTGGCCTTCACACATGGTCTGGAACACTGTTTATATTTTTGTTCTGCAGCCAAACTTGTTTATACCAATAACTTGTGTCTTCAGTCACATGATGTAAACTTCTGTTGAGTTTGGGAGACTGACCTAGCTGCACCTATAAATATAACCATGAAGGCTATGGAAATTACACACTTCTCAGCAAGAGGAAAGAAAATAGTGAGGGTCTAGCAATGGATCTTCAAATTGCTGTTCTACTCACTTTATTTGTATGCTTTTTATCTGTGCAAAATTATATCATAAGAAAGGTTTTGCTATTTTAAGAGAAATTTGCTTTTCCTTGCAAAGACCGAAGTTTTGTAAAGTGCATAAGCATGTGCTAAATTTTAATCATGCAAGAATTCCACTAAAATCGAGAGCTACTCAGATGCTTAAAAGTAAGCACATACTTGAGGCCACAATCCTACAAAGAAATTAATCTTTATCCACTTTAAAAAACTATTTTTTACAAAATCTTTTGTGATAGCAAGGAGTCTGCATTTTTGTGCACTGGCTTGTTGTTTTGTAACACATGGCTAAAGGTTTTGTGTGTTAGCAAGTTGATTTCTTTCTTTCTTTCTTTCTTTCTTTCTTTCTTTCTTTCTTTCTTTCTTTCTTTCTTTTTTTGTACAGTGCCTAGAATCATGGTTCCAAGGTATTAGGAAGAGTTCTGACAACTAACCCTAATTCCTTGTAACAGGGAGCCAAAAGCTCCTGCTAAAAAAAGAGGGATAAAAATCAGCAGGCTACCCTGCTGTGTAGGCAGATGGACAGCTGCGGCAAAGGTGGCACGTGCCACACCTAAGCTGCAACTGGGAAGAGCATGCTGCCTATTACACCTACAAAGGAGCTTCTTTGCAGGCTAGTGAGTCACCTGCCTCAGATGGGGCAGTGCTTGGGGTAGATAAGGTGAATTCTCTGGGGGAAAGGAGGAGGACTGGTGCCTTGCAGCGAGCTGAGCTCTCTGGAGAGAGGGGCTGCACGAGAGCCCCATGGCAGGCACTGACGCACTCGGAAAGCAGAGAAGTGAGAGCCCCAGGGGATGAAGGTTCTTCTAATGTTTGCCTACCCAGAGTAGGAGAGGTTTTTGTTAAAGCTTGCCTTTTCTTTTTGTTTAGACTAGTGTACCAGTGTGCTTATAAAGGGGTGAAGAGGAGGCCACGGTGGGGTGCCTGAGGAGCACAAGTTTTAGAGTGCCAGGGGCAGGGGTGGGCAAAACGTGGCCCACGGGCCAGTTGCTGTTGAGGCCCAAGAAAGACAATCATTATGGTGGAGTTGGGTGACCTCTCTGACAAGATCTTGTGTATCATCTGCGAGGCATGGGCATGGCTACAGGGGCAGATGGAAGCCATGGATGCAGCCCTTAAAGCACCCAGTGTCCTAGGGCACCAGTAAGACCAGAAGGGCCACAACAAATTGAACAAAGGCAGATTAGCAGTGGCCTGGGGTTTGAGGCAGCCTCCTAACTTTTTGTTTAGAACAACATCGAGGCGTAGCAGGTGAGCAGTAGGGAAGGGCACCCCGTCAAGGAGGCAGGAATCAGGCATCCCCCAGATGTTGCTACAGTGCCACCAGATGTATGGGTCCTGTTACATTCCTTCTGATAAAACTTGAAGCCTCAGCTTCAGACGGGACACAATAGGTGAACAAGAGAGATGAGGAGAGTGATGTAACAATGAACAGGAGTAGGGCAGAAACCCCCCCTCATCTCACCTGTAGATGACAGCAGTGATATTTAGGCAATTAAAATAGTATCCAGAAGTCGCCAAATGCTAGCCTTTATAACCAGGCTGCACCTCAAACACCTTTCATTTGGAACAGAGGTGCAGCAGCTTGCACAAGGTCACATAGCATGTCAGTGGCTGAGAACAGAACTAAAGTTATTTAGGATCCCAGAGGCCTGCCCTATTCACTGGACCATGCTCCTACAGCAAATTGCACCTGTTAATCAGTTATTACGATTGCCATCATTAGCGGCTGGCTTACTACTATTCCTGTACCCAGCAGCACAAACTAGAAAATTACTTAAAACATAAATAAAATAATAGTTAAAAAATAACAGCTCTTTTCACTTGACTCCCCAGAGCAAATAGCAGTTACCCACGCACATTGTTTCTGGCTTCCCTGGCTCTGACGCAAAGAAAGTCAATTTGATCTAGAATTTTCCTTCTCTCCATTTAAAATATTGCAACCAAATACCATCTTCAGAAGTCATACGTTTGTGCAAATATTTGTTTAGCAGTTAAACATTGCTTTAGTTTGTTGGTTTGCCAAAGGATAGGGCAGGCCCTTTGAGCACAGACCACATCTATTTGCAGTAGGTGGGGATGGTGCTTTCTTGTTGTATTTTAAAAGGAAAAATCTATATCAAACTGTTCTTTTTTGCATCAGAGCCAGTGAAACCAGGGAGTGTCTCTTGCTGATTTCTGTGCATCTGGTAATTGGCCAGGTTTCTTCCAGGCTCTAGAGGATGAAGAGAGGCATGAGAGTCTTTCCTGGTTGCTCATGGTTTCATGGCACGTAGCAGATGCCCATTGTGACATCCCCCATGCTGCTCTCTTTCTGATCTTTTTCCAGAGGCTTTCAACAGGCCTATGTTGAACTTCATACTGAACCTCAGAACACACGTATTTTCAGTCTGAATCAACATTTTGCAACAAAAAAATTCAGCTGAAAAGTTTTGCTCAGCTCTGGTTTCCACCTGGTTCAGTTAAACTCTGATGAACCTCCATCAGCAGTGGCTACTGAAATGCAAATAGCATTTTAAGAAAGAGGCAAGGATTTCTTAGGCTGATATTTTTTATTGGACCACCTGCGTTGTTAGGATAGAGCAAGCTTTAGAATGCAAGTCATTCCTTATGAGATCACTTTTAGAATAGCATCTTAAGTCTGATTGCAAAGTGCATAATGCTAGTATCTGTAGAAAGTTGTGGGTGTTAATGCAGGGAACAAGGTTTTATATGACAAGTATGTATACCTAAATTAGTTATATACACCACTATATATATAGGTATTATTTGAACACAATGTTTTATTGATATATTTACAATTTTAAAGTAATTTGGAAGCCTACCAGTGCCTCAGTAATTATAATAAAATAAATTCTAAATACCTATATATTTTGTGGTTTGATTTTGGTCACCGGGACACAGGTCCAGCTGCAGTTGCCCCCTCCCCCAGCTACTTTGTGACATTGAGCAACCCTGATAAGCTAGTGCCCTGATGCTGCCCATGCTGTTGTCCCTCACTCCCACAGCCTCCATGCCCCCAGCCCTGCTGGTGCTCCTCACTCTGGACCTATTGCCCCCTGCCCCCAGCTCCCCAGTGTGTGGAGAATAGGATGGGTCTGGGTGGGTGAGAAGGGTGGCTGTGAGTATAGGCGATGGATGCATGGGGAGCATAGGGGGGCATAAGCGATGTGTCGGGGGGCAGAGAGGGGGGGGAGTATGTGCTCCCCTGTGTTTCTGTGCCCACAATAGAGCATGGGGCTGCAGCCTGGCTGGACCAGCTCCAAGCAGGAGCTGCCTTGGTGACCCAGTGGGTGGGACCCAGCAGGGAAGGTGGCTCCTGCCCTGTGTGGGTCCAGCCAGACTGCAGCCCCCTGCCTTGCTGTGGGATGCCTAGGGGACTGACTGCAGCCCACAGTGAATCTAGGATTTTGAAAACTGGAGTGCAGTCAGAATCAACCTCCTGGGGTGGAAAGATGCAGCAGGTTGCATTGGCTGCCTGCTTGGTTTAGGAGAAGGGGTTTGGCAACATGGCTCCAGTAGGCTTAGGCCTTCAGCTCCCATAGACGGCAAGAGCGGAGGACGAATCAGTCCCACCATCGAACCCTGCTCTGACACCCCGGGATCTGCCTCTGACTACAAGCTCTTCCAGCTTACCTGTCCTGGGACCCTTGAGGGTGAGAAACCAGTGATCCTCCCATGTCAATTGTCCAAATGCCTCCCCAACACTGAGAGGCAACGCCTACTGCTTGATCTTTTCAGGGTCTAGAAAAGGAGACCCACAACTAGGCTCTCTGGAATGCCTCCTTCTGAAGAAATCTGGCATTGCAGACTCCCCATCTCACTCACTTCCCCAGGGGCCTGTAGTCTCAGTCCTGACCCTCGCAGTTATGGTCACAGTTATGTTCTCAGCTCTTCCCGGTTGATGGAGTTGCTTAGTCTAAGTCCAGCAAAACACCCTCAGAGAGCACTTCTGCCTCAGGGGCTCACCTTCACTTCCCCCTGCCCCAGGGGGGATGGGGGGGTACAACAGCTCCAATGGTCCCTTTTACTGCCTGTGCTTTGGCTGTGCAGGATGGTCTGCAGGCAGCACCTAGCCTGGGACAAGCCTTGTGCTTGCCATAGGAGCAACCTACTGGCCCTCCTTCCAGGTAGCTCTCACTGCTGGGCTTTCTCCCATACCCAGTGACATACTGTGGGTCTCTGGCACCTGAGGGCCAATGCTTACCATGCCCATGGGTCTCCGGCGCCCAGGGGCCAATGCTTGCCCCTCCCCGTCCTTTGGCCCAGGAACTCCTCTGCTCCCGCCCCAGTCCTGTTTGTGAGGAGGGGATGGGTGCCTGCCAGCACTGGGGAATGGTGTCTAGGCACGAGGGCTGTGGCAGGGCACAGGGGCAGGCAGGGGGAGTGGGGTGGCCCTTCAGGGGCAGTGGGGATCTGCGTGGTCGGGCTAGTGGCACTAGGGGCTGGTGTTCGTAGGGGCAGGGCACCTGGGAGATACTGCCCGAGGGGTGGTGGGGGGAGGAAGAAGCATAGCCAGGCCACCTGGTGTGACACAGGAGTCCCAGCCTGGGGTGGGGTTTGCTACACGCATCCTCTCCTCCTCTCCCTAGCCTGTGCCAGGGCCAGACTCGCTCCGTTGTCACCTGCACAAGCCAGAGCTGCTGCAGCCACCATGTTCCAGCCCAGTTGGGACCGGGGCACCTAGAGGTCCCCTCTGGCAGGGCTGGGGGGACCAGGGGGCTGTGGGTCAGGAGTGAGGAGTACCAGCAGGGCTGTGGGGGGCTGTGGGTGGGGAGTGAGGGGCACTGGCCTGCGGGGGGGCACAGGACTGTAGGTCAGGAGTGAGGGGCAGCACCAGGGACGGAGTGGGCTGCAGCTTGGGAGTGAGGTGTTCCCCCCCTGGCGCGACAGATGTCCTTTTTTTGGAACTGGAAATATGGTAGTTCTACACTTGAAGAAGACCCAGGTTTGCCTCTAGTTCTATCTCTAGTTCCTGCCCAGCCTTGTCTCTTATGCCCTTGCTTTGGCTTCTGGCCCTTGGCTTGTTTTCAGACACCAATTCTGTCTCAGACCCCTTATTACAAACACCACCATGGGCTGCCCACATCCCCAGCTGTGACAGCTCTTTGGAAAGATGCAGCATGCTAGTTTGCAGTGCAGATCTCTCTTGCACACTCACACACAGGCTGGTGTGTGGTAACCGTAGGCTGCAACTGGCAAACTGTCCCTCTATAAAGTATAGCAGTTGAGACAGAAACCAAGGCTCCCCTAGTTTGTTCCTTCCCTTTATTGAATTATATGGTACATGCTGCACCACAGTGGTTTCTTCTGCTTGGTACAATGTCACTGTAAGCAGTGCTTTTGCTCCAGGGAACAGGAAACAGTGTAGTGGCTTAAAGGGGAGAAGAAAGAGAAGGTCCTCCCAAGACACCTCTATGCTTCTGCTCCTCGCTCCTTTCCAGCACCAGAGCCCATATTTAATTGTAGTTTTGGGTGGTATGAGTAAGGAGGGAATGGGTTGGATAGTTATGCTTTTAAGAGTTTGGGAAGGGAGACTGTCTGAAAAAACCTGAGGCAGGAATGAGACAGGCAAGTGAAATTTCAGGGAACTGGTTTCTTTTTGAGGAAGTTGTATTTTAAGCATAATCAGGTTAAAAACCATCTGATAAGTCCACATGCCTGAATGCCTGCATTACAAGGGACTGATTCTCCCACTGCACCATAGGTACAGAGCACTGACACTCCAAAGGAAATATTCACCATGTTCCTAGCTTCATCAAATGCACAAACTTTAAAGCTCTTAAGCAAATACCTTGGAGGACCTGCCCCTAACTTTCCACTGAGAAATCAGTACACAATGGGGAGGTTTGAGAAGTGGCAACTGAACAGAGCTAACAATGTGGCATGGCCTTTTTGTTACCTGAAAAAATGGAGTTGCTAGTGAGTGCAAGGCTGGTCTAGTTCTGGTTCAGTATATAAAGGGTAACGAACAAATAAAACCGAATTTGAAGGGAAAAACACAGACAGGTTAGCTTCAAGAATGTGACTAGGCAGAGATAAAGCTCTGTTTTAAAACTGGCCAGGAAGGGAGATCTTTTAATATTTGACAGCCCTCCTGTCCCCATCCAAACAATGTGACACTCAAAGGTCAAGGCTTTGTTACTGCTGTGTTCCCCTGACAAAAATGATGAGCTACTCAGACTTCTTTAGAGGTTATTTCTCTTCACCCTGGAGCACAGATGCCATGTTTGTCTAACTTCAAAAAACCCTGCAGCCACACTTTCATTTCCCAGGTAACACTGCCATTTTTAGGCTCCATCACTGTTACGGAGATAATATTCTGAACTGGTGAAGTGCTCTGAATCCGCTGATTGGCATCTCAGATGAATAGGTTTGCGGAGGGAATCATTATAGCCCATGTGGAAAATGGTGGAACAATATAACTCAGTGGAAAATTCCCCTGGGCTTTGGCTCATACCCATGAGTCACAACTATCATGCTCTCCTTAGGAGTAAAATCAGGGCAAAATACTGAAGTACCCAATAACACCCTGGAATCTGTAACCCTCCTTCCCCCTCCCCCTCTTTCCTCCCTCTCTTTGCTTCAGGAGACAAGAGACTTGTTCAGCTGTCTGTATAAGAGGCAAACCCATAGGAGATAGCTATGGATCTCATCAGCGGCCCTGTCCAGAGGAACAGAGGCATGTGCTTGCAGCAGCACAAATAATAGCTACACAAACTTGTGCCGCTACTTTGTATCACAGCATATGCTTCTACAAGTGTATTGTCCCGCTTTGGGCAAACTGCCCATGCCCAGCTCCTCCTGGGTCCTGACTAGGCACCATGTGCTGAGGGTGGGGGGCACAGGCTGGGGCACAGGGTGCCTCAGTGAAGGGATAACTGGCAGGCAGCCCCTGTGCCTCAGCCAGCTGGGGAGCAGCACATGGAGATAGGGGAGCAGGCATCCCTGGGCTGCCCGCTCCTCAATCTCCACATTTGTCAGAGTGCACACTACTTTCTCATGCTTTGCTCCACATTTTTATCTGGGCTTTTTTCTGCTACTGGGAAATCCTGGTAGCAAAATTTGCAGTTTAACATGCAAGGTATCAGGCGTGGCTGGTGAACTCAGATGGTGGAGCAGTCCCTTGGGGAAGTCGGGGTTTGCAGCTGGCCGGACACTCCTGCTGTGTTTTCGTGTTTGTTGGCCTGGGCCTTTTTCACTACTGCATGTGTTTGTTGGCTGAGACTTGGTGACCTTGGGGCCTCCCTCCAGGTCATTGCTGCGAGGTACTGAGTAGACCTCATTTTGGGAGGAATTGTGAATTCTACTGACCCTGCCTGAATATTTCAGGAGTTGATCAAGCAGCAAGAAAAGTTGCAAATTGTTTGGCTTTGCAAATGAATGGGTATTATATTGCAGCCAACCCAGAACAGGGAACAATAGGGCAGGAGTTGAAATTTGCACAAAATTCCACCAAACCAGAATAACCAGCCACTTTCAAAGGAGGTATGTACAATGTTAATAACATAGGAGAGCACTGGAACGTAGCTGATCTCACATAAAGAGAATCCACCTTGCACCTCACCCAGCATGGGAAAGGTGTTATGTGAAATGAAGCAAAAGCACTTTTCATTACTCAGATCCAAGACTTAAAACGACCTAGAAATATTTAATGAAACTCTACATATGTTGTAAAAGTTTTATTGATAAAAAAAATTAGAAAAGCATTTTGCAACAAGATGTTTAAATTTTCCTGTAATATTGTAAGCATATGTAACACCCACACACATACTGGGTTGCGTATTATGTTTTTTGCCTGTGTGCTTTTATAAGGGCAAGATGGCCCCAGTTATTCAGGCCATGTGCTCAGCATATGGCAAGCTGGGGCCTGTATCTGGGGGAATATGTAAAACTCTCTGTCCTCAGTGGGCAGAGGAAGCAGGGGATTCTTCAGTCAGATTGGTGGGGGGCAAAGATTAAAATATGGCCCTCCCTGATTGGACAAGGCTTGGGTGATGTCACACCAGGTATATAAGAACATCCCCCACTAAAATTCTTTCTCTCTTTTCCCCTGGGGCTTCTGAGAGCTGTGTAGCTACATTGAACCTGCTCCCCATGGGGGTGTCTCACCTCTCCCGCTTTTTTGCTGGAGAGGCAAGCAAACACGATTAGAATGGAAAGCCTCAGGTACAGGGAGAGAAAGTCTGTTTTGGAGTTTGAGACTCCTATTTCCTCCCTCTTTCTTTCCTTTTTTTCTTAAGTGGGTTAACACTATGAGGATGTTAATCACTGGGGGAAACTGCCCAGGAATGGGCCCTGGCAGTTACCGTTGTATCGTATTAGCATGGGGTATAGCTAAGACCAAGTGTCCACGCTGCAGTCATAGGCCTGGGTCTTTTTTTTCCCCAGTGTTTCTACTGTTATGGTGTTTCAGCCTAGCTGCATGGCTGAGCCCCAGCTATATGTTTAGGTCTGACTGGCTTTCGCTGCTCAGTTCAGGCCAGTGAGGTAGGTCTGACCTCTCCTTGGAAGTTTTCTTCTTGCAGTTTCTGCAAGAAGAAAGTTTTTGACTGGATTTCTGAAGTTTCTGAAAGTTTTTTCCAGTCAGTTTCTGACTGGAAGAAGACCAATGTGATCCCCATTTTCAAAGAAGGGAGGAGGGAGGACAGCTATAGGCCCATTAGTCTTACTTCGATCCTGGGGAAGCTCTTTGAGAAGATTATCCAGGAGCACATCTGGGAAGGACCAGCAGGGGGGATGATGCTCAGGGGCAACCAGCATGGTTTCATTAGGGGCAGGTCCTGTCAGACCAACCTGATTGCCTTCTACGATCAGGTCACAAAATCATTGGATGCAGTTGTCGTGGTGGATGTAGTCTTTCTAGACTTCAGAAAGGTCTTTGACACTGTCTCCCACCCCATTCTCATTAAAAAGCTAGGTGACTGTGCATTGATGGCTACACAGTCAGATGGGTCACAAATTGGCTGAGGGGCTATACCCAGAGAGTGGTGGTGGATGGGTCATATTCGACCTGGAGGGATGCGGGCAGTGGGGTCCCCCAGGGCTCAGTCCTCGGACCCGCGCTGTTCAACGTCTTCATCAGTGACTTGGACGAGGGGGTAAAAAGCACCCTGTTCAAATTTGCTGACACCACCAAGATTTGGGGTGAGGTGGGCATGCTAGAAGGGAGGGACAGGATACAGCTGGACCTGGGCAGGTTACAGGGGTGGGCGAATGTGAATAGGATGGGTTTCAATACTGACAAGTGCAGGGTGCTGCACTTGGGCAGTAAGAACCAGCAGCATACCTATAGGCCGGGGAACTCCCTTCTCAAAAGCACAGCGGCTGAAAGAGATCTTGGAGTCATTATTGATTCCAAAATGAACATGGGCCACCAATGTGGGGACGCAGTCATGAAGGCTAACCACACATTATCATGTATCCACAGATGCATCACAAGCAGGGCCAAGGAGGTGATCCTCCCCCTCTATGCGACTCTGGTCAGGCCACAGTTGGAGTACTGTGTCCAGTTCTGGGTGCTCCACTTTAGGAGGGATGAGGCCAGCACCAAGAGGGTCCAGAGAAGGGCCACTCGCATGATCTGGGGACAGCAGGGCAGACCCTACGAGGAGAGGCTATGGGACCTGAACCTGTTCAGCCTTCACAAGAGAAGACTGAGGGGGGACCTGGTGGCCATCTATAAACTTACTGGGGGGACCAGCAAGGAATGGGAGAGACCCTGTTCCCCTGAGCACCTCCTGGAGTAACAAGGAATAACAGCCATAAGTTGTTTGAAGGTAGGTTCAGGCTAGACATCAGGAGGCACTACTTCACAGTCAGGACGGCTAGGATCTGAAACCAACTTCCAAGGGAAGTGGTGCTGGCTCCTATCTTGGGGGTCTTTAAGAGGAGGCTTGATAATTACCTAGCTGGGGTCATATGAGCCCAGTATTCTCTCCTGCCCAGGGCAGGGGGTCAGACTTGAAGATCTACTTAGGTCTCTTCTGACTCTACATCTATGAATCTATGAATCTGCCCAGCAGAGCTGGGATTGGGACTAGGAATTCAGGGGTATGGCATGCTTTCTGGAGCCACAGTTAACCCCTAAAGGCCACCGAATGGAAGTGGGGATTGCCCTACAGTGTCGCAGGGAGCAACGAGGGACTCCTTGCAACACAGAAGGACCCACACTTTCTAGCAGTTTTCCTTGGCCCAGTGAATCCAAGGAGCAGCTCAAAGGTGGCCTGGGTGGCGGCTCGAGCCAAGGTAAAATATATTTAGAGCCCAACATTGAACCCAGCCCTTGTAACTGCTGACAGGTGTCTGGCAGAAGGGATATACGTGTACAAATTTTAAAATGATGGAAAGTCAACATTGAAAAGAAATGTTTAGAATTTATCCAAAAGAGTTTTGATTGACCCTAAATGATTTTTTTCATATTGAATCTGTGGGGAAAAAAACCACAAATGTCTTGTGGGATAGGAAAGGCAAGTTCCAGCCAAATCAACTGCTGAGCAAGACAGAGCTGGGCACATGGGAAAGCCCTCTTCACTCCATCCATTCCCAGGAATGAAAGAAAAGATGAAATCCAAGCTCATGTGTTACTTCAGTGCTGTAACCAAGCTTGTCTCCTGAGTATTTTATATAGAGTTAATCATGGGAGTGGGGTGGTGTTCCCTGTGGATACTCCTAGTTCTACTTATTAGCAAATTGACCCCTCCCCTTGGCCAACGAGAGAGAGAGAGTCCTATTTGGGATGTATCAGACCTGCCTTGGAGAGAGCCAGGAAGGGACGTGCAAGAAGGCATATTTGTCTTTTCCCTTCAGAGGTCTTGGGTGCTGTTTCCGCAGTGTTCCCTGTATCTGGAAAAACCTTGATGCAGCTTCCAAAGTGTTCTGGTTCTAGGCCCCCCTCACCTGTGAGAAGGCCTTGAACTTTTATTTTTTGCTCCTTACCTATTAGGTCATGGGCCAGGCATTGCCTGATGATCTGTCCAGTAGGGCTGTGTGAGGCTTTGGACAGAGCTTCGGATCCAGAGAAGCTTTGGACACTTTAGTGTCCGGTCATAGGGTATAATGGGGAAACAATAAAATACCTATAACTTTGTTGTTTTTTGTCCGATTTGGATGTAATTTTCAGAGGTGGTAGACTCTGCAGCGAGGAAGCCTGCCAAGTTTCAAGAAGATAGGTACAAGGGTTTGGGGGGGAACAGCTCTCCAAATTCTTGAAAGCAAAACTCATGTCACTTCTAGGCGTTACAACATAGCAGGGTGAAAACTGCAGGAGTGGTAGCCTATGCTGAGGCCACAAAGCCTGCCAAGTTTCAAGAAGATCGGTGCAGGGGTTTTGGGGCAACTGTACCCCGAATTCCTGAAAGCAAAACTCCTGTCACGTCTATGTGTTACAACACAGGGAGGTCGAAACTGCAGGGGTGGTAGCTCTTATTGAGGCCACAAAGCCTGCCAAGTTTCAAGAAGATTGGTGCAGGGGTTTGGGGGGAACTGCCCCTCAAGCTGTGGACAAGCAAAACTCATGCCATGGGTGCTGTGGGATTGACTGTGTCTGTCTTGGGGCGGGGAGGGGAGACACTGCTGCAGGCCTGGCTGCTAAGCTGCTGTGTTACCAGTTACCAATCAATCAGTCGTGATTCACTCAGGGACCAGCTCAATACACAGGACGTAGCTACTACATAACAACTTCAGGAGCATCAATTAGTGCCTACAAAACCAGGCTAAGGAGAGGAAAGAAGCAATACAGACAATCAACTGCCCCCAGACAGACACAGTCTTGGCATGAATTTTGCCAGTCAGCAGCTAGCAGTGCAGGGCCCCAGAGCCCCCTGCACCGATCTCGACAGCTGGCAGGCGTCACAGCAGGGGCCACCATCCCTGCAGCTGTCACCCCGCTGCGCCTTAACACACGCACTGTCACCCATGGCACCAGTTTTGCTTGTCCGCAGCTTGAGGTGCAGTTCCCTCCAAACCCCTGCACTTATCTCCTTGAAACTTGGCAGGCTTTGTGGCCTCAGTAAGAGCTACTATCCCTGCAGTTTTGACCCCCCTGTGTTGTATGTAACACACAGCTGTGACATGAGTTTGGCTTTCAAGAATTTGGGGTACAGTTCCCCCCAAACCCCTGCAGCAATCTTCTTGAAACTTGGCAGGTTTCATGCTCTCAGCAGAGGCTACCATTCCTGCAAGTTTCATTCACATCAGATAAAAAACAAAGTTATAGCTATTTCACTGATTCCCCCATTATACCCTATGGCCAGATCTCTGAGGCGGCTCCAAAGCTTTGGAACTGCTTCGGCTGGATCGAGGCAGAAACCCGGTCCAGAGCTCTGGATCAGATCGCGGCCATCCAAAGTGGCCGGATCCGAAGCCGGATCCGATTGCTGCTGACTCGCACAGGCCTACTGTCCATCCTTCCTTTTGAAGCTGGCCCACTGCATCAGGCATTAACGTTCATTAGATAAAATGATAAATAGTCATTTATTTATCCCCCACTGGGAGCTGGGGCCCAGTCTAGAACCTAAAATACTCTTCCTTTTAGGGCAGCACCCATCTCATTGAGTCATATATACCTCTCTCTCCAACTTGAAGGGGGAAGACCTAAGAAGGCACTGGATGGTCTGGATAATACTTGGCTTGTGACTAAATGCCTAAAGCACCATGCTTGGATGCAGGTTCAAGCCCTACTCTGGGTGGGGGAGAGGCAACCTAGAACTAGGGCTCCTATTTATCGGGGAGCTATTTTAACCATGAGATTGTTGGGCTAAAAGGCCTCTTCTTCGGGCACTTCACCACCATCATCATGGGTTTTGTCTGGCTAAAATTTTGGGGTTTGCAGAGTGAGGGAAAGGATGAGAGAGGACTCCCTCTAGCACATTCTTTGGATGTTATGCCTCTGGTTTTAGCAACCATCTTTCCCCTCTCTCGTACTCTTGCAACATAGCAGGAGGGCTGGACAGGGCTCATGGTGGCATACCCTTGGGCTGTATGACCTTGTGTTGAGAGGGAAGAGCCTTTTTTCTTTAGCTCAGGAGAGCTCAAGGTTGCTGGACCTGCCCTATTCCCCAGTCAGGTGTAACTATGTTCCTGTAAGTGTCCTGAAACACAGTCATGACAAACACTTTGAGTACATACCTTTCTAAGCTGCAGAGGCTGCTGAGATGCCAACATATTGCCTATAGCAGCATGTTCCTCTCTTACAAACTAAATAAACCATGTCCTAGCATGAATGTGCCAAGGGAGGATCCTGTTTGGCAGGAACACAGTGACACATATTCCCCTTTGCTTATGAATGTGTAAGTACATCCTTTCTCAACCCTCTTGTCTCCCACCCCCTCCACCTGTCTCAACTCATCCCTGGCTGCTCTACTGGGGTGCTAACTTAATCAGCCAGAGTGCCAGTTCCAGAAACTATAATGCAATTTATTAAAAGTAACAGTAATAGACAACCTTCAGCTAGGGAGAGCTACTGCTGTCTGCCCCAACCAACACACACTGAGATAGACCCAATCCTCTCCAAGTACCCTCCAGAACAGGCAGGCAGATGTAACAATTTGTAGAACTCTTAACAGCTGCTTGCGGGTATGTCTCTGAACAGAGGTGGGACTAGCGGAACTTCCCTTCTGCTCACCTGGCTGCATAGAGCTATCTGTGCTGAGACTTAGGTTGCGGACAAATGGTTCAAAGGGCCAGCCATACAAACATACATGACCATTGAGGCATTCCAAAAGCAGCTGAAATGCTCAAAAATAGTACTTTGTGATTAAGGTTCTTTGGGTAAATCTGATATCTTTTATTAGACCAACTGAAATAGTTGGAAAAATTCTTCTTAGCCAGCGTTTGGGTATAACTACCTTTCATCAGGCAGAGGAGGGTATTTATACCAGAAAGCTTGCTAAGAAGAATTTTTCCAACTATTTCAGTTGGTCTAATAAAAGATACCAGATTTACTCAAAAAACCTTCTCTGCCTATGCCTTTAGACCAACATGGCTACAAACTATACCCTTGTACTTCTTGATTAAGAAATTTAATTTCTTGTGCCAAACCAGTTCTGAATTCTATTGACTCAACAGAGTTCAATCGTTGAAGCTGGTGTGGTGCTACCACCGACAGGTATCCTACCTCCCAGACTCTTCAGCCTGGGTCTTTAGATGCTCCCAAATCCATGGCAGGCACTCTACATGCCAGCCCCAAGCCTGGAGGCCTTGGAGTTCAAATGCCCCCCTAGTTTCCTGTGGCCCCTAGCCAAAAGGCTGAAGGAGCAAGCTAGAGGGAATGCCTGAGAGCAATTCCCCATCACCATAATTTGCATAGCTGATTTGGATGCACTTGCAGACTCTCGCAGGGGTCAGCCTGCCTGCAGTGCAAGGGAAAGGCCATCACCCCCTAACTACATCAAGTCATTCAAGGCTGAGAGGAATGGTATCTCCCCTGCCAGGTATGTAAAACCACCTGGGCTGAAAACCACCTCATGGTATCTGTCCTGCATGGACACAGGGGACCCATAAGTCCTCCAAAATCTCACATTGCTCTGCTTCCCACTCCCCCCATGCCTTCCCCCCAGCCATGGGGTGGGGGGAGGGAGAGTGGACTGGATGGGCTGATTGACAGTCCGCCAAACTGTTCATTCGCTGGGTCCCTGCACCCTGGCTGCTGCTGTCCTTCCTTCTCCCAGCAGAGCTCCAGGAGCAGCAGTGTCAACAGCACTCAAAAGTACCAGAACTCCAGCTGCTCTAGCACTCAGGATTTTGCCATGGCTCTGCTACAGCTAGGAGACTCCATACACCCCACCAGGACTCCTTCCTGAGAGCCCCCTGTGCCTCTGTCACCAAACCTGAGGTTCTGGATCTTCAGCTCCCAAACCTTTTATACTTCTGTGCTCTGACAAGAAGAGGAGAGGAGAGGTCCAGAGGTGGTGGGTTGTGGGGGAGGTTGAGTTTTGAAGCATGTTAGCTAGAGGGCATGACAGGGGCTGTATGTATTTCCAGGAGCTAAAACACTACCTTTTAAAAAATATTTCCAAGCTTAAATCAAAATCTGAAACACTCAGTATGTTTGTTTGGTTAAATGAAATATTTCATTCAACCTAAAACTTGCATTGTCAAATGATTTTTTAAAATTATTTTTAGGATTGTTACTGAACCAGAAAACCAGTTATTTGCACAGCTCCAGCCCAGAGCTTGGCTACCTGCAAGCATATAAAAATCACAAGTCATGCACAGATAATCGTGAGAGGGTTTTTTTGTTTTGTTTTGTTTTTATATGCTGGGTGCCTCTTTTTAAATTAAGTGATCTTCTCCTTCTTAGTCTTTAGGTCCCACTGTGTGATAGCAGAATCAGGACTTAATAACTGTGATGTGATCTTATGATATGATGACAATCTTGCAAACAATTTCACAAGCTGTGAAAATCTATCAGGCAACTTTTCCTCTCACAGGATGGTTGTGAGATTCTTAAAGATACCATCATGAATAGTAAATTATAACTCTCAATTAATATGTGATATCTGTCATGTGGGGCTAGGGAGTGGGACAAAGGGCCTTGTTACATATTAACTTTAGGTGGCTCCTGGAGCTCTTAACCCCTGGATTGTCCACACATTAAAACCTGAAACTAGTTTTAAGCACACTTCAAGAGGCTTAACGTTATGCCACTCCAGGGCAGGTTTATCTCTGCTCTGTGTTACCCAGCTCATGTTCCACTAATATGTGGCCACTCCCCACAGATGAGCCACCCAAGTTGTAGTCTTCCAGCATCCTAGGATGCAGTGTCCTTTCTCCCACCCTTCTCTTCTATGTGGTTCTGACATCAAGCCAACTCCACCTTCTATTGCTGGGAGTATGACCTTTCTACCCCCAGCGGTACAACCTCATGCAAACAGCCTGCAAAGCACATGCTAGCTAGTTAGGTCATAGGGCATGGACAGGTCCAGGTCCAGGAGTGGGGTCTAATTTGGATGGGTGGGTGGGTGCGTGGTTAGGGAAAAAAGTAGGGGGCCAGGTCAAGTCCCCATGAGCTGGAGCTTCCTTCTTGGGGCAGGGGCAGTAGCTTCCTCAAAAACACCTTCCCTCACCCCTCCCAGACACCCCAGGAAGCATGGCAAACACCACCCTACCATTCCAATCACAAATCCCAATTTATTAAAACATGAGACCTTCTTTAACTTACTTCCTCTTTATTTCTTAAAAAAATTTTTTTTTAACTTCTTTTTATTTTATCTTTCAGTGGCTGACTTCCATCCTTTCACCACCCTTCCCCCACCCGCATTGGCTTTCCACCTCCCATTTCATTATCCACCCCATCCCATTAACTCTCTGCCTCCCAGCTTCATGTTCCTGTCCCCCCACCCCCACTCATCTCACCCATCTGGGTTCCCACCTGCCCCACCTAGAGCAAGGATATGACTCACCAACCCTGTCCTGGCTCACCAACCCTACAGTGGCAACTCACAGCTGTAGCTCCTAGTCAGGCTCCTCCACACCAGCCCTCCAGTGGCAAGTCACACCTTGTAGGTGGGGGACAGTCAGAGAAAGTTCTTAGCCCTATGTTTGACTGCACCAAACTCTAGCAAGAACTAACATGGATCAACATTTCAGCAACTCAAAGCACAAAGTGAAATGAAGCCTGTACTTATATCTAAATGTGAATGGTGGCTGAGATGTGTCAGAGAGTTTGCTCTTAAGAGTCAGTCAGTCAGCTTGTACATAATTGCTGAGCCATGCAATAGCATCCTCAGTGGCCATGTGCAGTTCCTGTAGTGTGCCACTGAACTTAGTCAGCAGCAGTCATTGACTATATGCGACATGGTATGTGACAATGTTGACAATGTCAGTGAGCAAGAACACTGCTTAGGCTTTGTTTGGCAGCTGACAGACCCTCAGAGTTAAGTTGTAAGATTCAGAGTGCAGGCCCAATGGCATGAAAGCCATAGGATTGCATGATGTCTGGGTGGTCAGTGGCAGTAATACTGGGATCCCTTGAAAAGTTCTCAGAATTTGGTTTGCTAGGAGGATCATTAGTTTGCCGGGTATGGACCAGGTACTGATGATTGGCACAACATGAATGCTGATCTATTGCCAACCCTCATACGAGTGACAGGCAGGGACGCAGGAGTATGTAGCAGTAGGGAGTTTTCTAGTTTTAGGGTGTTGCTTGGGGAATTTATCTTTGTTTGTCATTTTTTGTAAGCTTCTCTTAGCCTTTCTGGATAGAGCAGGATATAAATCTAAACAGCAGCAGCAGTTTCATATTTTGGACCTTTTCTTTCATATTCTGAAGACTAGAGACTGCTTTTCCCAAGTCCATTCTTATCATCTGGTGAAGTATATTGTTGCGTATGAAAGGTCATGCCTCTTTGAACCAGCTAGTTTCTAAGGTGCCACCCTGCTTACTTCCTGGGCATGTCAACATAAGATTCTTTACTGTGCAGTAGACCAAATTACTGCATAGTAAGCATCAGTGCCTACACATGAAGATGCTTACTGCACAGTAATTTGCTCTACTTGGAAGTTAATTTGCTACCTGCAAATACGAGTAGTAAATTAACTCCCAAATAGTTACTGCACAGTAATGCAAGTATAGACACTGACCAGGAGCAAATTTGCTCCTGGTCAGCCCCACCACCAGGGGTCACCTGCAGCCCAGCCCCATGGCCACAGGGCTGGGGTGGCTCTTTGCCTGCCCCAGCCCCTGGCCCTTAAATGCCTGCGGGGATGCTGAGGTCCTGGGCCACCTGCAGCCAGCCTCTGGCCATTGCTCCATGCAGAAAGGTCCAGGCCAGCCACAACAGCCTTCTCAGACCCTGGCACTGGTCCCAGCCATGCTGTTGCTGTGTGGCTGCCTGTCCTGTGTCATCATTCTGCACTGGGTGCTGCAGGCATCTGCTAGGCCTGGCTGTACCCTGGGCCACCTGTGGCCAGATTCTGGCCGCTGGGTCCCACTCAGCAGTTTGCCCGCACCCTCAGCCTCAGCAGCCTGCCTGCACCCTGGTGCTGGTCCCAGACATGCCGTTGCCAAAAGCCTTTCTGTCCCATGCCATGCCTCTGCACTTGCCCGGGCTCGACAGCACTTGGACTGTCGCATGGAGGCCCAGCGATCCATTGAGGGATCTACGCTGGTGTCATCACCCACTGTACATGCTGCCACCTCCTGGGGAAGCAACTCATCCCAGGAGAAGACCGCAGACCTCATGGTGCCACAGGGGCAAGGCTGAGGTACTCAGGCAGTTTGCCCTGAGTGGGCGCTCCAATTCACATGTGTATGAGGGCCTATCAGGCCACCTGCAGGAGTGTGGGCAAGACCGGTTGGCTCTCCAATGCTTCATAATGGTCAAGGCCTTGTGGGCACAGTGGGTCACTGTCACCAACCACAACTGCTGGTTGGGGCTGCCTACTATTCTATGCCCTTTATGCAGCAGCTGGATGAGATCTTTATGTCCCAGGATCCAGCCTCTTTCTCCTGGCTCTGTAAGACCTGCAGCTGCACTCAGGGGAGAGGCACCAGCTGCCAGTTGGGATGTGCCTTCAGGGTCACTGCCAGCCTTGGTTGAGGCCTTGTGTATGTGCCAGCTCCAGCAGCAGGGGACGCAGGCCTGGACCTGGCTGCTGGACCGCCTGGTTCTGGTGGCTGAGGAGTAGATGGCAAACTTGTGGGCCTGGTGTGCAAAGAACATCATGCACGAGTGGGAGAGGGATGCACACAAGAGGATGAGGAACTGGGTGGACCAGGAGTTCCAGGAAAGGCTCCTGGCCCTAGAGGAGAGGCACCTGGAGGCCCAGGAGTGGCAGGCTGCCATGGTGGCCAGGGCAGTGGAGGTGGCAGGGTTGGACTGCTCAATACTGGACACCATTCTGGCCCTGACTCTTGCCTTTGTACAGCCTGCTGCCATGCCCCTGGCCACAGCCTCACCTATCCCTTGGCAGCCTCCCACTGCCCAGGAGCAGGCCCACAAGTGGGCCTAGACTGGGGTGCAGTGATGCCTCCATCAGCCAGGTGCCCCTGCCTAGACCCCCACTGCACGTCCCTCATCATCCAATACCCCTGCCTGGGCCCTGCCCCACCACTTGCCCTAGCTCCATGCAACCCTGGAGCAGGAGCTGCATGCAGTGGGGCCAGCACCATGTGCAGGCCCTACTGGCCCTGCTTGCTGGCTGTAGGAGGGGGAGCCACTCATGCTGGCAGAGCAGTGGCCGCTGTTGCCTCAGTGAGGCCCCTGTTTGCTGGCCTCACTGGGGTGTGCACACCCACAGGGGATAGGGTCTGCTGTGAAAAGGGGAGGAGGGAAGGGCTCTGTTGTGTGTGTGGGCAGGGGGGTTCTGTGTTTGTGCTTTTATGAGAACTGTCCTCAATGATGTGGTGCTGGGGGTGCACAGTGGGGCTGAGATCCATGGCTGGCTGTCCAAGTGGCCTGCAGCGGGGCGTGCAGGAATAGGTGGTCAGCCAGTATTTCTTGCAGCTGGTGCCTTGGCCCCTGCTGGTGGGTAAGTGGCTTGCCCGGGGCCTCGGTGGGGGCAGGGGGGCCCATAGCTTTTGCTGCCACTGCCACTCCTGGTGCCAGGTGTCCTCCACCTGCTACGCTTCCTCTTCCCAGGCTTCGCGGAAGAGCTTCCCCCCAGGCCTTGAAGATGTTATGCAGCACACAAGCTGCAACAATGAACCGGGGATGTTGGCCTTCACGACCTTGAGAGGCAGGCGGTGAGGGTGCATCAGTGTCCCTTTCAGTGGCTGAAGATGCACTCCACCAACATGCGGGTCTGGCCCAGGCACCTGTTAAAGTATGCCTGGTGGGGTCCAGCTGGCTGGTGCAGGAACACATGAGCCGGGGGAGAAGAGGTAGGAGGAGTCTCCGACGAGGAGGGGTGGGACCACCACTGTGCCCAACTGGAGGTCCGGCACCCCTGGTACAAAGTACCCACTCTCCACCAAAGTTATCTGGGCAGAGCTGTGGGAGGCATGGGCATCATGGGCACTGCCCGCCCCACTGGTGCTCACATTGGTGAAAATTCCACAGTAACTGTGCCACTTGGGTGGGGACCACTAGGGCCGAGACTCACCTGGGTCAGGCGGTGGTCACTGTGGCAGCGAAGCAGAGCAACCAGGGCAGCAAGCAGGATCCTGGGGGACATCGTTCCTGGGGCCTGGAGGTGGACCAGCCATGGTGCGGTGTGCACAGGCTCAGGCAACAGAGCCACTGCTTGCTGGCACAATGCTCTGCAGGCTGCTTCAGGCCAGAAAGGCAGGTGGCCAGGGAGTAGGGTTGGCATTTAAAGATGGCCACTGGCCTCAGGCAGCCTCGGCTGGAGCCTCCAGCTCCCCCTGGCTGCTGCAGGGGCCTGCTGAAGAGCTAGAGGGGGTGGCAGCAGACTACTGCCATGAGCAGCAAATCAGTTCCCAAATGCCTGCATGTGCAAATGCCTGCTCATGGTGCGTTTACTCTGGAGTAAACTCATCCAGCAGTATTTGCATGTGTAGACATGCCCACTATCTATCTTTCCTGATGAAAGCTAAGATTTTCATGCAGTCAGTTGTTGGGACTTTAAGCTACCTGCCTAAGATTATAAGGCTCCTGATAACAGCTGTGAAAGTTGGTAATTATGGCAGGGACCTGCTGGGTTAAGTCCAGTCCCTGCTCCTGCAGGCAGCACACTACTCCAGTCCTAAATGGATCAAGCTGCACCTTAACACCAGCTGGACTGTTTGCCCCTGTTATTCCAGCCGGAAGGCACATCAAGAAGTCATGCCAGTCACTAAGGTTTTGCTTGCCTTGTTCCTAATGCATGCCTTGTGCTTGCATTCCTGATTAGTTTTTTCCACTAATACTACACAGGAGCCAGATCTCTGCAGCAGGGGAAATGCTTACCTCATCCCACCTGTAGGTTAAGGATCTGCTGTCTGAGTCCTGTTCAGTTCATACCTCCAATGCATATATAACTATGCAGAGACATATGACAGTTAGCAGTGGCCTGGACCAGCTGCATTCTTTAATAGGCACATCTGAGAAATTAGATTTAGGAAGCGCATCTCACAATACTAATCTCAGATCCTGAAGATGAGGGTATTCCAGGCTTCTTAACACAGGCACTATTGTCTGGCACAGCTACTACAGAAGAATCTGCTGTGTGGCTATTCTATTCTGGAAAGGTGCTGCACAGGGGAGCTGCCTCAAAATAACTAGTGCTAGGGCAGGGACTGTCCTCACTGTGTGTCTGTACAACATGTATCACCAAGGGGATCCTCTCAGAGGCTGAAGATATTTCAAAACTATCCCTGCTAACTGGGTATGGCCACGTGCTATCCTCCATTGGAGGGAGTGACTTTCTACCTGGAACTCTGCCCTTGTAGCTGGGCATGACACCCCCTGTCCAGCACCACTCCAGACTGTGAGAGTCCTGTCTGTTCTGTGATACTAGTGCTATCCCTTCCACAGGGTCTCACTGTCCTTGGACACCCAAACAAAGAGGATGCTGTCCCAACAACTGGTTCCAAGTACAGCATCTTCCCTTCTGCTTCTCACACTTTCTTTGCTACAGAGCAACACAGCCAACAGGTTCTATGCGGAGTCCCCAGAGGAGTCAGAAACAGCCCCAGACAAGCCAAATGTCAGCAGCTTCCCCTCAGCTTCGGCTGGAGTTTCTCTCCCAGGTGCCTCTTGCTCCCCATTCATGTTCCAGGATGTTGGCCCCAAGACTACCACACCCTACCCTGCCCCTTCTCCAGGCCTGCACAGAATTTGGGCTCACTCTTGTCCCTAGCCAGCTGAACTTTAATTTTCCCTCAAGTCTTTCCCTTTATGGAGTTATCCCTGCCATATCAAAATAAACCCATCTCACCTGCACATTCACCCTGCAAAGCAAACACCTGACCCCAGACAGGGATGGCCTGCTCCTTTTAACCCTGTCCCCAGCATAGTAGGATTTATAGGATCCCTCAGTCCCTACTTCCCAAACCTCCCACTGGAAACCTCCATCCTTATATGACCTCACCTTATTTACAGCCAGATTAATGCACCAACATTAATTTTAGTGTTCACTAGGTAAATTCACAGTTTGTATACACGACCCACCATTTATTTTGGCACATTTACCATAGCATTTTAAAACACAGGCATGCCAAACATCATGTAGCGGACTTACCTGCTCGAGCCCCAGTGCGTCCCAGGCTTGAGAATTCTCAATGCTGATTGGTAGAGCAAGCTGCAGGTCCATTGGACTTCAGGGGATGGAGCCCCCTGAGGGTATAAAAGGAGTGGTGTGAGTCGCACAGGGGGATGCAGCGAGGGACATTAGAGAGGGAAGAGCCTGAAGAGGGCCTCCACCAGGATCCCTTCTTCACCCCAGCGATGCACAGATCAGCACATGGCGGGGGGCTCAGGCTCTGGGTGGCTCAAGCCTGCATCGCCAGCAGGGGGCTGGACGGAGTGGTGTGCAGATCGGCACACAGAGAGCCAGCCCTGGGAGCAGCTTGAAGCTGCTCGGGTTAGTCCTGGTGTAAGCCAAATAGCTGAAGCCCTGCAGTGTGGCCTGGCCAAGGAACTAAAAGAGTCCCAGAGCCTAGAGCAGGGCCCAGGAAAGGGAAGGCCCAGGCGTAAGGCTGGGTAAACCCAGCCGGCAGCAGCTCGATTCCCCCCAGGAGCTGGAATAACCCTTGGTACCCAAAGCAGGGCACAGGGCCAAAAGGGGAGGTCTCAGTATGAGGCAGACACCGCGGGGGGCCTCTGACTGAGTGGAGGACCCTAAGGCCCCATCAACGGCTCCTTGGAGAGGACTGTGAGTTGCTGGTGGCATCGGGTCCCGCAGGGGAGCCATTCCTGAAATAAGGCCCCCCCCGAGGGAAGCCCCAGGTAAAAGGTTCCCTTCAGTCAGACCTGTAGGAGGGAGGTATTACTTGCTAACTGGAATCCAGGGATAGAAGCACCTTATATCATGTAAAGCTGCGTCTTATATTTTGTAAGATTGTTATCATAATTATGGATATGTTGTACAATATGTGATGGGACTGGTTTAGTCTTGTATAATTGGTTCCTCATTGGTGTGCTGCCTGCTCACATGTTCCCCCCCACCCCTTCCTTTTCTATTTGGTTGTACTCTAACAGTGGTTCCTCTAGGTTTCCTGTAAACTACCGGTTAACCCTAACTTACCTGGTTCACCCATTTGGGTATCCATCCCTCTTCCTCGCATGGGCATCCTGAGGACTCACCAGTTGTGCCAGGCGCAGGGTTGAGAAGGCCATCCCCAGGTGGGTTGCCTGTTGGGACAAGCAGTCCTAGGAGGTGGTTCCTGGCTTATCACATTGTAAATATTTACCTATATACCCTTAGTGTTATTGAATGATATAATTGGGAATACTTACCAGAAGTTTTCCTTTATTTGTTGGGTAGTACCTACTGAAATACTTACCTGTATATATTGAATAAGAATATGTACATTACAATTTAATAAAGTGTAAATAGTTAAGAGCATTGGCATGGAGTTGCCTCTATAGAGGACAGAGGGACCCGAGCTCAAATCACAGGTGTCCCTGTTACAGCACTGTCACATGCCTCACCTATCCCTTCCAATTGAGGACGGGCACACCCTTGGGTGTTCCCGGGTTACAACTGCATTCAAAGTTTTCCCAACCCACATTAAACAACCCTGTGCATTCTTCCTAGCTGGCCCCGTGACCAGGTGAATCTTCATCCCAATTTTTCTGTGGGCCTGGATAACCCTGAATGCAAGGGGCCAAAACCAACGCTCTCCCTCATTAGGTCACTATGCTAAAAATGATCTATTTTGGGAGGCATAAGATCAGACATTACAAATGGCGTATGTGCACAAGATATGGCTCTATGAACATAAGACAAGCTACTTTATCACCATTAACAACCAGCAGAATGCTAAAGGAACAGCTCCTTGGAAGGAATGGGAGTGAGTGCTGTATGTGGCAGCCTTGCAAATCTCAAGAGAACAGCAGCCTGAGGGTATGCACCTATATGCACTTTCATGTCATTTATAAAAGTTAACTCAACCTTGGGTATGGACTTATGATGAAAGCTTCCACTCCAGGTTATTGCACTTAATAACAACCACACATAAGCTTCCACTATGAGAAAGGAGGAAAATACCCAAACATATTCACTTTTAAAAATCCATGTTTGGGTTATATGCAAAAAAGAAGTAATCTCTTATTCTCAACTGTTGCATGTCAAGAACACTCTTTCTGTTAGAGATGTTGCTTAGTTTTTGACTTCTCTTTCACTGGACACAGAATGGGAGAGCCGTGATTGAAAGGGCGTCTGCAATTCCATACTAAGGAATTTTCACAGTGAGTTTAAACAAAACTGGGTCATAGAGATTGGGGCCCTACCTTTTCTGAAGTTACTGGTAATTTTGGTCCCTCAGTTTTGTGTACCTAGCTTGGCACATTTTAAAGGCACATGATTGCGCAAAAGTACTGAATAACAACACTCTGGAAATCAAGGATCTTTATGATGTCTCAATATAATCACTCCAAATTACTAGTTATTTTCAAAAGTTTAGGCCTAAGATGTGTTTGCATTGCACAAAATGTCAGTAGCAGAAACAGGAATCAAACCCAAGTCCCTTTCCCCTTCCTCTGTTGTGGGGGGCATGATACTCTTCCTTGGATCCTTTGATTGCATTTTAAGAACACTTACAGTGGCAAGACACTGACAGCCTTCATTTCCCTGCTTTACCTGTGGCAGCTTAGGGTGCTTGTGTGTCTTTGCACAGTTACAAGGCATATCGCCCAACAGGATTGATTGTATAGTTTTAGGAATAGGTTAGACTAGGACTTGCATGTGATGGTTCAGATGGAGATGACCCTACCTTGAGCAGAAGGAAGGACTAGATGACTTCTGGGGGTCCTTTCAAGATTTACTTTTCTATGATGCTACAATTCAGTGATTATCCTCTCACTCTCATCTGAACTGCAAACCTAGTCTTGGGAATCATTCACACAAAATATTTACAGCCACATACTATAACTGTCTTAGATTGAAAAGTCACTTAGGTCAAGAAGGCAGTCAAGTATGTTCTGAAGTCCACTTATGTTATTGTAACTTGAGTACATACTTCAACTTAACTATTCACACAAGTGTTTTCTTGAATAGGAATGTTTCCCTGAATTGGAGTCATTATGTTCAAATAGTCCTATTGTAATCAAGGACACTATGTCCAAAAGAAGCAGAGCTGAACGGAAAAGGAATGTTTTTCCCCTGTGAGATATTTCATGGAAAAAATTCCCCAAGTAAGATATGTTGCCCCAATTTTTTTTCTGCATAGTTTTAAACTTGCAGAGTCTTTCCCAGGTTTCTTTCCACCACAAAATAGCAAAAAAGCATGAAGAAGTATGGAGAACATTATTATTTTGAAACATTTTTTGCAATTTGCTTTTAAAACAAAACAAAAGATTTTTTTTTAAACAGAAGAAAAGCAACATAATTCTCCCCACAACTATTTCAGTTAACAAAAGAAAAAAATATCCCAAAATGTTTTTTTCCCCTTCAAAGTATTTTTGTTTAAATCTGTCATTTGATGTAAAACTTTTCATTTGGCAATTTCCAAATCTAAGATACCTCTCAAAGAGATTAAGATT
Organism: Alligator mississippiensis; assembly: GCF_030867095.1. NCBI lineage: Eukaryota > Metazoa > Chordata > Crocodylia > Alligatoridae > Alligator > Alligator mississippiensis. Next base: position 150,458,304 of record NC_081826.1, read on the forward strand.
GGCAAAATCTGACTCTAAATTTAATAAAACACTAAACTGCTCATGGACAATTCACAAATAAAAATGAAACTAAATCCAGCATCTAATATTTGCCCTGAATAATTCACTGAGCTCTATAGAGGGAGCTGCCTTCCTTTCTAGAGGACTTAAACATCAGCCTTCTGGCTTTCACTGCTGGAATTTTGTCTCCTGGAGAGGAGTAAATAATCATTTGCAATGAATAATTTATTTAACAAAATTTACCTTTTCTCCCCTAGTTGCGAATTGTTTGTGAAAAGATAACGAAATCCTCACATTTATTGGGAAGCCTCTGTGAATGTGTCTTCAGCTAATCTTTCTTGGTTCATTGCGGATATTCACGACTCATGTTGATTAGTTACGTAAGTCCCATAGGACTATTTCTGTTTCCTGCTTGGGTAACTTATGTAACTCCCCAGCATAGTGAAAGCTTCAAATGATATATTTGATTTCAAAACTGAAGAAGACTGTAAAAATATCTCTAAAATTCAAGGATAGAAAATTAAAATCCTTAAATTCTGCATGAAGGTTTAAGCATGTTATATGAGTCACAGAGCATATTATAATCAAGGATTTGGGTTTTGTCTTTCCCATGGAAAAGCACGAATTTTCCCTTTTAACTGAGAAAAATGTGGATTTCTCATTTTAACGGAGAAACATGAAGATTGTCCATTTTTGCCAAGAGCTCTCTACAGGCTGCAAGGGGCCAGGGTGGAGGGGCGGGGAACAGGAGGAGGGCAGTCAGGCATGGGGTGCCATGTGCACGCTCACACACACGTGGCTGCCAGGTAGTCTGGAGAGCAGCTCCTGTAGGTAAGTGTGGTGGCTGGGGTGGGAATTGAGGCTCCCATAGGGAAGGAGGGAGTTGGGCAAGGCTGGTGATGGGGATGGGGGCACTGCCCAGCCCAGGTGGTGTATGGGGCTTGTGGCCTGGGGCCAGAATGCGCAGCTGCAAGGCCCTGGTGGGGAGCAGGATGGGACCATGGGCAGCTCATCTGGGGGTGCAGGGGGGAGGGCAGCTTCCTGCTGGTGCACGCACTTCCAGGGGTGTAGAGGGGGCACATGTCCCTGAGATCTGTGTGCCGGGTGGGGGCGGATGAGGGCTGCCTGCTGAGGGCTCAGGCTCCCCACCTTGCTGCCTTTCCTTGGGGGCTCTCTGGCCCAGTGGGCAGGACCCAGTGTCACAGGGCAAAGTGGGGCATGGGGGGAAAAGCTCCTTGCTGTTTTAAGCCCCATGCCACCATAGCAAGGTGGCGCAGGCAGGGTATGCCTTGCCAGGGCCGAGGGGCACAGAGTGGTGGCGCTGAGCTTCCCTGCCCAGCCCTGCTATGCCCTACCATGCCAGGTCCTACCCGCTGGGTCATGGAGGCCCCAGGAGAAGGCAGCAGGGCAGGAAGCCCTGAGTCCACAGTGGACAATCCACTTCCACCATGGGCTCTGCTTTGGCCATGGGCAACCCCTGCCCCCCACAGTGCACGCAGTGGCAGGAGCTGCCGGGCTCCAATTGCCCCATGACCCAGCCTGGCCAGGGCCCCATTCACAGTGAAAGGAGACCCAGCCAGGCTGGGTCATGGGACAATCCCCACAGTGCAGCAAGGAGAGGGGCAGGGGAGGGGGTGAATGATTTGCCCCTGCTCCTACCCCATTTCCTTCTGCACTTTGGGGGTCCTGATCTCCCCCTTCCCCTCCAAGAAGAAACCTTACCTACCTTCCTGTGCCTGCTGTGCTGGGCCGGCTGCGAGCCCGGCGTGCCCCTCCCTCTGCTGCAGCAGCCTGCGGCCGGGTTGCCTGGTGGCAAACCCAGAAGTGCTGCTGGCATTTCTCTCGGGGGGGCATGGCCAATCTCAGAGGGTGCACATGCAGCCGCATGTACCCTCTACACGTCGCCAGTGACTTCGGCTGTACCACCCGTGTGGGAGGGAGAGCCAGGCTCCATGCTCTGCTCTACCACAGCAGCTGCTGCCTCCCGTGGGCAATGGCTGGGGCTTGGGTGCTGCTGCAAGGGGCAGGGGTCTGTGGACCTGGGTCCCTGGCCCCATAGCCCTGGCACCTGGGGGCCCCCTCTGGCAGGGCTGGTGGGAGTGGGGTGGGGCTGTGGGTGGGGAGTGAGGGGCACAAGCAGAACTAAGGGGATGTGGCTTGGGAGCGAGGGGCCTGGACTTGAGTCCTGGTGAGTGAAGAGGCATGGGGAGCTCTGATTTTCCATGATAAAAAACCCAAAATTGAACACCAAAATGTATAGGTATTTAGAATTAATTTTATTATAGTGACTGAGGTGCTGGTAGGCTTCGAAATTGCTTTAAAATTGTAAATATAGCAATAAAGCATTGTGTTCAATTGATAGTTTCATAGTTCCATAGTTGGTTAGGGTTGGAAGAGACCTGAGCAGATCATCAAGTTCGACCCCCTGCCATGGCAGGAAAGAGTATTGGGTCAAACGACCCCGGCCAGGTGTTCATCCAGCCTCCTTTTAAAGACCCCCAGGGTAGGAGCCAGCACGACGTCTCTTGGAAGCTGGTTCCAGATCCAGGCCGCCCTGACAGTGAAGTAGCGCCTCCTGATATCTAGCCTAAATCTACCCTCTGCCAGCTTGTGACCATTTATTTCTTGTTACTCCTGGTAGTGCTTGGGGGAACAGGGACTCTCCCAGTGCCTGCTGGTCCCCCCTGACTAGTTTATAAATGGCCACTACATCCCCCCTCAGTCTTCTCTTGTGGAGGCTGAACAGGTTCAGGTCCCTTAGCCTCTCTTCGTAGGGCCTGCCCTGCTGAGTGGCCCTCCTCTGGACCCTCTCGATGCTGTCCACATCCCTCCTGAAGTGCGGTGCCCAGTACTGGACACAGTACTTCAACTGCAGCATGACCAGTGATGCATAGAGGGGGAGGATCACCTCCTTGGACCTGCCTGAGATGCATCTGTGGATGCATGACAAAGTACGGTTGATACCTATAAATATAGCAGCGTTTCATTTTAATTGTGGATTTGGGGTTTTTTAAGTCAGAGAATTTTCAATTTTTAAACAGAGAAAACCAGGATCCCTGGTTATAATACAGCCATGAAAGGCATGCACTTCTTAAGCAAGGTATAGTGGAGTCACAAGCCACACAGTCCTTCTAAGCCAGTGGTTCTCAAACTTTTTGGATTCGAGGCACCCCAGACTGGACTCAAGGGACCCTCCATAACTTTTGTGAATTTAATGGCACTCAATTTTAAAAACTGTTTTACATATTACAATGCTTACCTCTGCAAAGGAGCTGGGCAGTGGGATGTGGGGACAGCTAGGCAGGGAGAGCCTGAGCCTGTGCTTATTTGCTTATCTCCTCACATGTCTTTCATCTCCTTACATCTTGGGGCATCCTTCAAAGGATCTGATGGCAGCCCAAGGTGCCACAGCACCCTAGTTGAGAATCACTGTGTTAAGCCAATAGGAAAGCAAGAAACAATCAGGTTAACTCAATGACAAGCTGCAGATTTAAGCGATGATATTTTGCACCCTTTTTGATCCCAGTAGTAGGGACCCTTTGTCCCTTGACAAGGTGGGTGCATAATATTCCCTCTCCTTAGCAGGTGAAATAGCTCAGCAGCAGTGTTGTTATGCAGTGGGTATGTCTACCTGGTGTGGGGTGATGCTCTGCAGAGATGCTCAAGTTAGTGCTGTATGTATTAGGTTCTGAAAAGGAAACAGTACAGTTATGTTAGTACCCAGCTCCTCAGCAGATGAATGCAGTTACATTGCTTCTGGGTAGGAAGCTAGCATGATTGCGCCCTTTGAGACCTTTTGCCCCGTGTGGATGCACCATATGTGGTACGGCTCTCAATGACAGGATTCAAGACATCGCTCCTGCAAGCAGGGAGTCTTCAGAAACGTGGAACTTCAGCCCAAATGAAGCCAGTAGCAAGAACAATAAATGATGGCAAGAGAAATGTCTAATGGTGATTGTGAGGGCCATTAGGGAACCTAAAAAGTAATTATACTTTTTCTCTTAATACAAGACACCCAATCATACTGATAGGCAATATACTTCAGTGCCATGAAAAGAGATGTTTTATTACACAATTTATAACCAATCTGTGCAACTCACAGCTGCATGATATCTTCTAGGCCCAAGGTCCATGGGATCCCCAAGAGGAACGAGACAATGAAAACACCAAACAATTCTTCAGTTCTGCAGTTTGATAATGCTGCCTCAACAGCATTACATTTTGCTCCTGTGTCCTGTTTGAGAAGAGCCCAACCCAAAACTTTGGGCCGCAACAATTCTGAATTAGGAAGGTATTTGATTTCCAAGCCCAAATTTGCATCCAAATTTCAAAAGCAGCCCCTCTCTTTATCGTGGGATAACCCCAGCTGCCCACTCTACCCCTCAACCTTGAATGTTGTGGTATTTGAAGTCTCAGTCGGAACATTTAAGCTAGACCCTACGTCTTCTTTGGATGCACCTACTAACAGGGGTTGTGACTGTTGCTTTCCTCCTTGTTTGCTTCATGGTAATAAATATTTTCTCCTAGCCAGTTATGTTGACATCTATTTTTCCATTCGCTTTATGTTGACATAGCCAGTTGTTCAACATAAGCCAATGAACCAAAATGGAGAAAGCAAACACTGCAGGAAGTGTGAGCAATATTTGCAGCAGTAATAGCTTACTAGAAATTATGCTTAATTTGCTCTCTCAAAAACAGTTTCAGTTATTTTTTTTTGACTTTTTTGTGGAATAATGAATCCTTGTATATACTCACTTAAGGGAAATTATGCTTTAATATAGTGCAAACAGAAAGATACCATAACATTAATGAAATCAAACAGCAAAGCAATCAGCAAAGAAACTGCCAACAATGTCAAAACAATATTACTGCTTGTTAAAGTTATTTTAGGGTTGACTATTTCATGCAGGAAAGCTGTTCTTTTTCTAAAAAGTGATTGTAACCTGTCCAAATAGTTAGCTGCTTTCTCCATAATTTGAGATGATTTGCATTGGGTAAAATTGGCCGTAATTCTTCACACATACTGAAAGCATCTTTGCAAGTCAGATAAGTTCCATTCTCTGCAACAAAACCAGCTTCCTTGCCATGTTGTTTTAAGCTTGTTGACATTCATCCTGATGTATTTATACTCAGACAATGATTTGCATCAGTTAGGGTTGCACTGTTTCAACAGCGTGCACTATTCATTGGCAAAGGTAATAACAAAATCAACAATCTTCCTTTTGCAAATCTATAACTTAAAAACAAAAAACTCAGTCATTTTCATTTTCTTTCATACTATCACAGAACTCTATTTATCTGGTTCACTAAAAAAATGTATTTCCTTAGCAGCCATGCTTTTTTTAGATTGAGCACCTCTGTATGTGCTCCTCATTGCTGTCAGCAGCTACTTACTGCAATTTGGGCATCAGTGGCCACAGTATGATTGAGTTCAGGATCATGACAAAAGGAAGAAAGGAGAGCAGCAGAGTAAGGACCCTGGATTTCAGAACAGCAGACTTTGACTCATTTAGGGAACTGATGGGCAGGATCCCCTGGGAGGCCCATTTGAGGGGGAAAGGAGTCCTGGTCTGGTGGTGTATATTGCATACCCTCCAAAACATCACCCTTGTTGCTCTCCCCTCTGCCCTTAACTGGAGACTTTCAACAGGCCTGTCTTCAGTTTCATTTACTGGAGCAATCACACAAGTGGAATAACATACATACTCCCCGCACCCTCAGGAAGCTTTGCCACAGCATGCACAACCCTGCCCCCAGTGCCTACTGGGGAGCCTGCTTCTTGGGGCTGCCACAGATGGTATGTAGTAAGCCTGTCCCCCAGTGCCAGCAGCCTGAGCCCACGCTGGTATAGCAGCAGTCAAAGCAGTAGGAGCTGCCACTTGAGTGCAGACATCAGGGACAGATAAGTATTTGCCCCCTCCCCCCCAGTGATCTGCATAATCCCCTCTCCCACCACCCATCCCATGTGCTGAAGAAGCTTGCTATGCCTGTGGCAAGATACTGACAGTGCTCTTGTTCCTCTGCTTTACCTGTAGCAAGTTAGAGGGTTTTTGAAGTTTCAAGCATTGTACACAAAGTTTTTAGAAACAGACTAGACAAACACTTGCCTTGGATGGTTTAGATAGGGATGAGCAGGGGGCTGGACTAGATGACCTCCTGAGGTTTCCTTTAGCCTAGTTTTCTGTGATTCAGCAGCCTCCAAATTTGCTGCTTTCCTTTTTCTTTTTTGGGGACCAGTGCATTCAGTCTTCTTCATATTCAGCCTTTGTGCGTTCCACAGATTCTAACCCTCCAGAAAGTGTGTTGTGCTTCACAGAAAATTTTTGGCATACTTTTTTTCTAGATTCCTCCCCCCCCTTTTTGGTTACTTTAATGGCATAATATTTTTACTCAAGCCTTTTCCATTTAAGTTTTTGTTTGACTCTATTCTTAATTTTGATGCAGGGCAGTGAAAGACATGCTGATAATACCAAACAAAGCATACACGAGATGGCCTTCATGGGCACTGAATGTGGAGGTTTTACTGCCTGGTGCCATTGCCTCTTGCTTATGTTGTGTTGGACCAGGCTTTGCTTCCTTGTGTCAGCAACTCTTGAGGAAAGGTTAGATCTCTCTCCCTGATGGTAAACAGGCTGACAAAATCAATATGCCAGGCTGTCTGTACAACATTCAGGTATGTCCAACATTTTGTTGACAGAAATGATGAGAAAGGAAAACTTTCAGTTCACTTCTAGACTTAAAACCTTTGCTGAAATAAACAGGCTAACATATTGATGTCAGCAAGAAAGTAAAGATTTACTAACAGCTCAGAAAGTTGAGACTGGGACCTTGGGTTTTTTGTTTTGTTTTGTTTTTTGTCAGCATATGCAAGCTGCCAATATAAATGGGTTTGGTATTAGTGGGCAGAAGTGTATTAGACAAAACCCTGAGACCCACACTCAGTTTTTAATTCAAACTCCTATACAGTTTTGCCCAGGACAAAGTTTTTGAAACCTGCTAACCTTTTAGCTTCTGAAATATTTTGTAGTTATAGGTTCCACAGGGCATGTATGGTTTCAGTCAACATCCGAGTAAAATTTTAGGGTTTAACTCCAAAAGCTCTGAAAGGGTTTATGGCATGATTACCTGACTGGACTTGATAGTCCAGGAGGTCTCTTCCTGTCCAAGTTCCTCAGAGATGCCCTTTTGGAAAAATCTGACCTTTTTGGGTGCGCTAGTTTGTAGGACTAGAAGTTGGGCCACTTTTTTATAATTGGAATTTGTAACTCATGTTGACTTGCAGGCTCCACTTACTACAGACCTTACTTATGCAAACTCCAAGGGAGAAGTTTGCTTGAAGGACTGAGTGAAAATCTAGGAAGGGACTCAGAGTTTGGAAGTGTATCAGGAACTGTTCCTGTTTTGTGCAAATGTTGCAGAGCCTTTCTTTCTCCAGTTATATTGATGTTAAGATTTCCATCAGTTCCAAAATGGGAGCAGAGTTAGGGCCTTGTCATATGGGACACTTAATACATGTTAAATCTGTGGGATGCTATTCAGTATTAAAGTTGAATGTGTTCTGAACAGTTGCACAATACTGCTTACTATGACCTCTAACATGCACAGCACATGCTCTGCCACCAGAGAGCAAGTGAACAGGTATTCTGGAATGTTTTGCTGGAGCACCTTTTTCACATATTTCTGATTGGCTGCAAACAGATGAGTGCCAAGGAAAGCACTAGTTAGCTGGCCATCTTGCTGAGGATGCAAATTCCAATCCCTTCTTTGCCAGGTTTGGGATATCCAGTCCTGCCTTGACTGACTGTACCAGCATCAGATCTCCAGCAGCTTCCTAGAGATGGCGAGTGACAGAACCAAGCAAATCTTTGCTTTGGCTGCTCTAATCTTCAATTATGTGAGTCCCTGGCCCTGGTGAGGTACTAGTTTGAGGACTGTGATGCTGTCATGGACAACAAGCTGGCCCATTTGCAGGAGGTACAACATGTTGTCATGTGAGCCATGGCACTGTGGACCCAGTATTGGATGGCACCTTACCACTGCTGGCCACTACTAGTGAGCTTGGACTGGTAGGAGCAGCTTGTATATGAATTCTGGGACAATGAGCAGTGGTGTCAGAACTTTAGGAGGTCTCATGGCACACTCATGGATCTTTGCACCAAGCTGTTCCCCGACCCCCACCACTCCAGCATCAGGACATTGGGCTTCAGTGCCCTATGCCTGTTGAGAGATGTGTGGCCCTGGTGATTTGGAAGTTGGTGTACACTGACAGCCTCAATTTTATCACCAACCAATTCAGCAGATAATGGAGACAATGACCATGCAGGCAGTGTGTGTTTCCATACGTGAGGAGCTGGGGCCTCAGTTCATCCTGCTTGGGGACCTGAAGGAGGTCATTGTGGGTTGAACAGGTGGGCTTTCTGAACTGTTTGGGGGCCACTGATAGGACCCACATATCCATTCTGTGCTCCCTTCACCATGCCTCTGATTACATAAACTTTAAGGGGTTTTTCCAGTTGTACTCTAAGCATCTAAGTACCCCTGGCAGTCCTTGGCTAATACCAATTTTGTGTGGTCAGGCCAGGTACAAAACACCCACATATTCAGGAACTTCAGTTTCCTGGAGATGATAGATAGACTAGGGGGTGGTTCACCCTTGCTCCTCCTGCGATGGACTTGGCTGGGCTGATTGTTTCCTCTTGATCAGTGGGGACCTGGTATACCCACTTCTCCTCTGGTTAATGGAGCCATACACAGGCTGGCTGGACCCCAGGAAGGAGTTCATAGAATCATAGAATCATAGAAGTCGGGTCGGAAGGGACCTAGTAGATCTTCAAGCCTGACCCCCTGCCTGGGCAGGAGGAAAACTGGGCTCAAGTGACCCCAGCCAGGAAGGCATCGAGCCACTTCTTAAAGACCCTTGGGGTAGGAGCCAGCACCACTTCCCTTGGAAGTTGGTTCCAGATCCTAGCCGCCCTAACTGTGAAGTAGTTCCTACGGATGTCTAATCTAAACCTACTCTCCAACAACTTGTGGCCGTTATTCCTTGTTATCCTGGGTGTTACCAAATTTGCCCATTACTTTGGGGTGTGCTCATTTATTAGGTATAGTTTCTAGGGTCTTGGTGATTCTGTCAATGTGCTGCTTGTGTTACTATACGGAGCTGTATTTCTCCCTTCTGCAAGCCCTCACCCCCAGTGGAGCTATCTTGCAGGACTCAATCTCAATGGGACTGGGTTCCTCCAGTCACCAAATCAGTCATACACACAAACACACACAAATTAATGTGACACGCCTGATCTGGCCGGGCTGATCAGCATGGACAGGCTGACACCCTCATATGCCAAGAATCAGTTCATAAGAGCAACAATAAAATGCAGTCAGACACAAGCACACAGGTGAACAGAATCCCTCTGAATCCAGCTGGGTGTCCAGCTGACACCCTCATGGGCCAGCATTCAGTTCATAAGGGCACGTCTGAGTCAAACTGGGTCAATCAGCCTGTACAAGCTGATCCCCTTATGTGTTTCAAACTCAGCACGTCCCAATCTTTGGCCTCCTGATGAGCAGACCCCACAATATTTTTGGGCTTCACAGGGATCTTTAGCATAGGTAAAAGAAGCATTGCTGCAGAGCACGGGAGGAAAGAGAAGCAGAGAAGGAAAAATATACCCAATTACTACCAGTTTGACTATAAAAGTTATTTATTGCTAAGCATATGAAATATATAATGGTACTAGTAGTAATAGACATGCAAAAGAAAAACAAACACAAACAATGACAATACTACCCTGGTTTCACTAAGTATTTGGGGAAACTTAGTTCAAGCTTAACTAATACAGTTCAGGTTCAGAAGTTTATGCCTAGAGAGAAGAGAGAGAGAGCGAGCGCTGGGATCTCACCTAGTCCACGGTACTCAGGCTGCAAAGCTGACATGCACAGTCCGTAGCACAATCCTTGAAGAGAGAGACGATCTGTTCTTCCAGCGTCCCAAGAATGACAGGGGATGGTGTCAGCACAGGGGTTTTCTTCTTCTTTCTTCTTCTCCTTTCCTCCTGCTTCTACTTCTTTTTCTTTTTTTTTTTTGCAGCATGCACACTTACAGATTTTTATACCCTCAGTTGAGCTGCTTCAAAGCACCCTCAGTAGTGTAAATCATTGTCTTTTCTATTGACAAGGGGTTATCTGGTTTGGACCATCTCAGGAAACTGATTGATAATCAGGAAACACTTAAGATTAGGGAGTAACCAAATACTTGGGAGCCAGCTTGAGATTCCTATGGATGGCAGATATACTGATGGGATATCTCATGGTTTCTTCAGGAACAATAGATAGTTTGCAGCATCAGGATTTTGGATTTTTACTTGTTGTGCACAAGCCTCAGCTTAGCATGACTTTTCCAGATCTTACTATAGTCTTTTAACAGACTTAAGACAATTATTGGGGTGCTCATAACCTTTTGTGGAGAGGACTCCCACCAGTCGTCTCGGGAAAGATATGACAACACCTGGGATTAGGGCTCCAGCAGGCTGGATGCTGTGATGAACCCTTAACCATTGTTCAAATGTTGCCCATACCCCCTCTGACTCGGTCTCTTGCCTCAGCATTCCCTAACCCAGCAACCGAGTTTTAGTCAATCAAGTTTAAATAGGCCTCCCATAGTGGGACCGGGGAATGTACGGCCCGAGATGCCTATTAAACTTAGTGGTGTGTGTGTGTCTGGGGGGGAAGTCCTTAGTAAATCCAGATTAGAACTGGTCTGATAAATGCTGAGCTGGGTATGTGTGAACATGGGTTGATCAACATTTGAAGCACAGATTCCCCATCATGCAGTGCTCCCCTGCTTCTCTGGTCCCAGAATTCACTGCAGTCTCTGCTTCAGGCTTTCTGTTCTCCATCTCTCATGTAAATGAATGGTCATCTGGTTCCATCTCGGATGTAAATGAGACCTAGGGCAGTTGTTTCACTCTTATCACCCTTATCTGGAGGGTCTTAGGTGTGTCTCTCACTGCATCTTAATCAGTTTCGTTTAGGTAGAGGAGGGGAGGGAGGGGGGTGAGTCCTTTGTGAGTCAGACAGACTGCATCCTGTGCCAGGGTTGCCCAAGAACACAGAGCTGAGACGTAACATGGGGGGCGCTAGGGGAAACAAGGTCTCCAATTCTTCAATTACTGGCTAAGCAGTAGAGGTCTTCAATTACTGGCTAAGCAGCAGTTGTAGAGTGCAGTTTTGGGCACCTAAAAGCCCACTGGAGGTCCCTTGGGGTTCAATTTGAACTCAGGCTGTGGATCATTCCCAACTTTGTTGCTAATGACTGCATTCTCCTCAATATATGCAAATGTGAGGGGTGAAGCCTGCCTGGACACTAGGACAGCTCCAGATGAACCCATGGTAGAGGAAGCCTCTGGCATTTTAGATGGTGCCTGGACCGAAGCAGTGCTCCCAGCTGAGTGTCCTACCAGCAGACCACCCTGATCAGGGAAGCCTTGGCTGACTGCTTTCTGGGATAAAGTGCTGCCAGAGAAGAGAGGGGTGCAGGGGACCTCTGAGCAATTGTGAACTCTTCACCACAATGCACCTTGGCACTTTTGTTGGGAGCTTAATTCCTGCTCTCACCATCTCAGCATTCTTATCCTCTGTTAATATGACACTGCTGCTTTTCATATGACTGTGAATCCCATTGCCTTGAATCCCTGTGTAAATCAAAGTGCATAGGTGAGTGGGTGGAAGGGGCAGAACTCACTAAATCCCTGACAATGGACAATGATTGTGATTGGCACTGGTTTGAGATATGCACAGGATGTGGCAGGTGTATTTGGAGTCCTACCCATACAAATGCCCAAACACAATCTGTTCCCATATTTGTTCCATTAACCAGGGTGCGTCTACAAGTGCACCTGATTGCACAGTAACCACCAGTACTGTGCAGTTCCAGCTCAGCACAGATTATTTCTGACAGTACTGTGCAGTAGCAACAAGTGACCGTGATGTTGCCACTACTGGGCAGTAGCAACAAGCACTGCCCAGTAGTGGCAGTGTTATGGTTTGTGCCTGCCAGTACTATGTCACCATAGCTCATAGCTACAGCGATGTAGCATCTCATGTAGACACACCCCCAGTCAAGCTGATCAGGCCAATCTCAAGAGAGACATATCTACATATAAGGAAATTGTTAATACATAGGGTGCTGGTAGAATGGATTTGATGGAACCTATAAAATGAATGTGGTTCTGTAGTGCAAATTCCTTCCTGTCTGCAGCTCTTTCTGTCAGCCTCCTCAGCATCAATACTTCATCTCCCCGTTTGAAAGCTAAGTTATGTTTTCAAAAGTCACAGTTATAGTGGAGTTATTTTCCTTTAGTGAAGATGTTGCAAACAGATGTAACACCTATGATGATGTAGCAATGGGAAGAACATCATTACATAAAACCAGATCCTCAATTGCTGCAAACTAATGTCACTTCAGTGCTACCAGTGACACTGTGCTGATTGATATCAGCTGCGTTCCATACTTTCTTTTAGGGTAAATATTTTATATTTTTCCCTTTATTGCTTGTCTTGCACAGGCTAATAAATCTTGATGTTCCAGGCCGTAGAACTGTTGTTTGTTTTTCTTTGCTATTCTTTAAGTGAACCGTGAACAAAAGATGCATGTCATGCCTTCAGGGTCTCAGTAATGTCTGAAGTCTTTCCTCGGGGCTGTAGAAAGCTGGAGGGAAGTCAAATTATCTTATAGAAAGCGGGTAGCCTCAGGAGACTGAAATCAGCTGCAGAATGATGATGAGGATGCTTGTTTGTTTAATGATCACAGCTTAGCGTGCACTCAGTCAAGTCATTTAAGCCCCCATGGTGAATCAAAAAGATCAGTTCAAAATAATAACTTATATAACTAAGTCAAAAAAGCTATTTAAAATGTCCTTCCCAAAACAACAGCCAGTCTTCCAGCATCTGAATCCATATTCTCAAGGATCTGCAAGTGTCAAATGTGATGGAAATTCACCATGACAACCATCACACTCTATTGTATTTTTATATCCAGTGCATTAAAATCCTGCAATGGTTCTAATTTCTGATATTTTGATTGATACGGGGAATATGAGCAGCTCCAAACCAGTGAATTCTGGTGCTATGCGGCACTAACCTTGTAATACTTAAGTGAACTTTCTCACATTATACCTTGCATTTTTTATTTTAAAACAAGGAAGCATCCAGAACAACAAAAATATTGGCCCTGATTATGATCTTGGGTAAATTAATGTCAATCAGGAATTGCTTCAATTAAGTCAGTGGAATGCAGAATCAATTATACTACAATTTATATTGGTATTGGAGTAGGACCTTGACGCCAGGAAGGGGATCAGGGTCCCATTGTGTAAGGAGATGGACAAGTATAGCATAAGGCAGGGCTGTCAAGTTCAAAGTGGCCAGGGCAACATGCTCCACTGGGGGCTGCATACTGCAGGGGCAGCACTAGTGGGTACCCTGGCCCTCCAGGCTGCACACCCTGTGAGTGCAAAGGTGGTTGCTCCCTCTGCTGCACTGCACATGCAGGAGGACACTCCCCACCCTGCTTCTCTGTGCACATGGGTAGGTGCTCTCCCACACAGTGTTGGACTCTGCCTTACCTTCAGCTCTCTTTGGGATCCCCTGTGGCGCTGCGCTGTATGGGCAATTTGGGATGCTGGGTCCCTCAACACCACGGGCTGTGCTGTGCTGCACCCTACTGCTCTTGCCCCTAGGGCAGGATCATGCACCAGATGTTGGGGGAGAGAGGGTACGCCTCAAGACTGGCTGCTGCTGCAACTGAAGCAACAGGGGCAGAGGTCAGAGGCAGCTGGGTGGGAGCCTGGAAGTGGTATGCTCACCCCTCATGGACCACAAGCAGCCTGCAAGTGGCCATGTGGACAGCTCTGGTGCAAGAGAATGTCTTTGCTCCAAAGAGTTTGCAATTTAAATAGACAAGACAAACACAGAGTCAGAGGAGAGACAGAAACTCAGAGAAGTAAAGTGACTTGCCCAAAATAATAGACCATGTCAATGGTAGAACACAGCCCTACTATGCCCCAAGATAGTTGTTCTAGCCACAATACTTTGATACCACTCTGGCAGTATAATGGGGTGTTACTGTTGGCCTGACCCTCATTATTTTGCCAGAGCGCTGAAAATTGGCTCAGTGTAATGAGAACCAGGTAGACAGGACCAGGAGGTATTGCACGGAGGATGCCTTCCAGATAGAAGCGCCCTCTGTAGCATTCTGTACTGGAGGACATGATCTTTGGCCCCATCCTCTCCTAGCTGCCACAACAGGTCTTTTCACTGTTCCTATCTTCTTCCTCCAACATACCTAACTATCCTGATCCTGAGAAGGAAGGCTCCCTGTCAGAGACGTTATCATTATGTTATGCAGGGGTCCTGTAGAACACCAGTGTGTGATCATGCTATTAACATTTGTTTCATGTTACATACCCATGACAGGGCCAAATTATGGTTGAAAATGCAGCATTAATTCAGGCATTTTCTATCTGCTGGGTGCTTGACTTCGCAACACGAACACTCTCTTAATGTAGTTTATTTTTATGTGGCATTGATATAGGTGCTGCTGTTTTGTTTTTAGGAAATAGTCACTTTATTATGCTCCTGGTAAATAGCAAATAAATAAACTGAATGAACAAATGAATAAATAACAAAAAGGCTCCTGAGAATTATGGGAAAAAGTCCTAATGTACTGGCAAAGCACATGCAGAAATACAACCATTCCAAAGAGTCAGATCTGCATGTGGCAGTGAACTGGGTACTTTGAACTGCCAACCCCAGCTTTCTCAAATCACAAGTCAAGGCTCCCAAAACCATGATACTTGTGTCACAGAGCGCCCTCCAGGGGCATGCTTGCTAAAGACTGATACTGCCTTGTCTGGTCTCTGAGAAAGTCACCTAAAGTCATACTAGGCTTGGCTTCTACAGGAAGGCAGGAGCCCAGGCTCCTTCCTGCTCTGAGACCCTGACCTTTTTGTCTCTGGCCTTCCCTGGTTCTCCCTGGCCCTCACTTAAGGAGCTGCATCCATTTCTGCTCCTGAGAGAGGGGCTTTACCCTCCTGTTGGGGTGGACTGAGGACAACCCACAGTTTTAAGCAGCACAGCACAGTTTCTTCAGCAAAGAAATGCAAAACTCTGGAATTTGTGGTTCAGAGATGATATCTTTTATTAGACCAACCAAGAAATTGCAAAAAATTATCTTTTTTTCTGCAGAAAAAGATATATATATATATTTGCAATGTCTTAGTTGGTCTAATAAAAGGTCTCTCTGAATCACGAATTCCAGAGCTTTGCATTTCTTTTTGTCTCAGAACAACACGGCTATCAAATACATCCCTTTCTTCAGTGAAGGCATTTACTAGGGCAAAGGCCAGCCAGCCTGAGGTTCTTTGTCCCTTCCAATGAAGTTAAGCAGTCCCTCCATCCCTAATCCAGTTTGCAGAGCCCTGAGCACTCCTAAAGATACTCAGCTCTTCCCTTTCCAGTCTTTGTAGTTCCTGAGAGCTCCTGCACTTGTTTCAGTCCTCAGACTCCTCTGGCCAGTAGGTGCCAGGCTGCTTTTTTCAGCTTGCTCTCTGTCTCTCCTCTGGACATCTCTCAGGTAATATGTCAACAAAGCCATTCAAGACTGTTGATGCTAAAGGTTCATCTCATGCCAGTTCTGGTACTTACCCCTTCATTCTCTGTGCGCAGGCTAAGGAGGTAAACTCAATCACACAATATAATGACATGAAAACATGAAAATACCACAATAAAACCCATAATCCATTGCAGTTTGAGGAATTCATAGATTTCATAAACATTTGGGCTGGAAGGGAATTTGTAGGATTATCGGGTCCAGCCACCTGCCCAAGCAGCAAGAAGTCAGAAAAAAACATCCAGTTCTTTTTAAAATTGTCTTTTCATTTCTCAGGTCCAAAACTTTAAAGGTATTTAGGTGCCTAACTCTGCAGAGGAATTTGTGTGTCCAACTCCCTCAGGGCCTGAGTCTTTTGGGTGCATGCAGCTCATGTATTCATACTTTCCCCTGCAACCTGTCACAACCCAGTGGTTTTGGTGCCTCGGCATGGTGGAATTTTCCCGCCACATGAGAGCCTCTTGCAAAGTAAAAGGCTTTCTGTTGCTGCAGAAAACCCCCGGTGCAAGAGAGTTCCCGCCATTCGGATGTAAATTTGTGTCTCGCTATTGGCCAGTTCTAAATTATGCACATGTGGCGGCTAGTAATTGGCTTGCTGGCCGTTTAAAAATTAGCGCGACTTCCGCCCAAGTCGGAGAACTTTGAGCACGTTGCAGAGTGCTTCTGAAGAGATCTGACTCGTGGCTGAGTTGATTGATAGACTGATCACCTATCGATTTGTCTCCCCGTCGCCGAGCGCAATCCCAGACGTATCCCTTTCCCTGCCGGCCCGATTTGTAGACGGACGTGCTGGCCTGAGCCCTGCCAGCTGGAACAACTAACGTAGTTGTTCAGATGACCGGACCATTTTCGTCGCAACCACAGGCGACGTAAGTAAAGTTTTTACAATCGTAAAGCTTTCTCGGCCTCTCTATTCACCAGCCTGCCCCGATGAACAAGTAATTATTGAATCACCTCGAGTCGGCTTTGGCCGTCCGAGACACAACCGTTAAGCTATGAGCTTGCTGTAGTTTTAAATGAAACCTGTAATCATCTAATCACATGCCTCTGGGAACTGTGGCTTTAAAGGAATAGGCCTAATATTGTAAAAGTAGCAAATGGTGGCAGCAATGCTTAATAGATGATTTAACTCAGAAACAAAGCACTTCCAGGAACTGTAGCACAAACTGCTGGTATCTGGGTCAGATTTCTGACATGCTTGTGCAGGCTATCAGATTTAGAGTTCAGAATGAACACATCTTCCTCCCACACACTTTTTTTTCCCTTTTTAATTCTTGATTATCTCCTCTTTCTCCTGATTTCTTCTAACTATAGGTTCCACCATCTCAAATTAGTCTGATGCATCCAATTGAGGCTATGGCTATTGCTTAAGGCAGAAAGCATTCTTAATGAGGAGCTGAGGCTGCAGACACTCAAAAGTGACCTGTGTTCCTTATGTCCTTTCAAATGTTGGAAATGCAGAGTTAGGAGCTCCTGATAAGACCATGAGGATTACGCTGAAAACTGACACACGCACACAAGCTGGGTCCTGCCTGCAGGCTTTTTCCTATCTCTGCATAAAATGGTATAAGAAGTTTAAATCAATTTTCGGGAAGGGGCCAATTTGGGAGAGTTTTAACCTGGAGAAGATCTTGACAAAGTGAGCACGTGAACTCAATGTTTTGAACTAGTATACTTATTTGCAAGCCAATCTGTGTATGACAGTTTTAGAAAGATTTGAAGATTTGGTTTTAATAAACATTCCTGTTGCCACCTAAGGATGGATCACCTGTGCACTGTCCCATGCCATCTTTTTAGTGCTATATGTAGGTCAGGTATTAACAGGAATAAAAGTATTTGCACCTTAAATAAAGTGCAAATATTCAAAAAATGAGGGTTGTTAGCATTAGGACAACTTTTCTAGGTTGCACTGGACTCCCTATTACTGGAAGCCTTTAAATTGAGAATGGATACTTTTCTAAAATATATGGTTTAACTTGACCAGGAAATACAGGCTTGTTGCAAAGGAGATTCTTAAGTCTATGTTGTGGCACAGGTCAGCCAAGGTGCTTCAGAAATGGTCCCACATGGGTTTAAAGATCCTGATGCTGTAATTTCACATCTGACATAGATGAGTCTCAGACTAATTACATCAGGCAGAAGGCAGGATAGAAAGGTAATTAGCTGAATTAGTGTGAAGTCAGGCAGAAGGCAGAGCAGTGTGGCACCTTATAGGATAACTCCCAGTAATTCAGAGAGGCATATGTTTTTGTAAGCAACTTTTTAGTTTGAAGCAAGCTGTTGCCTATGAAAACTTATGCTTCTCTGGATCACTGGTAGTTAGTTTACAAGGTGCCACTCTATCTTGCCTTCTGCCTGACTTCATACTAACACAGCTAACTACCCCTCTCTGCTAATTTTAACAGTGTACTACCATTGATTTGTGTGCAGTTTCCCTGATTTATCCTGCAGAAGAAGAATCAGGCTGGTCATCCTATATTTTTCAAAGTGATCCAGGATGCGAGGTGCCCTGACTTTCCAGTGCCTGAATAAGACTGTTTAGAGCTGTTTTTTCAGATGGTAGGAACCATGTTACTTTACTATGTTTCAGATCAGACACTTTGCAGAATGCAAGCACCTGAACTCTCTCCAAGCAGTGGTTCTGAAGGTCAAGGCCAGGTTTTTTTATTCCGTGACTGCAGGGCATACATATTCAATCCATAGTAAGCAATGCAGCATTTCATTCCCCATTTCACTTCCTTCATCCTGCATACAGCTCTTTGTTTAAACCTGGGCTATTTTTAACATGGCTTTGATCAAAGCCTGCTTACTGAGCTAGATTTGCACTTTGTAAGAGGAGACTGGTGATCCGTATCATGGACAGAGGGAATGTTTTCACTGAGACAGGCAACAAAGAAACATATAAGTCTACTCATGGTATTTAATGAACACTTTTAAAGGGCAGAAGCAGAGAGAGAGGGAAAATTTCAAAACATTGCAAAGGAAATAAGGGGTTTTGTACAAACATCTCTGAGTGCTGCTTCCAGTGTTGTCTCTGTAGAGCATGAACCTTGATGAGTAAATAGAGAATGGAGCATTAGAATATGGAAGATGATTAAGGTGCATGAGTCAGGTGATTGCAGGTCTGTTTGAAGCTCTGCTGTAGCATTCTTGGATGACCTTAGGCAAGTCACTTACTGTCTCTTTGGTTTCCCAATCAGTAAAATAGGGACAAAAATATGTACCAGAAGAAGTGAGAGTTCGTTACTGAATATTTATACAGTGACACTGTTTTGGGGTTCTCAGCAGTGAATGGACCTGGGACCCTCTGATCTGCAAGTCTTCCAGGACTAGTCAGGTCTCTCAATCTGGAGGCAGCAACAAACTCACAAACCTTGCACATGCTCTGCCTCTTAAAAGGTATGCATGGGTTACATTTACAGAATGCTTTTTCATTTTTGGGTATAAGGTGCTGTATATTCAAGAACTATGTTCATTTTTCTTGGCTTGTGCTTCTAGCTTGATGTAGTAGATGTGTACATAGTTTTGCCCTGAACATACGGTGGAATTGCCCTGAGATTGCAGTAGCCAAAGTATTGTCAATGCCCTTGTCTCTCCTGCTCACTTCCTAGGGTACACTCTCAGGACTTCTTGCTGTAGGGCAAGCGTGCCTGGGCTGTGGGAGGAGTAAAGGTTTTTGAGGACTCTTTTGGGTAGGTGTTTGTTGCATGGTTGCCTATGGTAGCAGGGGAATGGACCCAGTGGCTCAGGAGGTCTCATCCAGTACTGTGTTCCTACATGGCATCCAAGTTGTTGTTCTATTTTTGGTCACTGAGGTGGCAGGACTCCCATATCCCCTGTTTTCCCCTGTGGCATGCCAGAGAGTGCAGAATGTTTCAGGTCATCAATGCCAGAATATTTTGAGGGGGCAGTGGGCACAGGTACCCCTTGAACAAGAGCTGCTCAGTGCTTTTGAGAGTGAGGTGATTGATGCAGGTGTCTAAGAGAAGATTGTAAGGGTTGATCAGGGTGTAGGTTGTCAGTGTTTCAGTCCAAGTCCAGGGTGTCAAGCTGAGGGCTGAGACAAGGTTGTGATCATGGTAAGCGATAGATCCAGGCTTGGAGATCCACAACAAGAAAAGGATCAAGCTGGAGTTCCAAAACAGTAACACCTAACTGCACTGTTGCTGGGACAGTGCTCTACAGCAGAGGTAGGCAATTATTTTGGTTGGTGGGCCACTTAATGAGTTTTGGTGTGCTGTTGAGGGCTGCACAAAAAAACTTTCAGAAGATACCATTTTATTAAATTACACATAAAAACAAATCATATACCACAACACAAATATAACAGATTTTAATTTTATTTCAAAAAATAATTTTGTCCCAATTTATAGTTTTTTTGAGTAGTGTATATAGAGGCTATTGCATAATAGCTCAAAATAAAGTCTTATTCTTGTATGTTGTATGTGGGGGTGTGAGTGGGGGCATGTGTGGAGAGTGTGGGTGTGTGAGGTGTGATTTGTGTGGGGAGTGGTGTGTGTGGGTGGGGGGATGGGTGTGCATGTATGTGTGGGGGCTGCTTGTGCGCCAGATCTCTGGAACCAGCTGGGGATGGAGGGAAGAAAGTAGGGGGCAGGGGGTGCTTGTAGGAGAATTTGCCTGGGTAGTACTGTGCAGGTGCTGTCCGCCCCCTCCCTCCCCCATCTGGCCTGTGGCTGCCTCCATGGCCCTCTGCATGGGGCTGAGCCTCACCTACTTTTGCCTGGGGCAGCCTGTGCTGCGCTCCTGCCAGCAACCTACTGCACATTTGGCCCTGACCCCAGCCCTAGCACTCATTGCATTGAGTGGGTGGAGTAGGTGGGAGGTGGCCGAAAGCTGGAGCTGGAGCCCTGCACTCTGGGGCAGGAGCTGCCTGGCTGCATCTTCCCACATGCTGCTGCTTCCCTGCACTAATTGCTGCCCAGAGCTGCACAGTGGGGGCAGGAGGCAGAGGAGGAGGAGTTGCTGGAGGCAGGGGAAGGTGAGAAGTACTTAGGTGACTGCACTAGCAGTGAGAACAGCCCTGCCCAGAAGCTGCGTGTACTGGTTGGGGCCTGGGCAGTGCCATTGGCAGATGCAGGGTTGGGTGTGGGCGGAAGTGTGGTATGGGCTGCCTAGGGTGGGAGGCAGTGGGACTTGACACCATGTGGAGTGCCATACGGACAGAAACAGCTGGATACAAGCAATTTGCTGGCCTGATCCACCCTGTGAGTCAAATTTTTTCCATCTCTGCTCTATAGAATGGAGAAAGGTTTTACAGTCCTTTCATCAAGGATTTGTGGCTCCTACTGGGTCCCCTAGGTCACCTAGCCCCCAGGGACAAATCCAGGGGGACTTTTGGAGGAGGAAGTGCACCCCCGCTTTGATTTTTACTCCAGGGACAGCTGCATTTATATTCAAGTGGAGCTGAGAGAATGAACTAATTTCATGATTCATTATTATTCACTTATTTCCTGCTAATCAATCATTCCATAGGTAATAACCCTTTTCTCCTCCCCCCCCATGGAGGATTTCTATCACAGTCTCCTTCCTTTTCCCCTTTTGCTGTTTTTTTTTTTTCCTTTCTTTCCTTTAAACACAGTCCCCTTACCTGTCTATCACTATGGTGGCTAGGCAGCTCATAGAAGTAAGTGAGAGGCCCTTCTACCTATGTGACTGGCCTCACACACTTGGGTGGGGGCTTAGAACAATGGAGAGTTTAAGCAATGACCTCATGGATGAGAGGGGAGGCAAATGCCACTTTCCCTCTCATCCTCTGCCTGGTCTATTAAAAGATATCAAATTCACCCAAGGAACCTTGTCTGCCTGGTAACCAATGATACATTTCAAATTGGTTGGCTGGCAGCCAACCCCTGCTGGCCTTCATTGGATTAGGTAAATGAGGTCAGAAGGTCTATGTAACCCAAGACTGCCCAGGAGGAGGGGTGGCAGCAGCTATGATGAAGACACTGAGAGCAGTTGAACTTCTGCAGCTCTCTCTCTCGAAACACATGGACACACTACAAACTGCCTGCCTCCAGAACAAAGCTCTATCAGCCTCTGGATGATACTTGTGAGTAAGCAACTTGCGATCTAATTAGATACATAGCTTGCAGTAACACAGATGTGTGATCAAAGGCTGCCCAGCCACCCTGTTTGATCTAAAGTATTTCTTTGATATTGCTCTATCCTGTACCCTACTCCTTGTAATCAATAAAGTTCTCTTCTGTTCCTAGCATGGGAGACTTATTGGGAGAGGGTCTAGATTATGCCTTGGGGTCCCCTTGGTCCAGCTGACTAAGGGAGACCACTATTTGTGCTTCAGACTAAGGGAAACACCCCAAGTTCTTGCAGTGGGTTGAGTACCCTCTAGGACTACTAGACCTGTGTTTTCCCTGGGCACAGGGCCAAGAACAGTTCAGAACCTGAGTGGTGGCAGCGTTAGCCCCAGGGTAGCTGGTGTGCTCCAGGAAGGGGGTTGGCCAGATGTGAGGCACTCCCAGGGAGGCACTCAGAGCCTGGAAGGTGGTTGAGCGCAGTAAGGTGGGTAGCTCAGTGCAGGAGCACCCCCTATTGCCCCCCCTCGTGCAGCCTGTAAAGGTGTGCTGCTACCTAGGAACTTGTACTGGATGGCATTGTTCAGGAGAACAGAACTCAGATGAATTAGAGACAGGGAGGAGAAAAACAGGGGTAAAGGCAGGCCAAATGGTCTGGTCTCACAACAGTCAGAGGCAGGAGGGAGTGGAAAGGTGAAGGGCGAAGAGGTAAGTTACCTGGGGTTTCCTGGGTTGCTCATTGCAGCAGTTGATGGAGGCTTTAGGAAGCTGAGCCAGTAGTGTAACCAGGGCAGCATAAAGCTGGGCAGAGGGGTTGGGTAGGGATAGGGGCACTGCAAGTGGTTGGAACAAATCCTTCCCTGACCTCAACTGTTTGTGAGGGGTGGGGGGAACTCCCAAGGGCCTTGAGGGGGCTGGAACTAAACTAAACTAAACTAAACATGAAACTAAAAATGACATAAATCATTTTTTTTTTCTTTTTTTACCCAGATTTCCTTGCAAAGAAAGTTAGTTTATAGTTATCTAATATCAGATTTTGGGACTAAGTACAGACAGTCAAAAAGCCTGAAGCTGAATCGATTCAATCTTTGCAGGTTAGTCTAAGCTGCACAAATTTAATTGACCAGACATTTACCTTTGATACAAGAAATGCAACCACCTACCTGCAGTAGGACAGGCTAGAAGCCATGGGGTGCCAAAGCACAGCTCTCTGACTGTGTTCACTTCTTCTTCCTGCTGCCTCTGAGGTCACTGGGATTTGCAACCCAGAATTACAGCAGCAGGATTCTTCAGGGTTGCTCATCACTTCCTCTTTTTGCTTCCAGGTGCCTCTGGGATTTGTAGTCCACGGTTGCAGCCATCAGTAAATTTGAGCAGGGGCAGGCATGTTTAACCCCCTTCCCTGGCCCCAGATCCCAGCCAGGATTTTTCTGGGTGTGGGACAGTCCTCCCCTGCAAACTGGGCTGCATCCCCAGTGGGGCTTCCCCCACTCTTGTCAGCCAGCCCTTATTTCTCCAGCTAGGGAGCAGAGGGGCAGGGCCAGTCCTGCTCTTTGGAGCAGACAGCATAGCCTAGCCCAGCCCAGTGCTGAAAAGCATGGTTGGATGCTGGGGACTCTGATTTAACTTGAACCAGGAAGTGAACAGAAGTTTCATAAACCAGTTTGACCCAAATCAGTTAAGTCTGATAAACCTGGTTGAATGTAGTATCTTAAACCAGTTTCAGTCATTTTGAACTAGTTTATATGCACTGAGCTTCTATTCTGTTATAGGTTTAAACCAGTTTCTGATCACTTAAACTGGTTTATGTGTAACTTCTGTCCCTAACCCTAGAGGAACCATGGTGATACTCTAATCTTGTGTAAGCAAACAGGTTCACAAATGCAAGCATGAAGCAGGCCTTGTTTTTGGGTGGCTGAAAGAGCAGGTTAGTTGCCATGGTAGGTATATTTTGGGATGTCAGTGTTCTGATGAAGAGATGGAGTTGACAAGCAGAGACCAAAAATGGACCTGTGGGAGTTTCGCACTTACCTGTCTTGTGTGCTATTGAAAAATCCATCCTCAGATTTGGGGTAGGCACCGCTTTCTATAATGATTCCTATTGTTATAAATAAGTTCAGGTACCAGGAGGATGGAGGTCAGAGAGATGAATGATGGAGTGTTGCTTGTCCTTTGCAAGCAAAGATGGTTGTATCCAGCAGGGGGAAGGGTGGGTAAAGAGAGAAAGGAAGCAGGAAAGAGAGAGGGAGAAGGGAGGAAAAAGGAAGAAGAAGAGAGAGGAGAGGGGTGGAGGCTAGGTTGTAGTACTCAGGTGATTTATAAGCCTGACAAGGACTGGACACAAGAGGTCCTTGCTTTCTTTGCCATGCGCTTCCTCACTGCTTCTGCTGTGGGCTGCTGCTCGAAGGCCAGTGCTTTGCTCTGGACTGATGCCTTCCAGGATGGATGGTCATGAGCGATTTGCTCCCACAACTCTGGGTCAATGCCAAAACTCTTTAGGGACATCTTTAGGGTGTCCTTGTACCACTTCTTTAGTGTACTGTGAAAGTGTACTCCATTTGACAGTTCGCCATAGATTTTCTTTGGCAGGTGAGTGTCAGGCATTTTTGAAAGGTGGCTGGCCCATCTTAACCACGCCAGTTTCAGTAGGGTGTGGATACTGGGGAGCACTGATCTTCTGAGCACCTCAGTGTCTGGAATCTTGTCCTGCCACTTGATCTTTAGTATCTTTCACAGGCAGCATAGGTGGAAGTGGTTTAGTTTCCTCCCATGACACTGCTAGACAGTCCAGGTTTTGCAGGCATAAAGGAGGGTTGGGAGAATGATGGCTTTATAAACCTTCAGTTTCATTGACATTCCGATGCCTCTGTGGTCCCAGGATGACTTCCAGAGTCTGCCAAAGGCCACGCTGGCTTTTGCTAGCCTCGTGTTGACTTTGTCATTGATGTGGACAGCACGGGACAGCGTGCTGCCTAGATAGGCAAACTTGTTGACCATTGACAGTTGTTTACTGAGATGTGTAGTTCCTGGGGTGTTGTGCCAGGTGCAGGCTGAAACCTCACGTACGTCTTCTTCGTGTTGATAGTGAGTCTGAAGTTGTTGCAGGCTGACGAGACTAGGTCCAGGGACCGTTGCACATCAGCCTGTGAGCCTGTGCATAACATACAGTCGTTGGCAAAGAGAAAGTCTTGAAGTGTGGCTGTCTGGACTTTGGAGCTCGCTCGGAGCCTGGGCAGGTTGAAGATGTCTCTGTTGAAATGGTACCTGATCCCCATACCATGGTCATCATCTTGGAAGGCATCCGACAGCATGGTAGAGAATACCATGCTGAAGTGAGTAGGTGCAAGCACACAGCCCTGCTTGATGCCATTTGTGACCAGAAAGGGGTCAGAGCATTCGCCGTTCGCAAGGATGCTTGCCATCGTGCAGCTGTTGAACCATATTAATGGATTTTTCCAGGGCATTCGTACTTCTTCATGATTTCACAGGGGCCTTCATGGTTCACTGTGTCGAAGGCTTTGGGTAAGTCAATGAACGTGAGGAGAAAGTCAATGTTCTGTTCCTGGCACTTTTCTTGAAGCTGCCTGGCCACAAGCACCATGTCGGTGGTTCTGCGTCTTTTTCTGAAGCCGCATTAACTCTCAGGCAGTAGGCTGTTTAGATCAGGGGCGGGCAGATATTTTGGGCGAAGAGCTGCGTACTGAGTTTTGACAAGCTGTCAAGGGCCACATTGGTAGCCCTGCCCCTTGACAGATGCCCCAACCCTGGTTGCTATCTTGTGACTGGAAGCCCCACCCCCTAACCCCTGACCTTTGGCACTAGAAGCCCCGTCCCTTGCCTCCAGAAGTACTCCTTTCAGCAAGAGGTTTTGCCATCTCAGAACCAGAAAAAAACAAATTATGTTTTAAAAAGTGAACATCTACAACATTCATTAATTTGGTTACAAAAATATTTTTGTCCTGATTTACATGCATTTGTGTAGTGTATATAGAGATAATTGCACAACAGCTTAAAATGAAGTCTTACTCTTGTATATTGTGGGGAATGGGTATAGGTTCGTGGTGGGCTGTGGGTGTGGAGTGAGAGCATGTGGGGTGTGGGTGGGTAAGGGTTTTGTGGGGGGCTGGGTGCCTGGGGTGTGAGGGGATGTAGGGGGTTTGCATGTATGGCAGTGTGAGGGGGGTGTAGGTGCATGTATATTGTGGGGTATGGGACTCAGCCTATGAACACTCACACTCACACTCACACTCACACACAGTCAAAAGATCAAATATTCCATAATTCATGATACAACCATAAGAGCTGGCTGCTCCCACAGAACCACTCCAGGGAGAGCCTCCAAAATAATTCTGGTTTGGTGGTGACTTCCACTGTAGTGCTTTGCCTGTGCTTACACTGATAGAGAGGAGGATACTGTCTGTCCTCCTGCAGGCAGGTGTGGTTGGGAATGGGCAGGGCTGAGCCCCTGTTTGTACATAGCTATGTACATAGAACTCACATAGGATGGAATTTTCCCCCTCGTGCAGGGCCATAGTCTGAGGTTTTGAACCATTAACTTACAACTGTTGTTTGGAGGACTTGATCAGTATGTAAGGCTCATGCTGAGCCTCTGCACAGCTCTGAAAATCATCCAGAGGGCTGGTGTGTACAAAACCACCTTGAATTTCACACTACAACTCCACTGCTTGTCCACCTAAGCTTTGTTAGAGTAATCTGACAGCTGTTCTGAATTATACCTCCTACAAATGGCTCCAAGAGGATGAGACCAGAAATGTGGATGAGAATGTGTCAGCCAGGACTCCCTTCCCATGACCCTAGTAGCTCAGGTGCCTTAAGAATACCTGCTCTGGCATTATATTGCTGGATGACCCCTGGGTACTGACTGGAGTAATCATTCTTCCCTAGGCTGGACTCCAAAGCTATGACCCTGGACTGTCCTGTCATATATTTATTCATGCTCTTTCTCCCTTTCCTGCCAAGAGTCTCCTAACAAACACACAGGACATTAAAACTCAGGTGTTTAAAAAAAGAAATCACTTTGTGGTAACCTAGGTGTGTCTATACATCCATTTACTGTGAAGTAAGTTACGGCACAGTAAGTGGTTTTTCGACCGGCGTCTACATGTGTAGGCACTACAGCACAGTAACTCTGTGTGTGCACTGACTTGGAAGTAAAGTTACTCCCACATTAGTCCACACAAACAGGGTTACTGAGCAGTAAGGCACCAACATGTAACTTACTGCACAGTAATTACTCGGGAGTAAATTTGCTACCTGCATCATGAGTCAGCGAAAGTTGCCATAATTACCACGCAGTACGAATGCGCGCGTGCAGATGTGTACCCACTCTGTGCAGTAATTTTTGGTTACTTTGCTGCTTGGGTCTCTGGGATTCTCCTTTCTCTTTTGTTCTCAGTTTCTTACTTAGGTGGGGTAAGGCTATGTGGGATGACACAGCCTGTAGAGCCAAAGGAGCCTGTGTCTCATGGGAGGTCTGGGACACTGGCACCCAGAGTCTCAGGGTGGTGGGAAGACACAGGAGGGCCATACCATGTGTGGTGGGGGTGTCCCAGCCTGCACCACTTTGGCTCTTGTGGTATGCAGTCTCCGGTCACCAAGAAGTTGGACAGCTCTGGATTAGATAATGGTTTCAGATACATCTCTGATCAAAGGCAGCATTGAGAGCAAGCCTGGAGAGACAACCCCACTCTTGCTATAGAGGCCTGGGGGTTAGTATAATAGAAAATTAAGGGTGGAAGGGACATCAGGAGGTCATCTAGTCCAACCTCCTGCCCAAATCAGGACCTTCCCCAAGTAGATCCTTCCAGCCAGGGCTTGTTGAGTTGGGCCTTAAAAACCTCCAAGGATGGAGATTCCACCAGCTCTCTATGTAACCTGTTCCAGTGCTTCACCACCCTCCTAGTAAGAGAGTTTTTCCTCATATGCAACCTAAACTTGCTGCAACTTGAGACCATTGCCCCTTGTTCTGTTATCTGCCACCACTGAGAAGAGTCTATCCCCTTTGGAACCACCCTTTGGGTAGTTAAAGGCTGCTAGCAAATGCCCCTCAGTCTTCTCTTCTGCAGACTAAATAAGCCCAGTTCACTCAGCCTCTCCTCAGAAGTCATGTGCCCCAGCACCCTAACCACTTTTGTTGCCCTCCACTGGACTCTCTCCAACTTGTCCACATCCTTTCTTTAGTGGGGGGCCCAAAATTGGACACAGTACTCCAGATGTGGCCTCACCAGTGCAGAATAGAAGGGAATAATTACTTCCCTCAGTTTCCTGGCAACACTCCTACTAATGTAGCCTAGTACGCTGTTAACCTTCTTGGCAACAAGGGAACACTGTTGACTTATATCCAGCTCATTGTCCACTGTAACCCCCAGGTCCTTTTCTACAGGGCTGCTGCTTATTCACTTGGTCTCAAGCCTGTAGTGGTGTGTGAGATTCTTCCATCCTACGTGCAGGACTTTGCACTTGTCTTTGTTGAGCTTGATGAGATTTCTTTTGGCCCAATCCTCTAATTTGTTGATGTCACTCTGAATCCTAGCCCTACCCTCCAGCCTGTTTACTACACCTCTCAGCTTGGTGTCATCTGCAAATTTGCTGAGGGTGCAATCCATCACATCTTTTGGATCACTGATGAAGATATTGAACAAAACTGGTCTGAGGGCTGATCCCTGGGGCACTTCACTTGATAGTGGCTGCCTATTAGACATCAAGCCATTGATCGCTACCCATTGAGCAGGATGATCCAGGCAGCTTTCTATCCACCTTACAGTCCATTCATCGAACCAATACTTTCTTAGCTTGCTTGCAAGAATGCTGTGGGAGACCATATTAAAAGCCTTGTCAAAGTCAAGGTATATCATATCCACTGCTTTCCCCACATCCACAGAGTCGGTTATCTCCTCACAGAAGGCAATCAAGTTGGTCAGGCATGACATGCTCTTGGTGAATCCATGCTGTCTGTTCCTGATCACTTTCTTCTGCTCCACGTGCTTAGAAATAGTTTCCTTGAGGACCTGCTTCATGATTATTACAGGGACTGAGGTGAGGCTGACCGGTCTGTAGTTCCCTGGATCCTCCTTCTTCCCTTTCTTAAACCTGGGCACTATATTTGCCCATTTCCAAGCATCTGAGACTTCTCCCAATTGCCACAAGTTTTCAAAGATGATCGGCAGTGGCTCTGCAATCACATCAGCTATCTCCCTCAGCACCTTCGGATGCATTACATCCGGCCCCATGGACTTGTACATGTGCAGCTTTTCTAAAGTCCCTAACCTGTTCTTTCACCACTGTTGGCTGCTCACCTCCCCAAACTATGCTGCCCAGTGCTATAGTTTGTGAGCTGACCTTGCTTGTGAAGACCGAGGTAAAAAAGGCATTGAGTACTTCAGCCTGTTCCACTTCATCTTTTACTAGGTTGCCTCCTCCACCTTTCCTTGTCCTTCCTTTTGTTGCTAAAATACTTGTAGAAGAGTTCTCTGCTAAGCAAAGTTGGAACCATCTAACTTTCTGCAGGCCTGCACCAGTTGAGATCTTCTCCCAGAGCTGCTTTAAACATACAATTTCATTTTTTGTAGTTACAGAAGGGAAGGGGAGGAGGGGAGGGAAGGGAAGGGAAGGGAAGATTACCACCTCCCCTCAGGTTTTTTGTGAATAGTTTTTTGGCAAGAAAACGAAATCTAACATGTTCTTAGGTGGGACACTGCATGGGTATGTCATGGGGGGAGGGATGCAAGGTAGGAGGGAGGTAGCTGTGGAAGGAAGAAGAGAAAAAGGCTTCACCTCCCTCTGCTTATTTTGGGGTGAAAAGCTATGATATCTCACTCTTCCTTTGTCACCCCAACCTGTTCTCTCCCAGCCTGGACTCTATCAGACTGCCAACCTTCTCCCACTCTGCCCCCTTTCCCCCACCCCCCCACCTCTTCAGTTTACCCATGGCCCCCCCCAAATACCATGAACTAACTCCTCCTGGCTCAGAATTCCAATAAATTCCATCCATGCCCTGCAAGTCCACCTCAGCTGGCTTGGTTTCGCCCTACCCACACAATATAGCTCTCTAGACACAGAATATGCCCCAGCATGTATGTACACATAGAGACATACACATGTATATGACAGTGTTCCCTTCCCTTAGCTGTCCGTATGCTAGATCAGTAGAGGCCAGCCTTTTTGACAAGTGCATCACAAATTAGCCTGGCGTGCTCCCCAACTGCCACTCCAATCCCCTTCGCCTGCTTGATCTGCTGCTCTACTTTCTGCTCCCAGCCCTGTGCTCCTTGCCTGATTTGCTGCTCTGCTTTCTGCTTCCTCCCAATCTACAACTGTGTTGCCTGTCCCTTCCCTGATCTGCTGTAAGACACACGCACACAGGCTTGTCTTTGCCACTTGTGGCACCAGTGCTGCAGGTTGGTCACCTCTGCTCTAGATGCTGCAGTGCTAGGATTCCTTCTGGCGGCAGCCAGGTACATTTCTGCCTCCAAGAGCAGTCTCCTTGAGGAAACCTTCCTCAAGTATTAGCAAGTGAAACAGCCAGGCTCTCTTGTTGGGGCACTGTTGACCCTAGAGCCCTGCAGGAAAACACCCCTACATCAATCCCCAAGAGCAAAAAGGTTACATGGTGAGTCATGGGGTAGGTCCACTCACTTCAGTGGCCCCATTTCTGCTAACACTACAGGAGCTCAGGAATGGTAAGGTTGGATCAGACCTCAGGCATCCTTCTGGCCAAAGGGGCCCCTTTCTGATAGGATCCTTGACAAGAACCTTGGGGAGAAAAGGAGAGAACTCCTGCAGCAGGCTGGCATGGGGCAACTTAGCTCCACATAGATCCATATGGGATGGAGACTGCCCTCATTCTAGGTTTAGTGACATGAGCAGCCCCTCTGCATTCTTTAAGTTTGCCATTCTCAGCACAGAGAGGAAAAGTCCTGATACTAAGCACACAGGAATTGATGCAGCTTGTTGCTTAGCCTGCCTTTGTTTTTTCATCAGCAGCAAGCCTTTACGTTTGCTTCCTTTGATCTGATTTTTCTTTGGACTCTTTTTCACGTTCAGTGCATTCCCATTTGCTGCAGTAAGATTACAATTGCTGTTTTCCATTTAATTTTTCTCCCGAGACCATGCGTCATTTTAGTTTCATGTGCTATGCTTCATTTGCCAGACACTCTGCGTATTTTCTCTATTTCTGTGTATTTACTGTGCTCAGAAGAGAAGCAATTCATCATATTTAAGTGAGCAATTATTACTTAGTCATCATTATTTTCAGTCAAATGTGCAAAGGAACCAAAATGAGGAAGGTTATAATGCCCTACAGAAGATAGATGCATAGGAAAGAGGTATCCCTTTGGCTAGGGACAGACATTCAAAAAGCCTGATTCAAGCTTTGCAGGTTAGTCTAACCTGGCTAGGCTGAACCAGTTGGAAACTGGACAGACATTCTGTCTGGACTGAGGAAATTCAGGCACATGCCTGCAGTGGCTCAGGCTAGAAGCCAGAGGGGGCTAGAGCAGTCCTCCCTTCACTTGCACAGAGTTGAGTTGATGGGTGCGTGACTGGGCCCTGGCAGGACTTTCTTATTAGGGAGGTCTGCCTGCACCATCCCTGGCTTTTCCCCACTGGCTGCTCAACAGCTGGGAGAGTTGTCAGCCCCCAGCCCCTTGCCAGCACTCTGAGGCAAAGGGGGTGGGGGTGCAGTGCATGCATCTGTTGATGATACAGAGCTTTTCAATCTCCCTTCCTGC
This sequence comes from Alligator mississippiensis, assembly GCF_030867095.1. Classification (NCBI taxonomy): domain Eukaryota; kingdom Metazoa; phylum Chordata; order Crocodylia; family Alligatoridae; genus Alligator; species Alligator mississippiensis. The sequence continues at coordinate 150,489,773 of NC_081826.1, forward strand.
TTGTCAGACTGTCTGCAGCAAACTGACAGACGAGCAAGGTATCCTGGAGCTGGTAAGAGTCTTTATCACCTGATTAGCAAAACATCAGCCTCTCTCCCATTACTTCAAACTCTTCTTAAACAGCTTACAGGGGTGACCTGTTGATTAGCTCCAAAAGCCCTGTTCTGTCTGCCTGCCTATCCTAATGAAATTGGAGAGACACACATACACAGACACCTCTCGGCATTAGCTAGCACACCACATGCCTAGGGTCCATGGGGCTGGGGTCTGTGCTGTGGGAGATGGGAGGGAGGGGGGAGGATTTCCTGCTTGAGCAGTGAGGGGGGTAGGGCAGGGGGAGGCCAGCAGACCCTGGTGTGTGTGCAGTCTCTGCCAGAGCCTTATACTAGCACTAGCTAGTATACCACATTGTGGCTATGGTCCGTGCTGTGGGAGAGGGAAGGAAGGGATCCCTGCTTAAGCAGCAAGTGGTGAGAGGGGAGGGGGAGGGCGGCACAGGGAAGCCAGCAGGCCCTGCTGTGTCTGCAAGTCTGTGCCAGAGGAGCTCTGCCCAGGGAGCAGAGGGGAGGGGCCAGCCCTGCTGTGAAGCAGGAAGCTCCACCAGCTCGGAGAGCATGCTGGGGTTGCCTGGTTTATCTTAAACTAGCAAGGGGTCTGAGACAGACATTGCATAAACTGGTTTGAGCCAAATTAGTTAAGTCTGATACTACATTCAACCAGGTTTATCTCAGACTGGTTTCAGCCATTTTCAAACTGGTTTATGTGCACTAAACATCTGTTCTGTTATAGGGTTAAACAAGTTTCTGATCACTTAAACCGATTTGTGTGTAATGTCTGTCCCTAGCTTTTAAGAAAACTCTTTTAAGGTGGCCTGTTTTCATACTGCTGAACTCTTTCAACTTCTGACCTCTATGGTCTGAAGAGGAGGCTGGGCCAGATTTTCAAAGTTAGGTGTGCATAGCAGTTTGCACACACAACTTGTGCGTGCAAAGTTGAGACATGAATTGAGGGAAAGTCAGTGGTGGTACTTGGCCAGACCCTCCTGTCACAGGAAACTCCTCCCATTAGAGTAACCAAAAGGTTACAAAAGATTGTGAATGTGGTTCAAAATAGTCTCATGTCTGCACACTGGGTTTGGTTTCTCCTCTTCAGGGTTTGAGTGCACCTTGGCTAAGCCAAAACTTGAAATACTTCGGGTTTATTATATGCCTGATTGGCCACAGGCACACTCAGGTAGCTTGTTTGCATTGGTAACACGTATTCACATTAACTTCATTCCTAACTATAAGATCAGTAGGACAATGGAACAAGCTGCCCAGGGAAGCTGTGAAATCTCCTTCACTGGGAGCTTTCAAGAGGAGGCTTGGATAGGTTTCTGTTTGAGATGGTTTAGGTGTAGCCTATCCTGCATCTGTTCAGGGATTTAGATTAAATGACTCTCAAGGTCCCTTCCAACCTAATGATTCTATACTAATGCTGCATCTTCACCTTTGGCAATCTGGCCCAGAGATTTTTAGCATGCTGCCACAGATGACGGCTGATGTTAAAGAGACATCTTACAGTTCCAACCTGGGATGATATTTCTCGGTATAGATCAGGAATGATATTTCCAGATATAAACTTTTCCTTATAGTTTGCTTATTGCACTGATTGCAGTTGAACTTTTCAGTATGGTAATTGAATACAGCAGGTGGACAGAGCCAGCATTAAAATTGCTATCATTTAGGGAGATTGGAATTGCCAGACTGTATCAGACCAGCCCACTGTCCATCTGGTCAAATATCCTATCCTTGATTGAGGTTCTTCCAGCCCAGGTTCAAGAAGCCCAGAAGTGGTCGCTGTGGAATTATCTGCCCAAAAGGAAAATGTCATTTTAACCCTTCTAGCCAAAGGCTAGTTTATGTCCTGAAACATCTGGATAATAATGCTCTCCATATAAATCTTAGGAATCCTTTCCTGAGCCCTGCTTAGCTCTTGGCTTCAATAATGTCTTGCATGTTCGGTTCTGAATTCCAGAGGATAACTAGTCCCGTTCTTTCTTTATTTCAGCTACCTTATTTGTCATTGTCATGAAGACCTCAAGTTGCTGTAGTGCTTTCATTTTTGGCTCACTTTGTATACTCCTGAAGACATTCACTGACTGAGTGGCTAGGACCAATTTGTGAAAGAACTCTGTCTGTGTCTCAGACTGGCCAGTTCTGATCAACCCAGGTGAAGCAGGAGATAGCTGAGAGTTGGGAAGGCTCCAAAGACAGAAGCAGGGAATATGCCCCAACATGTACGCACATGTATATGACAGGGAAGTTTAGAAGCCTGAGGTTACATCCATATGAAAAGGAAAATGCCTGCATCTGTTGACTATAGAGAGGAGCTGAGTAAAACAGTGACTGAGATAGAGGCAGGTGACTGGGCATTTCTGTCCAGTAACAAAGACATGAAGGGGAACAGTCTTTGAAAATGGCATGTGCCAAATTTTAAACTTAGAAATGCACAAAAGAAAGTTCTCTTCCATCCAGAGCAAGAACAGACTATAAAAATCACTGGCACATGATTGCTCAGACCAAAAACTGAGCAGGTTTCACCAAGGATTGGACAGTCATGCATCTGATAAGACTATCTAAAGATGAATCAGAAAGGGTTAAAAGCCAACCATCACTGCAAAAAAGTTTTCAGCTATCAGTTCTTAGAGCAAGCATTATTCTTTAGGAAGACACACTCCCTTCAGGTAATTTATTCTCAGCCACAAAATGGATTTCCAATCTGGAGCTTGAGCTACCCAGGATTACGGTTGCATCCAACTTAACTTTTATTTTGTCTGAGAACAACAGAGCTCACAGTTTAAAGAAAAACTGTTATTTTCATAAACTACTAAAATATGCCATTGTAGCAGAGCATTATTGTTGCATCTGGTCCAACAGCTGGTGAGAGAGTATGTGCGCACGCACGTGTGTCTGATTGTTGTACCTAGAGGTTAGAAATCATTAGTGATGCTGCAACTGAGAGGTTGATGGTAACAGAAAGATTAGCTGCACTTACTACTTGAACAAAGTTATAATAATGTATCTTAAAGCTTCCAGTTGCCTCAAACCTTTTATTGTAAGGTTACTGGCCAGATATCACAGTTACCTAAAGGAAACAGATGCAATTAAATATCAGGCCTAATGAACAATCTGGTCACTAGATGGCAGAGCTGTTTTATTAAGTATTGTGATTGATATATTAGGGATCAATATGAGAGCATGATCCAGGTAGGAAATGAGAGCAAAATTTGCTTCTGCGTTTGGACAAATCTATTTGAAACATATCCTATCTTAAAACTACAGACATTGGTGAAAGCTTTTTTAGCTGTTGCAAAAGCTGCAGTCAGGTGTAACTGACAATAGGCTGGGTAATTGTTCAGCAGATTTTTTTCCTCCTCACACATGGCCCAGTATTCACGTTATTATCCCTACTGCGACCTTGAGTCATTGCAAAGATTGCTCTTGATGATATAATGCCACTGAAAGGGTGTTAAAATGGTTTAAAACCAATACAAGCCCTGTGTTTTAAATAGGATGTGAAATTGTTGTAATTGTTTTAACAGTGACTATTGATTGTGCTTCTGCAGCATACATACTGTGCATCAAAAAACAGAGAAAGAAAATGTTTGTCTTTAGTACAAGCTGCATGAAGCAAATAAAGCCACAAACTATGAATATTGCTGACTTTCCCCAGCCCGAGTGACTATCTAGTTATAAATGTCAGAGCTCTGGCTTCACCTTCCTGGTTATGCTGCAGGAACCTTTTAAAAATACAAATGATTTGTGGAGCATAATTCATCTTAGTGCCAGTCTGATGGGACTTAGCTGAGCTCATCCTCTTGCTTGTGACTGGAAGTGATTTATAGACTAATTAAGAGATGCATAAGCTTTCATAAGCAAGATCTTACTGTATCAGATGCTCTGAAAGGACTTGTAGGGAGCAGGTGTTGAAATAGAATGTGACAAGGACAACAGAATCCCTCTTGCTGTCACTTTAGCTCCCAGCTTGAACACTTTGGACACATCATTAATGACCTCCACGGCCTCCTGAAAATGATGAACACCTTAAGGTAGCCATGGTAGAAAAGCTGGTCTTGGCTTATAGGAAGCCCTCCAACCTAAGTAATATCTCTTCAGCAGCAGACTACCTGGCTAGGGATGGACATTACACACAAATTGGTTTATGTGATCAGAAACTGGTTTAAGCCTGTAACAGAACAGATGCTCAGTGCACATAAACCAGTTTGAAAATGGCTGAAACCGGTTTGAGATAAACCTGGTTGAATGTAGTATTGGACTTGACTGATTTGGGTCAAACTGCCTTATGCAACAGCTATCTCAGACCCCTTCCTGGTTTAAGTTAAAACAGTCCACCAGCATCGCTCTCTGGGCTGAGCGTGGCTCTCTGCTCCAGAGAGCTGGGCTGGCCCCTCCCCTCTGCTCCCTGACTGCAGCTCCAGCAGAGACTGCACGTACAGCGGGGTTTGCCTTGCTTCCTCCTGCTTCCCCCTTCCCCCTCACCACACCCTGTTCAAGCAGGGATTCCACCCACCCTCCCCATCCCCTCTGCCTTACACAGACATGGGATGACCATCATAGAGGACATTCCAGTTTTCTGCTGTTCTGTCCTCTGTTGATATGAAACCTGATGCCTTGGAGAGAGAAAAATAGAGGACATAAAGGCGTCAGGTTTTGTATCAATAGAGGACAGAGGACAACCAGACTGTCCTCTATGATGGCCACCATACACCTTTCAGCATTAGCTAGCATACTGCATGCTGGCTATGGTCTGTGCTGTGGGAGATGGGACAAAGGCAGACCGTACAGTGGGCCTGGCCATGCCCCATCAGCTCAGTACTGTAGAATGGAAGGGAGGGCTGCTCTAGTGCTCCCCCACAGCTTCTAGCCTGAGCCACTGCAGACATGTGCCTGCAGTTCTGGAATGAAAAGGGAACATCTATCCACCTCCAACTCAGTTCAAGCATTGCAGGTTAGACTAACCTGCAAAGACTAAATCAATTCTGGCTCAGGTTTTTTGAATGTCTGTCTCTAGCCGCTGACTCCTATCTTATTTTTCCCAAGGTACCAGGCCTTCCTTCAGAATTTCAGGCCATGACATCACTGGACATGGATATAACCTTCAGGATTTATTCACTTTCTTCTCTACCAACATCATCTATGTCATAACTTGCTCACAGTACCCCACTGCTGTCTTCATTGGACCAATGGGGGGGATCCTAATGTGAAAGAATGGATGAACACTGATCTGACATCACATCCAGAAAGACAGACAATTTAGCAGAACAATTTAGCCTCCCTGGACATTCTATCACTGACCTCAGAGGAGCTGCTTTCACTCAACAGAACTCTAAGAATTGACTTGAACATGAAATTGCAGAACAAGAAATCAACCACAGGGTGGACTGTGTTAAGACTAAACAGACTCTGGATTTTTATCCCCATAACAAGGGTCTCTGACCCTGATACTTTAAAAAGGAAAGAACAGCTGAGCTATGGGACTGAGCAGCTAGGCAACAGCAGGGGGAGGAGGCTTATTTGGGCTAGGGGGAAATGTGTGTGGTGGAGGAGCCATGACTTGGAAGGGTGTTGTCCAGAGGGATATGGCTTGCTGACTCAGTGTGACCTGTAATTAAAGTCTCATTAAACCACCGTGAATTAGGTGCCTAAAATGCCTTTGCAGACCTGGATCTAAGCCATTAAAAGGCACCTGAACAACTGAAATGCCAACACACATGCGTTTCAGTGGCTCATCCACTTGCTATGTCCATTTCCAAGAGAACTAGTTATCCTCATAGAAAGACTGTCTTGCAGTTGCATACTGGTTACCACTGGTTCTACTGGACCTACTCCTAGGGGCTGCAGCAGCTAAGGCTTGTAAAAGAGGGACACATTGTTATCCTTCTTCAAAAAACAGCTTTTATTGCAGAGGTCACTGCAGAGGAGCTTAAGGTCTTTGTGTATCACATGTGGCCATTAAGGGTAACCAGGGATCCATTTCCCATGGAAAAACTGAGTCAACCATGGATTTTATCTTTTACCAGAGGCAAATAAGGATTTCTTGTTTTACCAGAGAAACCCACGGATTTTGTAGTTTTGCAATGAACAACCTGCAGGCTGGCAGAGTTCCAGCCTCCAGGGAGCTGGGAGGGAGTGGGAGGAAGGTGGTGAGATGGGGGGCACCATGTGCATGTACATGCACATGGGCCCAGGCAGCCTGAAGAGCAGCTCCTGCATGTAATTGGGGGTGAGGTAGGGGGAGGGGAAGAGGGGGATTGAGTCCTTGTAGGGAGGGAGAGGGAGGGAGCTGGGCAGGCTGGGGCTGCTGCCCAGCTGGGTGGTGCTTGGGGCTGGGGGCACAATGTACAGCTGCAGGGCCCCAGTGGGGAGCAGGGCAGGACTGTGGCTGGCTCGTCTGGAAGAGGGGGAGGGCTGGCTCCCCACTGTTGCGCACACTCCCGGGGAGATGGGGGATCCACGGCCCCTAGATCTGTATACAAAGTAGGTGCAGGTGCAGGCTTGGACTCCTGCCCTGCTTCCCTCCCCTGGGGCCTCTGCAGCCTAGAGGGCATGACCTGGCGCTGCAGGGAACAGCCGGGCTGTGTGGGGATCTCCTTGCTCCTATGAGCTCTGCGCTGCCCTGGTGATGCATCTCCTGCCATTGCTTTGAGGAGCGCAACCCCACACTGCTGCTCTCACTGCAGCCACGCGTGCAGGGGGTGCATCACCAGGGCAGAGCAGAGCTCACAGTGGTGAGCAGCTTCTCCATGTGGCTGCTCTGCTCCCTGTTGCACTGGGTAATGCCTGCTAGGCTGCAGAGGCCCTGGGGGAGGGAAGCAGGGCGGCAGTCTGAGCTCACAGCCTGCACCTGCCCTGTGTTCAGATCTGGGGGGCACAAGTCCCCTCTGCCCCCCAGGAGTGCACATTGTGGTGGGGAGGTGCCACCACCTGGGGGCAGGGGCCTGTGGACCTGGGTCCATAGCCCTGGCAACTGGGGGCCCCCTCCGGCAGAGCTGGGGGAGCAGGGGGTGTGGGGCACCAGCAAGGCTGTGGGGGAGGAGTGAGAGGCACAAGCAGGGCTGGGGGGGGGGCTTTAATTTTAATCACAGATTTAGGGTTTTTTATTAGAGAGTGTGTGTGTGTGGGGGGGGGGGGTTAGCAGAAAAATTTCCATTTTTTTTTTTTTTTTTTTTTTAATTAGGGAAAACCAGGATCCCTGGTGATAATCCAGAGTTCTAAGCAAGGTTTATCTCCATGTGAAAGCTGCACTGGTTTAGCAACATCAGTTCCAGTTCCAATCCATGCTGTGGGAGGTTATATCAGTGCAGCATCCCCTGTGGAGCAGGCCTAGGGCTACAGTTTGGACTTCACATACAATGGCCAGATTCCTCATCCCAGACTGGCCCCTTTGTGCTGTACTGAAGAGTGTGTGTGTCTGTGTGTGTGTGTAATCCCTGGGTGGTACACTAACAGAATAATTACCAGGGATCCTGATTTTCTCTGTTTAAAAATTGCAAATTCTCTGCTTTAAAACCCAACAAATCCATGATTAAAATATATTAAAATGCCACTATATATACAGTATCAATTGATCACAATGTTTTATTGATATATTCATTTTTAAAGCAATTTGGAAGCCTACCAGTGCCTCAATCACTATAATAAAATAAATTCTAAGTACCTAGAAATTTTGGTATTTGATTTTGTGTTTTTTATCATGGAAAATGAGAGCTTTCCCTTAGCTTACCAGGACACAGATCCAGGCTCCTCACTCTCCACTCACAGCCCCCGAGCCTTGCTGGGGCCCCTCACTTCGTACACACAGCCACCTTACCTTCTACCCCCCAGCTGCTAGGGTTATGGGGCCAAGGACCCAGGTCCACAGCCCCCTGCCCCCAGCAGTGCCCAAGCCCTGGCTGCCGCCCGTGGGAGGTGGTGTCTACTGCAGCAGAGTGGAATGCGGAGCCAAGCTCCCTTTCCCCCATGGGTGGCATGGCTGGAGTAGAGCCTGTGTGGGGCAGGGATCAGGCTGCCTGCTGTGGGCTTGGGCTCCCCACCCCGCTGCCCTCTGCTCAGAGCCTCCGCAGCCCAGTGGGTGGGACCCAGTGTGGCTGGGCAGAGCTGGGTAGAGCAAGGCTAGGCAGGGAAGCTTGTGCTGCTGCTGCAAGACCCATACCACCATGGCAAGGTGTTCCCACCATGCTCAGCAGCAGCAAGGGGCACAACTTCACCCCTCCGCCCCCACTGCTGCTGAGTGGGCAGGGGGCGCCTCGCCATGGCATGGTGGGGCTTGCAGTGGTGGCACGAGCTTGCCTGCCTTGTCTGCCTTGCTGCACCGGGTTCTGCCTGCTGGGCCACGGAGGCCCACATGGGAGGGCAGCAGGGCGGGCAGCCTGAGTCTGCAGTAGGGAGCCCGCATCTGCCCCATGCACAAATCTGGGGGGAATGTGCCCCCCCCGCCCCGGGGGGAATGTGCTGTTGGGACCCAGAGGCTTCTGGGTCCAGCTCGATAGTATGGACACTTGGCAAGAAACTGAGATCTGTTCTCTGTATGCTTATTCTTAGCTGCAACCAGCTGAAACCCAACAGAAATATGACAAACATGTCACCCTGACCATGACCCATCCCTGGCAAAGGAAAAGAAGAAGTTTGGGAGTACCTTGGCTGGATGACCAAAGTCGGAACAGGAATTGGGTGGGGAGAAAAGGGAAATTATTAATAGCAAAACTAAACCCTACCAAAGAATAAACTCATTTTTAGCTACTGGAAAAGTTCAGTTACAGATCATCATGTACAGCAAGCAGAAATAGGCTCATTAATATGCACTGTACAGAAGATCTTATGCTAATGTATTAATGATAATGCAGTAACAATAAAGTATATAAGAACAAGAGTTGAACCCCTCCTTGGAACAATCCTGACAAAAGCCAGAGGAGATCCTGTTACCAATCTAAGATCCTGTCTTGACATCAGACATGGGAGCTAGGAGTCCCCCAGACGAGACTTCATGGCCTGATTAGCTAGTGAAGTTGCATTTGCAACATTTTGGGGCAGTGAGCATGTGCTTTGACTAACTACAAACCTCAGATTTTTAACTGCTAATTTTAATTAGAATTGTATCTGTTAGGGTTCAATAAATTTGCTTTTAGTTTAGGACAACCATATCTTAGTCTCTTTGCCTGGTATAAGACGCATTATAGTGTCATTGAGATGCAACGGTGGGCAGCAGCGGGGATCCAGCCTCACCCGATGAGCTACCCGTGGCCCTGTCCTACTCCCCATCCAGGCCCTGTGGCCATGCATTCCAGCCCTGGGACCCAAGCCCCATGTATTGGCCCAGTTGGGCAGCAGCCCCAGCCCAAGCCCTGCCCAACTCCTTCCCTCCCTATGGGAGCCTCAATTCCCACCCCCCACCCGTCAGACTTACTTGCCTGAAGCTGCTCTCCAGGCTGCCTGGTGGCCCTGTGCATGTGTGAGCACGCCCATGCACATGGCACCCCCTGCCTGACTGCCCTTCTCCCGCTCCCCCCAGCCCCTTGCAGCCTGGAAACATGATATCCTAAGGAGAACTCTTTGCAGAAGTGGAAAATCCATGTGTTTCTTTGTTAAAACAAAAAATCCATGTTTTTCTCAGTTAAAAGGGAAATCCACAGTTTTTTCCATTTTTCCATGTGAAACATAAAAGCTGGATCCCTGATAATTGCACCACCCATCACAGTGGCTGGAGAAAATGGGTGATGGGCAAAATGCTGCTCTCTATTATACCTAAATGCCTGTTCCTATCCCTCTCCCTAAGTGGTGGGTAGGTGTCACTTAGAGTAGCCTCCCAGATGCTCTATGGCCTTGACAACAGAGAAAATCTGTATGGATATGACCTAGAGAAGAGTTTAAACTTAGTTCAACAGGTACAATCCCCATATGGCTTCTCTTGTTCTAGTGAAAGTATGCATTATTTTTCATTAGTGTAAATCAGTTGGGAAGAAGTTCAGATTAAACCAAAATAACCTGCTCTGAGAGTGAGTGCCTGCAGAAAAGCTTGCAACACTAAGTATATCAATTAAGAAAGCAACAAAACAGCTTAAATTAAACTGGTGCCACTCTCCTGCATGTACAAGGCATCAGTTGCTAAACCACTCCGTGATCAGTGATATGTGTAGACAAGGTAAAGCCACTTCTGCCAGGCCAGCATTTCCAGACCTTCACCAAGAGCAGCCTGGCCTGCTTGTCTGTGGCATACAGGCAGAATTATGATTTTTGCTTCCCAAGACATTAGAGGAGCCCTGCAGGAAGGGGTGTGGAACAGCATTTTCACAGGTACTCCAAAAGCCCTAGTGCTCACTTGCCAATGGGTTTCCCTTTTGTTGGACTCAAGGCCTGCTCTACTTAGCCGAGCTGACTTGGATGGATTTTGAGAAAGCAAGCGTGGAGAGGGAAATCCACAATTGGCGTATGAACCGGAGAAAACTGCAGCAACACAGTGAAATCTGCCTGAGCCCCTGAACCCTGAACTGGCAGGGTGGTGGAAGGTGAACAAGGTGCTGGGTAAGATGTGGCAGCAAATCCTGTACTAATGACCTGTGGCAAGGTCTCCTGGGAAGAAACAGGGCCACTGGCACTGGCAGTGGAAAAACAGTGTCTGCTGCCACTTGTTGGAGGCTCAGAGCCAGCTTGGATCTGGAGACCAAGTCTGGAGAGCAGCATGAATGTGTAGCCTGTGGGAGCTCATAGTATTGTGAACAGGAAGGTCAGCCAGAACCCAAAAGGAAGGAGGCCACTGAGGAATTACTGAGAGACTGAGCAGTGCAGAGGCACAGTGTCCATTGTATTTCATCTGGCTGGGTGGCACATAAGAGCAACTTGCTGCAGCTATTAAGAGGAATGCAAGATACAGGATGATTGGAAGCAGTAGCTGAGAACAAGTTCAGGGCCAGCTGCGACCTGAAAGAGAAGAGCCAGGCTAGCACTGGGATGACGGTGGTGGGTACCGTCTGCATCAGGGACGTGGACTGGCACTCAGAGTGTGCATCAGAATACTGTTGGTCCTGGGGCAGCCTGTATTCTGAGTCAGCCTATTGAGGATCACAGTGGCTGTTAGTGATAAAGATAAATGTCTGTATCTGGTAACGAGGGATCTATTTTGTAGCTGTGTTGGTCTGAGACAAATAAAAATACAAAATTCCTGAGCCTGAAGAAGGGTGCATGTGCCCAAAAGCTTGCAAAGAAATAAATGTTGTTGCTATTTTTCAGTTGCTCTAACAAAAGGTATCACCTCTGAACCAAGAGTTTTAGAGTTTTGTATTTCTCTATCTGGTAATGGCACCAGAGCAACTCCTGGATGAATTCCTGCTTCCCTAAAGGCAGAGGGATCAGTATGTACCTCAAGGCAAAGAAAAAGTATCTGGAACCCACTGCTAACAAGAGGAGTTCCTATTTGATAGCTAAAAGTAGTCCCTTTGTCACTAGACTTGGATGCAGCTAGTAGCTAGTTTGCAAAGAGCTCAACTTTAACAGCTGCTTTGTTCCTAAGAAATAAAACTTTAGGGACAGTAATTCTGTGACAACTGCAGCATACAATGATTATGGCTTTTATGGTTTTCTGAAGTTGTTGTAAGCATTGTGTATTAACCCAACAAGCAGAATGGGACCCAGTGGCATAGCAGGAGGTGCAGATGTACAATCAATTTGTCCCATTAATGTCTGCATGATGCTGTCTCCACAGGTTTGAAAGGCTTTCCATAGCCTGGCACCTTTTAAACTACCCAGTTAAGAGGATTCGCTATTGTTGTCAATATATGCATCTTGCAAGAATAGACAACAAACAGTAGGTAGAGAGGCTGCTTCCAACAGTGGCAGCCTTTCAGAGTAGCTTTGATCTTATGTTTTGGCAGGGAATGGCTGCTCCTTTAGCTTTTGAAAAGAGCTGATGCCCGGTGGGATCTACATTTCTGTTAATGTTTGTGTGCAGCTGTTTGGGATCTAGAGGAAAAAAGAGTGCTTCATCTGATGGGGAGCTTGTTTCAACCCCCATGCCTTCTTTTGAAGAGGAGACTGAATGAAACTGATTTCTAACAATCAAACTCAGGTAGAGGCCTTTGGAGAGGCAGACATGCATGAATTTGTTGGGTGGCAGACACCAGAGAGACTCTACAGGCACATCTATGTTACCTCCATGGTATGTCCAGAAGTGTTGCCACAAAGCCTGAGTGCCAGCTCTAAATGTTTCAAATCCTGGTAATGGGACAGACTAGCTGCCTTGGAACAGTCCTGAGTGCATGCCAATAAAAATACCTGCAACAGAGAGCCCAAAGGCAGTACGGAGGTGTCTGCTCAAGGCTGGTCGACTGCAACTATATTAGCTCATGTCTGGGAACTGGTACACACAGGGTGTGTCTACATGTTCATGAATGTGCTTTTGCTAATAAGCATTACATTTAGTACCTCTGGGCATTTATACATGTGGTCTGGGAGTGGCAGGGAGATTTAGTGAGAGTGGGTCCAAGAGCCACTCTAAAGTGCTCAGAGCATCTTGTGTATCAGCATCCCCGCATTTCAATATGGTGGCGGGGCACTTTGTCTAAAGCTCGTCAAATGAGCTTAGATACCCCCCCCCCCCCTTTTTGAAGCATGGGGACCCAGATACATAAGATGCGGGAGGCTGCTGCAGTGTGGTAATTGTCAATGTGCCAGAATTACAGCAAGTCAGAGCAACTTCCCTGTTCGTGTATAGGTCCCCTCCATTGTGAGGTACTAGAAAAAGGCACATTAGCCTATTTTAGGGTGCATTAGGGAAAGTTCATAGTTTGTGATGCTGTATGCATGTTAAAATAGGATAATGCGCATTAAGGCACATGTGTAGACACGCTCAAAGAGGAGGAATGAGTGGGCAGGGGTACTCCTTGGACATACTTCAGGCATGAGATGGATGGCTATAGATGTGTCCTACGAGGAAGGGCTGCCTGGAAAACAAGAACTTAATTACACAACACAATTCTTGGCTTTTGAAATTTGTCATTCTGTGTTGAAACAAATCTGATTTTTTGAAATTTCTCTTGAAAATGAGAACAAGGGACCTGCCCTTGAGTAGCCTAGCCATTAAAACTCACTTTGGTGGTGAGGAGGGCTCGGAGATTACTCACCCAGAGTGTAGAGGATGGCTGTCCTGCCTAACTCAGAACAAACTGACACTTTCTGATGAATAAGAAAAAACATTTGATCAACAACATATCAGACTATCTCTAGTCCTTGGCCATATTCTCCACCACACTTGCTCGTTGTGTCACTACTTACACCTGCATAAAATGTGTGTAAACCCTAACCAATCACAATGTTAGAGATACAGCACAAGTTTACACAGGTGTAGCTGATGATACACCATCCAAGAAAGTAAAGTTCATGGTCCAGCCATTCAGCAGGAAAGAGCCCTAGGGTTCCAGGGTGTAGAGTGATAATGTCTAATATAGCTTTTTGATTTATTTCATTTTGTGTTATTAAAGGCCTGCTGACATTCAACATCTGGAACCCTGGATGCCACCTAAGTAAACTGTGCTAACAAACATGCTTAAATCCAAATAAATGTAACCCTTCTGCTGGGCACCGGTTGGCAGCAACAAGGGCCAGGTTCAATTTTGGGGTCTATGTATATTTTACCTTGGCTCAAGCCCCCACCCAGACCACCTGAGAAACACTAAATAAATTACAGGCAACCCCCGTTTAGCACTCTTAATTGGTTCCTGAAAAGCCGAGTGTTAAGCAGAAGGAGCGTGAAGCAAAACTGAAAATATATGACGGCCCATGATGGTGACCACAAGTGTTTTTAGTAAACAAAGATGGCAACCACAGGTGTTATAATAAAACTCGCTGAGCGCTAAGTGGAATCAGGTATCAATTTCAAATGACCATTATAGCGAAATAGCGCTGAGCAAAACAGCGTTAAGCAAGGGTTGTCTGAACCAGAATGTCCCACATAAACAAAACCCCCTGCTCACAAGCAGTCTAAACGCAGAGAACAAATTTATTACAGAAAACAAAGAAAAACACTAAATACAGTTTAAAACGCTACCAGCTACAAAGCATGGTTCATAGATTGCACCCTCTAAGGGAAGCGTCACCAATGCCCAGGCAGTCTGGGACTTGGGGCTTACTCAAAAGGCAGTTCGAGGAGCTTGCACTTTTAGACCTGCCCTTCAGCAATGGGCTAGAGGGAGAGGCTTCACTGGGGAGTCCTTTGAGTTGCTCCTTGGGTTCGTTGGGCTGTGGGAAACTGCTGGAGAGCATGGGTCCTTCTGTATTTCAAGGGGCCCCTTGTTGCTCTCTGTGACGCTATAGGGTGATCCTCTGTTCCACGTGGTGGCCTTGAGGGGTTAACTGTGGCTCTGACAGCATGCCACATCCCTAAATTTCTCGGCCCAATCCCAGCTGAGCAGAAACTGCAAGAAGAAAGCTTCCAAGGAGAGGTTCAGGCCTACCTCACTGGACCTGAACTGAGCAGCAAAAGTTGGCCAGGCCTACACTGCACTGAGACCTGAACATATAGCTGGGGTTCAGCCATGCAGCTAGGCTGAAATACCATAGCAGTAGAAACAGCAGAAAAAAGAGCCTAGGCCTATGACTGCAGCCTGGACATCCGGTCTCAGCTATACCCCGTACTGAGATAATGCAATTACAAGTCAGAGGGGGCCACTAAGTACCAGGACCCAGTCCTGGGCAGTTTTGCTTCAGTGATTAATACCCCTATGGTGTTAACACACTTAAGAAAAAAAGAGGGAGGAAATAGCAGTCTCAAACTCCAAAACAGACTTTCTCTCCCTGTACCTGTGGCTTTCCTTTTAAATTGTGTTTGCTTGCCTCTCCAGCAAAGAAGGGGGGAGACCCCTGCAGGTGAGGGGCAGGTTTTCTAGCTAACATAGCTGTGCAGCTTTCAGCAGCTCCAGAGGAAAAAAAAGAGTGAAACTGAGTGAGGGTTCTTATATACCTGGTGTGACATCACCCAAGCCTTGTCCAATCAGAGAGGGCCACATTTTAGTCTTTCTCCCCACCAGTCTGCCTGAAGCATCCTCTGCTTTCCCTGGCCAGTGAGGCCAGAGGGTTTTACACATTCCCGCCACGTACAGACCCCAGCTTGCCACGTGTTGAACACATGGCCAGAACAACAGGGGCCATCTTATCTATATCAAAATGCACATACAAAAAACACAATATACAACCCAGTGTGTGTGTATTTGGGTGTTACATAAATAAAAGATGTTACAGACTGAAAAATTAGGGTGCTTTGGAGTTTTAAAGTGGAACCACCAAGTGAGTAATATATCTCTATGGAAACAAATTATGAGACTCTCTAATGAGACAGAGGCACAGCTAGGTAATTCTTCTGTAATAAATCACAGACTCTAGGTATTATTGTGTGTCAGGTACATGCAACCATGTATACAGTTTGTATTCTTCATACTGACTGAAAAACTGTGAGAACCAGTTCATGTGGTGTATCTGCATCTGTTTTTTTGTGATGGTGTTGTGTGTAAAAGGAAACTGTTTAGTAAAGTCACATGTAGCTAACTAACTGCATGACTTGGATTTAGAAAGCCACCATTGACCCTGGATTGGGAATGAAGAAAGACTTCAGAATAGAAGGAATGAAGCATCACTCAGGAAACTTCTCTCAAGGTTTGCCCCTACTAAGATCTCTGTTTAGCCATCAGTGGCAGTTTTGATGATTATTGGTGAGTTGTGGGCAGCAGGGATTGAGCCTAGCTTGAGTACCTGGGGAGTTACTAAAGCAGTGCCAACATGTATTTGTTAAGAACAGACCATGCTCATTCAATGTGATCTCATTCTTTGACAGGTAATGAGGGTAGATGAGGGGAATGCAGTAGACCCAATAAAGGGTAAAAGAATTGTGACTAATCTACCTGGGGCAGATTCTATTTCACCTAGTAGGGGCTTAAGTAGGCTTAGGTGCCTAAGTATGATTCTGTTCCACCTTGTGCAAGTACCTGAAAATTCATTCTGTCACCTTAGCCTTAAAACTAAGCAAAGAGGAAGACCCACCACCTACATTTTGTATCAATGGTTTTGCAAGGGCTTGAACAGGGTGGAGTAGGATTGCATTTAGGCTTCTAGGGCCAGATTCTAGTCCATCTTTCAGATACATAAGTAGACTTTGGGCTGCCATAAAGAAAAGAGAAAATAACTCTCCCTCACTGCAGAAGGCAGAACACAAGGGAAGGACATAGTGGGTTTCAACTGCAGCTAAATGGATTTTGATTAGGAATCCCACATCTGAGCAGAGCGTTGGACTAGATGACCCTTGAGGTCTATTCCAGACCTTGGTTCTGGGACCTCTGGACCAGAAAACTTCAAGCCAGTTATCTCAAGGCTGTAGTGGGTCCATTGACGCTGTCTAGTCACCGTGATGGCATGCCATACTGAATGGCTGTACAGAAATGACACATTGAAGTATTTGTGATGCCATGGTTCTTGGAAACAGGGAGGGGGTGATGCTTGAGGACTATATTCATCTCTGCTATAACTGCACTGATGACATCAGAGTCAACTAGCTCTGGACACTTGTGTGGATTCTTATGACCTCTGTGGTGCAGCCAAATGCCTCTGCTACCAACTGTTGCCATGGTTCATGGGCTCCCCCAAGTGTCATTGCTCACAGTGTCTCTTCTTTAAGGGGAAAACAGCAAAAAATACATACAGCCTAGGTGTGGGGGATGGTGTAGGACAGGGGCAGGCAAAATATGGCCCATGGTCTGAATCCGGCCTGCCAGGCGATTTCATCTGGCCAATGGGTGCCCACCAATAAACTGTACCCTACCTAACCTATGCACTTCTCTTTTACCCTTATGCATGGGAGGGCCCCAGCCCTGGCTTCAGCCCCCGTCAGCATGTGCAGCTTATGGGCAGAGCCGCTGCTGCCACTGCCGGGGGACCTGCTTGGCTTCCCCAGCCTCCAGCAGCTCCTGTTTGTGTCCCTGCTGCAGTGCTTGCTCCAGGCAGCAGGTAGGGAAGTTGCAGCTGGGCTGCAGCATGGGGCTGCGGCTGGTGGGAGTGCAGAGCCCAGGGCCTGCACCCAGTGGGGCAGTGGGAGTGCCGAGCTTGTATGGGCAGGGTGTGGGTATGAGTGTGGGGTATGTGGGTTGTGAGGGAAGGTTGGGGGTGGGAGACTCCCACACAGCCCTGCCACTGGCAGCAGCAGCAGCAGGCAGCAAGCCCTCAGGGTGCTTGTGGCCTGTGCAGGTTCAGCCGTCTGGTAGCATGTAGCTCCAGCCAGTTCCAGGAACTGCACCTGGTGTCAAGGGGCAGAGCCAGGCTGGCCCACCTCTATTGCATAGGTATCATGTGCAGCGCCTTTGACTCAGGCACCACCGGGTGAAAGCCACATGCAATGGAACTGACTGCCTTCCCCACTCCCTGCTGCCATGTACAGCTCCTGGGACTGGTTGGAGCCATGTGCTGCCTGCACCTGCATGGGCCATGAGCAACCTGAGGGCCTGCCTCTTGCAGCTGCTGCTGCCGACGGCGGGGGCTGTGTGCTATGGGGGGGGTATGTTCAAGGGTCCCCACACTCCCACCCTCCCTCACACCACAAACCTTACACACACCCTGCCTACACCCGCTACATATACACCCTCCCACACACACAGCCACACCCTCTCACAACCCGCCTACAACCTCACATACACACCCTATACCCCAAGATATACACACGCACACACAACCACACCCCCCCACACTCAATATACAAGAGTAGGATTTTATTTTTGAGCTGTTATGCAATCACCTCTCCATACGTTATGCAAACACACACAAATCAGGGCAAAAATGTTTTTGAAATAAAAATATGTTATAGTAGTTGTTTGACTTTTAGTATATGTTTTGGTTTTTTTTCCAGTTCCAAGATGGCAACCTCCCCGCCCCCCGAGTCCTTCTGGGGCAAGGGGAGGGAATACTGTTGGCAAAACTCAGGGGTTAGGTGGCATGACTTCTGGTCCCAATATGGTGACCAGGGGGCAGGGCACGTGTCAAGGGGTGGGGCTACCAGTGCAGCCCTCAACAGTTCACCAAACTCATCCCATTGCCCTCCTGCTGAAATAATTGCCCACCTTTTGTGTAGGAGGGTTTGTTTGCCCTTGCAGCTCTGCTTCAGTCCTGCAGGTTCAGCACTTTGGGTGCTCTTCAGGAGGCTTCTGGGGGTTGGGAGAAAAGGAAATGGAATTTTTCCTACTCTTGGGTAGTGACTTGGGCTCTTCCCTGTGCCTGGACCTGGAAGGACCCCACATGCTGGAAATGGCTAGCTGGGAGACCAGTTTCCTTTGGGAAGAGGATTCCCCTATGGCATTCTATTAAACAGAGACCAGAATGTTCCCTAGGGTGTTTCTACAGAGAGCCATTCCCACTGCATTTCCTGTTTAGTGACTATTCAGAGCCAAGCATTTTTCAATGAGCAGATAAAACCTCTGCTGTTCCTGCCACTGATGCACTGCTGCAAGAAACTGGACATGAAAATGGATAGTTTTAGCTTGCAATTCTCCAAATAGGACTAGGTTACCTCCTGAGGTCCCTTCCAAACTCAGCTATTCTATGATTCCATCTTGGGCTATGTGAACATCCTACTCATGTGGATTTTGTTCTGCTTCTGTCCTATTTTGCCACCCAGCAGACTTCAGTATTAAATCCTCTCCAGAGGACTAGGGACTGCTCGTGCTGCTGCCATTAGTGTCCACAGACATTTTTCTTTAGGCTGCCAGTCAAAAATAATACCAATAAACAAAAAATTCACCTCAGGCCATGCTAGCTTGGTGGCTATTGGACAATGCAAGATAATCTGGATCAGTCATTATTGATGTAAACTGACCTCCAGGGTACTGTGCTGATCTCCACCCATTGAGGATCCAGCCTATTATGTTGAAGTGTCCACCCAGAAGGGTGTCCTATTACAACATGTGCCATAACATTAGTAGCAAACAGCTCCCTACTGCAGAACATGGTCTATTTATGATCATCATGTTGATTTTGTTTTTCAGATGCCAGTGGCATTTAATTCCTCTCTCATTTGATTAAGCTTTTCTCCCATTAGTGTATCTCAGCAGCTTGTTTTCTTTTCAGGCTTTTACAAATGGATTAGAACACATCGGGCTCTCTTCTTTTGAAGGATTGTCCCATTATCTGCATGGCAACAAGGTATGCAGGATTTTCTGCTGAATAAGCCTGCGTTCATGTGAAATAGAAGGAACCAACTAATGACAGCTTTCATTACCTTGTCAGAATTGAAGATTGGCTTGAGAGACAGTTTGTATGGCTCAGGGATGTTGTGCTGGCATGCTGGCAAAATGCAACTGGGAGACATGCCCCCATGTAAACTGCAACCTTGTGAAGACAACTTCCTTTGTATGCAGAAGGCAGGGGAAGTAAAGCAGTATAACCTCATGTACTCCAGGCTTTGAGCTGTTTGACTGATGGGCTGGTCCTGCTGACCTCACACAATAGAAGCAATGCTTTTGCTGGTTTCATCATTGGGTCCATCAAGGCCTCCATAGAAGGGAAGGGAGCATTAAGCCTTAGGAAGGGGAAAGTATTTCAAGGCCTGATTTTGCTCCTACAGCAGCATCAAGCTGATGACATCTCATTTACGCTAATGTGAGAGCAGACTCAGCCCCTTTTTCTGGCATGGAAGCCCTGACTGTGACTGAGCTAGTTTGTTTTGTGAAGCAGAGTTGTCAGTGAAGCCAAGCTGTCCTTCCAGGCTGCAATACGTCACTACTGTCCTTCCTTGGACAGTGCCATCACTATTTTCATAGGCTGAGCTGTGACAATGTAGAAGATAGATCTCATCCTTGGTGTCATAGCCAAGGCTGTATCTGTTGTGGAATCTTCCAAGGGGACTCTTTGTCACCTCTGCTTTCCATCATTACCCTTTTGTTGTTATCCAGCTTTTTAAGGAGCAGTATACTGTACTTCACCAACAGAATGTTGCTGTGTGCCACCTCCTCTGTATGGACAATCTTAAACTGTATGCCAAGACAGGCAAGCAAATCCTAGCAGTACTGACAGAGGTTGGTAAGACCTTTTAAATCATATTTTCAAGCAACTGGGACTAGACATATGCCCCTGTGACTATCAGCAAAAACCAAACTGTTAGAGAATATGGTCAGAGTTTAATGCCAGAAGATGGCACTGAGCTGTTATCTCTTAAGAAAGCTATAAATTAATTGACATTTTAAAGCATGGATCCATCAGCATCACTGTAATTAAAAAGAGAAGTACATTAACATACCAGAAGAGGTTGCATTCATTTCCTGAAATCCCAGCTCAGGGGAAACAACTTCTACAGTGCAATACCTGCACCATTCCAAACAAGTCTTCCAATGCTGAGAGAATAGAATGAACTCTGGAAGAACTGAGCCTATTAGATAGGATGGCCAGAAAAAACTCACCATTCAGGGAGCTCAGCACCCTAGAGGACTGAGGATCTTGAATTTTGACAGTGTTGTATCCTTTCCAAATATCTTAAAAAATGTGCTACATTATTCATAGATTCATAGATTCATAGATGCTAGGGTCAGAAGGGACCTCAACAGATCATTGAGTCCGACCCCCTGCATAGGCAGGAAAGAGTGCTGGGTTCAGATGACCCCAGTTAGATGGTTATCTAACCTCCTCTTGAAGACCCCCAGGGTAGGGGAGAGCACCACCTCCCTTGGGAGCCCGTTCCAGACCTTGGCCACTCTAACTGTGAAGTTCTTCCTAATGTCTAGTCTAAATCTGCTGTCTGCTAGCTTGTGGCCATTATTTCTTGTAACCCCCAGGGCACCTTGGTGAATAAAACCTCACCAATTCCCTTCTGTGCCCCCATGATGAACTTATAGGCAGCCACAAGGTTGCCACTCAACCTTCTCTTGCGGAGGCTGAAGAGGTCCAGGTGCCCCAGTCTCTCCTCATAGGGCTTGGCCTGCAAGCCCTTAACCATATGAGTGGCCCTTCTCTGGACCCTCTCCAGGTTATCCACATCCCTCTTGAAGTGTGGCGCCCAAAATTGCATGCAGTATTCCAACTGCGGTCTGACCAGCGCCCGATAGAGGGGAAGTATCACCTCCTTGGATCTGTTCGTCATGCATTTGCTGATGCATGATAAAGTGCCATTAGCTTTTCTGATGGCTTTGTCACACTGCCAACTCATGTTCATCTTGGAGTCCACTAGGACTCCAAGATCCCTTTCCGCTTCCGTTCCACCCAGCAGGTCATTTCCAAGGCAGTAGGTATGCTGGACATTTTTCCTCCCTAGGTGCAGCACCTTGCATTTCTCCTTGTTGAACTGCATTCTGTTGTTTTCTGTCCATATGTCCAACTTGTCCAGGTCTGCTTGTAGTTGTTCCCTGCCCTCCGGCATGTCCACTTCTCCCCACAGCTTTGTGTCATCTGCAAACTTGGACAAAGTACACTTCACTCCCTTGTCCAAGTCGCTGATGAAGATATTGAAGAGTATTGGTCCAAGGACCGAGCCCTGCGGGACCCCACTGCCCACACCCTTCCAGGTCGATACCGACCCATCCACTACAACTCTCTGGGTACGACCCTCTAGCCAATTTGCCACCCACCGGACTGTGTAGTCATCCAAGTCACAGCCTCTTAACTTGTTCACCAGTATGGGGTGGGATACCGTATCGAAGGCCTTCCTGAAATCTAAGTATACGACATCAACCCCTAATCCTGCGTCCAGACGTTTTGTAACCTGGTCATAAAAAGAGACTAGATTAGTCAGGCATGATCTACCTGCTACGGACCCGTGCTGGTTTCCCCTCAGCATAATTTGTCCAGCCGGGCTCTCGCAAATGTGAGCTTTGATAATTTTTTCGAAGACTTTGCCTAGGATGGAGGTGAGACTGACTGGCCTATAATTGCCTGGGTACTCCTTCCTCCCCTTCTTGAAAATGGGGATCACATTGGCCCTTTTCCAGTTCTCTGGGACTTGGCCCGTGTGCCACGAGCGTTCAAATATTCCCGCCAGTGGCTGTGCAATGACATCAGCCAGTGCCTTCAGTACCCTCGGATGGAGCTCATCTGGGCCTGCCGACTTAAAGGCATCCAGTTCCTCCAAGTGACTCTGCACCATCTCAGGGTCTACGCTTGGTAGTCTAGTGCCCTGCTGCTGCCTCTCTACAATCCCAGTGAGAGCCTTGTCCTGCCCCTCACTTAGGAACACTGAGGCAAAGAACTCGTTGAGGAGTTCAGCCTTGTCCCCCCTGTCCGTCACCAATTGCTTCTGCCCATTTAGTAGGGGTCCTATTCCACCCTGGGCCTTCCTTTTACTCCCTATGTATCTAAAAAAACAATTTCTTGTTATCCTTTACTTGGGATGCCATCCTCAGCTCCATGGTAGCTTTGGCCCATCTAACTGCCTCCCTACAAGTGCGAGCAGAGGAGGTATACTCCTGTTTGGTAATCTCTCCCTGTTTCCACTTTTTATATGCTCCCCTTTTAGTCCACAGGCTGCCCTGGATTTCTCTGGTCAGCCAAGGAAGCCTCCTGGCCCCTTTCCTTCTTTTTCCTCGCATCGGGATTGTCTCCCTCTGTGCCCGAAGGATCATTTCCTTAAGGTACAGCCACCCTTCTTGGGCTCCCATCACTTCAAAACTCCTACTCTGCAGTGCGTCCTTGACTAATCACCTGAGTTCATTGAAATCAGCTTTCCTAAAGTCTAGCACTTTCACCCTACTACTTACCTTACCCACTCGACATCTTATGATGAATTCTATTATTTGGTGATCACTGTCCCCCAGGTGACTACCAATCTGTAGGTCCCCTACCATATCATCCCCTGTTGCCAATACCAGGCCCAGTAAGGCATTCCCCCTTACTAATTAATGTTAATTAGTTTTAACATTAATGGGCAAAGAGAAGAAAAGGCATAAGGAAACCCAAGCAGAATTGGAAAGCTATTGTATGAGGCAGGAGCCCAAGACTTTGCATAGAACATACATGAAAATTTGGGGGAATGATGATGAAGATTATTTTAAGTCTCCAAGAACATCCTCCTTAAAATCTGCAGCCCTTCTCACAGCTGCACAAGACCAGGCTCTTCTCATGACTAGGATACTGTGGGCATGTCTACGTGTGCACATTTACTGAGCAGTAACTAAAATTCCTGCACACTACGCATGTGCATCTACAAGTGTACTCCTGTACTGCACAATAAATATGGTGATTTATGCTGGCTTGAGTGTAAATTTGATACTTGCATCATGCAGGTATCAAATTTATGTCCAATTTATTGTGCAGTAATGCATGTGTAGATGCGTTACTGCACAGTAACTCAGGGGACCTCCCTGGTGGGACTGCCCAGACACTAGGGGGCTGGCCTGAGCCCAGCCCCAGGACTCCTGGCTGGCTACCTCTTCAGCTTCAGTTTAAGACTAAAGTTAGTCCCAAGTGTTGGCAGCTGGCTCTGGCTTCAGTTTAGGACTAAAGTTAGTCCCAAGGGCTGGCAGCCATGTGGCCAGAGACTGGAGCTCCCCACAGTGGTCACAGGGGCACATGGCAGGCTGTTCTGACCTGGGGCTAAATTTAGCCCCAGGTTGCCTGCACGTGAAGACACCAGCCTATGCCTGTTTACTGCTGAGTAATTTACTGCACAGTAAATTTAAGCCTGTGTAAATGCATGTGTAGACACACCCTGTGAATTGAAAACTGATGAAACAACAGAAAAAAACAAGAGGTGCAGCATAGTGACTGAGATTATACTGCATGTTGTCAGCAGTTGTTTGGTGATGTTGTGTGGTAGGTAGTAGTATCCATCATATAGATGTGGAGTGGACAGTGCCTTTGCTGTACAGGTCAGAACATGATCCAGTCCCAAAAAATGTTAAAATGAAGAACCTTAGAAATTTAGCTTGTGAAAGGATATATATAGAGTCCAGAAAACCGTATATCCTGCTGATGATACCCACAAAAGATCACTGTTATAGCTTTCTTGTATGATAAGAATTTGAGAAGGAAGGAGAAAAGATCTCCAAACACTAATCCATAAGAATGGCATCAGACAGAACAGGGGGAAGAAAGGATAAGTAGGATTTATCAACATAGGTGCCCTGGGGACTCAACTCAAGATGAAGAAGAGCAGTCTCAGTGCCATGGTCATTTCCTATCCATGTCCAGAATTCCCATAATGCTGCTGCTTTGAAGGCATTATAACAGCACCTTAACTTGTATAAATCTGGCTGAATTTGAGTTCAAGGTGAATGATTATCAGTACAGGGACAGGGACAGGGACATGTGACTGTGAGGTAGTGACAACTGTTTTGATTGAAGGAATGAATCCAAAGCAAACTTGTTAGCAGTAACTTTGGTACCATTATTTGACAATTTTTAAAAAATCATAGAATCATAGAAAATTATCATTAACCACCCTTCAGGTAATTAAAAGCTGCTATCAAATTGCCCATCAGTCTTCTCTTCTGCAGGCTAAATAAACCCAGTTCCCTCCTCATAAGCCATGTGCTCCAGCCCCCTTACCATTTCTGTTGCCCTCCACTGGACTCTCTCCAACTTTCTGTAGTGGGGGGGTCCAAAGCTGTGGCCTTACAAGTGCAGAATAGAGGGGAATAATTACTTCCCTCAGTCTGCTGGCAAAACTCCTACTACTGCAGCCCAGTATGCTGTTAGCTTTTTTGGCAACAAGGATACACTCTTGACTTATATCCAGTCAACAGTCTTATGGGTTGGATGACCCACCTGCATGGGCCAGATCTGGCCTGTGGGCCATATAGTTTACATCTCTGTATTAAAGCATTTATGTCCCCAGTGTTTTACTTTAAACTATAGGGGGAACTGTTAATGAGCCCTGTATTTCAGTTGCTTGGAACTACTTCATCTTACTTTTGGCTTTGAGGTGTGAATAAATGCATTCAGAGAAGCATTCATTGGAAAGTTGTTGCTATTATTGCAAATTAAATACATACAAATTTGTTATGACCCTATCTGGCATATTTTTACAGTGTCATCATGTAAGCAATTCTTAAAGTGCTTCAGAAAAGAATGGCCCAATCATTCATTTTTCTTCAGTAAAACTCCTGGGCTGGGGGGAAGCAACCTGAATGGGTCTTGTGATCTGCTCCCCTACTTCCCCACATTTAAGTTTAGAGGGCCACCAGTTCTTTTTTTTTTTTTTTTGCATTATGTCTGAAAGCTATGTGCCAGGAAGTAGAGAGTATAGTTGGGAGTCCAACTCCTTCACAATTTGTTTAGCTCAGTCACTTCAAAAGAGGCATCCCCCATGCTTGGGAGCATCAGAAAGTTTACATTCAGCTTGCTCCTGCTCCTGCTCCTCCTGCAGTCAGTAGAAAAACTCCCTTTGGCTTCATTCTGATTAGGGCTGAGTCTTGTTCATCATTCCTTAGCAGAAGACAGGCTCTGTACAGCCCCAGCATTGGACCGCACGGAGAGAGGAATGAAGGTGTTTCTGTAGTTTCACTCCCATAGTCAGGACAGGATTAGCATCCTTTGGCTACCAGCATTGTCAGAGAGGGATGTGGGACAGCTCAGAGCATCACAATTAAAGATGCTGAAGTGAAGCCCATTGAAGTCAATAAAAAGACTCTCAATGACTACAATGGGCTTTGGGTCAGCTTGTAATAGTGGGGGTATGAAGAAGAGCTCACACATGATACAGCTTTCTTAAACAGAGTTTCATGAAAAATAATGTTATCTGGAAAAAAAATATTGGCAGACCAGGCTCCTGCAGCTAAAAGAGTTCCACTGAGTAATGTGCTTTTTGGCCTGGAATTGCTGCTGTGGTGATCTGTCCGCTATACACGGAGACCTCCACATTGTGACAGAATGTGAACCATCCATTAGACTGCTCTCTGACAAGATGCACTCTGTGTGCCTGAGTCCAAGTCGGAGAAAGGCTCTCTCTGTGCCTGTAGGTAAGGTAATGCTAAGGATATTTATCAGCCCTGCAGTTTGGGAGATAGTGTTGGCAATTTGTTTCTTTTCAGTGAAATAGTGTTTTACCTCTCTCAGACCAGCTTTGGAGAAGAGAGTCTCTGGTGGGGAATCGGCTATGGGGTTACAGAAATTAAACCTCTGTCCCTTTAAATTCTACTTTGCAGACTCACTGACTGGAATCACTTCATTTCTCTCTGTCTGCTTCCTGCTTTACACCTGAGGTTTTCCAGGGAGATAATCCTTGTGGCTGCCCGTCACGTTTTAAATCATAGTGCGGGACCAGGCAAAGTAGGAGCTGTGTTCTTTTATCCATTGTCTCGGGCCTGCAAGGCAGAACAGATTTGGAAAGCAGGGAAGACACTGTCATGTGATCTCTTTCCAGCTTGACTTTAGCGTGACCTTGAAGCTGGTACAGAAATAGAAATGTTACATAACAGAGACATGCTAAACCAAGTGGGGAAAAGAGCTGACGCACAGCTCCGTCTTAGCAAGTTGAAACAAAAACTGACCCATTAAACCACTCATCCCCCTCTACCATCTACAGCACCTGGCTGCATTTAACAGCCTGGACTGTAATAGCAAATCAGGCCACTGGAGTGCCACGGTTCCTCTGGGGTGACAATGAGCCTGGGGCACAAAAAGTCTTCTGCTTCAGTTCTGGACTGGGGATGCACTGGGCTGCTAGTAATTTTCACCCCCTGTGAACTGCAGTATTCCAGGTGGCTGGAACTGCACTCTTCTTCTATTGACTTCAGGGGGCTCAGCCACTCCCCTCAGGTACTCAACACCTTTTGGATCCTACAGCCTGATCCTGTTGCCCTTTCAACCCATTGGAAAGATTTGCATTTGTGGGAGAAACCAGCCTTAATCCATCTGCAGAGGAGAACAAAGGAGACTGATTGCTTTTCATGCAGCCAAACTTGTCTTGCTGCTTTAGCTCCTTGGACAGTGAGCTGTTTTCAGTGTCATAAGGAACTTTGTGTCCATATGCTAGTTAGATTCATAGATTCATAGATTGCAGAATTGGAAGGGACCACAATGGATCATCCTGTCCAACCCCCTGCCCCTGGCAGGAAAGAGGACCGAGGTCAGATGACCCCAGCCAGGTGACTATCTGGCCTCCTCTTGAAGACCTCCAAGCTAGGTGATAGCACCACCTCTCTTGGAAGCCCATTCCAGATCCTGGCCACCCTTACTGTGAAAAATCTCTTCCTAATATCTAACCTAAATCCACTCTCAACTAGTTTACACCCATTATTCCTAGTCACTCCCTGGGGCGCCTTAGTAAACAGCGCTTCCCCTATTCCCCGTTGACCTCCCCTAATAAATTTATAGGCAGCCACAAGATCTCCCCTCAGCCGTCTTTTGTGAAGGCTGAAGAGATTCAGCTCTCTCAACCTCCCCCGTAGGGTCTATCACGAAGGCCACTAATCATGCGAGTGGCCCTCCTGTGGACCCTCTCGAGATTCTCTGCATCCTTCTTGAAGTGTGGCGCCCAAAACTGGACACATTACTCTAACTGCGGCCTGACCAGTGCCGCATACAGGGGGAGCATCACCTCCTTTGTTCTATTAGTCATGCTCCTGCTAATGCACGACAAGGTGCGATTGGCCTTGTTTATTGCCCTCATTATACTGCCGGCTCATGTTCAACTTGGAGTGAGTTATGACTCCAAGATCCCTCTCCGCCTCCGAGCTGCTGAGAAGGACACTCCCCAACCTATAGGTGTGCTGGGGGTTCCTCCTTCCCAGGTGGAGTACCTTACATTTATCTTCATTAAATTGCATCCTATTTCTCTCTGCCCATTGATCCAACCTGTCCAGGTCAGCCTGAATCTTCTTCCTGCCCTCCGCTGTACTAACTTTGCCCCATAACTTGGTATCATCAGCGAACTT
Source organism: Alligator mississippiensis (assembly GCF_030867095.1). Taxonomy (NCBI): domain Eukaryota; kingdom Metazoa; phylum Chordata; order Crocodylia; family Alligatoridae; genus Alligator; species Alligator mississippiensis. The sequence goes on from NC_081826.1 coordinate 150,517,653, forward strand.
GGAGAGGGTGCTCTCCACGCCCTCATCCAAATCGCTGATGAAGATATTGAATAATATCTGTCTGAGGACCAAACCCTGCAGGACCCCACTGCCCACCTCCCTCCAGGCCGAGAAGGAACCATCCACCACCACTCTCTGGGTGTGGTCCCTAAGCCAGTTGGCCACCCACCTGACCGTGTAGGCATCCACTCCACAGTCTGCTAGCTTCCCAGTGAATCAAATTCACTAGCCTTACTGCCCATCACTTGAATCCAAAATCTTCTAAAGTTCAGCTCCTCCTACATTATCCAGCCACTGGGAAGATTTTCATTCCCATTGCTATTGACAAGGCTTGTGTAGATAGATCAATACATATGTGCATCAAGTAGCACTGCAGTGGTCTCCTCACTGACCGTGTCTACATGAGATGCTGACTGTTCAATTGGTACTGCACAAGTTGGTAATGTTACTGTGCAGTAACTGGAGTAACTACACAGTAGCATCATTGCATAGCTTTTTGGTGACGTGGACTGCACAGTAGCTCATTACTACTGTGCAGTAGCTTCTTACTACTGCGCAGTAGTGTTGCATCATGATTTGTGCCATGCAATGCTATTGTGCAATAGCAACAAACTACTGCGCAGTCAGTGTCTTGTGTAGACATGGCCACTGTATGCTGCTGGGGACATGAGCTAAAGCTCTGAGAGGCCTGTGGATGGTTTAGAGAGCCTCACATAAATATGAGAGGCCAGACTGTGATTCTCTGATTCATACTGAACAGCAACCTAATGTTTAATTGAATGGATGAGTAGAGAGGGGTGTTGGGATGGATGGCAGACCAATACATATATATACTGAGATGGATGGATAGATAGGAAGGAATACTGGTTTGGGATTCAGGAGAGTATGGTTATGCTCCCAGCTCTATCACTGGCCTGTGTGGTGACTTTGGCAAGTCACACTCCCATTCTGTACCTCAGTCTTCCCACCTGTAATATGGAAATCACAATAGTGACCTCCTGGGGCCTCATTTTTTTTCCTGAAGCTCTTTTCCCTGTATTAAGGCTCCACCACTTTTTAGTATCTGGCTCTGTCCTTACCAGGCTTCAACTCCCACTTCAATGTGTGTTTTGCACCTATCAGGCCGATTACTCCTGTGCTCCTTCTATAGTGAAACTATTCCTCTGAAATGGGATTTAGCTTCCTCATAGCCTCAGCCCAAGGTCAGGACAATATCATTGGTGGGGGAACTAAAACAGGAACCACATTAACACTTGTTGCCATTCCTTCTGACCCACAAGGGAGCGCCAGGCTTCACATTTTGGACATCATTAGATGTCTTTAGCCACTTGGAAAATGGGGTTAATGATCCCCACCTCTGTACAGCCCCTGGAGATGCACTGATGGAAAGGCTATACATGAGTGTGGGAGAACATAATGTCAATGTTGTTAAAACTTATCATTGTTTGTTTTATGGCTTCAGCTGGGACCAAGGCCTCACTGTGCCAGGAGCTGCATACACACTTGAGGGTGGCCACTGGTCCTGTTTTATACTGGACCATCTTATTTTTAAACCCTTTGTCCTGTCCATTCCTGAATGAGGAACGGACAGCAAAAGGTCCTGTTTTTTAGTTCATTGGTGGAAATACATGTTCATCATTTGTCCTCATGATTCTATTGGCTGTGCCTAGAGGTAGGAGGGGTTCAGGCCAGCCAGGGGGGCAGGAAGTGGTGGCCCCAGTCCTTGTTTCTGATTGGCCAAGGGGCCAAGTGGCCCCACACCTCACTGCTGATTGGTTAAGGGGGTCCATTCCTCACCAAGAGGCTGTCTATATTCGGGGGATGCATCAGTTGGCACCCAAATACACTCATGAGTAGATTCTATTGCTTCTCTTAAGCAAGTAAGTGGACTTAGGTGCCAGAGTGTAATTCTTTTCTACCCTGCTTGAATTCTTGAAAAACAGTTAAAGAAAGGGTGGGTGGGTCCTCCTCCTCCTGTGACTCAGTCCTAAAGGTGAGGTGACAGTATGTTACAAAAGTAGATGCATTAACTGATTTCTCAAGAACTTAAGTAGCTGGATGGAATAGAATTGCACGTAGGTGTCTGAGTGCAATATGTAGCCATTAGTAAGAGGCAGTTCCCAAAGACTTTTCATGTTAATCAGACAAGGGCAGGGAGATGCCATGACTTGCCCCAGGTTCCCAGCAAAGCAGTGACAGTTGGGAACAGTGTGGCAGTCTCTAACACCATTTAGCATTTTGTCTCTTGACAAGGCCATTAGTCTAACTCTGAGTGGCTTTTCATCTTACTTGACAATTTTTTTATATTTCTAATAGCAACACTCTGCCACTGCAGACTTTTATATTTCTAAAGTGAACAAGTATTCGTTCTAGTATTCACTGACCCCTGTGTATGACTGACAGATGTACAGTGCGTTTCTTTACATTTACCAGCAGATCAGATCTGCAAGCAATGAAAACAGGCTTCGTTAGCGATGCCGCTGTCTTGCCATTTCTGTGTAGATTATTTTTTTTCACTTCAGGATTAAGCCTTTCACAAAAAAGGGCATCTGAAGGAAGAGCTATGAATATAGAATATTAATAAGAAAAGTAAAGCATGAACTTTCATAGCATGACTTCCAGTTCATGGGAAGCTTATAAAAATATACTTTATTTCTGAAGTTCCTCTAAAAAGGTATTAATTAGCAGTAAAGTACTAAATATCTGACTTGGCAAAAACTCTTATCTATGAGATGGGATCCAATACTTATTTCTACTCTGCCCACCATTACCAACTACTGATGACTTATTTATTTCATTTCATTGGTCCATGTAATGGGCCAGTTATGCAGTCAGTAGGCATGTCTACATGTGTTGTTAATGCACTATAAGCTTACTGCACAGTAAGATAATGTGCAGTCAGCTTTCTCTAGCAGGGCATCTACATGTGCACCCATTGGGAACGTCCACACATGCAGGCATGTGTGCTTGCAGCAGCTCAGATAGCAGCAGCACAAATTTGTGCTGGAGATTTGTGCCTGAGCACTTGTTCCTGAACATATACTTTGGTATGGGGCAAATTGTGCCACTTGGGGCAAACTGACCCAACCCAGTTCCTCCCATACTTTCAGTCAGAAGGAGCGAGAGGCTGGGGCCAGCATGTGTGGGCATGTCCAGATGAGTGTGGTCATGCGGTATGTGGTGCTGCAAACATGTTTGCAGCACCACATACCACACACTTCAGTTTTCTTCATGCTGCAACGGTGTGCTGTCCAAGGGTGTGCTGCTCCATTTTTTTCCGTTGGGTTTTTTTTAACCCCTGGATGCGCCTGAGGGGAGCAGTTCAGCTCAGGGCTACATCAGCCCTGCAGTGCCCCCCTACAGCAGCAAGGGGGAGCTCCAGGCTGCCCCAGGTGCCAGCCCTGGGCTGGCAGGGAGGACTGGGGTCAGGCCCTGGTCTCCAGGGGGTGGGGGAAGCTGTCTGACCTCTGGAGCAGCTGCCTCTCAGCACTGTGCCCTGTGCCCCTATCTGCGGATTGGGGCATGGGGCTAGGAAAATGTCCCCTCCCCCAGCTGCTGCTTTTATGGAACAAGGCACAGGGCTGGGAGGCAGCTGACCAGGGGGAGGGACAGTTTTTTTGCCCCCAGCTGTCTGGCAATTTGCTCCCTGTCAGCAGTCTACAGGTGCACTACTGCACAGTAGTTACTGCACGGTTAATCTAGTTACTGTATTTACAGGTAGTTTACAACCGTGCAGTAGACTAATATATTTTGCAGTAATTCTGCACACATGTAGACAGTGACACTTTATTGCACAGTAGATTAGTCTACTAAGCAGTAAATCATCTCATATAGATATGCCCAGTGTAAATCAGGGTTACCCCATTGAAGTCAGCCTAGTTCCATGATTTTGTTGCTAGTATCATGATATTTCATATTTTCCATAAAGCCCCAGCTTTGAGATTCAAGTGATTATGGGGAGATCTCTGCTGTCATTTTTTAAAAGACCTAGGTGTTAGCCCTGAGGTTTTCAGAGAAAAGCATGAAAATGTGGTCACAGGCATAACCAGAAGTGTCAGGGAGGAGGCGGCAAATTGAAAGTTCCCCAAACTCATATTAACAGTAGGGTGACCATAGGTTTTAAGCCTGTCTTGTAATTTGTGAGGACCAGTTCTTTATTCTGCAATGTCTGAAGCTGGCAATGCTGTGTTGTGTATCATTGATTTCCTGCCCTATACATCACAGGAAAATTGCTTCAGGCATTCCAGAGACAAAGGAATAACAATTAAAAACAAACAAAAATTGCAGCCTTTTTTCCCTTGGTGGAATAATTACAAAATAGTATTTTTGTAAGGCAAAATCTGGTGAGTGATCACTTCCTCTGGGCTCCATTTTCAAAAGGGCATAAGATTGGTCTCAATCCCTGGAAAGGTTCTGGAAAAAGTCATCAAAGAAACCACCAACAACAGGCTAACAGAAGGCAACATTTGGAGAGAGAGCCAACATGGCTTTGTTGCGGGTAAGTCTTGCTTGACCACCCTCATTTCCTCCTACGACCAGGTGATGCATAACCTGGACAAAGGAGAAGAGGTTGATGTCATATATTTAGATTTCAAAAATCCTTTGACTTGGTCTCCCATGAGGTCCGCATGGTAAAATTGGGGAACTGCAGCCTTGACATCCTTACGGTCTGATGGCTGGGGAACTGGCTCCATGGTTGAACCCAGAGAGTGATAGTCAATGGAACCAAGCCAACATGGTGCATGGTGACCAGTGATTTCCCCCAGGACTCAGTACTCGGACCAGTACTTTTTAATATATTCATAAATGATCTAGATTTAGGTGTCAGAAGCAGATGGGCTAAGTTCACAGAAAGCACCAAATTATGGGGAAGTGTGGTCAGATCAAAGCCTGATGACATTCAACATAGAGAAATGCAAGGTGCTCCAGCTTGGGAGAAAAAACCCACATCATACTTATAGGCTCGGCAGTGCTACACTCACTAGCACCATGACCAAAAGAGACCTGGGGGTCATGACTGGCCACATGATGAACATGAGCCACCAATGCGATGCTGCAGTGGGCAAAGCAAATAAAACTCTGGCTTGCCCCTACCGATGCATCTCAAGCAATACCCAAGAAGTCATCCTCCCTCTTTACTCAGCCTTGGTGATGCCACAGCTGGAGTACTGCATCCAGTTCTGGGCTCCACACTTTAGAAAGGATGTGGAGAAGCTTGAGATAGTCCAGAGGAGAGCCAAGTGCATGATTAGAAGTCATGAGAGCAGGTCTTATAAGGAGAGGCTGAGGCATGGGACTCCAGTCTGGAGAAGCAAAGGTGCAGGGGTGACTTGTTGGCAGCCTATAAGTATGTAAGTGTTGTGCATCAGGAACTGGGAGAATGTCTGTTCACCAGGGCACCCCAAAGGAAGACAAGGTCAAATGGTCACAACCTGCTGGAAGACCATTTTAGATTGGACATAAGGAAAGACTTCTTTACCGTCTGAGTCTCCAGAGCCTGGAGAAGACTCCCCTGCAGAAGTGGCACAAGCACCTACTTTGAATATCTTTAAGAAATGCTGGATGTTTATCTTGCTGGAGTGATCTGACCCCAGCTGACTTCCTGCCCCTTGGGCAGGGGGCTGGGTCTGATGATCTCGTGAGGTCCCTTCCAGCCCTAATGTCTATGAAATCTATGAAATCTGTAAGATGCTTCCCTCACTTTAACTTTCAACAGAAGCTTAACTACTGGGGACCTGCTAGGGATTCCCACCCTTCCTGGGGCCTTTTTCGGTCTCTTCTTTACTAGGCTTTCCCTCATTGAGAAGATAGGATGTACAAAACAGGAAATCATAACTGAGGATAGAGGGGGTAGGGGAAGAACAGTATTCATTGCTCTTAAAGAGCATCTTTGGCAGCCTATAAAAAGTGCTGCCCACCAAGAGGCTCTATTTCTAAGAATTGCTTTCTTGCAGGGAAGAATGATTGTTTGGCCAGCCTTGACATGCTGGATGGGCTGCCGCTGCCTTTTTATTTCTGCAGTCTGTAAATATGCTGAATTTAGCTGAGAATTTTTGACAGCAAAGAAATTAATCTGGATTTTTATTGAAATCACTGTTATTAACAGCTGTCAATCTGCATAGCTTTCTCCAGACTCCTACTAGCTCAAAACTATTAGTCAGGGTTTGTGACTGTAGAGAAAGACAGTATATTTTTGTTTCCAAGTTCCCAGTTTGTTTCTCTTATTTTAAGAGCCAGAAAAAGGAAAAAAAATGGTGAAAGGAAAAAAGTAAAGTCTGTAGCTATATTTGGTTGTGTAAGGGGTAATTCTAATATAATAAAGGCCTTAGTCTGTCTCTCTGTCTGTTTGTCTGTCCATAATGGTCTGGGCCAACTGTGCATGCGCTGCTGAAAGGGTGGGCGGTGATTGGCTGGCCTGGGCAGACATGGGCACAACTTTGCACCAGGGCTCAGGTGAGGGGGTAGAGGGAGTCGGGGGTGAGGGAGTCGCCATGCCATGCCCGCCCCCTAACAACAGCCAGCAGGGATGGGAGCGGGAAGGGGAGGAGGAGTTGCAGTGGCCCACTGCCCAGCTGCCACTGGGAGAAGGACTGTGGAAGGGGGGTAGTGGGGCTGGGGCTGTGCTGGGCTGTTCTTGGTCATGTGGGGGCTGTTCTCAGGCTGGGCCAGGTCATGAGGCAATTGGAGCCCAGCGGCTCCTGCCATTGTGCACACCACAGGGGAGCCAGGGGAGAGGGGGCACATTGCCCCCACCGTCGGCTCCCCCATGCCGTGCCCCTGGATGACCCACTGGGCTCTGATTGTCCTGTGACCTCGCCTGGCCTGGCTGGGGCCTCATTCACAGTGAATGGGGCACTGGCTGGGTTGGGTCATGGGACAATCAGAGCCTGGTAGCTCCTCCAGAGGCATGGCACTGGGGAGCTAATGGGGGCGGGGGGGGAGGGGCACGTGGCTCCTGGGTCTGTGCATGGGTAAAGGGTGGGCTGCAGCTGTGGGCTGGGTTCAGCCTCTGCTCTCTGCCTAACAGCCGCTGTTTGACAGCAGCGTGGTGCCATGTGAGTCCTGACCCTGGGCAGGCCAGGCAGTGAGACACATGGTGCTGTGGCGGGGAGAGGGGGAGTGGTGGGCGGGAGCGGGGAGTGGTGGGGAGAGGGGGGGAGCAGTGGGGGAAGAGGGGGAAGTGGGGCTGAACCTGGAGTGGCAGAAGGGGGAGACCGGGGCTGAGCCCAGAGTGGCATAAGTGGGGAGTGGGGCCAAGCCCAGAGCACCAGAGTGGAGGAAGCATGCCCAGGCCTGGAATGGCAGGTGCAGTGGGCCCAGAGCGGCGGGAGGAGTGGGCCTGGGCCTGTAACGGTGGGGGAGATGGGGCTGGACCCAGAGCAGTGGGTGGAGAGGGGCTGGACCCAGAGCTGTGGCAGGAGCGGGGAAGCAGGCCTAGGCTCATAGCAGTGGGGGCAGCAGGCCCGGAGTGGCAGGGGCAGTGGACCCAGGTCCATAGCAGTGGGGGCAGCGGCAGGAGAGGGGGGCATGGGACTGGATGCGGGGCTCCGTCCCCGCCCACCCGCCTGCCTGCCTCCCCCTCCCTCCCCCTCTCCCCCCGCATCATTCTTGATGGGCAATTTGCTAGTGGTAATATAATAATTCATTGTCAAGTGGAGCATTTGTATCACAAGCAAAGACAGGGACCAAAAAGCTGTTTCATTTTCTATTTGAAATCAACAGAAATATAAAGAGAGAGTAGCTTCTCAGTCCACAACAGTCATGTGGCTTGAGATGAGGCTTGCTGAAGTCAATGTGAGTCTTTCTCTGGTTGCAAAGAGCTTTAGGTAAAGTTACCCATTACACTTAGACCTTATTGAGGGCACTTAAAATGTGACCCTCCTCATGTTTAAACTCTAATTCATGCTAAGGGTCCTCTAAGCATCTCAAAGTCCTTTGTGCAAAAGGGTCCTCTGAGCATTTTACTTCAGCAATGGTTAACTTTGGGCCATGCTACCTAGCTCATGATAGAGTAACTTGACTCTGGTCCATGGACACAAAACAAGCACTTTGCAGTTCTCCAGCATCTGGATGCACTGCTCCCAGCCTCCTATCCCCACCTTCCAGAGCAGGGATGGAGCCCAGGTGTTTTGGCTCCAAAGCCACCCCCCTGCTCACCAGTGCTCTAATAGGAAATCAGAGCTGTGCAGACAGGAAATGGTATTAACCCTTAACATGCTACTACACACAGCATGTTTGAACTTTAACACCACTTAGTGTTCCATAGATTTCACATAGTTTAAATGTAGTGTGTATCTTCTCACATTGATAGCACCATAGTTCATGATTAACACTTTGAAAAAAGGAAGGGAAGTCCAAAGAAAACTAATTCTTCTTATAACCTTGTATATTTTTCTTTTCAACAGAGAGGACTAAAATATGAAGGCTGGATATGGTGCACTGACACAAGATTTGGAAAACTGTTATCAAGTAATTTGAAAAATAGTAAAAAATTCATTTTTTAAAGTTATTTAGAAAATACAAGTTACCTTGCTATATGGAACATGTCCTTCATGCTAGGAGGGGTGTAATTATGGGCGCTTCCCTCTTTCCATGTGTAAAACTACACAAAACATTTTGATTTGACTTCTTTTTAAAACAAATGGAAGATGAAAATAAGATCAGGGTTTTTGAAATGCTTTGTTTTGATATCTAGCTAAGCAAGACTGACCCAAATCAACCTGTTCCTGGGGAAAGATTCCATTTTGATAAAATTGCATTTTCTGGTGGTAAAAACTGTTTCTCTGAGGAATTTTTGACTTGCTGCAGTCTCATGTAGACAGAGAATATTCCATTCACCTGTTTAATATAGTAGAATTAGATGTAAGCTTCCTCATTGTGTCATCACTTAGAAGGAGCATGGTGAAGCTTTCTGTGACATGGGGGTCTTATCATACATCATTTCACTGTGCTCTCAGAAGGACCATAGTCTTTTCGAGTTTTGTATGGTGTTTGTCTTATCCTTTGTTCAGAATATTTTCTCAACAACAAAGAATTAATATAGAAAAGTGTAGAAAACTGCAAGCTGTACATTACAAATATACTTAACCCATTCCCAGATATAAAACAAATTTACCTTCCTAAATACAAAGAAAATTAAACCCTTCTAGAAAGTGTGAGATGCTGCTGGCCATTTTGCAATGGTTAGGTAGGCTCCTCAGTGTTAGAAACTCATTTTTATTCAGTTTAAGGGAACATTCAAATGATCAAAATCCCAATGTCTCCACTGGGTAAGAGAGTTTGCAACAAGCTATGGAAGTGACTCAATGTGAATCTGTTCCTAGGACTAATTGCAAGGAGAATTTTTATAGTCACTGCTGTCAATCTGCTCAAGATTCACTCTGGCTAGTGATAGACATTACACATAAACTGGGTTAAATTATCAGAATTTGGTTTAACCCTGTAACAGAACAGATGTTCAGTGCACATAAACCAGTTTGAAAATGGCTGAAACCAGTTTGAGATAAACCTGGCTGAATGTTATATCAGACTTAACTGATTTGGCTCAAACTGGTTTATGCAATGTCTGTCCCAGACCCCTTGCTGGTTTAAAATAAACCAGACACCCCCAGCATCCTAGCATGCTCTCTGGGCTGAGCAGGGCTCTCTGCTCCACAGCAGGGCTGGCCCCTCCCCTCTGCCTGATTTTTCCCTACTAAGCAGGAATTATTCCTCCTCCCCTCTGCCTTACGCAGACACCTGCACTTTAGCTAGCAGACCACATGCTGGCTACAGTCTATAGTGTGGGAGACAATCAAGGCAGACAGGTTTTTTGGAGCTAATCAACAGGTAGGTTAATGTCCTTCCTTGGAAACACTGTTTGAGAAGAACTGTTTGCCTCCCCCCGCCACTCCCTGCTAAGCACAAATTCCTCCCTGCCCTTTACCTTGCTGAGGTGTCTGTGTATTAGTCAGCAGACCACATACTGCAATTGTGCTTAATCAACACCTAGCTGGTAATGTTTCCCTGTTTTCTTAATGAGGCAATAAACACTGAGATAGGGGTGATAAACACTGTTTTCAGTTGCTCCCCACCTCCCAGCTTGCTTGCCTGTCAGTTTGCTGCAGACAGTATACAGAAGTAGGGAGGAGAGTGAAAAAGCTCTGTAGCACCAACGGATCCATGCACTGTGCACACACCCTTGCCTCAGAGTACTAGCCTGGGGCTGGGGCCTGACAACACTCCTGGCCCTTGAGCAGCCAGCAGGGAAAAGCCTGGGACTGTGCAGGCACACCTCCCTAATGAGAAAGTCCTGCCAGGGCCTGGCTATGCACCCCGCCCCCTCCCCTCAGCTCAACTCTGTGCAAGGGAAAGGAGGGCTGCTCTAGCACCTCCTGGCATGTAGCCTGAGCCACTGCAGGCATGTGTCTGAATTTCCTCAGTTCAGAGGGATTGTCTGTATGGTTGGAAACTGGTTCAGACTAGCCAGGTTAGACTAACCTGCAAAGATTGAATCAGTTCAGGCTCAGGCATTTTGAATGTCTGTTCTTAGCCTCTGTGTGCAAAAGTTGACTTCAGGAGGAGCACAGGAAAAAGTTCTGATCTACGCATTATGAGACTGGTTTACTTTCTTCAAGGAGAGGTGTGTTTATAGCATTGCTGCCAGAAGGCTGAGAATCATTTAGCTGGTAGGGAGCTTTTGCTTTTTTGTCCTGCTTTTCAATAAGTAGGTCTGGAACAAAAGGAAGTTGAACAACCCCAAAGCAAAATTCTCCGTAGTACACAGTTCCAGTGCAAAATTAAATCCAAACACTGCATGATGTACAGCTGGGTGCTTGTACAGAAAGGATGTTACCCTTACCCCTACACATGCAAGTAGCAATGAAGTTGGAACAGGACTGGAACACCAGATCTAACCTTAATTAGCTCCAGCACCCTATATCACATAGCTGTGGGGATAGGTGCTGCATCCACACCTTGTGCTGCCAGTGTGGATGTCTCCAGATCTCCCTCTGCTCTTCCCAAAGACTTGAGTGTATGAGTATACACCAGGAATATCACTCATAAGAATATACCCCTATTAGCATTGCCACATCTTTGAGTCACACCACTCTTGGTTTCTGCCAGGGCTCATACCAACACATTCCTCAGTTCCAGTGAAGTGCATAAGTCCCACAGTGCTTTGACTTTAGCCAGGAGCAGGTTTTACATTCATCTGGCTAAAGTCAAAGCATTGTGCGACTACCTGCAGTGCATGACCATGGGTACTTCCAATGGTGCCTGGAACAAGTTCCAGTGCTGGGATTGAGTTGGACAGACCTTACCCCACAGTGGAAAATCCATGGTACTTTGTGACTTGTTAGGCAGGGAGTGCTTTCTAGCTGGGTCAAAGTATCACCCTACTGTCACACAGCCCTGACAGAGCTCTTCCAGATGGATACTCTTTTAAAATTGTTGGGGCTCATGTACTTACATTTCTCTTGGTCTAGAAAGGCTGTGGTACTGGCTCTTTCCCTGCACTCTCTGGAATCTCCTATAGGTCCAAGGCTCTTTGTTATTGCTTCACAGAAATGGGTCTTCCTGGCCTAAAGCCCCAGGATTAGTCCTAACTCCCAGTCTCCCAGAATCATCCTTTTCCAGAGCTTTAGTCTCACAGTGAATCTGGGTTTACAGTTTATTTCTTTAGGGGTACAGGATGGTAGTAGACACCCAGACTCTGCAGACGGTTCCAAAAAAACAATATCACTTTACTTAGCTGGCACAAGAAGTTTACAGATCTGGACAATAAAATAAAAATACCCATAGGCATTTCCATACCTCAGTTTCCTCACTACTTTTGAATGTCTTTAGGCTTAGATCATTCTTTTCCTCTGATTCATGGAATCTGATTCATGACTGCAGCTACCTACACACTGACTCCTTCACATTGAAGTGACTGGGAGCACACACCCTTTCTCTCACAACTTCTGGCACCCTCTGTTAGTTGACACCATAACGAGCCTCATCCACTGGCCAGAGTTCCTACCATGTAATCCATTCTGTAATTATCTTCCCCCAAGAAGTCCAGACATGAAAAACTTGCTTCTAGGAAGCATTAAGGTCATCAGGAAGCAATTAAAGTCTTGCTACAGTCCCACCAGTGTGTGTCTGAATGTTGCTCTGGATTTGTGGATAAGTCCATCTTTGGCCAGTTCAGCTATAAAAGGGCACCTGGACGTTTGGGTTGAGGAATCAAGGCAGCTGGATTTGATATTAGGCACATCACTCCCTTGTATATTGTTGCCTATAGAATCTGGTATGTCTTAACCTCACCAACCCTAAATGCTACCTAAGTTCAAGACGGCTTTTTGATCTGGGTAGTAGCTAGCTCATCATCTGAGCATGCATCATTTAAATGGGAAACCATCACAGTTTACCAACCCTGTTACTGACCATAGGCCAAGTGCAAGAATTTCCTGTCACCTTCTCAGCTGGCAGGCAGAAGACTGCAAACCATATCCCACATGCAAAGTGGACTTGGCCACCTGGACACAAATACAAACTCTGGGTGCTTGTGCAGAGTAATTTGCCTCTTGCTCTGCCTAGGTTTGCAGCTTGGGAATCAGGTCAGCACTGGGATCCTAGCTCTAGCTTTAATCAGCTCCTATATCCCACATCTAGAAATAGATGACAAACGTGCAACAAGTTCTGAGAGAATGCTGGGTTGTGAGTGGCTTCATCCACAATGCTATTTCCAGTTGCAAAGCCACGCATTCGTCTCATGATGTGATCTCCAGCATGGTAATGCTCAGTGGACACAGATACCTCTTAGGAACTCTGTACTGAGTATATGTCATGGGAAGTTGTTTGCAGTGCAGTTTAGCAATGTAGAGACACCTGGAACAGGAGCAAACAATGTTTAACACACCCCAGGATCTTCATTTTCCAAGAGCATTTCTGTGCCTTTCCCCTCCTAGACAGTCATGCATGCAATTACCAAGTCAGACCTCTATCTTGGAAAATACTCATGAGATTGCTGTTACTTGTCTCACGGGATATAGTACATCACAAGTGTGGGAGCATTGTGGAAAACATCCACAGTCTCTTACCTTAGATATGTTCCTCCAAGCAGTAAAAGGCAGCTGCTCAGGTTTTGTACCATAGCAACAAGGTAAGTATAGCACGATCAACTTTGTTGTCATACCCACCATATACAAACTGATTGCTCATGGTTGCACTATGCTGTGTTGACTCTAAAGCTTAGCATGCTTTGATCTGCAGTGGTTATGGGCCAACACAATTGGAACCTAGAATCCTTATCTCCCACCTTGTTCCACTTTGTAGTGTCTCTGGTTTGCGCATCCTGTGCTGAGAACTTCTGCTGTGCATCTGCCACTTTCCTGACATGAGGTAACAGGATGTTTGAGATGCTTTCTGCCCATGTTTCTGAGAAGCTTGGATGGGGATGGGGTAAGAGCTGTGTCATCTAGAGGGCATGATCTTACTGTAAAGGTAAAGGCATGTTCTCAACTCAAATTAAAATCTTGATAAAGAGATGAAGGCAGGGTCCTGTCTGCACTTAAAGGACTTTGTCAATGTAGCTGTTTTGGCCAATTTTCCAGGCAGCGATGCAGCATATTCTGGTAAAGGACTTCTTTTGCTGGTATGACTTAAACTGGTTCCATGAATGGCATAAGCTATATATGCAAAATGACTTTCTGCTTCTTTTGCTGGCATCTTTGTGTTTGTCGGGGATAGGAAAAAATCACTTTTATGTGTAGGTCATACTGAGAGTATTGCAGTTTTATCACAAGTTGGAAGTAAGACTATAAGTGGGCCTATGATTCAACTCTGTCTGCTAAGTTGTGTTAAAACTACAATAGCCTTCTCATTCCTAGGGTTTTAACTCATGTTTTCTATCTCATGCTAGCAGCAGGCTTTATTTTATTGATCTGCAGTGAAAATATGCAGTTGCCTGAGAAATCTGAAGTATGATACGCTGATAGGGAGTTTGTAGGTCTGGATGGATGAGTCCAACTGTTTGTCCATGCTTGATAGTTTTCCGGTGTTACCTTATACTTATTGGGAGCACATGCTGATCCAAGGCACCTTTCTACTGACATGTCTGCTTGTACTAACAAGACTATTTCAGAAAATAAAATCACATACCAACCAACAAAGTCACATTGATAAAGGATTTATAGTATAAATTATGTCTGAAAGATCATTCCCTTTTTATTTCAGTCTAGGCCCTGGGGGTTTAATGGACTTGCAATGCTCCTTCAGTATGATAATATGTTTTAAGATGCATCTCAACATGGAGAGCTTTTAGTGGCACTGAGGTATACCAAGACAGAATAAAAGAGTTTAATGAAACTGCATCTATCTCTTTTTACAGATGGCTACAAATGACCATGTTATATTTGGAGCATAATAATGAATAATTCATTAGTTTAATTTTAAAATACCTATTAATTCTGACACTGAATAAAAATGGCAGTATTTCTCAGCAATGAATGGTTTCCCATTGCTACACGCAGTGGCACTTTAATAACTATTAATAGCATAAAAGACATTGTTGTAATGAGAGAGCTAATGATATCTTTTGGTGGATGATCTCATTTAAGAAGTGGCCTACCTGTGGCAGTAGTTTGAGATTACTGGGCTGAGATTTTAATGGGAACTGGGTACTCAAATCATTCATGTAGCTTTGCAAATAATGCAGAAAGCAGTGACAATACCCATCCTTTCAAAAAAAAGGAAAACAGTGGTGACCAATAAATTCTTTTGTCATGAATTACAATGTGTTTCCACTAGCCTCCTGCTAAAACTGGGAAATGCTCTACTGTGGCCAGCACTCAGTGTGGTGTTCCTGACAAAATATTTTTTAGAGAATGACGAGCACTGTGCTTCTTGGCTGTTATGACTTTTCAGTACTTCTCAGAGCTTTACAAAATCTTGTCCACTTTTTATTTTTACTTGTTTTATTTGCTATGTGATGGACAGTGTCCATCTGCTCTTCTAGGGTCCCAGAAAGCATTACAAGTCAATATGGAGACTCTACCTTTGTGGTCACAACATTTTGTTTTTTTCTTATTTAGCCCAAATATTTGGCTAAGATAGCTATGTAAAGGCAAGTACTTTATCTTCACTGGCGCTTCAAACTGCACCCCTGCTAATTAATTCTCAACTAATTAAAGTTTATTAATTTTGAGCTGAAGTGTACAATATTGAACAGAGCAAGTGTCAGCATTTGAAGAAGCCCTGGTCTTGATTTGACAAATCTGGTTTTATACTGAAGAACAGCTGCTTGGAAACCCCCTCTTTCCCTCTGCTCTCAGAGGTTGTGTAATGAGAAAGTGATCCTCATTAAGCAGAGAATTAGCTTTAGCTTGCTGCATCCCATAAGAGATGTCACATCCACTGTTTTCCTTTCTATTTCTTTACTAGGCTAACACAATCATCCTTGCTACATACTGTGCAAGACTTAGGGCAGAAATCTAGTTCCTGTTGTGCACCTACATGGCAGCTTTCTCGCTGCCTAAGCTAGGAAAGAATGTGATCAGGAAGGAATGTTTCCTCCAAGCCAGATTAGCAAGGGCTATGGGTTTTTGTTTTTATCTTCTGGTGTTAAATATGAGGGCTCTCTTCTTCCTTTGGCATTTAATGCCTGTTGTTATGGATTTTGTTCAGCTATACTTTTTGTTGCTAATTCTCACTCAGGTATGCATGTACAGAGCTGCATATCTGTTCAGCCAGACTGCAGTTTACTACCTGTGCTCTGTAGCTATGTGGACACTTGTGTGCTCATGCTGCACATGGACTAGGATCACAAATGGTGCATAGGTGCCAGACACAGCAGGTATGCAGCTGGGCTGCTACTTGGATATGTAAAGTAAAATAATATTCTGCCTGTGGAGCGTATCAGATACAATTTATTGTATTTTCTTCCATAAAATATGCAACTTTCCCCCCAAACCAGGTGGGGGGATTTGGGATGTGCATTGCATGTGAAAGAGACAGATCCCTATGGGTCTGGAAATTGGTGGTGAGGGAGTGGCAGCAATAATTGCCACTGGTTCCCTGCTGCCAAATCCTTACAGATTTCAGTCAGTTAATAGAGTGTTGTGTTGCTATACATTGCTTTCAATGTCTTCACACTATTTATCCAGTTTTCTTTTCCCCTGTCAAATTCTTGCTTGATGATGATGATGATGATAACATTACACTTTCTCTAATAGCCACCTTCTTTCTTTCTTGTTGTGGTAAGCAGATTTCAATTCCCTTCTTGCTTGCATAGTTCTAAAATGCAACTCAAGGTCGTCTTGTCTTTTTTAGTCTTCCATTGCCTCTTGTGCAATTTTGTTCAGATATGGAATCAAACCTTATGTTTAATTTCCTCTAAATCTGCTATTATAATGAGTGACACATCTCCCTCCAATGTTACAATGGTCATTATGACAAGATTATGATCATTCCTAGTGTCAGCTCTTGGGAAAGTGCATGTCTTAGATATACTTATATCAGACCGCAGGCACTTCAGCATCAGGATGCAGTTTACTTGGCTGTTGAGTTTTCCACTTGGGCAAGCAATACTATTCTCTTGATGGTCCAGATGTGGATAAAATATTAGCAAGTATTAGTGCCATATTTTCTAGTCATACTCCTGCATATAATGTGAGCTCTGGTTTTTACTTACAGCTTGAAGAAAAAAATATTCTTAACTTCCAAGACAGGTAAGTAACTAATCCAGCACACTGGGTCTGGGGTTGCACACCAGGTCCCACCCCACGTCAGATCCACACGCTGCATCCGGCCATGGCCTGACCCTGTTTGTCAGCCTGACATGGCAGGACTGAGGCCATGCCAGATCTGGGGCCATGTGCTGGGTTTGGCCGTGGCCTGGCCCCATATGCTGGCGCAATCAGGCATGTCAGGTTTAAGGGTGTGCACTGAATCTGAGCCTGCAGGCTGGGTCCAGCCACAGCTGGACCCTGAACAGTGGCCTTATCCAGTGTGCTGGGTCCACAGCCTGACCATGCATGTCAGCTAAAGTTGGTATGCAGGGCTATGCTGTCTGGCTGGGGGCTGCCCACGGGTCCAGAACTTTGGCAGCAGAGGACTGGCGGCAGTGTTAATAACTGTGGTTCCCAGATGTTGATCCTACTCCTGTCAATATAATAGTACATGAACAAGTGATAGAAATGGATTTGCTCCTACTCAGAGAAGATGTTGAAGGAGCAGTGCTAACCTTATTGGTTATATGTGAAAAAGTATTATTATGCATCCTCCTTGACACAAGTGGAAATATTATATGCAGAAGAATAAACAGATTTCAGATTAGATGAAATGCAGCAAATAATCAAGAATAGATATCATGCCTGCAGAGACACTGAGAAATGGAGGAGCTGCCACAATTGACAAATATCACAAAATATGGAATATGATCTGGCAATCAGGGACACGGCCAATCCTATTGACATGAAATATAATGATCCCAGCCCTTATGAAAGGAGACCTTGGACACTGAGAATCTGTTGAACCATCAACCTTATTGGTTATATGTGAAAAAGTATTATTATGCGTCCTCCTTGACACAAGTGGAAATATTATATGCAGAAGAATAAACAGATTTCAGATTAGATGAAATGCAGCATAACAGATCTTCAACCTCAGAATGCCAGGTGAAAAATACATAGAAACTACATCACAACTTCACGGCTTCAGTAAAGCATTTCTTGGAGTTCAGCAAGGAACATTTATGGGTTGTGATGAAAAAGCCCAACATCAGCAAAAGAACAATGGCAATTAATAAAGCTTTCTTGTAACAACATAGCGTACAGACTTTGCAGGAAACACACTGAAGTACATATGTAACTTTAAACTCTTTAGAAGAGGGTGGGAGACATGCTGCTTGGGAGTCTGTGTCATCTGTTCTGTTTTGACTATTACATCTGTCTGCTCCTATGCAACTTTAAAGTTGAACAAAGATTTAAAGTTATAGCAGTGGATAGACACAAACATCATACCCAAGTATAATTTACTGTAGATAGAACAATTATGTTTATCTACACCCATATGTAATTTCTTCTTTACATCAGTTGGGTTTAGACAGGGATGTCTCCCTTCATTGTGTCTGTTCAACCTTTTCCTAAATATATTATTTCAGACTCTCTCAGAGACTTTGAAGGGATAGTATAAGATGACAATAGATTGATCAGACACCTCCACTTTGCATACAATCTCACTTTGGTAAGAGGATCAGGGTGAGAACTAGGAATTCTAACAAGGGAAGGGGATGCTCAAGTTCCTTTGTAATGGAAATCAGCCCAGAGATGAGAAGGATGACAACAATGGGAGATTCTGATACTCGACAAGTTATTGACATTAAAGCTTGGAAACTCAAACAGCCAGGTGCATTCTTGGAGCTATGATCACAAAAGATGGAAAATCTTAAACAGAAATCAAGAGAAGAATGACCCCAAGATAATGGCACTCAATCCTCAATAGAATTTGGAAAGACAGGAGCATCTCAAGTGCATCCAAGGTAAAATTTGTTAGAATAACTTTGTTCTCAATGGCCCTGTTTGGATGTGAAACTTGGATGATAAGAGCAGTAAGAGAACAGAACGTTCTGTTAGCAGAGCTCTTAGTAGAGTTCAGATCTTTGAATTCAGATGTCTTTGGAGAACTCGATGGATACTCCTGTGCATATAGTACATTGAATAAGAGAAGTCAGAGCAATCATAGAATCATAGAAGTAGGGTCGGAAGGGACCTTGTAGATCTTCAAGTCCGACCCCCTGCCTGGGCAGGAAGAAAACTGGGCTCAAATGACCCCAGCCAGGTAGGCATCAAGCCGCTTCTTAAAGACCCCCAGGGTAGGAGCCAGCACCACTTCCCTCGGAAGTTGGTTCCAGATCCTAGCCGCCCTGACTGTGAAGTAGTTTTTACAGATGTCTAATCTAAACCTACTCTCCAACAACTTGTGGCCGTTATTTCTTGTTATCCTGGGGGGCGCTAGGGGAAACAAGGTCTCCCACAAACCCTTCTGGTCTCCCCTAGTGAGTTTATAGACGGTCACCAGGTCCCCCCTCAGCCTTCTCTTGTGAAGGCTGAACAGGTTCAGGTCCTGTAGTCTCTCATTGTAGGGTCTGCCCTGCTGTCCCCGGATCATGCGGGTGGCCCTCCTCTGGACCCTCTCAATGTTGTCCACATCCCTCTTGAAGTGGGGTGCCCAGAACTGGACACAGTACTCCAGCTGTGGCCTGACCAGTGTTGCGTAGAGGGGGAGGATCACCTCCTTGGCCCTACTTGAGATGCACCTGTGGATGCACGATAAGGTCCGGTTAGCCCTGTTAACCGTGACCTCGCATTGTTGGCCCATGTTCATCTTGGAGTCAATGATGAATCCAAGATCCCTTTCTGCCTCCGTGCTCTCAAGAAGGGAGTTTCCCATCTTATGAGTGTGCGGCTGGTTACTACTGCCCAAGTGCAGCACCCTGCACTTGTCCGTATTGAAACACATCCTGTTTTTGTTAGCCCACCCCTGCAACCTATGCAGGTCTTTCTGCAGTCTTTCCCTCCCTGCTAACATGCCCACCTCACTCCAAATTTTGGTATCATCAGCAAATTTGAACAGGTTGCTTTTCACCCCATCGTCCAAATCGCTGATAAAGAAATTGAACAGTGCGGGCCCAAAGACCGAGCCCTGGGGGACTCCGCTGCCCACTTCCCCCCAGGTTGAATATGACCCATCCACCACCACCCTCTGAGTACGACCCTTCAGTCAATTTGCAATCCATCTGACTGTGTAGGCATCAATGCCACAGTCACCTAGTTTTTTAATGAGGATGGGGTGGGAGACAGTGTCAAAGGCCTTGCTGAAGTCCAGAAAGACTATATCCATGGCGACACCTGCATCCAATGCTTTTGTGACCTGATCGTAAAAGGCAGTCAGGTTGGTCTGACATGACCTGCCCTTAATGAAAGTGTGCTGGTTGCCCTTGAGTAACATCTCCGATGCCGGCCCGTCACAGATGTGCTCCTTGATGATCTTCTTAAAGAGTTTCCCCAGGATTGAGGTAAGACTGACAGGCCTATAGTTGCCCGGGTCCTCCCTCCTCCCTTTCTTAAAGATGGGGACCACATTGGCTATCTTCCAAACATCTGGCACCCGGCCCGAGTACCACGAGCACTCATAAAGCCGTGCCAAAGGCCCAGCAATAATCCCTGCTAGCTCCCTCAACACTCTAGGGTGGAGAGCATCTGGACTTGCTGATTTGAACACATCCAGCCCCTCCAGAAGTACTCTAACCTGGTCCTCCTTAACCTTAGGTCTTGAGGCGTTCCCCTCGAGTCCATCTTGAATCATGGTTGGGGAGTCCTGGTCCCTGCACAAGAAAATGGAGGTGAAGAATTTGTTAAAGAGGTCTGCCTTCTCCTCTGGCGTGACCACCAGATTGCCCAGCGTATCTTGCAGGGGCCCCACATTTCCCGGTGCCTTCTTCATCCTCTCTATATATTTGAAAAAGGACTTTTTATTATGTTTGATCTTGGACGCTAGTCCTAGCTCTATGTCTGCCTTAGCTTTCCTAACAGCCCCCCTACAGGCCTGAGCAGTGGAGGTATACTCTTTTTTGGAGAACGCCCCCCCCCCCCCCTTCTACCAGGTGTACACTGCTTTTTTGGCAACCAAGCATTCCCAGACATCCTTGGTGAGCCAGGGAGGCTTTTGGGCACTCTTGGCCCCCTTGCTTCTTGTTGGGATCATCACCCCTTGGGCCCTGAGTATCGTCTCCTTAAGGAACGACCACTCATCTTGGTTGTATTGCATGACTCTTTACTAGAAGCAGCAAGAAGACTGGCAATCAGGGTGATAGCCAATCCTGGGTGCAAGACCTATAGTGATTTCAAACCTCAAGAAAGGGAACAGTTCTATCAGAATCAAATTATACCTAAGATATTCCAATATACCTTTAGTGTCCGTCCACACCTATATCGGTTTAAGTGGAGTTAACTGCTATAACTTTACATTTGTTTCATTCAAGTTTAAAGTTACATAGGAGCTGGAGTGGTTTGGCTAAGTGTCCAGAGCAACAGGTCTAGCAAATACAAAGGAACAAGTGAAGGTCAAAGGAAACAAAATCAATCAGAAAGACTTGCCATAGAAATATCACCACTTGGGTGGGAAAACCACAGACCCAGCTTTTCCATGCTGCTATAGGCTATGGAAATTGGACAGAAGTTGCAATCAGAGTCTCAAAATGGCACTTCAACAATAAATTCAGTCACAGAACAAGGAAGGAAGGAATACTTTTGAAAATCTAGTTGCAGGTCCTACTGTCCTAGACTCTGTATCTGTGGCTGTACAGGGCCTAGGATAGTAGGTTACTGATTAGGACTGTAGGTACCACCCCAGTATAAAGAATCATAGACAAACAATAGGATTAATACAACTCTGAACCCTTTATAAGCTGCTTTGCAGGGAGCAACCTTAATGCCCGTGTAACCAGGCAGCTAGGAAAAATGATACATGGACATGCATGTGGTCCAGAATGGAACAAATGTCTTCTTGGGACTAGACCCAAAGGCCAAGGATTGTACAGTGGAATAAAACAATGGTTTAGTTTTTCTTTGTGCTCTCCCACATACATCCTGTGAAATGCATGGTGAGAGAGACATTTTTCCTTCCTTCCTTCCTTCCTTCCTTCCTTCCTTCCTTCCTTCCTTCCTCTAATTCATCAGTTTTGCATAAATGCTAGGCATGTACTTTTCAATTTGTTTATTAGTCTTTCATTATGTAGAGTGCTCTGGCAACTGTTTACACTGAACTGCAAAATGCTTAATGAGCTCTGAAAAAGTTTTAACTGATTAAGGACCATTTCCAAGCAGACACAGGCATGTGGATGCATTTGTAGCCAACTTTTCCACACCACAGGAGTTTGACATGAATCTATTCCTAGTTAGGAATAGATCCTAAAGCTCCTAAAGCTCCTCCAACCCACAGACCACTATCCCATGCTCCTTATTCATGTGGGCACCAATGACATGGCTCGGAGCGCTCCCAGCTGAGTCATGAGGCGCTACAGGGATTTGGGAGTGGGGCTAAAGGGTCTGGGGGCACAGGTGGTGTTCTCGTCGATCCTCCCAGTCTCAGGCTATGGGCTGAGGAGGGAGAGGAGGATCCACATGGTCAACCAAAGACTGTGGTGCTGGTGTCATTGGGAAGGCTTTGGCTTTCATGACCACAGCCTGCTCTTTGGTGAGAGAGGCAGCGAGCTGCTGGGAAGAGATGGCCTCCACCTCTCTCCCCTAGGGAGGAGGCTCTTCTCAGCCAGACTGGCTGACCTGCTCCACCAGGCTTTAAACTAAGCCCACTGGGGGACGGGGGGACTACCGCCACTGCTGGCCCACTGAGCAATCCTTGCAAAGCCAGCAGTTCAAGGCACTTAAGGGAGCCCACCCCTGCCCCAGCCCTGGTAAAATCTGTGGGCAAGGAAGGGGCCTCCCAGGGGACACTTGCCTGCCTGTACACAAATGCCAGGAGCTTGGGAAATAAGCAGGAGGAGCTCATCCTCCTGCTCAGTGCAAACAATTACGATGTCATAGGGATAACGGAGACCTGGTGGGACTCCACCCATGACTGGACCACGGGTATAGATGGCTATACCTTGTACAGGAGGGATCATGTAGATAAAAGGGGCGGGGGTATAGCTCTCTATGTTAAGGAAAGCTACACGTCCCTGCAAGCCGATATTGGCGACCAGGGTGGACGACTGGAGACCCTCTGGGTTAAAATCTGTGGGGAACACGGCACAGGGGACACAATGGTGGGAGTCTGCTACAGACCTCCCACCCAAAGTCCTGAGCTTGACCAGGAGTTTGCCCAGGAACTGGCTGAGGCAGCATGCTCCAGGACCATGGTTGTCATGGGTGACTTCAATTACCCAGACATCTCGTGGGAGGATCGCTCAGCAAAATCTGAGTGGTCGCAAAGCTTCCTCTCATGCGTGGATGACCTCTACCTGACTCAAGAAGTCTATGGGCCAACGAGAGGCAAAGCTCTGCTTGACCTGGTACTGGCTACTGGGGATGACCTAGTCGGCGACCTAGTGATCGATGGGAAGCTGGGTGACAGCAACCATAAGCTGATCACCTTCACCATCCGCCAAAAAGCTGGCAAGTCAGTCAGCAACACAGAAGTCCTTGACTTCAGGAAAGCCGACTTTGACAAGCTCAGGAGGCTTGTCAGTGAGGCCCTAAGGGACCGTGACCACAGGGAGAGGGGAGTTCAAGAAGAGTGGTTGCTCCTCAAGGGAGAGATCCTCAATGCACAAACTCAGTCTATTCCATCTCGGAGGAAAGGCAGCAAGAGGGCACAGCAGCCCCCATGGCTCTCCAGGGACCTAGCAGACCTCCTGAGGCTAAAAAGAAAGGCCTACAAAGGATGGAGGATGGGAGTCATCTCCAAGGAGGATTATTCTGCACTGGTCCGGTCCTGTAGGGAGCATACCAGGAAAGCCAAGGCTGCAACTGAACTCCAACTAGCTTCGAGCATCAAGGACAATAAAAAGTCCTTTTTCAGATATGTGGGGAGCCGGAGGAAAAGCAGGGGCAACACTGGACCCCTGTTGAACCAGATGGGGCAACTGACAACTGACGCCCAGGAAAAAGCCAACCTATTAAATAGGTACTTTGCGTCAGTCTTTCATCAGTCCCATGGGACGCCCATGCCCGCTACAGGACAGGGAAGTCCGGGTGAGGGTGATCCCCTGCCCTCCATTAATGCTGACTTCATGAAGGAACACCTTGAGAAGCTGGATACCTTCCAGTCAGCCGGCCCTGACAATCTTCACCCCAGGGTACTCAAGGAGCTGGCGAGCATCATAGCCCAGCCTCTAGCACGGATCTTTGAAAACTCTTGGCGCTCTGGTGTAGTGCCTGAAGACTGGAAGAAGGCCAATGTGGTGCCTATCTTCAAGAAAGGGAGGAAAGTGGATCCGGCTGACTTTAGGCTCATTAGCCTGACTTCTATCCCGGGGAAGATCTTAGAAAAGTTTATTAAAGAGGCCATCCTTAATGGGCTGGCTGATGCCAACATCTTAAGGGATAGCCAGCACGGGTTTGTTGCGGGTAGGTCTTGCTTGACCAATCTCATTTCCTTCTACGACCAGGTCACCTATCACCTGGACAAGGGAGAAGAGATTGATGTCATATATTTTGACTTCAAAAAAGCCTTCAATCTGGTTTCCCATGATCACCTCTTGGAGAAACTGGCCAATTGTCGCCTTGGGTCCTCCACGATCCACTGGCTGGAAAATTGGCTCCGTGGTCGGACCCAGAGGGTAGTAATTGATGGAAGTCACTCATCGTGGTGTCCTGTGACCAGTGGGGTCCCCCAAGGCTCTGTCCTTGGACCCATACTGTTCAACATCTTCATTAATGATGTGGACACTGGAGTCAGAAGCGACTGGCCAAGTTCGCCAATGACACCAGACTTTGGGGCAAAGCATGCACACCAGAAGACAGGCAGGTGATCCAGGCTGACCTGGACAGGCTTAGCAAGTGGACGGATGAGAATCTGATGGTGTTCAACGCTGATAAATGCAAGGTTCTCCACCTTGGGAAGAAAAACCCTCAGCATCCTTATAGGCTTGGCAGTGCTATGTTGGCTAGCACTACGGAAGAAAGAGACTTGGGGGTCATCATTGACCACAAGATGAACATGAGCCTGCAGTGCGATGCTGCGGCTAGTAAAGCGAGCAAAACACTGGCTTGCATCCATAGATGCTTCTCAAGCAAATCCCGGGACGTCGTTCTCCCCTTGTACTCGGCCTTAGTGAGGCCGCAGCTGGATTACTGCGTCCAGTTTTGGGCTCTACAATTCAAAAAGGATGTGGAGAAGCTTGAGAGAGTCCAGAGAAGAGCCATGCGCATGATCAGAGGTCAGGGAAGCAGACCCTATGATGACAGGCTGAGAGCCCTGGGGCTCTTTAGCCTGGAAAAGCGCAGGCTCAGGGGTGATCTGATGGCCACCTACAAGTTTATCAGGGGTGACCACCAGTATCTGGGGGAATGTTTGTTCACCAGAGCGCCCCAAGGGATGACGACTAGGTCGAATGGTCATAAACTACTACAAGACCATTTCAGGCTGGACATAAGGAAGAATTTCTTTACTGTCCGAGCCCCCAAGGTCTGGAAAAGCCTGCCACCGGAGGTGGTTCAAGCGCCTACATTGAACACCTTCAAGAGCAAACGGGATGCTTATCTTGCTGGGATCCTATGACCCCAGCTGACTTCCTGCCCTTTGGGCAGGGGGCTGGACTCGATGATCTTCCGAGGTCCCTTCCAGCCCTAATGTCTATGAAATCTATGAAATCTAGGCATCATGGTCTTCTTGTGTCCTGCCAGTATGTTCACACTGGGGCCCAGAAACAGGCACAGACTATTACTCAATCTGTAGCCTTAGCAAGGTCCTCATTTGGTGCCTGGTTCCTATATAGGAGGTCAGGTCAGCAGGCGTTCTTCAGTCTGAAAGTTTCTTCTACGTTTGCATAAGGTTTTTGCATCGCTAGAGTATCCCTATTTTTGTATTTTAACTTGATTCTTACCAACCCCTTGTCATCAAAAGGAGTCATAATAGTACCTACTTTATTAAATATGCAGTTTATATAATAGGCTTTCTTTTAAAAATATTTTAGTAAAGTTGAGAAACTTGAACAAAAAATAAGGTAACATTTGCAGTAATTTCTTTTTTTCAATTTAAGTAACAGATGGCCATTTTTTCACAAGTTAAATTGTTGCTTCAAATGGCAAATGTAGATTTATATACTCTCTGGATTGAGTAGTAGGTATGGAAAGAAATTCATGGCTTTGTTCATGGAAAGGAGGCTTAAGGTACCAGATTGGGAATGAAGAGACCTGGGTGCAGCTCCTGACTCTGCCACAGGCTCCTTGTGTGACCTTGGGAAATAACGTGATATCACTGCGCATCCAGGAGAGCAGGAGATATAACTACTTTCTTTGAAAGGTTGCAGGAGATTGCTGCGCTGTTGCCAGGAGTACAACTCTCCTGACTAGCTTAGAATGGGTGGGGACCATCTTCTCTAATCTTAGAAAGGCTTGGGCTCCTCATAATGGCAGAGTTATATGATGGCGAGAATCATGCCTAGCTGTTGATTGGTGAGACCCACGAACAGTATGGCCCACTGATTGTCCCAGTCACCCTGGAAGAGCTTACACTACATCTCAAGGAAGACCTTAAAAGGGAACACTGCACGTCAGAGGGGAAACATTACTTTTCAAACAAAAGATGTGATATTTAATTAATACCATTTAGGAGATTAAAATGAGTGAAAATGAGCATGGGCTGAAAAAATGCTATTCTGATAATGTTCTGCTTCTGTAAATAGGCATGATTTATGTTCAACAACACAGCTGACAGGAAACTTCCAATGAAAACTGATGGGAAATAGGCATCTAAGTGTCATTTTTTGTCAAAAAATTTAGCCTACTGTGGGCATGTCTACTTGTAATACCTGTAATAACAGGTACTAACTTAATGCACTGTAATTGGCATTATTGCATAGTAGCACCGGCACATCTTTAGGTGACACTGACGAACAGTAAACTATTTCTACTGCACATTAGTGCGTTAGCACGGCTTTTGCCATGACGCGCTAATGCGCAGTAGAATTAGTCTACTGTGCTTTTAGCATCTCGTGTAGATGCTCCCTATGCATAGCAAATGCCACCTGTAGACCTTTGGAGATTTAATACATTTAAGACAGAGTGGATCTGAGAGAGACTCCAGGTTGAGACAGCCTTTTAGCAGTTTGCTTGATGAAGTTCTAATGCAGCTGAACTGACTGTGGAGTCTTCACATTGACTGCAATGGATGCTGGATCAAGTCCTAAATGCCTCTCACAAAACGGCTCAGGCATAGCCCAACCTCATAGTAACTGCTTTCTGACAGTATCTGCTTTTTGTATCTTGACCTCCCTAACATTGCTAATACCGTAGAGATTGTGCCTGGAAAGAATTTGCTCTCTTCCCTTTCACAGGGCCTCCTGTAACAGCTCTGTGCATGGCTACTGCTCTGATGCTGATTCATACTGGTGAGGTGCCCCAATTCAACAGCAAAATATCTGCCAAAAATACCAAGTGCAAAAAGTTCGTTTTAACTCCACCAAGGAGTGAGATTTGTCCTTCTGCTTCACAAGGGAATGGCCCCTGAGTGGTAGTGGAGTATGAAGCTGAAGGTACAAGGTTGTTGGTGCTACCTTCTTGTGGTAAATGACTTGTAGAATAATCTCACCCCAGAGTACTATGTGAACTATAGACAATGCTAGGAAGACAAACAGAGACTCAGAACTGCAAAAGAAAGAATAGTTTCTCTTAGCTTGCTCTTGAGAAGGAGCATTATAGTGATGGTAATCATCCTTGGCTGTCTTCATTACTAGACATCAAAGTGCTTTCCAGAGGAGATAAGGATCCTAATACCCATTTTATAAAGAGAGAGTGAGGGGAAGGGACTTGTTCAAGGCCACCCGGTAAGTCAATAGAAGAGGCAGAACTACAATCCAGGTTTCTCAGAGGACCAGTCAAGTGGTCCACCTGCTAGGTCACACTGCACAGAGTGTTTTGAGCCAGTGGCTCTCAATTTTTTTAGACTAAAAGTTTCCCTCAGAAAACTGCAGGTCTTTGCATTCACTCATATTTTGACTAAAGAGAAAATTACTCTGTTACAAAGAACTGAGAGAGACCACAGCAGATCAGAGTGGTTTTGATAAATGGATTCCTATTTTGAAAACTCGGGGTTTATCCTGTCAATCATGTGTATGTGTTTAAACACCTGACAGTGCTAATATTGTGTGGCAGCTCATAGCACCCCAGGGTGCCAGGGTACTCTCCTCGAGAATCACTGATTTAAATGAATACATGCTCTTTGTCTCTTCCTAGTCTCATCCTCCATTGCCCCATCACAGCGGTTATCCCTTTCAAATGCAGTTAGCAGGGACATATTCACCTGTGTATCTCCTAGCTCCAACCAGCCAAATATTGTGAGATCAACTTAAAATTAATGAGATTTCAAAAAATAATACATGTGAGGGTTTTTTTGGGTTTTTTTTTTTTTTTGGCACTCTGGTGTTTAAGAATTGAAGGGTCCCATTTATATGCCTGTCTCTATATCTGTTAAAATGAAAACTGAGATTCTCACATGATCATGTGTTTTCAGGAGCTGGAGCTTTCAGAAAGAAGCATGACAAGTCCTGATGAATTCATGAAGGGTGGCAACACTGAGACACTACTTATCTGTCAGCAAAGCCTGCCACACACAGAAGCTATATTTTAGGAATGCACCTTAAGAATGAAGCCCACATGCTGTAGTTAGGTGCAGCACAAGTCTTCCAACTTCACCTTGACAAAAGCTCTTTGAAGCTAATGAAAAGACTCCAAATGACTTTAGTAGGCTTCGGACAAAGACCTCATTTTCTCAAATATGACTGTACAACAGGGGTAGGCAACGTTTTTTGGCCAGAGTGCCGAAAAAACCATGTCTACCTTGGAAGGTGCTGGAGTGCCAGCATGCCAGAAAAACAAAATTGAGGGCGGGGGGTGTGGGGGTGGGTAGGGGGTACATGGCAGGATGCACTGCATATTAGTATGTTTAATAATCATAGATGTTGCCTTTGTTGTTGTGTATTCCATTTTTGTTGAGCATGTTGGAATGAGAGAGAGAGAAAAAAAGAGACAAATAAGAGAAATAGAAGAGAGAGAGAGAACCAGACACACACAATGCACACAGAGAACCACATGCACAAACACAGAGAACCAGAACACACCCAGAACAGACACATGCACACACAGACACACAGAACCAGACAGAGACAGACAAACACACAGAACCAGATGCGCAGGCGCACGGAGCCAGGCTCCTGGGCCACTGGACAAAGTCTGACCCAGCAATGCCCTGGTCCCACCAAAGCCCCTGTGCTTCCCCGGGGAGCCAGCCCCCAGGCTGCAGCACAACTGGCTGAGGCCGAGGCCTGGAGCCTGCCCATCAGCCCAACCACACACCCACCCCGCACAGCTAAGCCTGCAAAAGGTGAGGTGCTCCTGGGAAGGGGCAGTGCCAGCCTCATCCTGGTGGGGGGCTGGGCTGGGGCTGGGCTCAAAGCAGGTGGGAGTCAGGCAGGCTCAGCTGTAAGCCCTGCTGCAAGTAGCCTGGGCTCTGTGGTTGTCAGCAGCTACCAGAGCCTGGGCTGGCTGCAGCCAGGAGGTTGCAAACAGCTGCTCTAGGCTCTGGCATCAGCTCCATACTGGTGGGTGCACACGCATCTTGGAGCGGATGGTGGGGATAGGGCCTGAGGAAGCACAGCCCTCCCGCTGTGCACTCTGAGGTGCATATGCAGTTGCTGCCAGCATTGAGCTGATGCCAGGGCTGTGGAGCCCGGCGCAGCTGTTTGCAGCCTGCCCACTGCCAGCCTGCTGCCTGCTGCAGCTGCTCAATGCCCAGGCTGGCTACAAATAGCTGCGCCAGGCTCCAGAGCTGTGC
Source organism: Alligator mississippiensis (assembly GCF_030867095.1). Taxonomy (NCBI): domain Eukaryota; kingdom Metazoa; phylum Chordata; order Crocodylia; family Alligatoridae; genus Alligator; species Alligator mississippiensis. The sequence goes on from NC_081826.1 coordinate 150,547,170, forward strand.
CAGCAGTGGGGGAGAGGTCAGGGTTGTGCTGCCTCAGGCCACTCCCCCACTGTCCACTCCGAGGTGCGTGTGTACCCGCCAATATGGAGCTAATGCTGGAGCCCGGAGCAGATGTTTGCAGCCTCCTGGCTGCAACTGGTCCAGGCTCTGGGTAGCCGCCGCTAACCATAGAGCCTACTCTGCTTGCAGCAGGGCTTGCAGCTGCTCAGCCACCTGCTGGGAGCAGCTCAGGCTTCGTGGCTGGCAGCAGCTGACTAGAGCCCAGGCTGGTGGTGGTGTGTCGAGCCAAATGGCCTCATGTGACCCCTGGTGAATAACCTCAGATTTTGGTTCCATACTTGTGAGGCAAAGATGATGTAGCCAGGCCTTTTTTCCTGCTGTATCCATGTGGTAACCTTACCATAATCCATGTCTGGCGCCTGTGCTCTCCAGTACACCAACCTGCTCAGGGTAGGCTGCTTCCTATACCAGAAGCAGCACAAGCATGTTCATGCAGTGTTTTTGGATAGGTTAATTAGTACTGCTGAGTGATGGTTCCATTTAGCCCTCTCCTACAGTAATTAATCAGCTTGTATGGATCTGGCTACAGCACCTGCAGTTTAGGAGGCAGTTTGTCCACAGATACAGAATGTACCTGAGGGCAGAAATGGCCTTCCTGGGTGGGCAATGTGCTATTCAAGCATCTCTCCCATCTTGTACGCTGAAGCAGTTGGATTTGTAGCCTGAAAAAAACAGAAGCTGAAGTGTCACCATGCAAACAAAACCTTTTATGACATTTGCAAAGAGGTTTGCACAGCATGGAATGGTTTGGGGTGAACAAACAAGATTAATTCCAGAACATATGCCTGGTGCATTGAGAAGTGGTCAGCGTTCAGCACAGTAGTGGGAGAATATTTTTTCTTCCTCCTCCTCTCCAATTTACTGTCTTTCCTTTTTTTTGTCTAACGTGGCTGTTGCCATAGAGTTGTAGCCTGCCGGCTTCTTGCCGTGGGTGTCTTGGAGGGCGCTAATTAGACTCAAGCAGTAAAGATACAGAATAGCTTTGGTGCATAGGGACAGGGGAAGAGATTACACATTTTATGGTATAAAGCAAGACTTTCTGTGAGTATGTAAGATCTGTCATCTGAGCAAACTTTGTGCAAGACAAGGTTCAGATGATGCAAAGGGGCTGATTCAGTGATCCTCAGTTGTGTAAAGTGAAGCATCTTGCTCTGTGTGATAAGGTGAAATTTAGCGTGAGAATGACTGCTTGACCCAGAGATTGCTCTGGCACCATGGCTGTGTCCTCAATTTGTTTGGTTCTGGCTTTGAGGGGAATGAAGAGCTAGCTTGGACTACCAGCTGCTTGCAGGGGGGATGCCCAGGTGTTAGGATCCTTGTCAAGAAGTAACATTCTCTTTCTCAAGGTCCTTAATTCCCCTTCTCATAGCAGTATCTGAGCTCTTTGCCATCATTAAGGGACTCCTCTTCCCCAAAGGAGGAGGCTTTGAGTACTTTGGCTTTGAGGAACTGAGCCTTTGAGCAATCTGTTGAACACAGTATGGGCAGTCTGCAGCCCACCCAGAAACTGAACCCAGCCTCCTCCATGCTAGCTCTATGACACAGTCTGTTAGACTGTCCTTCTGATGCTGGCATAGCCTTGTGTGATATCACTTCACAGGCTCTTCAGCAAGGAAAATGAAAGGAGGGTGTGCAATTTGTGACACAAAGAAATAAGGAGAGCATAGGAGGGAACAAAATCTGAGACATTGGAAAAACAGCAACAAGCAGAATTTCGTGTTCTGCGCTGGATTAGAAGCTCTGTGTTCCAACAGACCTGAAACACCACAGCTATGGCTGGTAAAGAAAGGACATCAGAGAAACATGAAGAGTTAAGAGCATGATGTCTGTCTGTCAAAACCTGGGAGAGTTACCTCCTGGGTGTCTAAGAGGAGAAAAATGAGAGAGACTGGGAGCATCTACATATGCCCCTGACTGCGCATTTGGTACTGGACAGTCATTTAGTACTTGCTTTAGCAAGTACTGAATGGCTGATCAGTAACTGTTGTTACTGCGCAGTCCCGGCAGCGCGTGGTTATTTTTAGATGTTATGTCACCGAAGTGAGCTACAGCAATGTAGCTCATTGCTATGGTGATGTAGCGTTGGCGTCAAAGTTTGTGCCCACTGATGTTATGTTGCTGCAGCTCATCATTACAGCGTCGTTGGACGGTCTCGTGTAGACACCCACTGAAAACAAAGGAGACTGAACAAGAGAGTCTCCACTAAGTATTACTGCTCTGTTTGTTTTCTTTTCTCTCAGGGTTTCGTGTCTCCCTCTGACCTCCAAAATAATTTTCTCAGTGCTAGGAAATGACTCACGATAAAGCAGATTTAACCTCATTGGACTGCGAGGTTCACAGTCACTCATCTGGCCTGTTTTAGTGGATGCAAAACATGGAATCATAAAATCATAGAATAGTAGGACCGGAAGGGACCTGTAAGATCATCAAGTCTGGTCCCCTGCCAGAGGGCAGGAGGTAGTTGGGTTCAAACAAGCTCAACAAGGTGCCTGTCCAGCTTCCTCTTGAACACCTCCAGGGATGGTGACTGCACCACCTCTGCTGGGAGCATGTTTCAGATTCTAGATACTTATGGAAAATAAGTTTTTCCTTATGTCCAGCCTAAATTTTTTCTCAACTAGCTTGTGCCCATTGCACCTCATCCTCCCAAGGGGTGCCTTTCTGAAGAGTTGTTCCCCTAGATCTTGGTGCTCACCCCTGACATACTTGTAGGCAGCTATCAAGTCACGTTTTAGTCTTCTCTTACTCAGACTGAACAAACCCAGTTCCTGGAGTCTCTCTTCTTAGGGCCTGTTCTCCAGGCCCCTGATCATATGGGTGGCCCTTCTCTGTATCCTTTCGAGCTTATCCACATCCTTCTTGAAGCGCGGTGTCACCCAGGGGACCACCACTCATTGTATAGTTATGATGAGGGTTCTTCCTACCCAGATGAAGGACCTGGCACTTGTCTCTATTGAACCTCATCTATTGGTTGTGCCCATAGGACCAGCCTGTCAAGGTCACTCTGGATCCTTACCCTGTCCTCAGATATGCTGGCTTTTCACCGCAGCTTGGTGTTGTTTGTAAACTTAATCATTGTGCTTTCCACTCTCTCATCTAAGTAATTGATAAAGATGTGAAAGAGCATGGGCCCAAACACCAATCCCTGGGGGACACCACTGGAGACAGCCCTCCAGGATGAGGCCATCCCATCGATTACAACTCTTTAGGATCAGCCTCTGAGTCAGTTGCCCACCCACCTCACTGTAGACCAGTCCAGGCCTGTACCCTCCAACTTAATTAAAAGAATCTTGTAACTTAATACCCTGCCAGTTACAAGCTTGTGGTTGATAGCCTCCTTGACAATTTTTTCTAAGATTTTTCCCAGGACCAATGTCAGACTGAGACCAGTCTACAGTTGGCAGGGTTGTCCCTCTTCCCTTTCTTAAAGATAACTACCATGTTAGCCCTCTTCCAGTCATTCGGGACCACTCCTGAGTTCCGTGATTCTTTGAACAGCCTTGCCAGAGGCACCGCTATGAGGTCGGCCAGTTCTTTCAGGACTCTCAGATGCAAGTCATCTGGCCCAGCAGACTTGAAAATGTCCAAATGTTCTAAGAGTACTTTCTCCTGTTCAGGACTGATTTTATGTTGACTGATGTCTTCCCTGTATTCTTTTGGACTCTGGGCAGGTGATGAGTTCCCGTCTGATTTCAAGAATACTGATGCAAACTAAGTATTTAGGAACTCTGCCTTTCCATGGAGATTAACTACAGGCTGCCCTTCCGTCTTCAGTAGGGGTCCGACAGTGGAGCTTGATTTTTTCTTGCTCCCTATGTACCTATAGCATGACTTTTTGTTGTCTTTTAATTCAGTTGCCTTCTTGATCTCTATGCTTGCTTTGGTTTTTCTTGTCTCATACCTACAGACCAAGGCTGTATGAGTATACTCCTCTCTGGATGTTGAGCTGTTTTTCCATTGCACGTGCACTTCTTTTTTCTTTTTGAGAAGTTCTCTAATGTCCCTGTTGAGCCAAGCATGTCTCCTGGCCCCTTTCCCTCTTTTTGACCATGTGGGGATGACCTCTTTTTGAGCAGTAAGAATTGCCTCCTTAAGGAAGCACCACCATTCCTAGACTCCCAAATTGTTCAGCCACTTGTTGCAAAGGGCCTTTCTAACTAAACTCCTGAATTTACCAAAGCCTGCCCTTCTGAAGTCTAGGGCTTCTGTTATGCTGGCAGAATTCCCAGCCTTTTGGTAGATGGTGAATCTGATCAGACCGTGATCACTGTTGCCTAGAGTACCTCCAATCTTCAGGTCGCCTACCATGTCTTCTCCTTTGGTCAGCACCAAGTCCACAGTGGCTTTACACCTAGTGGGTCCCTGCACAGCCTGTGTCAAGAACAGATCATCTATAGCTGCCAGGAAGCTGGTTGACCTGCTGGAGCTGGCTAAATAGTCTTCCCAACAGATGTTAGGGTAGTTGAAGTCACCCATGACTATCAAGTGTTTAGTGCTGGCTGCCTCAGTCAGTTCCCTGGAGAATGCCGGGTTGCTCTCCTCTTCTTGGTAGGGAGGCCTATAGTGGACTCCCACCATCAGGCCCCCTTGTATCTTGACCCAGAGGGTCTCAAGGGGCCTCCCTGTACAATCAAACATGATAATCAGATGTGACTTCTATTCCTGGCTCTGCTGATTTGCCTTGTGTGAATCATTTTGCTTCTCTTTCCTTTCCACCCGTTTTCTAAGTCATCCACAAGGAATGGAAACACTTTGGAGCAGGGGCTGCCTGTTGAAATCAGGACAGTACCTCCCACAAGAAAAGTTCTGTCTTGAATGAGGTCTCAAGGTACCAGCGTAATATAAGTAAAAAAAAGCTCATGCAGGAAATGTTCTGAGAGTCACAGATGTGACTACAGACAGATATATAAGATTAACAGAAGCAACAAAAGCAGCCTTGTATGCCAGCATAATAGATTGTCTTTAAATAGCAACAAGAGAACTTGGAATAGTTCTGACTTGGTATTTTCCTTCCATGGTATGCCTAATTCCATCAAGGCAAGGAGTTTTCAAGTATTCACAATGAGGGAAGCAAATTTAAGTGATGAGTTTTGCTTCATATGAAAGGCATTCCCCCCCTTAAATTGTAATTGTCTAATGGTAGCCCCATTTGCAACCCCAAATCCTATTTCTGTGACTAGTGGCTTTCCAGAGAGTATTGATTTCCCATTGTTGATAATGTGAATTACTTTCCTGCAAATGGAAAAGGCTTGGTTGTTGCACAATTTGACAGATTTATCACTGACAGGACCAATGTGGTAAGGCTCTCTATAGCCTGGGGAGAAACAAAGGATTTCAAGTCTTTAAAGTTATTGGCTCACCTCACTTTACCTATTGCTGTGGACAGTAAATGCATCAAGCTGAAGTTTTGAAGAGCTGGTTAGAGTAAAACATAAATACCATCTAAAGGAACACACAATGCAGCCTTCAGTTCTCTCCAATTTGCAGTTCTTAACTGCAAAATTATTTGACTTAAGTGTCTGAAAATTATGGACGTGAAAATAATGGTATGTCAGGTTGACACTACTATACAGCAAGGCCCTGGGAGTGAGGGGGAATGTACAGTGTCTTGGGTAGAATTTCTTTGTATTTGGCAATTGTACAATTCTACAGAGAGCTTAATTATGGTTTCCAGGAGGATTTCTGGAAAATGAGTTGAACATGAAGACAACACTCTGAGGTCTCTGCTTTCCTGCCACAAACTGTAGTTTGTTTTGTGGATGTGCTTCATGAAGCATCTTGGCTTTAGGATTAGCCCTGTGCAAGCAATAGTGTGAACTCCACTTCCCAAAAAGCATCCCTGAAAGGTCTTGTAAAACAAAGAGTGACTGACATTGGGAACCAGCAAGCAGGCTAGCAAGCAGGGGAATTTGAGTGAGAGTTTGCTGGGGGAATTACCCATTTATGCTTCAGTAGTTTTTACTGTAAGTTAGCTGAGTTTATCAGCAGGATAAGGGAAGGAGAAGGAATTTGGAGGGTGATTTGTTTTAAGAAAGACTAGAATAAAAAGCACTGCGATAGCTTGAAGCTATCATTGTGCTAAAATGAACACTGCAGCTAGCTCTTCCTTCCCTTCCACATGGCCTCAGATGCTTCTTACTTGGTCCCTGTTGTTACTACTAGGATTCTTTTTGCTAGAGCCCTTCAAGGATTGACATGCTAACCTGTATCAAGTGAACTTTAATAGCAACCCCCATACAATATTACAGGTTTCCTCCCCATAATATGACCTGGCAAGTGGCTTCTTGGATATTACAGCAGCGACCTATGGGGGTACCAGGCCTCGGGTCCTTCACTGGGTATGTGGAGTCTTAGTTTCTAGCTCCACACTGTTCGAGCAGGAAGCCAGCAGCTGCATCTGTCCTCCCAGGGTCACAGCATGTTACACACGTGTTCGTTTGTTTGTCCATTACTTTTATAACTTTTTCATCCCAAATTGTCCAATCCCCTGGCTCTGGCCCAAGCATTTCTTATATGGTACACCAATTCCCTGGCACTCTGCCAGAAAGAAACTGTTGTGTCTCGCTCTCTTAGTGCCCGATCCCAGCACTCACATCTCCCAGTGCCACAGAAGGCACTCTGTTCAATTTTATTGCTTAGTTCTGGGAAGGCCTAGACTATGGCTAAAAAACATTTGCATAACTCAGTTTGCCTGCTACATCTGTCTTGCTTTGTGGGGGAGCATGACGGATAGTTGGAAGAATGGACCCATCATGAGAGATACCTGTTGGTGGTTTCTCTCAGGAAAGAGGTAAGGGAGCTATGGGAGGAAGTAGCTTGGCTGAGAAGCATCTATAAACACGAGGACTTCAATGACATGACACACAAAGAGACTTCTAGGATTCTAGAAGAGAGCCAGCCTAACAAGACATCAGGGGACACAGAGAAACTGCCCGCTCAGGAGGGTGGAAACTAGTAGCTGGTCATTTCTGGCAGCGGGGACAGTTCCGCCTCTGAAACTTCAACCAGCAAAGCCCTGACGTCACAAAAGAAGGAGCCATTCCCGGTTAGGAAAGAAGCAAAATCATACACCCCGAAGGCTGGGAGGACTGGTACTCTCAAGAGGAAATGGTGATGGTGATCAGTGACTGGATCTGCTTTTCCCAGAGGTTGGAAGGTTCCTGCCTAAAGCCTCCAATAGTGCCAGTTATTCCATCTACTCTTTGATACCCAAGCAGCTGGCTCCTCTCACCTGACCCTCCATTTCTCTTATATAAGATTAGAGAGAGGAACAGAAAGTTTCTGGGTAATATGGTTCTTCCTGGCCTAACTCTGTATGCTTTCTGACCTACTTGTTTCCTAACTTGGCTTGCTTGTGGACTTCGTTCTCCTGTTTGATCTCTTGGGTTTCTGACTCAGTTTGCTTGTGAACTTTACTCACCTCTTGATTTAGTTCCCTAGCTCAGTTTTCCCCTAGACTCTGTTTGCTTTCTCCAGCTCTGATTTGGACCTCAATACAGAAAATTTGATCCCTGATTGGCCCCTAGACCTGACCCCCATGTTCTAGCACTAACATAAGGATCAGATCAAAATATTCTTGATAAATCGGAAAAATGGTCTAGAACAATTAGGATTAAGTTCAGTACAGACAAGTACTAAGAACTATGCTTAGGTAGGAAAAATTAAGAGCATCTATACATGTGCTCCAGGGTAGGGGTGGGGGGCGTCTTAATTAGAGCAACTCTCTGGAGCCATTTTACTTAAAACGCCCACAAGCATCTTATTCAGTGTCCCACATTTCAAAATAGTGATGGGGGCACTTTAACTAAAGCTCTTAGTTAAAGCGTCCCTGTCACCATTTTGAAATGAAGGGATGCTGAATAAATAAGACACTGCAGCATGCTGAAGCATTCTGGTTAGAGTGCTCCAATCAAGTCTGCTCTGACGCATTCGAATCAGAATGCATTCAAGCATGTGTAAAAGTGCCCTTTAAACGTCCATATTCAAAATAGGAAATGGCTAGTAAAGTTGGAATATTGGAGGAAATGACCTAGGGGTTATAGTGCATAACAAACTGAATATGAATTAGCAGTGTGGTACTGTTGCAAAAAAGTTTGGACTAATCGAGTGAATTAACAGGAATGTTAATTGCAAGATACCAGAATTGACTTCCTCCCTCCACCTCCCCATTCAGCCCTGTGTCCAGTTGTGAGCGCTGAACTTCAAGAAAGACGTGAACAAACTGTAGAGAGTACATACAAAACTTATTAAAGATAAAGAAAATGTAACATATGAGGAAGGGATGGAAGATTTGGAGTGATATAGTCTGGAAAAGAAGACAGAAGGAGGGTTTGATAGCAGTCTTCAAATACAAATTGTTTACCACAAAGAGGACAGTTATCAGTTACCCTTGGTGGCCACAGGAGCAGGACAAAAAATTCTTAAATTGCAAGAAGGGGGATTTAGGCTGGATACTAGGAAGAACTTCCTGACTGTGGGGTGTTTAGCTCACCAGAACAGACAACTTTGAGAGGCTGTGGAATCTTTATTGTTGGAACTTTTTAAGTGCAGTTAGAGAAACATTTTCGTGGGATGATTTAGCAGGGATGAATCTGCTCTGAGCAGGGGATTGGCATTTATGACCGCCTGAGGTTCCTTCCATCCCATTTTTTTCTAGGGTTCTGTGACTCTAGAGCAGTGGTGCTCAACCTCCGGTTTTCAGGGTTCCAACAGGTCCAGCAATTTGGTGGTAGGGGAGTGAGTGGTAGCAGCCTTAATTGCCACTCCTCTGCTGTCAGATTTCTGGACCTGAGGGAGCCCTGAGGATTGGATAACATGCCTTTAAACCAGCACATGGGGTCACTCTGTGGCTGGATCCATGTGCATGGGGTCAGGCCGGTGTGCAGACACATCTAGATGCACAGGACTGGGCCAGAGTGCAGCCACATCAGTGCATGAAGTCGGGCTGATGCATGGCTGCATCTGGCACAGCGCATGGGCTTGGGCTAGCATGTGGGATTGCATCCTCAAACTGATCCCACACACTGATCCTGCACAGGATCCAGTCTGTGGACTGACCCTGCTCCACTCATCCAGCCAATGTGGCTGGAAGGTTGGGCTTCACTGCTCTAGGACAAAATACTTGCCTTGCTACTTCCTTGAACAAGGGAAACAGCACTTCTGTGTGAGATTTTCCAAAGTACTCAGGAGCAACGTAAATTGCTTCTGTTGAAGTTAGTGCGAATAGAGAGTACTCATCACAGCATAGGCAGAATACCTCACAAAACTGGATTCTTAGCCCAGAACTTACAGGTCTTGTATGGAGAAGTATTTATTTATCTGGGAAAGCCTGTTATCCACAATAACACACATGAGAGTTGTGGGGGAAGGAAGCAATCTTTTTCAAATAAAGCAAGATGAATGACCCTTACTTAGGCAGTAGAATTGAGATGCTAGTTCGGGTGCTGGAAACATAAGACTAAAACATGCTGAGAATCTCATGAGAACTTTTCTTTAGAGACACAAAGGATAGAAACACACATTGCCTAGGGCTGCATTTGTGCTGCCATAAAATTTTTTATGATGGCACAAATGGAAAGCAAATAAACATTCCTACTCTTTGTCATGCCACATCAGTTCTCCTGGGCAAGTGGATCACATCGCCAAATAATGTGGATGAACTGTGGTGGAATGTGTCCCACAAAGGGACACGTTGATCTGGTTCATTTGACAATGTCTGTTTTTACTTTAAGAGCTGTTACAGCAGGTACTTATAGATCAAAATGCAGGTTCACCTATCTCAAGAAAAAACAGGATCTCAGCTAACAGATTAATAAGGACAGAAGGGTGGATCCTGTACCTGTGCATGTGAATGGGAAAAATCATTAATTTCAGTGACAGCAGTAACAGGGATCTTGCTTGGCTTCTTTGCAGACCTAGACCCCTTGATGCCTAGTTAATGGGAACACTTGTATGAGCAAGATAAGCAGGATTTTATTTGGCACAATTTTGCCCATCAGTATTTCCCTGGTGTTTCTGGGAAGGGGGAGTGGGGCCGGGGGGTAGGGGGACAGAAAATCGCAACAGATCAGGTGAAGAAATAGAGCCCTGCCATAGTTCTGCAAGCATGTACGACTGGTGCCTCTTGAGTCAGGGAGGCACTTGCCCCCCCAATCGCCAGTCATTGATCGGGGGCGATCCCCCTGAGGCCAATCCTGTTGACCCACAAGTGGCAGCAGCGTGCTGCTGACACTTCCAGGACAATGCTGGCACTTCCAGGTGAGCCCCCACTTCCAGCCAGTGCTCTCAGGGGGAGGCATCAGCACTCTCGCTTGCCACCCCCTGCCCAGGAACACTGGCTGACGGGGGGTGCACCAGCACTCTCAGGGGGTGCACGTGCACCTCTGTGCACCCCCTATGCATCGCCACTGTCTGCAAGTAGAAGTGCAACTAATTAATTTCCAGTCCCCTAGAACTTTCAATAACCCACATGCTGTCTGCTTAATTTACAGAACACAGCTTTCTTCGGTGTTCCAGCAACATGCCATTGTATCAGAGAGTTGCAAGGACAGATGAGATATACTGTCATAGCATTTATACAGCTTGGTTGATTAATACTCCCGTACTCCTGGGGTACTGATTTGTTTTCTCCCTGTTATCCATTTTATGCAACACTGCAGATTACACTGCTTTCCATGCATAAAAAATGCCCTGAGTTTTTCACATTCACAGGAGGCTGGGGTTATTTGTTAATTTGCTTCTGTTGATGTGTCACTCTGTTCTCTAGAGATGGTTATTTACTCAGTCAAAGCCAAGCAGGTTTCTTTGAACAGGACAGAACTAGCTGGGTTAAAAAAATCCACCAACAACAAAGCATGAGGCTCAAGGGAATGGAAAGGAACATATCACATTGGCTGAAAGCAAAGTCAGCACAGAGTACAGTTGTGTGTGGTTGGAAAGGGATCTCTTTTGTGTGAATGTCACATTTATGTTGTATTCCTTGTAAAATTTGAGATGAGCTACCATTTTGTTTTCAGATTCATAGATTTTAAGGCTAGAAAGGACCACTGATCACCTTGTTTGTCCCCCTTGATTCCATAAACCATAGCACATAACTCAGCAGGTTCTGATCTGCAAACACAATTTCTCTTTCAGCTACAATACATTATGAGAAGGATATCTGGTCTTGATTCTATCATACAAAGGCCAGCTCTTGACCCAGATAAGAAGTCATTAAAAAGTTTGAAAGAAAAGGAACCTTTGCTGAAACATGTGATGTGGGATTACATAGCAGAGTTGCTAAAATTCCCTGAAGCCAGGCTCCTACACACAAGAGATCCTTGAATTGTTTCCATACTAGACATTTTTTATTTTTGAAAAATTGACCTTCAAGAAAATGAAATAAATTCACAAAGGGTTATTTGCAACTTTGAAATTCTTTGTGTTTTTTGCAGACTATTTTATATTTTTGAATAAGTGAATCATTAATGAAATATTTTATTTAGCAAAACCACAGTGTTTTTTTATTCATAAAGAGGTTTGATAGCTGTTTTGAAGAAGCGGATCTACTTAGAGCCTAATGAAGTGGAATTACTTTCAATGATCTTCAATAAATTTTAAAAAGTCATTCTTTGCAGATAGTGTTCTCAGCGGAATAGTGGACATAGAGGTGAAATGGATTGGGACAGGAAGCACAGACAGAGGAGGGAGATCTCTGGATGTCTTCACCAGAACAAAGTAAGGAGAGCTGGGTCCCCTCTTGCTGCTTCTAGGGGTGGATGCATAAAAGATGTGAGGCACAGCTAAATCCCCCTTTGGCTGTGCTGTATGAGAGCTCTCTGTGTAAGGTCTGGCTAGAGCCCCTGCTTTTATGTAGCTCTAGAGCCCAGAGGATGAAGGCTGTCATTACTATTCATCTCCTCCTTTCCCCTGCTTCTAAGTTCAGCAGGGAAGGGGGTGGGGGCAGAACTGCAGCAGTGTTCATGTCCTGGGCTCCACAGACATGTAGAAGCAGGAGCTCTTGGCAGACCTCATCCTGATCAACTGGTGACTTCAGAGCTCACTACTTATGTGAAGCTCTCTAAGAGCGTGTGTTTACTGGGCAGGGAGATCAGAGCTCAGTGTGCAGACCTCAGTGTGCAGAGCTCAAACCTCCTATAAATGGTAGATGGATTTCCAGAAGTGCTCAGCATCCAGCAGCTCTGGCTAAGAAATTGCTCAGAGAATCTGACATTATCCCTTATACTTGAGAGTGTCACCCTTCCTCTATCGAATAGGAGTCTAGTGGAGAAATGCTTTTAGTGGAGAAATAGGAAGCTAGGGAGAAATGCTTCTAGTGGGTAGGCTATAACATAGTTTCTCAACCTGTGGTACGCGTACCCCTGGGGGTGCGCGAGACACAGGCAAGGGGGTACGTGGGTACCCCAACACTCTGTCTCTCTCGCCCTCTTTTCCTCTTGCCCCTTCCTCCTCTCAAAACTATGCCAAAAAATTTGGTGCAATTTAAAAAATTAAATTCCCAGTAATAATTTGGTGTGCCATGCTTTGCGTGGCATTGGGTTCAGCCCTCCTGGCTTTGGCCAACATCACCTCTAGCCCAGGCACTTACTTGAGTTGTGCATCCCTGATGTAAAGAGTGGCAACCCTACCTACACCAGATCCAACATCTGTCATATCATGGCCCTATATGCACAGCCCTTCTTCCAACATATGGCACGCATTAGTCTCTAAATATAAAATCCCCTGGAAAGTTGAGTGTTGGGGTACTTATTAAAATTTTCAGAAATTAGGGGGTACTTGCTACTGAAAAAGGTTGAGAAACACTGGGCTATAAGATCCTTCAATGGAGTTATTGACCTTTCATTACACTTGCCTGTAGAGTCATTGTATCCTGCCCATGGGGTTCCCCACAGGTCAGGACATTTGGCAGAGGAGGAGTGATGGCAATTAATACTCCAACCCTTCCCTGATGCCAAATTCCCAGGCCCTGCATGGAAGGTTGGAGCCAGGCCATGCTTCCTTCCTCCCCCTGAACAGCTGGGATGGGGCGAGACCATGCCCTCTTCTTCTCACCGGCTCAGGCCAAGCCCCTTCCCCTGTGCAGCTGAATTGGAGCTGGGCTGCTCCCACCCCTTTCTTCATGGCCAGATAGGAATCTGCAGCATCAGCCCTGGGCGCCAGATTGGGACAATCAGCTGGATCCAGCCCTGGGATAGACTGAACACTGCCCATCTGGCCCGCTGGACAAAATGTTTGAATACCACTGGACTAGATCAGTGGCTTTCAACCTTTGCAGACTCAACACCCATCCCCCTGGATTTTGGTAAATTTAGTGGCATCCTCTGGATATAGTGGGTAGAGGAGCTCCTCTTTTTCCCTGCACAAGGGAGATATGCCTTTCCCTGCCCAAATGAGATATGCTATATGCTTTTGCCTTGATGTATGAACCCCAGGGATTTCCCTCATCTGCCAGGAAGTGTAGAGACAGAGGCAGCACTGCATGCTGTCCTTTCCAAAGCAGCACCCATTTCACTGAGCCACAGAGACTCTACCTTGCTGCCTTCCTCCTGACCCCACATAACTCCCTCTCTTGGCTGCCCAGGGGGTCAATTTCAAAAAGAGTGCCAAAGATGCAAAGGTCTAAATAATTTATGAACTGTGGTCTGGGGGTTAGAGCACTGTTGTACAAGTCAAAGAGATACAGACTCAAGTCCCCTTTGTGTGAGGGGTGCTTAGAACCTGAGTCTCCTACTTCTTGGATAAATGCATCATTCACACAGGGTATGTCTACAAGAGATACTTTACTGTACAGTAGACTAATCTACTGCTTAGTAAAACATCACCATCTATATGTGCACACCATTTACTGTGCATTAAATTAGTCTACAGTGCAGTTAGCTACTACCTATAAATACAGGTAGTAAATACTGCATAGTACATACTGCACAGTAGTGCATGTGTAGATGCTGGCTGAGAGAAAATTTGCTCCCGGGCAGCCCCAACACCAGGGGGCCACAGGAAATGGGGAACTCCCCTGGTCCTGGTGCTGCTCAGCTCCTGACTCCCTTCTGGCTGGCCATGGATTTCCCTGCACAGCCAGGGGTTGGCTGGGAGCTGTTCCACTGCTGGGGCAGCTCCCAGCTAGCCCCTGGCTGGGCGGGGATTTCCAGAAACAGGACAGCTCCAATCCAGCCCCTGGATGAATGGGGAAGCCCTGCTGGACACGGGGTTTGTCCCTGATGTGCGCAGGGCCAGAAGCGCTTTCCAGCAGCAGCCGTCTCTCAGCCCGTGTGCATCAGAACCCCTCCTGATGTGTATGGGGCAAGGAGACAACTGCTGCTGCAGCCAGCAGAGTTCTCCTGGCTCCATATGCATGGGGACTGGCCCTGTGCTCCCTGCCAACCCCTGGGCTAGCACCCCAGGGGAGCCTGGAGCTCCCACTGGCTGCCGCAGGGGGCCAGAGCAGGGTAGAGGCAGATTTTCTCCTAACAGGGAGCATGTGTAGACATGCTCCCAGGGAAGGCTTACTGTATAGTATTTACTGTGCAGTAAACCTTTATGTCAGGTATCTAGGTTGTAGCTATATTGGTCTATAGGAAAAAACATTCAGGGCTCATGGTAGAGGTGATATCTTTTATTAGACCAAGAAGATTTTTGCACAGAGCCTCAGGAGAGCTGAGAGACTCCTCACCAACTAAGAACTGCATGCCCAGAGGAGTTTTCCATCTATTAACTCCTTTGTGAAATCCTATGAAATATGAACTTTCATTTCTACCCAGGAGAACTTTTACAGTCTTTTCTCTGATGCCTGATGAAGGGTCTTTTTGCCCAAAAGCTTGCAATTAAAGACTTTTTTTGCAAAATTCTTGTTGGTCTAATAAAAGATATCACCTCTACCATGAGCCCTGATTGCATAAACCTTTATAGCATTAATAACACATGTAAACACACCCACAGTTATTAGGGCTTAAACATAAAAAGGTCTCCTTCCCCTACTATCATTTCTCCAGGACTTGTCTATAGGACATTCTGTTTTGCCACAACAGTAGCATTGATTTTGAGGTATAGCAAAGTTGCTATAAATGATACAGCTTCTAATGAATAAAGACAGATGCCTGTAACAATTTTCTGTACTCAATCTTTTGATGAATGCAGTGTGCTAGAAATAGATAACAGCATGAACTTTAAACCATATTGAAAAGTACTGGAAGAGAGGAAATAAAGAGGAACACAGAATGAGAGCTGCAGCTAATATTTCACTACATAGTTTGGAATTTATACCTAAGATTTTCAAGAGTGACTAGTGATTTGGGTATATCAGTTGCCTCTGGTTCAACTTGAGATACCATAAAGGGACCTGATTGTTCAATCTCAGGAGGACATCTAAAAAAGTTTGAGCCAATATCCCTAGCCCTTATTTAAGATCCTGGCTTATGCTTTTCATGTGATAGCTGAGTTGGTGGCAGTGCAAAGCCACCCTTACTTTGTGGGACTGTGGACACACAGACCAACATGGCTGAAGACAGAAGCAAGGAGCATAAGAAGCATTTTATTCAGAACTTTACCAGTTCTGGATAAAATGAGATCCCCTAGAAGTCAATGATGATGAGAGACACCCCAGAATCCAATGAGCAGTGCCCCTGGGCACACGGGGAGTGGATATATATTACAGCAGTGGTAAGCTGCATGGTTTTTTTTTTCTGTTCTCTTTTTGTGCATGAGGGCTGGGGTGTGGGCGGGGGGGGGGTAGGGGGTGGTGGTGGTGGTGAAGTTTTATGTTTGGGACTTTGTTTGGTGGCCCAGAGTGACAGGACAGTTCATTAAAAATCTTTGCTGATAACCAGTGGAACAGGCATGGCTATAAGGGATGATGTGAAGGCTGCATAGAAGAGTTCTGGAATGAGGGGCTTTGTAGTAATTACCCTTAGTGGGTTGTGAGTGTTTGCTTTGAGGCCTGGGATTGTCACGGTGACAGAGGCCAAAGCCTACAGACCTGGTCCAGATGTTGATTCATTGGCCAATAGAGCTGAGGGTTCTAGGTTTGAGGAATATAATTAGGACTGTTGTTTAGGGGAAAGAGGGACCTTGCAGCAGAAAAGGCAGAGGTCCTGGAGGGGGGCCTGGACCCAGCTATTGACAACAAAGACAGATAAGGATGAAGCAGTGCCACCTGACTTTAAATCTATGCCACCATCTCCAGGGCAAGGCAACCTCCCCATACTATTTAACACCAAGGCATGGTGGGCAGAAGAGGGGGAATGTAGGGCCAGCCATGGATGGAAACTCCAGGGTTGCCTATTAGTGGCACTCTGTAACAATGGGATCATAGGGAAGTGGGGTTGGAAAGGACTTCAGAAAATCATCTACAGATTTCCTATGCTTTATGATGTCATGCGTTCCTGGAAAATGGCATATAACTCAAATTTGCATAAGGGGAACTCACTTTACAACGTAACAAATAGGGATACATTCCAAAACCTCAACTGTACTGACCCCCAGACCCATTTCTACCACTTTTACAAGACAATGTTGGTATTCACCAACAGCAGACAGTACACACAAGCACAGGGTGGTGGTGAATGTTACTGTAATGGGGATGGCAGCCACAGAAACACATGTCACAGACAATGCGTGAGGAGCACAGATCTATACAGGAGACTATATTTTGATGCGCGTCACTCCCACAATGCACCGTGCAAAGCAGCTCACTGCAGGCTTCCACCACACCAATCGCATAAGAGCGAATTTACCTTGCATACAACAATTTTTGACATAAAAAGGGTCATCGCATAAGAGTGAATTCGCATATATAGAACCTGCATAAAGTGAGGGAAACCTGTAGTTTAACCCCCTGCTTAGGGTAGGATCATCCCTGACTGAACCATCCCAGTCAATGGTCTGTCCAACCTGCTCCTGAAAATTTCTGAGGATGAAAATTTTACAGCTTCTCTAAGTCGCTGGTTCCAATTCTTAACCACCCCCATAGTCAGAAAGTTCTTTCTAATCTTCATCCTAAATTTCCTCTGCTGCAGCTGGAGGCCATTGCTCCAAGTCTTGTCCCCTATAGCTACAAAGAAAAGGCTCTCTCTCTTTTTTTTTTGTTATAATTGCCCTTTAGGTATTTGAAGACTGTTAACCACATTCCACACCCTCTCCCAGCCCACTCTTCTCCAAATTAAATAACCATAATTCTTTTAGCCTTTCCTTTTAATTAATTTCTAGGCCTCTAGTACTTTTTTTGTTGATCTCTGTTGGACTCTTTCCAATCTGTCCACATCTTTCTTGAAGTGTAGCATGCAAAACTGGACACTACCTTAGGTGATGCCTCACTAGTGCTGAAGAAGTGAAGAAGGATCACGTCCCTTAATTTGCAGCTGACACTCTTATTAATACAATCCAGCATGCTGTTGACTTTTTTTTTGGAACAAGACCACACTGTTGACTTGTATTTAGCTTCTGGTCTACTGTAACCCTCAGGTCTTTTTCTGCAGTACTACAGACTATCCAGTCATTCCCCAGTCTGTATTTGTGCACAGTTCTGTCCCAAGTGCAAAACTTTGCATTTCTTTTATATGAATTTCATCTTATTGATTGAGGACCATTTTTCAAGTCTGTTTAGGTCACTCTGCCCTCCAGAGTATCTGCAGTTCCACACAACTTGGTGTCATTTCCAAATTTGTTAAGTTAGCACTCAGTCCCATTGTACAGATCATTAATGAAGATGTTGAACAATTTTAGACCCAAGACAGACCCAGTTTAAGGGAGTAACTGTTCCCTCTGCTACTTGGGTAACCAGTGTACCTGTTTCCAGTAGCATAAGTAAGGTGGGATACTGGGGCAGCAACCCCAAGTGCCATCCTGGGGGGAGGATGTGTGGAAAAATGACAGCTGCTGCTGCAGCCACACAGCCATATAGGTATGCTAGAAGTTGTCACTGCCCTGGGCATCCAGCTGCCCTGGTACACTTCTGCCTGCCCCCATGCTGGCTCATGAAGCCACACACAGACACTTGGATGCCAAGAAGGAAATGTTTGACTACTAGCTGTGAGGGTTCAGCCGGGACATAGGTAGCCAGGCCTGCAGGTAGGCCCCTATGGGCAATGAGGGGGGTCAGAGCAGATTACCAGAGCATTGAGCCAGGGTCCAGGCCACAGGGTTGAGGCCATGGGGACCAAGTTCAGGTCAGTGAATCAGGAGTAGTAGTGAATGCAAGGCTAAGGCTGTTAAGGTATGCCTGGGGCTTGAGGCTGTAAATGTGCTTAAGAGAGCAGGTGGCACTTTCAGCAGCCAATCTGGTTGCTTGCCTCCATAGAAAACTAGGGCACTTTCATTAGCCAGGGATCAGGGGTAGGTGTGATGACTCAGGTGTTGGGCCCAGCCAGGCCTGACTTATCAGGCCTGACCTGATAGTAGCTGAGCACTGCTGCATGACTGTCAAGTGTGCCTTTGGGAGCCTCACAGTACTGTGAAGAGCCCTGGGGAAATGTGCCTGGACACCACTGAGTGCTACCTGCCCTGGTTGATTACCTCGGTCTGTGTTCTGTACCTGATCTGTGAGGCCAAGGGGGAGGATTTAGTACTGGGCAGAGGAAGCTTGGTGCTTTGGGGGCTTGTATGTGGTACTGGAGTTCAAGTCCCTGAGACATAACACCCATCAGAGCATTCTCATTAGAGATGCCCTGGCAAACTGCTTCCAGAGCAGCAGAGTCCAGAGAAGGCACAGGTTGTGTCCCCTCAGCTCAATGTGCAACCTGCTCTCCTTTGCTGCCACTTATCTATCAGCTTTGCAGTCTTCACTTAACTATTTATTTGCACTCTGCCTGGTGCCCATTGCAGAGCCACTTGCTCCTAAGTAGTTATCTGTAGCTTTGGGGCACCTGTCTTTATGTTTCTTCAATTGCTTACTTGCTGGCAGCTGGCCCCATTTCAATTACCTTTCCATGTTATTAAAGTAACAAAGTTCTTCAATCCCTGTTACAAAAAGATCAAAGGGGCTTGAATCCTAGGCCATTGTCTCTTCAGCAGACAATAACTGGCCCTAAAACTGCAGGGTGCAAGACAAGCTGTGAGGGTAGAGGGAAGCTCTGAACATGGAAAGCTGGGGAACAAAGTACGAAGGAGCAGGGACTGAACCACAGGGTGTGAAGGTCAGCACCTGGGTAGAGGTTTGGTGGTACTGTAGGCTGTAACTCAATGCAGGGTGGTTCTCAAATGGCATGGTCAATATGCTTGCCTGGAGAAAGGTGAGAATGGGGGGCAGTGAGCAAAGGTGTTGTTGACCATAGCTCTTAGACTGGAATAGGGTAACCTAGACACTGGTGTGGACCTGATGAAAACAGCTATTGGTATCTGTGACAGAGCACCTTTGGTGCCAGTCACTTTAAGGGCTAGGCCAGGGAGATGGCAGGCGCCTGATTTGGGTGACCATTTAATGCCCAGTGCTCTGGGCTCAGGGGAGAAGTTTGTGACCAGCCAGCAGGGACGAAACATCTCCCTGCTGAGCTCTGGCCCCAGGAACACCTCAGAAGTAAAGGGGAGGCTATGGGGGAGGAAGAGACCTCAGTGGTCCTGGGTATGACCTAAAACTGCACCCTGCTGGGGAAGGATGGCCTGGCGGGGCTCCTAGTGGTGTGGGAGTCCCCAAGAAATGCCAGGCCAGGTGCCCTCTGAGTGAAAGGTGGAGAAGAGCACCCAAACGTTGGCCTCCTTCATTCAATGGGTTTTTAATTAGAACTGGTGGGCCAGGCACATCTAGGCAGGCACCTGAGCTTATGGGGGCAGTAGGGATTGAGGATCCTAGAGAGCCCTGGCCCTGGCGAGGGGGGCAGTATGGAGCCCTGATGAGGGGGTGGTGTGAAGACTCAGAGAGAGAGACAAGGCGGAGAATGAGGCCCCAGAGAGATGGGGCGGAGAGTTTAGTCTGGCCTTGAGCTGGTGCCATTAAGAACTTATGCTGCCATCTGCGAGGCATGGGCCATGATGTAGGGATGGTATGGAGCTGTGGATAGTGCCCCCTGGCATCGGGGCATGTAATGGGCAGCCTCCCACATGTACTACCAGATTACGGTACGAGCAAAGTCGTGGCAGGAGAGACTGGGCGGACTGCCCCATAGACAGGTGGGCGGGTCAGCTTGAGACTTGGCCCTAAGCATGCCCCTTGTCACAGTATCCATGGCCTAGAAGCTGTACTGCAGAGGATGGTGGAGGGCAGCTCTCCCCTTGTGTATCTATGAGCTGGTAGAGCCCTCAACCAGCTTGTCTTGCTAGACCCATAGCCAAGCTTCCCTCAAGTTTGATTTCATCTTTTATTCAAAGTCCTTCTCCTCACAGGGAAGTTAAAATAAACAGAAACACAATGCCTTTCCTCAGACTTATAAGCAAATGGTACCTTCTTCCAATCTTACAAAAGAAATAATGCCTTCTCCAGGCTTATAAAATAAACCGTGCAGTTCCCCAGGCTGCAAACACTTTCCAGACCTCACCCAAGCTCTTCCTGATTCCTCTGTTGCAGCTGGAGTTCTCTTTAATACTCCCAGCTGAGAATCTGCCAGGTAAACCTGCCCCTAGCTGCACCTGCTGCTTTATTAAATGGGCTCTACAACCTGTCACAGCATCATAGAGGGGCACTGGGCAAGAGAAGGCTAACTAGTGAGATCCTGGTGCAGGCTGAGGGGAGTTCCCCTGACTGCGGTATCCTGCTGGCAGGTAGTTTTGTGACAAGCTGACAGTTGAGATAATGAAATAGACTATAAGGAGAACTTTTGATAGTTTTGGATGAACTCAAGTCAGCAAGGCCTGATGAACTTCATCCCAGGATCCTGAAGGATTGGCAGAAGGGACCTCAGAGGTGCATTAATATCTACCAAGTCCTGGGAGATATGCAATGTTCCAGAGGACTGGAAAAGGCACATAGTGCTTCTTTTCCTCTTTGAAAAAGGCAAAAAGGAGGAACCAGGGAACTATAGACCAGTTAGCCTGACCTCAATAATCAGGAAATTATTGGAGCATATTGTAAGGAAGTCTATTTGCAATCATCTGGAGGAGGAAAGGCTGATCACAAGAAACCAGCATAGATTTGCTAAGAACAAATCGTACCAAACAAATCTGATTTTCCTTAACAACATAACTAGCTGGGTAGATGAAGGGAATGCAGTGGCTATAGTGTACTTGGACTTCAATAGGGCTTTTGACAAAATGAGGTGAGAGAGGTAGTTATCCTTGTTAGTCTGAAGTAAGGCAGGAGGCAGGGTAGCCTCAGGGTGATATTACACATAATTAGCATATGCTAACTCTAAGGAATGTTAGACTGTGTTAAAGTTAGCACTTGCTGTGAGTAGCCAAGCATGAAGGGTTAATACCCTCTCTAACATGCACTGCTCAGATCTGTCACTAGGAGTTGTCAAGTCTGCTCCCTGCATGCTCTATTCACCAGATCTTTAGCCACAGCATAGGGAAATGGGGGGAAGGGCCCCTGTGCTGCCCACTGCCACTGCTCTTGGTTTGACTGGGGCAGCACGGCAGCATTCTGAGTGTGGAGGGGCCAACAGGGATGGGAGGGGGGCATGATCCAGGCAGTGGGGGGAGATTGGGGTGGAGGGGGGGCAATCTGGGAATTGAAGGGGCAATTTGGTGGCCAGTGGAGGTCCAGGGGGCAATCAGGGAGGCAGGGTAGTGAACCAGCTGGCAGGAAGGATCAGGGTGACAGGGGGTGATCTGGGGGTGGAGGGAGTTATTTGAGGGGCAAAGGGGGCAGCAGCTTGGCAGCTCCTTGCTCACCTACTCCCCCATTTCTTGGTCCCCTTCCATCTGACACCCTGTACTCTGCTTCACCCTTTTCCCTTCCCTCCTCATTCACCTGCTGCTTGGCTGCCCCCAGGTGTCAGTCCAGAGCTGTAGAATCCTGGATGATAGCTAGTCCATCTGGGAATGGTGCCTTCTGGGTTACTGGAGGACCACAAACTGGTGGTTTTATTTTAGGTCAGGAGCCAGATGTCAATTTAATTTAAACTACATAGCACAGCTCAAAAGTAATCCCTGCTCGAAGTGGTGTAACTTTAAGATGCTTACAGGGCACTTAGCACTTGTTAATGATCCTTAATATGTGATTTTTCAAGTTCTAAGTACACTTAACATGATCTACTTGTGATATGTAATTTCACCCTAACTAAATAAGATATGTAGAGCATCTGATGAAGCAAACTGTACATATTTTAGTTGGTCTACCCTATTTTTTTACAAAATCCTTCAGGACCTTCATAACTAAATTGAAGAAATGTGGGTTAGATAAAATGACTACAAGGTAGACAGACAACTGTCTTAGTAACCACAACTAAAGCAAAATTATAAATGAATCCATGTTGTAATGGCAGGAAGTTTAGAGGGGAGTCCCTCATAGGCATCTGTCCTGGGCCCAGCGCTGTTCAAAATTATTAATGATTTGGATGCTGAAATAGAGAGCTTCCTGAGCAAATTTGCAGATGATAAGAAATTGGAAAGGTTGGAAACACACTTGAGAATATCATCACACTTCAGAAGGATCATGATGGATTGGAAAGGTGCACTAGAGCCAAAAGGGTAAATTAAATGCTGATAAATGCAAGGTGTTGCACCTTAAGAAGAATAATCAAAAGCATAAATACAACATGGGTAATAATTGTCTGGATAGGAATGCTATGAAAAAGGACCTAAGAATCCTGGTGGATCACAGACTTGACGTGAGTCTGCAGTATAATGCAGCTGCAAAAAAGTCTAATGCAGTTTTGGGCTGTATCAACTTTCTAACGACAAGGGTGGTCAGGCATTGGAACAGGTTACCTGGTGAAGTTGTGAAATCTTCATCCTTGGAAACTTTCAAAAGCAGGTTAGACAGGCACTTGGCTGGGATGGTTTAGTCCAGGGGTGTCCAACCTTTTTGAATGTGGGGCTGGATCATGAACTTTTTATCTCCCAGTGGGCCGGCGAGCCATATTCAAAGACCTCACAGGAAGCGGTATCACATCACCCCCCTGAAATGAAAGTACAGTGTTTACTTTCATTTCCCATTGCAGCACCTTGGGCCTCAGAAAACGGCTTGGAGGGCCGCATGGCAGCCTGCGGGCCGTATGTTGGACAAGCCTGGTTTAGTCAGTGATGATCAGGATTCCGGGTTTTCTGTTTCCTACGGAAAAACAAAGAAAACCACCAATTTCCCATTTTTATCAGAGAAAATGTGGATTTTCCCTCTTAGAAGAGAAACTCATGGATTTCCCCCTTTCGCAAAGAGCTCTGCAGGCTGGCAGAGTTCCAGCCTGCAAGAGCTGTTTGCAAAAGGGATGGGGAAACCCTCAACCCTGCCCGGAGGGGAAGGGAGAAGGGGAAGGGCAGAGCCTGACACTCACACTTACTGGAGGCTGCTTCAGGCTCACTCTTCTTGCTGGAGGTAAGTGGGGCTTGGGAGTTGTGGGGCAGGGCTGGGTGGGGGAAGCTGGCTAGGGGCTGAGGGAGCAGAGAGATTTGCAGCTGGCCAGGCACTCTGGCTCCCAGCCGGAGTGCTCAGCTGGCTGCAAAGTCCCACCACTCCCGCCCACCTGCAAACTGGAGTGCCCAGCCAGCTGCAAACTTTCCTGCTCCCTCAGCCTCCAGTCAGCTTGGGCACTCCCTGGCTGGGCACTCTGGCCAGGAGAGGGTTTGCAGCCTGCCTGCTCCTGGCTGGAGTGCTTGGCTGGCTGCAAACCCTGCTGCTCCCGGTCAGCTGCAAACCCCACCTCCTGGCTGGAGTGTCCAGCCGGGGAGTGCCCAAGCTGACTGGGGGCTGAGGGAGTGGGGAGGTTTGCAGCCAGCTGGGCACCCCACCTGGGGGGTAAAGGGGTTTGCAGCATCCCCTGCTCCTTCAGCCCCCAGCCAACTTGAGCACTCTCTGGCCAGGAGAGGTGGGGTTGCAGCTGGCCTGGCACTCCAGCCAGGAGTGGGGAGACTGCAAACTCTCCCTCCCCAGGCCAGAGTACCCAACCAGCTCCAAACCTTCGGTCACAAACGCTGCACTCCCTGCCCTGCTGCCGTCCCCCAGGCCCTCTGGAGTGCAGTGTGTGCGACTGGCGTGGCAGGGCACAGCGGGGCCAAGCACAAAAACTGCCTGCCACTGCAAGCTCTGCACTGCCCTGGCCACACCTCCTCTGTGTGCACGGAGGCAGTGCACACCTGCCTTGCCTCCACCCCCCACACAGATCTGGGGTGCGCGGGTCCCCCTTGCTCCCCGGGAGTGCACACTGCCACTGGGAGCTGGCCCCACCCAAGCTTGCATCAGGCAGGCAGCAGAAGGGGAGCTGCCTCGTGCTCCTGCTGTAGCAGCCACTGCCTTCCATTGGGGGCAGGGGGCTGCAAGCCTTGGTCCCTGGCCCCGTAGCCCTGGCAGCTGGGGGACCCCTCCAACAGGGCTGGGGGGGAGGGGCTGTGGGTGGGGGGCAAGAGGAACAAGCAGGGCTGGGGGGCTGTGAGGGGGGAGTGAGGGACACCAGCAGGGCTGTGGGGGGCATTTAATTTTAACCACAGATTTTTGGATTTTTTTATCAGAGAATTTGTGATTTTTTTTTCATCACGGAAAACCAGGTTCTCTGGTGATGATTCTGCCTTGAGCTGAATCATCCCTGACTAAACTGGACTACATGACCTTGTGAAGTCCCTTCCAGCCCTTTCCTATGAGTGTATAAAGAAGAACATTATGTGTAAGACATGGGAGGTGATATTTCTGGTTAAGTTGGTGTTGGTTAAACCTGACCGACAGTAGGGCTGTCCAGCTGGTGGCCCATGGGCTGCATGCCACCTGCAAGGGGTTAAATTGCAGCCCTTGGGCTTCTCCTTGATTATTTCTTCCCCTATCACTCCAGGTGGTGCAGTGCCTGGGGAGAGATGGGGGGTGGTACCCACACAGGAGGATCTGGCCCAGGTACAATTGGGTAGGGTTACATCAGCTCCAGTCCACCCACTTTGCTCCTGTACAGCAGCAGTGATGTCAGCCTGCCCACCTGCCTGGCACACCATGCTGTTCCCTGCGCTCCTGTCTGCCTGCCTTTGCCTCTGCCTGCAGCAGCACTGCTAACTTTGGGTGAGGGATGCGACACCAAAATACAAGTTTGCCCAGGTCATCATTTTCCTTAAGGCCAGCTCTGCCACACTACACCTGGCTTGTAGCCCACAACTCACCCTGGTGTGGCCCGCACAATGTGCGTACCTTGCTGGTGTGGCCCCCAGCTGCTGGAAACTGGACAGCCCTGATTTTAGAGTATTGTGTCCAGTTTTGGCCTCCTCATTTTAGGAAAAGATGTTCAGTGGTAAGGAAGGCTCTAAAAGAAAGTGGCAAGAATGATAAAGGGCTTGGAAGGCAAGTCATACAAGCAGAGACTGAGAGTCACAGGCGTGTGCAGCTTGCAAAAAAGGCGATTAAGAGGGGACATGATAACAGTCTTCAACTATCCAAAGGGCTGCTGTAAAGAAAGGAGAGGGCAGCCCTTCAGATATTTGACCTTTTCTTTGTCACTGCAGAGTAGGACGCGCAGCAATGTCTGAAATGTCAGCAATGTAGGTTTTAATTGGATACCAAGAAAAACTTCTTTATTGTTAGAACGGTGAGGCAGTGAAGCAGACAGACTGCCTAAGGAAATTGTAGAATCTTCCATTGTTGGAGGTTTTTAAGAACAGGCTGGATAAAGCATCGGTGAGGGATGATCTAGGAGTAGTTATGTCTGGTGCATACTGTAACAAGCAATGGTTGGAGGCCAGGACCCCTCACCAGCGAATACAGAAGAGGCTGGAGGAATAGGGAGACCATTAGGTCCTCCAGGCTGACCCACTGGGTGTGGAGCATGTCATGAATGGAAGAGTGAGAACAAGGCTGACACAGAGGCCTGTGTGGGAGCTTAGTCCTATGCTCTGAAAAACCCAGCATGTGGTCTATGGAGCGCACAGGTTCTGGGGCCCGTGAGTACTCATCTCTGCTCAGTATGACTGAGTGAGGCTATGCATGTATCACCCACTCCCATTCTGGCTGTTGCCTTCCTCTCCCAGGTTATACCTGGACCTGCTTGGCCTACATTCTCACTCTCCCTGCAGCTGTTCCTGCTCCTGTTCCAGCAAGGTACCAGGAGTTGGGGAAGACTTTCCCCTCTGCTTTTCAGGTCTGGCAGGATTTCATCTATGACATGACACCCCTTAAGAAAGCAGATTTCTGCTTCCTGGAAGAAATCTGAAGCAGTACGAAATCTGAAGGGCCCATCAGAGCTAACCTTCTTAGTGCCACTTTACAATAAATTACTCTGTTTCAATTCATATACAGCACTTTTAGCTTCCACCTTAGTGGCAGGAATAACTGCTTTTGTCTCTTTTTATAGATAATTCTGTGGGTTGAAATGACCACTATAAGGCCACTGTAAGCTAAGCACTCCTGTGCTAATTATTGGGTAAAAGAGGAAATTCATGCCTCAGAAGCAAATCCTTGCTGATAAAACAGTTGGAGGTAAATACTGACTGGATTTTAGAAATGAAAAGGGAAACATACTGCCAAAGATACATAATCCTCTGGCATCTAAGCACACTCTGTCAGAAAATAATAATGCCTGGCTCTCACCTAATGCTTGGCATCAGTAAAGCAGAGGGCAGTTCACAAAGGAAGCCAGCAGCATTCCCCCTTTTACCTTCAGTGGAGACACTGAAGCAGGGGATGAAGTGGCTTGCCCAAGGTCAGTAAGCAAGGCAGTTGCAGGGCCAGGACTAGAACCGTGTCAGCCCAGAGCTCTGCCCAGTAGACCATGCTGTGCAGTAATGCATTGTTGAGGTTCCTCTGTAAGGATGTCTGCATTGCTCCTTTGTGTGTGAGACAGGCTCTTGAACACCATTTATGAAATGATGTTCCTTCCCTCATTCAAAGACAAGGGGCTTAGATTTTCTCTCCAAGAATCAGGATGACCCCAAATGACTTCAATAGCTACGGCTTAGTAAGTCTGAAGTAATGAGGGGAGAACTTGACTAAGTCCACTTTGTATCCATGTTTGTATCAGTTTACACAATTCAGGCCATTTTACCTGCTGTGTTCTGCTGCATAAATTATGGATTATGGTCTAAAAGTTCAGTACTGTACCCAGATCCTTAGATGGTGTAAATTAGTGTCAGTATCCTAAAGCCAGAAGAGCTATTGATAATTTATACCAATTGAGAATCTGGCTTCCAAAGCACAGAACCCATCAATTTGGAATAAACCATGCCTAACCTTTAAGAGCTATGTGCCACAGGGGTTAGCTACACAGCCTGAAAGTCTTTGGAAAGTATGTAGAGCTGAAACTGTTAGTATTAACATGAGACTGGGGAAGACCTGACCTCTTTCATAAGCATATTTAGAGTTTGGAGAGGTGATGCTTTATCTCTCTCTCTCTCTCTCTCTCTCTCTGTGCAAGTTACTGACAAACCAACTCTGGTCCCCAAGAAGCTTTCTGCAAAACATATGGGTAAAATATTAATTTCTCCATGAAACTAATGCATTTCCATGAAGGAAAAAAACCCCCACAACATTTCATCAGAGGAGTCCTGACCCCTTCTAGTTAGCCACAATTCTGTTTTTACAACTACTCTTTACCTAAAGCTTTATAGGGAGAAGACAAAGCAATTAGATTTCTGAAGGTGACTTGATAATACTTAGTAAGTACTGTGAACACTGAAAAATACCAGAGGCTAAAATGTCATTAAAACTGCCACTTTTCAGTGAAGGGCAATATGTCTTGTGTCTTGTTTTAAAGGAAATAATCATTTTTTTTTCCCTTTAGCATCATCTCTTTTATAAAATTCAAGCTTGCTACCAGAATTGTTCAGTACCATGGGGGATAATTGATTGATAATTTTAAGTATGGGCTATGAAATAACTGGATTGCTTGGAAAACATAGGTTAATTATTGTCTAGAATCAACAACCCTTCATCCTTCCAAGAACACTTGACTCCTGAATGCTTCCTATACACTGGCTGTTCAGAAAGGACCTTGAAAACTGATGTGTCTCTTGTATGGATGTTATAGCCAACATGTCTCCTCCCAGGAATCTGTTCTTGTGTTGTCAGTAGATATACTTGGAAAATTCCACCCTCCCGTAAAAATGTTTAATGAACATGTTTTTGTTTTTAACAGAAGACTTTCTTTCAATCATTTTGTTTTTGTGAAAAAGCCTTTATTTTGTTTCTATCTGTTCAACTTTATTTCCTTTTCTTTAGTAAAAACTCAAAAATATTATACAAAAATAGGGTTCTGGTTTTCACAAAAAATATCTCCACTCTCAACCTCCAGTGCCATTTTGGCAGGAAAAATGTTTTGATGGAATATTCCAGGGTTTGGTCACAATGTCTCCTTCTTCCTCCTGTAGTGTTGACCAATGTATTGTTTACCTACCTACTTCCTTTCCATGGGAAAAAGGAACCATGCTGTGTATACTAGGATATAGTTTATAAAGTGCTCTGGGATTCTTTGAAGTGTGCTCTGTAATATCTATATTTAAGTTGACAAAATTAGGCAAGTGAAAAATTTTCCAATCCACTATTATTACTTCAGCCTACTTTCAACCCAAATAAACTCTTTCTGGTTGAAGCTCCAAACATCTACTTGAATTTACAGAGAAAAATAGAAGCGAGTGTAAGTAATTGGATTTTAAGTGGCTGACATTTTCTATTTCAGGTAGCTTCAGTTCCCATATCACTTAGATTTTTAGTTGTATTAACCGGGTGGTAGTCTTTACCCTTTGATAGGCCAACATGTTCTACTGCCTTCAAAACTTCCATTCCACTTCCTCCTCCTTGTGCTGGTAAATAAAACTCTGAGTACTTGAGAAGTTTGTGTCACATTATCTTCTTTTTATATCCACATCCCTGTATATTACCATAATTGCTGGAAGTAATTAGAAGGGAAAATTACTTAAAGAAGAAAATTGTCGTACAGAGAACACTTAAGTTCATGTGACATGCTGCTCATGGGGAGGAGCCAAAGTTAGACAGAAATTGTTGTTTGTTGCTTCTCCTGAGCCATGAGTTAGGGTAGGAAAGGGCACTTGAGTGAGCACTTCTCAGAAAGCAGATACTATAGCTTGCGCCTTACACAGCACATGAATGCTGGGTCAGAGTGATGTGCTTGCTTCTTATTAGAGAGCTGATTCCATGTTCTCTTCACTAGAACGGCACTGACTGATAAAGAGAAACAAGTCCCAATATATCCTTTCTAAAATAATTCACAGCAACTCAGCATTCAAAAGTTAGAGCATTGCATTGAAATAGGTAAACAGGAAAGGAAATGCCATCAAATTGAGTGTAGGACCCACTTTACTTGGCCACTGATATTGACTTCCTTTTGTAAAAGTGCTTTGAAATTTATAGGCAAACATGCTTCAAAAGAGCTAAGTTAATGTAACAGTATAATATAATATATAAAAGAGTAACTAGGAATGAATGTCTTAGTGGCAGTGGCTCTGGGCTTTATACAGCTCTATATAATGTTGTACTCATGGGATTTTTGTTTGTTTTGTTTTGTGTTTGAAAGATCTGATGTTTTCCTGTCTGGAAACAATCTACTGTATTTAAAAGATAAGAAAAACTTGTTCAGAGTTGATTGGAGTGGCGGGGAGATGGATGGAGATAGAGTTGGTGCTCAACCTTTCTGAATGGTGAGCTGGATAAGCGGGGAGCAGCTGATCTATAGACTAGATTGGGGTATGGACTGACCCATTGCACCAGGTCTGGGACTGTGTAGTGGGGTCAGCCACAGACTGGCCCCACACACCCAGTCTAGGACCACACATAAGATCCCCTATGTGCTGGGGCTGTGGATCAGATCTAATCTTGTGCTGTGGGGCTGGGACCATTCACTACATCCAACCCTGTACACTGGATCCAACCATTGTCTGGCTTGGTGTGCCAGCCCAGTCCAGAAAATAGGGTGATTCATCTGGCTCTTGGGGCTCCACACAGATCCAAAAATGTAGGAGTGGATGAGCAGTGGCAATATTAATTGTGGTGGGAGCTCCCAGAGCCGTGGCAATGAACAATGTAACTCCCCTACCCAGCCAAATTTTTGGACCTGGGAGAAGAAGCCTCTTGGGCCAGAAGACTTGACTCCATGGGCTGGATATGGCTGCAGATTGTACTTTGAGCACCACTGGGCTAGAGGAAGAGATACTCCTGAAAAAATTATACAAAACTTTCTTATCTGTAGTTTTCTACATCAGGTTTCAGTTGAAATGGTGTATGTTCAATCACTGACAGGCTGTCCAATCAAGGTAATACAGTTTTTACTGTGAGAGACTGATATTTGACTTAAGAGTCAGTGCCTGGAGTGTCTTGTGTATCAGCATCCCTGTGCTTAAAAATGGCAGTGAGGGTGCTTTATCTAAAGCTTGTTTCACAAGCTTTAGATAAAGCGCCCCACCATTTTTAAGCACGGGGACCCTGATACATGAGACGCTGGAGGCTGCCGGAGTGTGGTAATTACCACGCTCCAGCAGACTCAATTAATCGAGTAATTACAGCACGTCAGAGCAGCCTCCTTGCTCATGTATAGCAGCTGCCTCACTCTTCCACAAGGACCAAGCAACAAGATACTGACTCTTAAGTCAAATACCAGTCTCTCGCAGTAGAAATTGTATTACCTTGAGAGGACAGCCTGTCAATGATTGAACATACACCATTTCAGCTGAGGCATCTAGACTCCCCACCATTTAACAGGATAATTACTGCAAAGTGTAAGTGTAGAAGCTACTTCAATGACTTCACACCCTGTCATTTGCAACCCCTAAGATTTTGCTCAAAATGAAATATAAGTCACTGAAACACAAGCTGTCTGTTGCTAAAGCAAATAAAGGCCTCAGCTAAGAGCTGCCACACATGCTGTGGGTGTGCTTCTGTTTCCTTGGCCTTAAATGAGTGGCAGACTAAGAAGCATTGGCACACTACTACCTAATGGGCTTACTTGCCTGGTGAGTGTCAACTCCATCATTATGAAGGGAAGCAGGGTCTGTGTGTACAGCAGGTGGCACATTGTGTGGCATTCTTATGGCAGTTCTTATGTGACAAGATTCTTGTCAGGATGGACCTATGGCCAGACCCCTTAACTGGCAGTTCTTTTACTCTTATGTTCCTCAGAATCCCTCTGGACAAATGATTGCCTGAGAAAGCAGAGCACATATTGAGTGACCTGAGATACCCTTTCTAGTCATCTCTCTCCATGTTTCTAGGTCTCTGTTGGACCCTACAGAGCCTATTAAATGTCCAAGACACATTTTTCATGGTACTTTTTACCCTCACCAAGCATTTATGGCTTTTCAATTCGATTCACCATGTTTCACATGTCTCATTTACATAATATCAAAGCCTAGAGGTAGGAGGAACAATGTGAAAAGAAAAATGTTTATCCCTCCAGCTACTACTTCTCTCCCTAAGACAAACAAGCAGCTTCTCTTACACAGCTAATCATCTTTATAGTCCCTTTCTGCACAATTAATTAATTCTTTACACCTGCTATCCACTGCTCAGATCCCAATCATTTTCCTAATTAACTCCAGGAAGCCATTACGCCTTCAGCTTTCTAAAGGCTGAAAATCTGACTGAATTTATCTTAAAGTGCCATGCCTCAACACGAACTCTTATTAAAAAATATAGTCTCCACGACTAGTGTCCATCTTGATTGCTTCAGATAGCTGTTAAGAGAACAGCTGTGAGAATATACGACACAGCATGTCAAACCCATTTTGATACTGGCACTCTATGCATTTAATATATTCAGTGCTGCTGACTCTAGAAGCAAGGGATATGCTTTTTGGCCCTTCTGGACATAGTTTCATCATGACACTAGCAGCTCTACACTTTATGAGATTGGACTGGGAAAGCAAAACATCAAATTGGCTGCCTTACCCGTACTCCTGATGGCTGGGGAAGACGAGCTAACTAAGGCACCTGCAGGAGGCAGACAAAATTCTTCCCTAACCTCTCAGGATTTGGGGCGAGTTTGGGAGTGGGGAAAGGAAGGGATTGGGCACAAAAAAAGAGCCTGGCCCCCAGCAATTAATGGGACAGCTCCTCTTCCACAAGCTCTTAGATCAGGGTAGGGGGAGAGGAGAACTCTATAGAGCTGACCCTCCTGAAACTGGGCCAGATATGAGGACAGGGACAAGGCTCAAAATAATGGGAGGTACAGTATTGATGTGGGGGTGGAAAGACAACATTCATTGGTGTTGGATGTCCCTGGAGAGGGCATGGAGGGATCAGAAGAATGGTTGGCACAAGGTTGCTCACAAAGGCCAGAATCAAAGTAAGAAAAGTGAGCAAGAGGTCATGATCCACATGACATCTAGGGCATAGTTTCTCAACCTGTGGTATGCGTACCCTTGGGGGTACCCCAACACTCTGTCTCTTTTGCCCTCTTTTCCTCTCTCTCTTATCCCTGCCTCCTCTCAAACCTATGGCAAAAAGTTGGTGCTAATAAAAAAATTAAATTCCCCAGTAATAATTTGGTGTGCCGCGCTTTGTGTGGCATTGGGTTCGGCCCTTCTAGCTTTGGCCAACATCACCTCTAGTCCAGGTACATACTTCAGTTGTGCACCCCTGGTGTAAAAGGTGGCAACCCTATCCACACCAGATCAGACATCTGTCATATCACAGCCTTATATACACAGCCCTTCTTCCAACATATGCCACACATTAGTCTGTAAATATAAAATCAGCTGGAAAATTGATTGTTGGGGTACTTACTGAAATTTTCAGAAGTTAGGGGGTACTTGCTACTTAAAAGGTTGAGAGACACTGATCCAGGCAGCTAGAGGCAAGGCTGGATCAGGGTCACAACAGGATCTGGAACCAAGATCAGGCAGGGGCCAGGGTAGGAGCTGAAGGCAAAGCAAGGTCTTAGCAGATGTCCCTCAAAGCTAAGGGCACAGTTCCAGTCCACTTGCAGGTCTGCTGGGGGAGCATGCAACTGGTGCCTCTTGGGTATGGGGGGCACCCAGGGTCCCCCTGTGGCTGATCACTGAGCTGGGGAGGCACCAGGGGGCCCCCTGGTGCACTCCCCGGTGGACCCAGAAGTGGACCAGAAGTACTTCCGGTCCACTTCTGGGTTCTGTCTGTATATTTAACACTGGTGAAATGTACGGGGTGCATAGAGGTGCACATGCACTCTCTGAGCATGGTGGCACACACCCTACAAAAAGGCTACTGTCGGCGGGGCCTGCAGGTGGTTGTCCACTCACCACCCCCACCACTGACACTGCCGGCGTCATCTGTGGGTGGTCAGCGATCACCATGGCCACTGCCGACACTGCTGGCAGTGTCTGCGGGTGGTCATTGACCCCTGGTAGACACTCGCCAACCCCACCCCCCTGCTGTCAGCCGCTCCCATGCTCCCTCCGCTGCTGTGTCCCCCCAGCCATCGGAGGCATGTGTCGTTCATGATAGTTAAGCTGAGATGCTCAGCTTCAGCCTAAGCCTGGCAGGAGATGGGAGCAGGGGGAGTGGAGGAAAGGAGAGGGCAGAGGGTGGGGGGCCAATAGAGCAGCTTCTTGATGTGATCAGTGGTGAGAACAAGAGCGGCACTTCTCTAACCTTGCCAAATCCAACCTGTGTGAACCAAGTATTTAGGTGCCGAAAGATGTTTCCTGTTATGAATGAGAGAGCATGCTTAAACATGTATTAGTATGGTATTTTTTATGAAAGGAGTTTCTTTTAAATTTCCTCACCCCTTACTCCTCTTACTCTTGCAGAAATTAGGACAGTGTGGATCCTTGGACATTACCTGGTTCAGAGAGGTATAACTATGTAAGTGACAGCCCTGCCTTCTGCCTGACATCAGACATACTTATTCTACACTATACCTCAATTTTCCCTGAGGGGTTTCTCACAGGCAGCAGGGAAAATGGAATCCATTGAGTGAGAAAGGTTGAGGCACTCCAGTAATGGAGGCCATGTAGGTATATTGATAATTATCTAAGGAGGGCCCCAGTTCTACCTGTTCTTGTTTGTCATGTAGCTTTATGGATGCATACTAGATACCCAAGGCTCTGTAATTAATAGCAGTGTTGTTGACACTGAGATTTTCACACTTCATTAGGGTGCTTGGATACCTAATTCCCACTAATGCCAACGGTCTTAATTAAAACCTTAACTCTTGATTCAGGACCTTAAGCATGTGCCTGAGTACTGGCCTGAAGTGGACACTAATGCAGCTTTGAAGATCCCTGCCTCTCTATCCGGCAATTAAAGCAGTCTGTAGCCAGAGGTCATAATATGTCTTCCAGGAGCGATGACCTTCACCTCTGTAGGTCTATCTACATCTGGTATGTACTGCATTATGCCAGTTAGCTGGACTGCTCCTGAATTAATTCTACATGGATTAAGACCTAGTCTATATGCACAAGTTTGACCAGTTACAAAGATATAGCTACACCGGTGTAACCTCCAGTGTGGACCTGCTTATTCTGATATAGGACTGGCTTTATTTCAGTTTAGCTGAAGGTCCTTCCCAAGCCACATCAGCCAAAGCCAAAAATAGACTGACACTAACAGTGTCCACATAGGCGTACTATATCAGTAGAATTACAGCCTTTTAAATTAATGTAGACAAAGTCTAAAAAAGTGTGTGTGTGTCCAGGTGACACTGAAGTCAATGGCAAAACTCTCATTGAACTCAGTGGAGCCAAGATTTCACTGTGTTATGTCAGATACAGATGTTAGATCACACAGGGATGTGTATGTTCAGATAAACAGCATACAATAAATGGTAGTTTCTCTAGCAGACAAACTGCACTGAAATTTTCCGTCAAGCATTGGTACAGGGAGAAAGAATGAAGGTAATACTGGCTTAATGGGAATCTCATGCTTCTGATCCTGGAACCATGAAACTCATGTTTTCCTCACTGTTTTTCAGGATATGACGATTTATTGGGTGAGTCCACTGATCCTCAAAAAACACAATTCGTAGAAGATGCAATTCATTTCAGATTGCAGCTTTCTCTCATTCCATAACCTGCTTGGGAAAGTGTCAGGGTGCCTACAGACATTCACGGCCCTGCTCTAACTCATGGTACTTTACTTAAAGCTCCATGAATTAGAGCCCTGCCCCCAACCTAACAGGTACCTGTTGGGTTGGGATGGGGCTGGAGCCTGCCTGCATTGGCCCTGCCCAGTAGGTAGGGTGCTCTGGCAGCCTCTGAGGAGGCTCCTATACTGTGCCTCTCCCCAGCGCCTCCCTCCCCCCCCCCCCGGCCCTCTCCCC
Organism: Alligator mississippiensis; assembly: GCF_030867095.1. Taxonomy (NCBI): domain Eukaryota; kingdom Metazoa; phylum Chordata; order Crocodylia; family Alligatoridae; genus Alligator; species Alligator mississippiensis. The sequence continues at coordinate 150,582,461 of NC_081826.1, forward strand.
CAGCTCTGGGACTGTCAGCAGGGGAGGGAGGGGGTAGAGGAGAGAGCAGCCAGGACAGAGCTGCTGGCTGCTCCCTTCCCTCCCCCACTGACAGCTTCAGGGACAGGACTGGGCTGGTGCTGGGAGTATAAGCATGAGCCCAGCCCCATCCCTGCGTGAAAAAATTAACCCCGGAAGGAACACAAGTTCCCTAAGGTGCTCTGCTTTAGAATGCCTTAATTTAATACTTAATTTTATCAAGGTTAATTTTTTGCATGATTTAAAAGTGCTCTGCAGCCATGCACATGCGTTAAATCATGGCTATAGAGTGCTGTCAGGGATCAGATTGTGTGAAAAATGTCACTTGTGTAAGCATCCCCAGAACCACTACAGTACAGGTGGTTCAATATTTCAGAGCAGGACTAGATGTCACCAGAGGTTGAATGTCACTGGAACTGTATTGTAGTACCTATGCAACAAGTGCCATGTTAGATTTAAAACTTCACTGAAGATGTTATAGCTACTGTGCCAGTTTACTTGTATTCACTACAATGGGCCTTAACATTGCTTAATAGGTGAGCAGAGCATACACTGTTTATCAGGCACATCCAAAACCCATTATTCAGTGTTTGTAATGCATGTGGCTGAATCTATAAGAACATTTTTATAAATGGATGAAGTGCAAATAGATCAGGCTACCAGTAATAGATCTGGGAGCTAGGGACAGGATCCTAGCGAGAGGGCAGAGATCAAGGGAATAAACCTATCTATCTTGCTTGCTTGTCTTTGTCTTCTTCAGAATGCCCTCTTTGACTTCTGTTTCATTTTCTGCAGATTGAGAGAAACAAGCTGTTCGAGGCTGATCACAGCTTAGCTTAAGAAAATAAATGGTAATGCATGAGGAGTGTAGGCAGCACTGTCCCCAGAACTAACCTTTGAAATTTAGCTTACACAATAAGGCCATGCATAGATGAAACGAGGGGCGTGTGTGCATGACATCTTAAAGTGGGCTAAATGCTTTTGTACCGCTTTAATGATGTTAGTGTTTGCATGGCTCGGCAGCGTATTGCACGTTAATTTCAGCCGCTGTAGGAAATTTGGTGGTGTAATGCACCTTAAATGACTTGGGGTGCAGTAAGCACCCCAAGTCTGAGCTGTGTGGGGGCCTGGTACCCCCTGGGACTGCCTGAGCCAGGTGCCTGCAGGTGGGTGCTGCCTGGGTGGGGGACCACTGCTGCCATGGAGGGAGGCACCAGCCCCCACCGCAGCCCAGGTACCACTTTGCCCGTAGGCAGTTCTCCTTCCCCTCCTCGCTGCCAGAGAGGCAGGTAAGTTGGGTGTGTGCACGACATGGGGGTTTAATCAGCCCTAAATTGAAGTGGTATTTTTAAAAACTCACCGCTTCAATTTAGGGCTCCTGTTTCGTCTACACACACCCTAAAGCACTAAAACTGGCAGGAATCACAACTGCAGTAGATATAGGGCCCAGTGTGAGCCTGCCTGCACTCACATTCATGAGGATGTAAAGTGTTCCATAGGCTATGCATCTCATGGACAGCAGCTGACACAGAGTGACTAACCCTGTTCCAACACCTGTGGGCAAAAAGTGTGCAAGCAATGGTGACATGTGAACAATATCTTGGCCCAACCTGTTGACCAGCACAGCTGAGAAGGGAGAAGCATGGTCTGTGTTAGTGGCTACAAGGCACCATTCTGGCCCTGTTTTTTTCCTGGGCTAGTGTAGCTGTGTGCTGCCCTTTCTACAGAATGGCTGCAGCTTTGATACCTGCTGTCTGGAGTGCTGCAGCAGGGACAGGAGGAGGAGCCGGTGGAAGCTGGGGAAGCCAAGCAGTTCCCTGGGTGACTGCATCAGCTGCAGGAACAGCCCCACGCAGAAGCTGTGCATGCTGGCTGGGGCCAGTGCCCAACTGCGGGCAAGGGTGGGAGCGCAGCATGCTGCCCCAGAAGGCGTAGGTGGGACTCAGCCCCATGCGGAGCACAAGAGGGGCAGCTGTGGGCCAGGCCAGATACAATTAATTGATGGGCACCTGCCCATGGGCTGGATGAAATCACTTGCTGAGCCAGATCTGGCCCACAGGCCATAGTGTGCCTGCCCCTGCTTTAGTGAAACTGGGGGCCAGGCTCTCATTTCTGCTGCACCTGTTTGTACCACTCTAGCAGAATGAAAAGGCCAGGGTACAAGCATAGATGTTCTGAGAACTCCACCCCTACGACAGGCATCAGAAATTCGTGAATGGCTGGAAAGCTCATAAATGGCCCTGTACGGAAAAGCAGATGTAACTGGTGTACTTAACAGAGCAAATTGTGAATGTTGCAACTAAGCTTTTTTTTTTTTTTGGTTGAATCCCATATTTTTCATAGGAATGTATTGATTTCAACATGGCTTTTGCTAGGGATGGGTTCTCAGGTCCAGGATGGAACTGCTGGTCCAAACCAGAGGGTTCTGTGGTTAGGGTTTTGTCTTGGACAGACAGTAAGGCTCGGGTCGCTGCTCTGCCTGCTTCAGACCTCAGTCTCCCACATCCCAAATGAGAGCCCTCTCTGCTAGGTTATGAAGTCATTCTTTCTAGCCCAATGAATAGTTCATCCTTACAATAGGCAGGATGCAAGGCTGAAGACCAGAGTTGGATGTATTCAGAGAAGGCAGCTAGCTGTGTAATTGTGGCAGTGGTATAGAGTAGCTGTGGTGGTTTGAGATTACTTTGTCTACTCACACCTGGCACAAGGGGCATTCCTAAGGGAAGGAGGAGTGTAACTGCCCTCAGGCTATCCCTGGTTCATGCAAGAATCTCTTGGGGCATAGGTAGCTGAATGAGACTGTCAGCACCCTGGAACCACAGGCGCGCATGCACATGCGTGCACACACACACTGTGGGTGCATCTACACATTGCCCTTTAGCGACATTGTTACTGCACTGTGCTTTAGGACTTCCTTTTGGAAGTACTAAAGCACAGCACAGTAACCACCTGTGCTGCACTATGGACATGGCACATGGTTATTTTTAGCAGCTACTTTGCCGTAGCAGTATGCTATGGTGGGGGAGTGCATTGCTACAGTGAAGTAGCTGCTGGGCATGTGTAGACACCCATGGATGCTACATCACTGTAGCGCATCATTATGGCGATGCAGTGTCACACGTAGACACGCCTTGTGTGTATATGCATTCTGTATGCCTATGTGCATATACCTACAGATATATATGTTATATTATTAGGTTAGTTCTTTCAATTAAGTAAACAAACAGTGGGCTAGAGATAGCCCCAAAGAAGGGAGATGGCCTAGGAAGACAGGACTGGTAGGAACTTCCTGGGACACTATATCCAGGCCTGTAAAGTTGCATGGGATACCATCCCCTTCATGAATTAATCAGTCTCTGTTTTTAAACCAGTGAATTTTCTTGCCCTTACTAGTGCTTCTTGAAGGCTGCTCTGGAAACTCTCCTTTCTAGTGTTTTGGAACCTTTTCATTCCAAGCCAGAATTTATTCCTGCCAGTTAATTCTTATGCCAACAGTGTCCTTTACCTTAAATAGTTTATCTCTCTCCCTGGTTCTCTCTTCACCCCCACCTCCAACCCCAGAATACATTTATAAGGAGCAATCATCCACCTACCCTTTCAGCCTTTGTTTTGCTGGAATAAACAAGCCAAACTCTTTTAATTTCTGTTCCCTTGATCACCCTTGTAGCCTCTCTCTGTACCTGTTCCAGTGTGAATTAGTCTTTTTTTGAACATGAGCAGTAGCGTTAGGCACAGGGCGACTAGGACACCAGCCCCAGGTGCCAACCCTGGAGGAGGGGGGAAGAGAGGGGAACAAAAATAGCAGCAGCTGTGCTGCTGGCCAATTGCCGCTAGCTTCAGTTACTGATGGTGACCTGTGTGCAGCTGCCACCCAGGGTGCTCAACCGTCCAATTATTCCTCTGAACATGAGTGACTAAAATTGCATGCAGTATTCCAGATGAGGTCTTGCCAGTGCCTATCTCTACTGCAAGTGCCTTATCTGATATATCTTAGCTTCCCATTTGCCTTTTCTACAGACATGTTATGGGGCTCAGTAGCATCCTATGCTCAACTAATACACCCAGGTCTTTTCCTTTCATTGTCATTCCTAACTGATTAACTCCCAATTTAGAGCAGAAATTTTTGTTATTAGTCTCCAAATGAATAACTTGGCACTTTGTACTATTAAATTTCATCCCACTTCTGTTACACCAGTTCTCAAGGTGATCTAATTCTTGCTGTATGATATCCAAACCCTCCTCTGTGTTGACACTGCCTGCCAACATGGTGTCATTAGCAAATTTCATCAGCACACTCCCACTCTTTGTGTGAAGGTCATTAATAAAAAGCTTATATAATATCGGTCCCAAGACTCTGATGAACTATTATAACAACTACCTTCCAGCCTGACAGTTCCCTTATCAGAACATCTTACTGCCATCTTCCTTTAGCCAATTTCTTACCAACTGTGCAATCCTTGTAATCCCCATCTTCTCTAAATGAACTCATGATTTTCCACTTGGCACTGTAGCAAATGCAAATACAGATAGACTAGATCTAGTGCATTTGCAGTAAAAAGTTATTATCAAAGCAAGAATCATTACCCCATCTTCATTAAATAACGGTTACATTTTCTTGTTCCATTTTGATGGATGAAAACCTATGTATTAATTTCCTTTGCAAAAGTCTAACTCATTTTGACTTTTGGCAAAATTCACTTCATCATGACATGTTTTGACCTCCAAGATGTACATTTCTTTATGGAGCTGTCCTTTTTCCCATTCCTTCTAGGCTTTCTGCTTACTTTACTGAGATGGTTAGTAACTTAGTTAAGATCCCTTTCCTAGAAGGCTTCCTCTCCCCTTGAGGTACTAGTTTTAAAGATTTTGTGCACTTCTAAGTAAAGGAAAAGTCTAGCCCCCTCTACATTTAAATTCTTGAGCTTTTCAATCCAGTTGACACCACAGACATGTGCCCTTAGTTTATCAGACTTCACCTTTTTAAAATAAAAAAATCTTAAGTACAGATGTACATTTGAGTTGTCTCTATTTAACTTAAAGTTAACCAGTGTGCAAACATGAGATGCAAGGTTTTTTTTTTACAAGCCGCTCTTCCATAATGTCCTCATTAATTAACAAAACCAAGTCATAAATAGAAACACCTCTTGTTAGTTCTGTGACTACTTGCTGAAGAAATCTGTAGCTATTGCATCCAAAAATATCTGAACCCTACCATTATTTGTAGCATTTGTTCTCCAGTTTACATCTGGGAAGTTAAAGTCTTCTGTAATGACTTCCTGGTAGTATTTATCTCTAAAAATATTACAGAGATCTCCATCAGATCCTGGAGGGGATAGCTGAGAGCCAGTTTGGCCACTCCCATGTAGCTGAACAACAGATGTGGGCCATTTCCTGCTGAACAGTCTGCTCCCTGAGGCCCTTTTTGGAAAGTCTAATATTTTTGCTTTCAGGGGCAGATCAAGCTGTCATGTTCTCCCTTGTCTGGTCTCTCAAAACATGTATTTATTATGTGGAAGAAGAGGAAAGGTGCCTTGAGTTTGGCAAAGGCTGCTGTATGCCATGTAACCCTTTAAGGAGGATGTGGGTGAAGTCAGATGTTGGGGAGGAGGGGGGACTCCTAGTTGCTAGATGAAAACAGTAAGGTTGCACTCCACCTTCTTTTATTCTTCCCCATGAATCCCCAGCTGGGAAAATGCTCAGCCCAAGATGTTCCTACCAGCTGTCAGCTGCTGTAGTTGTGGCCAGGGGTGCTGGTTGTAGCCATGTTGGTCTACGGGCATAGGCAGACAAGGTTCTTTGGGTAAGTCTGATATCTTTTACTAGACCAACTAAAACAGTTGGAAAAATTCTTCTTTGCAAACTTTTGGGTACAAACACCCTTCTTCAGGCAGAGGGAGTAGTTGTGGACAAGAATTTAAGGCAATGGACTTTTATAAGCTATTTTGTTTTCTTGTTCAGTCTCTCATTTTGAGTTATTTTGTTTTTATTGAAAACCACACTGAGCCTTTGTTGGGAGGGGTAGCATATACATATAATAAATAAATATATAATAAATGAAAAAGAAAGTAAAATTCAATATTTCTGTGCCTTTCACATGCGTTTTGGGCAAGCCCCCATCTTTGTTTGACTGTGGGGTCCTAAAACTTAGTAAACAAATTATTTACTTGTTTTAAGTATTGCTTATATAAAATACCTTTTTAAATAGTAGGAGAATCACATTTTCAGTTTTACAGTATGGACTAAGGTGTAGCCTGATTCAAGACTCATTTAGCATATGGGAAGAACATTCTGGAACTAGAATACAATTACTAACAGTGTTTGCCCTCTTGACTTCATCACATGATACCTTTGCTAAATTTATTCAAATGGGAAATTACACTCCAACCTATGAAACTTTTATTGATGAAAGGAAGTCCACAAACACCAATATGGAATTGATACAAATAAATCTAATACTGTTTTCAAAATGACAACTTAAAGGGTGACCTTTTCCCATTTAGTATATGTCAAATGGTTCAGAATCATTATTGTATGTAACCTGGGTACACCCAAGGGTGTGCCCTATTCTCAATTGGATGGGATAAGTAGGCAGGAGGGGGTGCTGTGAGAGGGATGCCAGAATTTTGAGCAGATCCCTCTTTCCTCTATAGAGTTAGCCCAAGCCCAAAGTTCTTAACTATATACAATTTATTGAGTTATAATATACATAAACATAAAAATAAATATCATATACATATATTTACACAGTGAACATTAACCAATAACCAAGGTCAAACCCTAAATAACACTATTTATAACATCACAATACAACATTTCTATTACAAAATATAAGGTGCAAACATGAACAGTCTTAATAACACCTATTCCTTAATATAGTCCCTGACCCATGGCAAGAGATAGTCCTCCTTCCAATGGGGTCCCTAGGGGGTGGGGAGTGTCCAGGAAGCACCAGGGGTCCCTCCCCTTAAGGAGTGGGGGGCTGCAGGAGTGGGGGGGGGGCTGCTCACCCAGCCCCTTTGCCCACCCCAAATGTCTTTCCCCTGTGGGACGTAAGGGTCCAACGACTCACACTCCCTCAGGTGGTGGTGGTCAGGGTGCAGCTCGATGTGATCTTCTCTGCTGGAGCGCCTCTCCAGGCCTCTCCCATACTGCTGGGTTCCTCCCCACCCTGTGCCCCTCTCTGGGTACTGAGGGCTCAGCTCCTCTCAGCTGCTGCACCACCACTGCTGGCTTCTAGGTGCTGGGCCTCATGCTACAACACTACTATTTCCCCGTGCCCTGGCTTTGGCACCAAGGACTCTTTTAGCACAGGCCTTCAGGTTCCCTTCGTCCGTCCTCATGCCGGGTGGCTAACCCAAGCATCCTCCACTGCTCCCTGGCTCCCAAGGCTCGGGCCGGTGTGCAATGTGGGGCCTGGCCGCTTGCTGGGAGATGGGGCTTGAGTTGCCTCACTGCAGCCCCAAGGCCTTTGCCCCATGCGCTGACCTGTGCACTGTGTGGCCCGCTGGCCCTGCCAGGCTTGCAGGCTCGAGCCGCTGCTTGCGGCTCCCAAAGCCTGGGCTCCGTGTACGAAACCATGCACTGTGATGGGCCCAAGCAGTCTTATACCACTCCCAGGGCCAGGTCTCCCCACACAATCCCCATGCATTGTCAGCAGCCCAAGTGGTCTTGCATGCTCCCAAGGCTGCTCCTCCAGTGGCAGCTGCAGGAGCCTTGGACCTATTGCCTGCTAGAGGAGAGCTCCCCAGCTTTTCTTGGCTCCACTCTTCTGGAGCCTCTCCTGGCATCTGCCCCTCCTCCTGGGCATGCAGCTCCTTTTATATGCTCCAGGGCTCTGCCCCTGAAGTCTTCTGGACCTGACAGTTTACAGTCTTCAATCAGGTCTGGGACAGCTCTTCTTCCCCTCCCCTCAGGAAAGGGGTGTGACTTTATTTCTCTCGCTGCCTCCTGTTTGGTGGATGGACTCCACCAATCAAAACAGCAGGATCTCAAGCCTGGGACTCAACCCAAGCTCTGAAAGGTGAGCCTGCTACATGTATATAAGACAATTTATAACATTTCTTGCCATATATGTTATTGTTAATTTGATTTATGTAAGTATCATTTTTATTTAACAAGTTTTTTAGTTCTAATTCAGTTAATCAATATTGACATAAAAGTAACTCTATAATTTTTAATGTTTCCCTAGAGGTTCAATTAACTGAATCACTAATTTATTATGAAAAAAAATGGTATAGGCCTGATTACAGGCACTGGAAGCATGATTTAGCTTTCTGGAACTAAACAAAATTCAGAATAGTGGTAGTACATGTAAGGCCTCTCTATGCGTTATTTGTTGCTGCACAGAGTCCGTCTGTGTTGCAAGCTGTTCTTACTGTTGGGGTGCACCATTTGGTAAGCTTTGCAGGGCAAGGGACAATGGTGAACTGGCTCAGCCATTCTGTTAAGTCTGTACTGAGATTCTGCTGTAGTAATAGAAGTTATAGTTTGGAGATGCTTCCATACTTAGAAGACTAAGGAAATTGGGAATTGGGAAATGGTTCCTATAACAAGCCCCAGACTTGTCCATGGCACTCAATGTCTTCTAGTGGCCTGCTGAAGTCTGCTGTGCCCTCTGGTCTCCTTGTCAATCACCTCCCTTGCTCTTTCCTGCCATGCCTTGATGAAAATATCACTTAAGCTGCCTTCAGTTGTATGAGGGACCCTTTGTATTCTTTGTGGGGCTGGTCCTCCTTGGTCTAATTCACTCAATGTCTGGTCCTATATATCTTGTCAATGGCTGCCTACTGGGTTTCCAGGTCTACTCTAGTTAAGTCCTATCCTGGAGCCTTGTACAAATCTCATTTTCATACTCCTGGGGTTTGGTATAAACTTCCTTATACACAGAGGTTGTGAGCTCTCAAAGCTACTTCCCTAAACACAGGGCTGGAAGCCTGTAACTCTGCTCACCTATACACAAGGCTGGGAACCCCTATTTCTGCTCCCTCCCAGATATGGGGCCTGGGAGCCCTTAATGCAGCCCCTCTATCACCAGTCCATGTAGACTTAGACAAAACAACACAACCCAGCAGTAAAGGGCTTTCCCCTGCAACTTAACACCTTTTAGATGAGAGATCCCACAGCCACACCATAGCCATCTCAACTCAGTTTGTTGTCCTAGGGAGCAGAGTCCATGGCAGAGTTCCTCTCTCCTTCAAGGTCCAGGCTGGACTGCCCTGCTTTTCCCAGGAGCTGAGTGGATATAGTCCTGGGCTCCACCCTTCTGAGACAAAAGTTCAACTCTTAAGGGGGCCTTCCCCATTTCCCTTGTCTTTTAATAGTAACAAGGTTAGGGTTCCCTGTTACAGTCCCTCAGGTGGAATAGTTAGTTAGCAAGACTAAAGGACTGCAAAAGCTTGCCTACTCCTGCACAATAAAGCTTATTGTTTAGCTGTTCTCATTCATGCTTGACAGTCTTTACTGAACTTGATGATGACAACATTAGCCACCCTGCAATTTGCTCTGCCGAAGACATCATGTACGTTGATATCCTTTTACAGAGCAGCAGGCCATCTTTGGTGCTATTTAGGTTGCACTTACTGGGGGAAACATCAGTAGCTGTGGTAGATCCATGTACTTAGACAAAACAACACAACCCAGCAGTAAAGGGCTTTCCCCTGCAGAACTTCTTCAAAATAATTGTAGGTCCTGGATAAGGGCCAGGATTAAAAGGTACCGTAAAGGAAACATGCATGGAACCTAGCACTGGGCAAGACTCTTTGGAATATCATATTCCTTGGTTACAGCATGGTGTCACTGACCCCTAATTGAAAACTGCACTAAATGTATTTTTACATGATTTAGTGTATTGCCAATAAAAAATAAACTTCTGTTGTACACAGAGAAGCCTCCTATTTATCCTTAATAAATAGGTCATTTCATTTTTCAAAGTATTTCACGGTACTGATTTTGCCAGTTAATGCACAATCCCATAAACTGTGCAAATAATTTCTGTACTCAAAGGCTGAGAGCTGACCTGATAGCCACCTATAAGTACATCAGGGGAGAACACAGAAATCTAGGGGAGCAACTCTTCAGGAGGGCACCTTAAGGGAGGACAAGGACAAATGGACATAAGCTTATAGAGGGCAAATTTATGCTAGACATAAGGAAAAACTTTTTCTCCGTAAGGGTTGCTAGGATCTGGAACACACTCCCAGCAGAGGTTGTGCAGTCACCACCATTGTAGGTGTTCAAGATGAGGCTGGACAGGCACTTTGCTGAACTTGCCCTAGCCCAATAACTTTCTGCCCACAGCAGGGGACCGGACTTGATGATCCTATGGGTCCCTTCCGATTCTACAAGTCTATGATTCTGTGATTTCAGATCTTGACCCTAACCACTTGGAGGGGCTGCCCTTACTGTGGTTCCTCAGACACAGTTTGACCAACTATCTAGATTGTTACCATGTTATTTTGCCGTGGGTTTATTTTTATAGGAGGAGTGAATTTACCCTTTAACAAATCAAGTTGAGTTACAAGATACGTTTTATTTACACTTGCTATTTGTTTTCAATAATCTGAATGATAGGAATAATTAATTGAGTATGCATATCCCACTGTCCCTACCGCATATTAGGGAGCCCCCGGTCATGACTTAGGCCAGTGATTTTCAACCTATGGTCCACAGATCCCTTGGGAGTCCTCACACTATGTGGAAGAGATCCACAAAAGATGACTATGATCAATCAAAAGTACGTGAATACCCACACTTACAATTCAAAGGGGTCCGCACCTCCAGTCAACATTTCTGAAGGGATTTACACATCCATTCACATTTTTTTAGGGGTCTGCAAATGAAAAAAGGCTGAAAAACAATGACCTAGGCTATACTCAAGTACAGCATAAGATAGAAGTCTGACCTGGTCTTTTACTTCCCAGTCATTTCTCTGACCCCTTTCTCAAAGCATGTCTTCACATTCTGTTTATGTTTCCCATGTTGTTAGCATGATACCTATGCACTTGTTTAAAAGTACTTCTGCAATTTTTGCATGTAAATACCCATTCTATTTCCTTCTGTTTGTGCACTAGCAGTTTCCCATTACACACCCTCTGGCAACCTTATTCTTCACTTGTCGCTACTTCAAGGACAGTGCTAGTAATAGCACTGGCAAGAGCAGCCCTGAATGCCATAAGGAATAACAAGATGAAGCTGCCCTGGGGCTTTTTCCTCCATTTATTTCCACTGTAACTTTGATAGCTCTATCCAATATTTCCATGTCTCAGATTGAGAACTCATAGTGAATATGAAGACTCTGGGTTTGGTCTGCTTGTTTTTAATGTAAACAGACAATCTGGCAAACCTATTTTTTTGTGCAGTGAGTTTCTCCTGACCTTATTCCTCTCCACAAAGTTTAGGAGGAACTGATGGAAACCTCAAGACAGCCAACCCAGCGAGTTTCTGCTGATCTGCATTTTGCTGATAAACTTCTAGTGAAAGAACACCTGTTGCATCAATCCAAATGCAAGCTGAAGCTGAAGTGTTTTTGGTGCACACTAGGAAAGCCTCTGTAATTAGAAAAACAGACTGGCTACTGCGAGCATGCAGGTGGTACCTATTTTAGGTCTTCTCCATTCTTCTCCCCCCTGACAGCAGTTCTGTTAGCCACCAGTAGCTGCTAATGCCTGGCCACCAAAGTGTGAACACATCCATGCTCTTCTAGCGGATGCATACCACTTCACTCAGAAGATTGTGTCAACAGGCAAAGTAAACCCTGGGAAGGCACCAGTGGCTGTTGGGATGAGGCTGGCAATTGGAGGGCTGAATGTCTATACCCCACATCTGCTGACTGCTGAGCAACCACAGAAGCCTTACACCACTCAGCAGAAAGGAGGTTTTTGCCTCACTAGGCCTTGATGTGGATGCATTAAGCCTTGGTTCTTCATAATGGTCCCATACAATCATCCTGCCTAGTTATCTTACAAAACAGACCATGGTCCAGCACTTCCCTCAAGTCTAAGAGAAGCCTTTTTCGTATTGTCCATAGGAGTTTATGGTGCCCAGATTAAGCAACTGTCACTTGTTCTTGTTAAATTTTCCAGCCAGTTGTTTCTAAGTCTGCAATATTTTGTCTGCCCCTAGATGTCCTTCAGGAGGCATATCATAGGCTGTTAGAAATATTCTGATAGAATCTGTTCTGGCACTAAACACAGTGTCCTTATACTTTCATGGTAAAGTTAACTTCCATGCCTAAGGCTTTAGGGACAAGTTCTGGGGCAATTTTTATCCCTACCTGGACCTGTTTTATTGACAATGCTGTATCCTGCTTCCACAGTGTCTGTTACTCAGGGACAAACTCTACACTGGCCACCAATGAACCAGGAAGACCTTACAAGTATAGGCCAGAGTCCATTGCTCTCCTTTGAGCACAAGAGACTTGCCAACCCATCCATTATGGTAAACAGATGTGTTAGATTGCAAGCTTTAATTCTTAGAGAAAACAAAGAAAATTGTGGGGGGGGGGGGGGGACTTAAAAGGGTCATAAAGGCATGTTCATGTAAAACAAAATATATATTGGCTATGAATTATAAAGGCCTAACAATTAAAATGTAGAGGGTATGCAAGCAGGGCACTTACCCTGCTGCCTTAGAGGGGCAAATCAGCTCTGGTATCAGGTTCTCAGGCCTATTTATTTTACTCAAAAACAAACCAATGAAAACCCATTTCACATTAAGCAGGGTAACCTCAGCTCTGCCCTTGTCCCCAGCACAACGGCCAACTCTCTGCTCCCCACAGTATTCCCTCCTGGAGTTTTTAAGCTTTTTAGTAGCTCCATCCTCATTATCAAGTTACCACTTCCAGCTGGCCCCTAGCATCCCAGCCAGATACATTATCATCTGCTGACTGCCTGCAGCTGGGTTCCAAGCCCTTGAGGGACCATGTACCTCTTTACAAGGTATTTTATTATTTTATGAATCACATTTATATTTTATTCCATAAACAGTTTTAATTGTAATTCATTCCTTGAAAAGCAACTTATTAAAAGTTATATAAATTTTATTTTAAAACCTGACATTGGCTTGGGCCCCTGCCATGATTACAGTTGTAGAAGGATGCAATTTGTCATATATACCTTTTTCACAGTAGTTGTAAATTTAGAATCATAGAATAGAAGCACCAGAAGGGACCTGGAAGATGATCAAGTCCAGTCCCCTGCCATGGGCAGGAGGTTATTGGGCTCAAACAAGCTCAACAAGGTGCCTGTCCAGCTTCCTCTTCAACACCTCCAGGGATGGCGACTGCACCACCTCTGCTGGGAGCGTGTTTCAGATTCTAGATACCCTTACGGAAAAGAAATTTTTCCTAATGTCCAGCCTAAATTCTTCTTCAACTAGCTTGTGCCCATTGGACCTTGTCCTCCTAAGGGGTGCCTTTCTGAAGAGTTGTTCCCCTAGATCTTGGTGCTTACTCCTGACATGCTTGTAGGCAGCTATCAGGTCAGCTCTCTGTCATTTACTCAAACTGAACAAATCCAGTTCCTGGAATCTCTCCTCATTGGGCCTATCCTTCAGGCCCCTGGTCATATGGGTGGCCCTTCTTTGTACCCTTTCAAGCTTGCCCACATCCTTCTTGAAGTGCAGTGTCCAGAACTGGATTCAGTACTCCAGCTGTGGCCTCACCAATGCTGAATAAAGGGGGGAGAGCACTTCTCTGGATCAATTGACAATGCATCAGCTGATGCACACCAGAGTTCTGTTTGCCTTGCTGGCATCTTCATTGCAATGATGGCTCTGCTTGTTTGTCACCCCCAGGTCCCTTTCAGATGCAGTGTCTCCTCATTGTGTAGTTATGATGAGGGTTCTTCCTACCCAGATGAAGAACCTGGCACTTGTCCCTATTGAACCTCATCTGATTGGTTGAGCTCATAGCACCAGCCTGTCAAGGTCATTCTGGATCCTTACCCTGTCCTCAGATGTGCCCGAATTTCCCCACAGCTTGGTGTCATCTGTAAACTTAATCATTGTGCTTTCCACTCCCTTATCCAAGTCATTGATAAAGATGTTAAAGAGCACAGGCCCAATCACTAATCTTTGGGGGACACCACTGGAGATGGCTCTCCAGGATGAGGCTATCCCATCGGTTACAACTCTCTGGGATCAGCCTTTGAGGCAGTTGCCCACCCACCTCACTGTTTACCGGTCTAGGCCTGTACCCTACAACTTAATTGAAAGAATCTCATGGGAAACAGTATCAAAGGCCTTGCTAAAGTATAGGTAAATGATGTCAACCTCATGTCCCTTGTCCAGCTGGTTAATTATGTGGTCATAAAAGGACACCAGGTTTATTAGGCATGACCTCTCCTCGACAAAGCCGTGCTGGCTGTTTCTTAAGACTCCACCAGTTACAAGTTTGTGGTTGATGGCCTCCTTGACAATTTCTTCAAACATTTTTCCAGGATTGAAGTTAGACTGTCCAATCTATATTTGGCAGGGTTGTCCCTCTTCCCTTCTTAAAGACGGGTACCATGTTAGCCATCTTCCAGTCATTCGGGACCACTCCCGAGTTCCATGACTCTTCAAACAGCTTTTCCAGAGATCCTGCTATGAACTCAGCCTGTTATTTCAGACTCTCAGATGCAGTTCATCTGGCCCAGCAGACTTGAAGACATCCAAATGTTTTAAGAGTACCCTTACCTGTTCAGGACTGATTCCATGTGGACTGTTGTCTTCCCCATATTCCCTGGGCCTCTGGACATGTGAACAGCTCTCATCTGGTTTCAGGAATATCAATGTGAAGTAAGTATTTAGGAGCTCTGCCTTTTTGCGGGGTTCAACGGTGGGCAGGCTGCCCCCCTCCCCTCCTCCCTCCTTCAGTAGGGGTCCCACAGTGGAGCTTGATTTTTTCCTGCTCCCTATGTACCTATAGAAGGACTTTTTGTTGTCCTTTATTTCGGTTGCCAGTTTGATGTCCATGACTGTCTTAGCGTTCTATGTCTCATACCTGCAGACCCTGGCAGTATGAGCGTACTCCTCTCTGGATGATGAACCATTTTTTCTATTGCTTATATACTTCTTTTTTCTTTTTCAAAAGTTCCCTGATATCCCTGTTGAGCCAAGTGGGTCTCTTGGCCTCTTTGCTGCTTTTTGACTGCGTGGGGACGGCATCTTTTTGAGCAGTGAGAATTGCCCCCTTAAGGAAGCTCCACCAATCCTGAACTCCCAAATCATCCAGTTGCTGGTCACGGAGGGCCTTTCTAACTAAACTTCTGAGTTTACCAAAGTCTGCCCTTCTGAAGTCTAGGACTTCTGTTCTACTGCCTGAATTCCCAGCCTTTCAGTGGATGGTAAACCTAATGAGGTTGTGGTTACTGTTGCCCAGAGTACCTCCAATCTTCAGGTCTCCTAACATGTCTTCCCCTTTGGTCAGCACTAAGTCCAGAGTGGCTTTACCCCTAGTGCATCCCTCCACAGCCTGTGTCAAGAACAGGTTGTCTAGAGTTGCCTGGAAGTTGGTTGACTTGATGGAACTGGCTGAATGCTCTTCCCAACAGATGTCAGAGTAGTTGCAGTCACCCATGACAATCAGGTCTTTAGTGCTGGCTGCCTCAGTCAGTTCCCTAGAGAATGCCTGATTGCTCTGTTCTTGGTAGGGAGGCCTATAGTATACTCCTACTATCAGGTCCCCCTTTCCTGAGCCCTGTTGTATCTTGACCCAGAGGGTCTCAAGGGACCTCTCTCTGCAATCAAATGTGACCTTCAGGGAGGGGTACCACTTTCACATAGAGAGCCACACCTCCTCTCTTTTTCCCAACCTGATCCTTCCTATATAGCCTATAGCCCTCAACGTCCACTGCCCATTTGAAAGATGCAAGCTTTTTCTCAATATGCTATGTTTTAAAGTTTTTAGTAGTATTTGCCATTTAAAGGCACAATGAATTTCCTTTTGGATCTCCTGCACTAAATTCTGGGATATCCAGTCAGCTAAACTATTTTGTAACTGAGACACAATGGTAAAGGTTTTTTATCCTACTCTGGGCAGGGTGTTTATGGCTGACTTATCTGATTAAATAGTAATCTTGCTAGCAATAAAAATTTGCTTTTGTAGGGCAGAGGTGGTGCCAGCTTCTTCCCACTGGGGAACCTGAGGACAGCTAGACAGAAAATTGTGGGGCTGTGCTATACATATTCTGGCCAAACATACTTATTCTTTTTTTAACTATACCCACCTAAGGCGCTGTACCTCTGCAAGCTGTGGGCAGGATCGGGGTGGCCTCAGCTCCACAGGGTGGGTGGTGGCAGCCCAGGGAGGTGGGAAGGGGTGCTTGGACAGGGGTGGTGCTGGGAGGGGTGACTATGGGGGGGGGTAAGGTGAATTTTGGGGTGGCTTTAACTCCCCCCCCCAAGCCCTGCCTAGTGCCGCCCCTGTCACAGGGCCTTGCCATGCTTACCTTGTTTTGCCATAGGGAATTCTGGAAGCAGGCAGCAGCCACCAGTACCAGGCTACTAGGGTTGCACCATTGTGGCTTCTGGAGACTATACAGGGTCCTACTGCAGAAGCAATGCTAAGTAAATATTTGAAAGGCACTGACTGCTGAATACTCTCCTCTATCTCAGCAAGGATGGAACAGTTTCTTGTGCAGCTTTTAAATTTTCAGCCTGTTTCTATCTTCTGACTTGGTCCTGATCAGAGTTTGGACACATGTGCATTTGGTTGGACACATGTGCATTTGGCATCATTTCAGAAGGGTCAGAAGCTGGTACATTCTAATTGTTGTGTGTCAATGAATGGAGAACTACTTAAATATACCAAAGCCAGTAATGCTGCTGCATAGAGTACTTTTGTTGCATTTTAATCACTCCCTCATCATTCACACACAACACAATTAGAATGTACCAGCTGTTGCCCCTTTTTGAAACATTTCTCTTTTCAATGGTGTGGACTGACATATTACTTGAACCATTCCAAGAATGTCACTGGTTGGGAACTGGTCACAATGGGTATTTATACACATGATCCTGGAGAGGGTGGCGGGGTGGGGGGGATTTAATTAGAGTGGTTCTGAGAGCCACTCTACTTAAAGCACCAAGAGCATCTTGTGTATCAGCATTCCAGTGGTTAAAAATGGTGGTGGGGGCACTTTAACTAAAGTTCATTCAATGAACTTTAGTTGAAGTACCCCAGCTGCCATTTTTAAGTGCCAGCATGCTGATACACAAGATGCTGGAGTCTCTTGGAGTGCAGTAAGTACCACATTCCAGCAGACTCAATTAATTGAGCCTGCTGTGATGTGTTGTAATTACAGCGTGCTGGGCCAGCTTCACTGGTCATGTATAGGTGCCCAATTATCCCTGGACAGAACTATCCACATATATACTGATAAGGCTTGTAAGTAGAAACCCACCCTTTAGGGCAGGGGTGTCCAACCTTTTTGAATGTGGGGCCGGATCATGAACTTTTTATCACCCAGTGGGCCGGCAAGCTACATCCCCAGCAGCACATGGGAATCTGGCTTCAGCCGCATGCTGCTGTGGATGGGACAGGCCTGCCCGGGTCAGCATCAGCCAGCAGAAGTGGCGGTGGAGCCGTGTGCTGCTCGGGACTGACTGGCGCAGTGTGGAATCAGAAAAAATATATGCCTTAAACTTTGATTATTTTAGTTATAAGATGACATAACCGCTTTGTGTAGAATTGCTGGCTCGGTACAGTAGAACAGATAAGGGCAAGTGTTTGTTCTTTGTAACTCTTCTGCAAATGCTTCGCTCATCGCGGCCTTGAAGGTAAAAAAAAAAAAAGTATGTACAAAGTAGATTTCCAGGTGCAAGAAGGAGGTTTGTGAACTAACCCTATCTCCCCCATAATTCCCATCCTGATAACAGCAAAGAAATAATGAAGTAATATTATAGCCGCTTTTCATGCTAATTTCACTATATGATCACGTGAGTTGTAAGCGACTGTTAAAAAGTATATAAGCCTCCTGATTTTGCTCTTGGGGGGGGACCCCTTCCAAGTGCTTGGGAAATCCATGTCACTTTGGAACTCCCCCTACAGCTGTAGTTTCTTTTGAATAAAAGCTTCTGCTGACCTGACCCAAAAGTACTCTGTGTGTGTTTCCACGACAATTCCTGGTGCCGTGACTCGGATCCAGAACACAGGCTGAGGAAGGAGGACAGCAGGCTACCCCCTCCCGAACCCTGAGGCGCCAAACTTGAGAGGTAAGAGACCTAATTCAAAATCTCTATTGGGGTTTCGGAGGAGGACTGCCTGTAGGCTCCCAACTTGGCCGTGGTAACTGGATCTGAACCTTGTTAAAACAGGTCAGTCTGAACCTTACTGCCGGCTAAAATTTTCTGTCTGGTAAAGGATCCCATTTTGTGTCTGGTAACGTACGTTTTAGGGAGAAACTGTTTGAGGCACCTTCATCCAACAGCACATCGGGCTTGTAGTTAATTAACTAAGGCGGTGTGGGGTAGGAAGTCTGGCTGACTGAATAAATGTGCATGTGTGTGTGTATTTAGAAATATGAGCCACTGACCAGGACTGAGACTACGGTTGGGCTCAGCCGCCCCAATTCTGCCTGACAGGGCAGTTTTGAAAGCAAGGGGGCCCAACTGGAACCTCGTGACCCAGTGGACAGGGCGTCTGAGTGATTTTGTCTTTTCCAAACCCCTCGTCCCAGTAGCTTCTGCCGAAAGCAGGAGTGAAAGGATCCCTCTAGTGTTTCCCTCCCCATTTCCATTTTATGAGCCGGTGTCGGGTCAGAAGCCTTTTGTCTGGGCAGTGAAAAACTGCGGGGCAAGGCACTGAGCGGCCCGGACATCCTAAATAAGCCTCTCCTACGTCTCCCTGTATGACTGAAAATGGGAACAAGTCAGTCTAAACAGGTTCCTGTCCCCCCTAAGGGGACTCCGGCGTACTTTATGTACACACACTATTCTCCCGAGACTTGCAAGTACCTGGATAAGTGGAACTGGTATACTAGGGATGATCCTGTGAAACATTTTCCACAGGAAGGAACATTTGATCAGGATAAAATAGTGCACTTGAGAGGGGCGTTAGAGTCCCATGGATCCAAAACACCACAAAACCAGTGGGACGCGTTCTTTTATTGGTATGATGAAATGTCCAAAAGGCGGACAGAATCTCAAACTAGGAGCCTAAAAGACTCTCAAGAAAAATTAAAACAGCAGTTAAAAGCTGTTCGGGAGAAATTGGCTGCTCCCCCAAATTACACGCTGGCCACCGCTCCAATGTATCCAGCATTGCCCGGGGCGCCCCCACCACCGGAGCCAGCAGAGGATATCCTTGACCTTTGTTCGAACCCTGCTCTCCTGGGACTCCCACATCAGCAACAACCGGTTCAACATCAGGCTGCAGCCCAGGCTAGTGACCCATTAGCTGAAGCTCCTTCAGTAAATCCATCCACGGAGCTTAATAGTCCGGACTCATCCACCATATCTGCCACTCAATCATCACCAGTGTGGCAATTTACTCCTGGGTCACAACCCACCACAGGTGTATTTAGAAGAATGGGAATAGGCATGGAAAGATCTCCCATCAATCTGAGATCCCGAACTGCACAAGTTTACCCCCTAAGACAAATGCCAGGCATTGGCACCGATGGACAAAATATAGTAACTGTGCATGCACCCTGGACTCCAGGTGATCTCTACAATTTAACTCAAAAGTTCCCAAAAATCAGGGAAGACCCAGAAAAATTTCAGGAAGAATTGCAGACTGTTATAAATTGTTATAATCCAACATGGGCTGACATTAATCAGCTCATGCGATCCATTTTGCCCAAGGAGACTATGCTACGTCTGTACGCTGCCTGTACTTGGCCAGATCAAAACCCAGGGATTGGCCAAGACTTTATTGACAAGAGAAATGCTTTGGTTCAGGCAGTTCTCACAATTTGCCCAAAAAAGGCAGACTGGACCAAAATAAATACCTGTAAACAAAACAAAAATGAACACCCCAGTGACTATTTAGAACGCCTCAAACAGGCATTTGAACGATACTCAGGAATGGATAACCCAGTCGGAAATGCTAAACAAGCAATAGTGGCAGCATTCGTCCAGGGACTTAACCCTAAAATTGCTGAGAAAATTCAAACAGTAATTATTGGCTGGGAAACTAAAGATTTGACTGAAGTCCTTGCTGCGGCTAACCATTTTCATAACAAATTGGAACGGTCTAAAGACAGTGCCGAGTTTAAGTTAATGGCCTTACAGATTTCTCAGTTGCAGGGTCCAGGTAGAGGAAGGGGACGAGGACGGGGAAGGGGAGGCCCGGGTAGATTCAGGGGAAGAGATAGATCCTTGAGCCCACAAAACCCAGGCTATGGGAACCAATGTCATTATTGCAAGCAAGAAGGACATTGGAAATCAGAATGCCCCAACCGCCCCGGCCAAGGACCCAGACCCCAGCCCCCACCTCCACTTCCTGTCAATTTTCCCAGTGTTGAATAGGACAGCCTGAGGGACAGTGACATCATTGCTCCTTTGCTTGCTACTGACCAATCTGGTCCGTTTGTTGAATGCCTTATTTCTGGTAAACCTGTCTCCTGTCTTGTCGACACCGGAGCGTCCCGCTCCACGCTAAAGGCTGCTGAGTTTCCTTTTCTACCTTATTCTCCTGAAACTGTAAATGCTGTTGGTATAGGCGGACAACCTATCCCACATCCCGTCTCTGAACCTGTCTCCATCTCTATTGGCCCTTTGTCTGAAAATCATGCCTTTCTTCTTAGCCCCTGTGCACCTGTCAACCTTCTTGGTAAGGATTTGCTGTGTAAACTGGGATGCGTGATTTATTGTAGCCCAGATGGTGTTTACCTTGAGGTACCGGAACATAGGGAAACCGAGCTTGTGGCTTTGCTAACCCAGGAGTACTCTGATTCTGACACTTCCTTCTTGCAAGAGGAACTGTTGGCACGAGTACCTCCACAGCTGTGGTCCACCCATGCGAATGAAGTGGGGCACATGCTGAGTGCTGAACCAGTGCGTATCATCCTGAACCCTGCCAAGCCACTTCCTCGTGTCCCACAGTACCCCATCTCAAAGGAAGCTGAGGAAGGGATCAAGCCTGTCGTTTCCTCACTCCTTGAGCAAGAGATTATTGTCCCAATACGCTCCCCTTGCAACACACCTATCCTACCTGTCAAAAAACCTGGTAAAGATACATATCGCTTTGTGCAAGATCTTCGAGCTGTAAATGCCGCTGTCTTACCTGCTTTCCCCGTGGTCCCTAACCCTGCCACTATTCTTTCCTGTATCCCTTCAGATGCTACATATTTCACAGTAGTGGATCTTTGTTCTGCTTTTTTCTCTATCCCCGTTCATAAGGATAGCCAGTATCTGTTTGCATTTACTTATCAGGGATTTCAATATACCTGGACAAGACTCCCTCAGGGATATACAGAGTCCCCAACCCTGTTTTCCCAGATCCTAAAAAAAGATTTGGATCCTATCACGTTCAAAGGGGGGTCCACCCTTGTTCAGTACGTTGATGATCTATTGTTAGCCTCACCCACTTTAGAGGCCTGTGAGCAAGATACTTTGACACTCCTCACAGCTTTAGCTCAGAAAGGCCACAAGGCCTCAAAATCTAAATTGCAGCTCTGCAAGTCTAAGGTACATTATTTAGGGCATGATATCTCAGCAGGAGAACGACACCTTTCCCCTAGTAGAGTTGAAGCTATCCTCAACATTCCCAAACCTATGACTAGAAAACAGATGAGGGGATTCTTAGGTGCAACGGGTTATTGTAGACAGTGGATCCTGGGTTATGCTGCTTTCGCAAAACCCTTGCAAGCATTCACTCATGATACCACCCCGGAACCCCTCCCTTGGACTCCTGAAGCCGAACAAGCATTTGTGGTCCTTAAGCAAGCCCTCACTCTTGCTCCTGCTCTTGGACTTCCTAATTATAAGAAACCCTTTACCTTGTTTTGTCATGAACGGGAAGGAATCGCTTTAGGAGTACTCACTCAGCTGCATGGTGAAAAGCATCGCCCAATTGCATATTACAGCTCTGCCCTTGATCCCGTAGCTGCGGGACTTCCTCCTTGCCTCCGTTCAGTTGCAGCTGCTGCCTTGTTGGTTGAAAAGGCAGATTCTCTAGTTTTGGGACACTCTTTAACCGTTGCAGTTCCACATGCTGTGATGGCCCTTCTGCTCAAGGGCAAAACTCAGCACATTTCCAATTCCCGTCTTACTAAATATGAGAAACTTCTACTGTCAGCTGCAAATGTAACCTTAAATCGCTGTTCAATTCTGAATCCTGCGTCACTTCTGCCTATTGCCTCTGATGGTGAGCCTCATGATTGCCTGTCTATCACAACTCAATTGTTAACCCCTCGAACTGACCTCAAGGACATTCCTATCCTGAACTCTGACCTTGTTTTGTTTGTTGATGGTTCCTGTCTTAGAAATGATGCAGGCAAATTAGTTGCGGGATATGCAGTATGCACTCAGTATGCTGTTTTGGAAGCCTGTTCTTTACCCCAAGCTCGTTCTGCTCAAGTTGCTGAACTCATTGCTTTAACACGTGCTTGCATTCTTGCAAAAAATCAAACCACAACCATTTATACTGACTCTAAGTATGCTTTTGGTGTTGTTCATGATTTTGGACAAATCTGGAAACAAAGAGGGTTCCTCACTTCATCAGGGACCCAAATCAGTCATGGTTGTTATGTAAAAGCGCTCTTAGAAGCTGTTCAATTGCCTCTTGCTATTGCTATTGTTAAATGTAAAGCTCATGAGAAACCCTTTGATGATGTCACACGAGGAAATGATCTGGCAGACCGTTCTGCCAGAAATGCGGCCCTTTCTGGCCCACAGGCTCCTAACTCTGTTTTTGTGTGTTTTTCAGCAGACCAGTCTCCTTTGGCTAGCCTTTCAAGTCTGGCCCTTCTTCAAAATCAGGCCCCAAAAAAGGAAATAAATGACTGGCTGCGTGCAGGATGTTCACTGCACCCCGACTCTCTCTGGCGCTCCCCGGACGGCCGCCTGGTGGCGCCTAGAGAGCTTTTGCCACATCTTGCTTGTTTAACCCACTCTGTGGCCCATACAAGCAAAGGAGGAATGATTGCTACAGTACAAAGAAATTGGTTTGCCCCAAATTTTCCTTCCATGGCACAACAGTACTGTAGCTCCTGTCCCATCTGCTTAGCTCACAACATTGGGCAACGGGTAAAAACGACACCCGCAGCCCATCCCCCTCCATGGGGACCGTTTGTAAATCTGCAAATTGATTTTGTGCAGCTACCTAAGTGCTGTTCTTATGAATACATTCTTGTTATTATTGATGTGTTCTCTGGATGGGTGGAAGCCTACCCATGCGTACGTGCTGATTCCATCACTGTAGCAAAGAAATTGCTCAAAGAATTCATCCCTAGATTTGGATTGCCCCTCACAATAGATAGTGACCGTGGCACCCATTTCACAGGACAGATAGTAAAAAACATCTGCCAAGCACTCAACATACAGCAACACGTACACTGTAGTTATCATCCACAGTCAAGTGGTGCTGTAGAACGTAAAAACTCTGATTTAAAAACGCGCATTTCGAAGATTTGTGCTGAAACAGGCCTCAAATGGCCTGATGCACTGCCCATTGCTCTTATGCACATTAGAAACACTGTTAACAGAAAACATGGCCTAACCCCTTATGAAATACTCATGGCACGACCCATGAGGATGCCAGCTACACCACCTGTTGCCCCTTACCAAACAGACCTACAATTAACTGATGAAACTGTACTAAATTATTGCAAGGCATTAATGAAGTATGCCAGGTCTGTTCATTCACAGGTCCAAGAAGCCTTACCTCAACCACCGGATGTTCCCTGTCACAACCTCGAACCAGGGGATTGGATCTACGTAAAGGTCTATCAACGGAAAAACGCACTTCAACCCAGATGGAAAGGACCTTTCCAGGTACTTCTAACCACTAATTCTGCTGTTCGTTGCCAAGGTCACCAAACGTGGACTCACGCCTCGCACTGCAAGAAGGTATCACCTCCATTGGACCCCGAAGCAGCTGTATTCCAACCAAGGTTGGGATCTTTCCCTGAGGCCAAGGACAAAGACCCTCAGGACCTCACTCAGGCAAGTGAGGAGCATCAGGGTGCAAGTGCTAGTAACCTCTCCCCTGCACCCAACACCTCAGCCCAGCCGGATTCATCAGTTGAAGAACGAAGATATCATCTTCGGCCTCGAAGAAAGTGAATGCTCCCATTCGGAAGATCACCACCTCGATCAAGACCAAGAGCCGACATTATCAGTCCTTTAGGTAACTTGAGCCCAGAGGACGAAGAAAGACTTTGGCTGCCATCCTGGGTTTGGCTGGTAGTGTTCTTTTTCTTACTGGTGCTGGTTATGTTTGTTGTTAAGATTCTTTGTCCCTCCTGTATCTAAAAATGGCACCGATATCCTTATATATCACACTTGGGTATCTCAGTATCACCCAAGGGGGGTGGGAGAAAAATTTGTATTTGCAGATCTCCCATGCGGTGGCTCAAGCTGGAAATAAAAGTGACTGCTGGATATGCTCTCACAGCCCAGCACACCTACACCAAGGAATCCCAATGATCGGAGTACCAATATCCCTCCAGCAATGGGGAACAATAAACGGCGGCTTCGTTAGACACTACTCGTTAGCTGCCCATCGGTCCGCTCCTAAAGAATGGAGGGCCGCCCCTGCTAACTGGATAATCTCCCCAAGAGTAGAGGTGCCTTTCTGTTACAGATCCAACAACACCGGAGCTTATAATAAAGCCACACCTGTAGGACACTACCCTCATTGCCTAACTACTCTAGATTATAGCCCTAGTAGCACCAGTGGAATCCTGTTGGGTAACGTACCCTCTCTCAATTGTACAGGATTCATGGTCTACAACTTTTCTAAGGAACCTCATGTTGCTCTCATTGCAAACAGATCAGAATTTTACATTCACTCCAATTTTACTTCTTGTAATATATCTTGGTCCAGCAGGATAGCAGCTGAACGTGGACCGTCCTATACGATGCATATCAATCGAAAGTGCCGGATAGGGCACAACAGCTGTCGAGATTTGAGTACCCTTTCTGCCCCAGGCCTTTACTGGCTCTGCGGAAACAGGGCTCATAAAATCTTGCCCTGGAATTGGGTGGGGGCATGCACTCTTGGACGTGTTATCCCTGGTTTCGAAATGCATAGTGCAATATATCTGGAACAAGTAAAAAATTTCAACCATCACATGAAAAGGGCGGTTAACCCCTTAGCTACCAGAAACACAGGGTTCCATCGATTTGTGAGAACCTTCATACCGTGGCTTGGAGTAAGAGAATTGGAACTAGCCATAATTAACATTTCAGCCACAATGGAAGCTATGGGAAATGCCACTGCGGATGCAATTCAGGCTCTGCAAAAAGAGATCTCCCAGATCTCACAAGTAACTATACAACACCGCATAGCCCTAGATTACCTATTGGTATCCCAGGGAGTAGTATGTGCCTTAGTAAACTCCACCTGTTGTGTCTATGTCAATCAGGACATGCGAATCGAAACTGACATTCGCAAAATCCGAAATCAGTTAAGGGTCCTACATCAAGTGGCCTCAGAAAATACTGACTGGGGTCTAGAAGAAATGTGGTCTTGGCTAACCTCCTGGCTCCCAGATTTCGGGGCCCTTGGCAAGAAAATCCTGTATGGAATATTGTTTGTCTTGATAGTTCTGATAATGTTCTATGTCTTAATGCAACTGATCCTCTGCTGCGTGAAAGCCAGCAGGGGAAGCTTTAGCAAGGCAAGAAAACCCACAGCAGAGTCTAGCATAATGGTGTTACAAAAGTGTGAGCAGATTGAAAGAAAACATGAAAGGCTGCATGATGAAATAGAGGGGCTCATGAGAATGGAAATTTAAGGCTAAAGTGAGACTAAATAGTCTCAAAGGGGGGGGCTGTGGAATCAGAAAAAATATATGCCTTAAACTTTGATTATTTTAGTTATAAGATGACATAACCGCTTTGTGTAGAATTGCTGGCTTGGTACAGTAGAACAGATAAGGGCAAGTGTTTGTTCTTTGTAACTCTTCTGCAAATGCTTCGCTCATCGCGGCCTTGAAGGTAAAAAAAAAAAAGTATGTACAAAGTAGATTTCCAGGTGCAAGAAGGAGGTTTGTGAACTAACCCTATCTCCCCCATAATTCCCATCCTGATAACAGCAAAGAAATAATGAAGTAATATTATAGCCGCTTTTCATGCTAATTTCACTATATGATCACGTGAGTTGTAAGCGACTGTTAAAAAGTATATAAGCCTCCTGATTTTGCTCTTGGGGGGGACCCCTTCCAAGTGCTTGGGAAATCCATGTCACTTTGGAACTCCCCCTACAGCTGTAGTTTCTTTTGAATAAAAGCTTCTGCTGACCTGACCCAAAAGTACTCTGTGTGTGTTTCCACGACAGCAGGTAGGGGGAAAGTGCAGCTGAGCCCCTGCCGCTCCGGCCAGTCTCATCCTGTCCTGAGCAGCACATGGCTACTCCTCTTCCCACATGCACTGTGTCAGCAATGTCAAGCTGATGTGTTGTATGTGGGAACCTTGTCCCTTCCCCAGACCTCCAACAGCCATTAGGAAGCTGCTGTGGGGCTGGGGGAGAGACAAGGGGTGGGAATGAAAGTAAACCGTGTTTACCTTCATTTCCCATTGCAGAACCACGGGCATCAGAAAACGGCTTGGCGGGCTGCAAGGTGGCCCGTGGGCCGTATGTTGGACAAGCCTGCTTTAGGGACTGCATTGTTGCCAAAACACTACCAAGGGGTGATGGAATATCCTGACCAACATGCCTTCCAGAGATCAGTGCCCAAGTTTCCCAGGTTTCCACTAGAGGGGCGGATGGTCTGGATTGGTGCAGGGGATTGAAGTGGAGGGGTCCCTGGGTGTTTCTTGCCTGCTGCTTCTGGGCTGCCACCACTGCTTTCCACCTACCTCACAGCCCATGCCTTAGCTTCCCTGCATGCCTCGCCTGCACAGCCCATGCCTGTATTGCTTGCATGCTACTGAACTGTGAGTGGTGGTAACCAGACAGAAGGTGATCACTGATTGGGTATGGGTGTGCATGGCCAGGGGATGGGGCTTGAGGGCCCCTGCTTCTTCATTCTTAGGGCTGGTTGCTTTGGAGCTTCCCACAGTCTTTAGCTCACATTGTAGCTTTGAAAGGGCTTTCCCTAGAAACCCTCTCAAGTACCTTACACTGCCAGCAATTGCATAGTGTTTCTAGCGTAGAACCTTCAGGGTAGGGCTGGCTGTAAGAGTGTAACACAGACAGCCAGGAACAATTAATAGGCTAATTCACTTAACTTTGATCATGGTATTGACAACTATTCTGTTCTATTAGGTGGTCATTATGCAATAGCTGTCTTTCCCCTACCACACCCAGCAATTGGCAGATGTTTCCTGTTACAGGCAAAACCATAAGCAGGGGGCCACAAAGCTCCCCCCCCCAAGCCTGGCTTCTCCCCAACGCCATATAAGCTTGGAACCCAGACCCAGGGTTCCTAGTAGGGAAACTGACTCAGGCTTTCTGCTTTCCTACCCCTGTGGACTGTGTTGTCTATAGGCAATAAGTAGATATTTGGGCAGAACAGCCCCTATGACCTTCATAGATTTGGGAGGATGAGGAATGATGTAATTTGGGACGCCTGGAGCATGGACCAGACACTAGCATTGGAATGCTCTATGTGCACACATAGCATTGAACTTGTTTAGGGAGGACTGGCTCAAAATAGTACTTGCTTTTCCTGGTGTGCTTTTGAAACCTCCCAGGAAGTTTATCTGGTCTAAAGTGGTGAGTAAACCTAGACTAGAGGTTTTCAACTGGGGGTCCACAGTCTATGTTTAAGGGGTCTGTGAAAGATGACTATGGTCAATCAAAAATATGTGAATACTCACACTTACAATTCCAAGGGATCCACACATCCATTCAAAAGTTTTTAGAGGTCCACAAATGAGAAAAAGGTTGAAAGCTACTGGTCTAGACTCAGGGTTTAAAGTGTATTTAGGACATTATAAGTGTTATAGCTGTCCACATGCCAAATATACATGAGTCTATGTGAAGGGCATGGACACACATAACAGCTAGAATGGTTTAAGTATGGTTTAAACCTCAAGCATACAGACATACAAGCCTGTTAAACTGGTTTAAATCACTTGAAATGAGTCAAAAGTATACCTGGAAAACCGAGTAATATTTTGAACTGGTTAAGTGTGAACTGGTTCAGCACTGTGTGTGGCTACTAAGCATTCTGTGACAGATCTGGTCACTCCTCCAGGCATCACATATTACATTGCTCCTCACCCTCACACATGCTGCTGCAGCTGGTCAGTGAGCTACTAAATTATAAGTCTGGAGAACTGTGTGTTTTTCTCTTTCATTCACCATGATGTTTATTCTTTAAAGTATTTTGATATGATTGGTTTTTATAAGACATTTCACCATACAAAGGCAGACAAGGTTCTTTGGGTAAATGTGATATCTTTTATTAGACCAACTAAATAGTTGGAAAAAATTGTTCAGCTTGCAAAGAACAAATTTTCCAACTACTTACTTGGAAAAGATATCACAACTACTTACTTGGTAAAGATATCACATTTACCCAAATAACTTTATCTGCCTATGTCCTTAGATCAACACAGCTACAACAAGCAACCCCTCACCATACAAAAGCATTTCACTACTGTAATTTTTAGTAAGTTAAGGCATTTTGCTGAAGTAGCGCTATTATACATTTTCCTAAGAAAGCCCTGCTGTGACTTGTGCTGTGTTCCCTATGAACACGATATCCATAACTGTCAGATTCCAACTACTAAACAATTACTGTCTGTACCTGATTAACTGCTAACTTGCTAAATTGTTACTAGCTGTGGAGGTTCCATAGTCGGAACCAATTTGTTGACCAATGGCCAAAATATATTAAATAAATTCATGCCTCAGTATTGAAAATACTGAGAATCCCACATAGTTTATTAATAAAAGACAAAGTAAAAGAGAGCAGAGTGAATATCTGACCCAAAGGCTAAGAGGTACCTATTTATATCCTACTTGATTTCACCAAACAGCTGGGTAGAAATTTCTGTGCCTTTCCTAAGGTGGTTTTGAGCAACTGCTCATGTTTGTTTTGAACACAGAATCCCAAACTTAGTCAACATTACTTCTGCCTGGTTTGAATATTATTAGGACCTTCTCTGCACTGTCACACTAGGGAATGGGATATGCCACCACTTGAGAGTAGTTTAGCAAAAGCATTCTTGGAATCATATCTCCTTGGATAGGCTGCCAGTCTGCGCACAGCTTAGGGCAATGCACTTGAAATCTGTTAGACTGTGCCCACAGAGCTCTGAATTCTGTCTTGTGGTAGAGGGACAACACTTTGGCTAGGGCTTTTGATCCAAACCCCTCTTCAGACTGTTGCTACTGTTTTATGATTTTAGCTCCTACCCCTGGAGTTGGACTGCCCCATCCCTCCCTATGCCCCCCTGGTTGCTTGCACAAGGTTTGCTGGGGTTTTGGGCTGCTATGGTAAAAGGACTATGCAAAGCAGGTGGCCTCCATAGAGCAGCCTTCTGGGCAACTGTGAGGACCCCTGGGTCTCCTTGCATGTCCTGCATTGAACCAGCTGCTTCACAGATGTCAAACTCAAAAGGCTGCCTTGTGACTGTCATACCACTGTGTTTAGATCAGAGATCCCCTGGAGTGAAAAAGGGAAGACATTGGATAAAAGAAGATGATTGTTTGTGGCAAGGCCCTAAGACTCTTGCAAGGCCTTGTGCGTGGAGTAGATGGCTCCAGTTCCACCAGCACTAACTACTCTGGTTGGCCCCCTTTTGCCTATGCTCCAGATAATATCACCTGTATTTTTTTAATTATTAGATTTATAGCCCATTCTAATCAAAAAAGGCTCAGGGTACCTTCCAATAAGAGATAAAAATTATAGAAGGTACAACAAAACACCTCTTCTAAAAAACACCACCATGAATCCAGAAGCAATGCATCCCATCCTTCCCCTTCTCCTAACTCTTTTACTCTCTTTGTCTCCAACCCAAACTTTCCCTCCCATCCCAGCCTCACACACAGGGGCGTCCCTCAGCCCCCTTACAATTCCTTCCAAGCCATATCTCCCCCTCTCACAGGAGTGCTGTGCCTGCCCCAAAACCCACTCATCCTCCCCTTCCCCACCAGCATATAGCACATTATTCAAAATCTAAATGATAACAATAAACAATAACATAACAATTATCTTCCCTGTTTCTGTTAGTGAAGAACAACACCAAAAGAGACATTTTGGCTGTTCTTTTAGAAAGCAGGCTACATTTCTTTTAGAAAGCACTAGATTAGCTACACTCAACCTTCTTCCAGTTTGGGGGGGCCATGCAGTGTGCCTGGAGTTCTGGGTCATAACCCCTCCATCCCCCACTGCCTCCGGCTTTGCCCTGGAGCAAAGTGGGCAGTGCTGTTAGCAGCCCCTACCAAGTTGGAAGGCTGTTGGAGTCCATTGGAGGGACAGATTTTGCAAGATCCATCTGGTAAATCTTTTCCTCCTTTGCAAGGGCAGGGAGGAAGGGAATAGCTGCCTCTGTTCCATAGCTCTAATTGTTGATGATGGATTGATGTAAGCTCTACAGTAAATGTTAAGCTTATAGAGCTTTTTCCAGGGGTCTGCAATTATTTGGGCTGGAGGGCCACTTAGGGAATTTTGGTGAGCTGTTGTAGGCCAGCTCAGCATTCTTCTCGCCATGCCAGGCCAGGTCAGCACCCTCCTCCCCCTCAAGCCCTGCACCCCAGCCTGCAACAGCTCACCAAACTCCTATGCTGTCACTACCCCACAATACCGGCCTTGGTCCCAGTCCTGGCTCTGGCTCTGGCCCTGGCTGTGGCCCCAGCCCCGGCCCTGGCCTCAGCCCTGGCTGTGGCCCCAGCCATGGCCCCAGGTACCCATCCCACTCCCAGACAGGCAGTGGGGCCTGGTTCAGTGGTGTCAGTGGCAATACTGCTAGAGGCAGTCCAGAAATGGAATCCAGCTGTTGTGGAGCCCCAGCCCCATTGCACACCTGGGGCAGTGGGACTATCTGCACACACCGTGGCACAGGCTGCCTCCCACGCCTGGGCCAGATGGGACTGAGGGACCTGCTATGGGTCAGAAAAATCTCCTTGTTTGGGCCTGGCTGTGCCTTCCCTGGGACCATTGGGGATCCTGGTGTGGGGGGATGACCTGGTCCCTGCTCAGAAAAATGGAGGCAAAGAAACTGTTAAATAGGTTAGCTTTGTCATCTGGTGAGACCATCAGATTTCCTAGCGTGTCTTGCAGAGGCCCCAAGTTACCCAGTACCTTCTTTTTACCCGCTATGTATTTAAAAAAGAATTTCTTGTTATCCGTGATCTGAGTTGCTAGTCCCAGTTTCATCATCCCCTTGGACTTCCTAACAGCCCCCCTACAATCCCGAGCAACGGAGGTATAGTCCTCCCTGGTGATAGCCCCTCCCTTCCATTGGGTGTACACCTCCTTTTTAGCTTTGAGATGTTCCTGGATGCTTTTAGTGAGCCATGGGGGCTTTTGAGCACTCTTGCACCCTTTGATCCGTGCTGGGATTGCCACCCTTTGGGCTTAGAGGACCGTCTCCTTCAGGAACGACCACTCTTCTTGTACTCCCAACTCCCCTCCCCTCCAGGACCTCAGTGCCTCCCCGACTACTCTCCTTAGCTCGATGAAATCCGCCCTCCTGAAGTGTTGTCTTAGTACTTGCAAATGCAGGTTCCCAGTCTACTGTAGTGTAAGGTTATACAGAAATTAAATGGGTGTTGTGAACCTGCTGAGAAATCAAAAAATATGAAATGAACAAAATAAATTACATTAGCAAATGGAGACTTGGGCTTTCTTGTCAGACTAGACAGAGATGTTTTTATCTAGCTTAATTTAGTTTTAAAACGTATGACAGGGGTCTCAAACCATATTTGGTAAGTTTTTTCTATTGGAGAATAGCTAAACTATATATGAAAGCACCAGGGGTGCTAATAAGAATGTATTGGATGGCTAGGGCAGGATTGTAGCTGAAATGCATTTTGTTTTGAATATGGGTTTCAACTTATTTCTCTTTCAAGATTTCAGAACCTCAGGGAATGAAAGTTAAAATGTTCACTTGGAAATCAGCTAAATTATATCTGCAGAGATGCCTTTTGAACTGAGACCTCCTTGTAGACAGCTTTGGAGTTGCCTGCTTATTCAGCAGAACAAAAAAACCATGAAAGCCAGCATGAGACAGAAAAGTAGGGGCAGAAATAATCCAATTAGATACACAAAAAAATAAGATTGATGATTCAGTAGTCAAAGATCTCATTCGGGCCAAGAATTAAAATTCACCTCTGATCACACTCTCCACCACTGAAGGAATCGTCTTCCAGCTGTGTGCCTGCAGGGGTCAGGAAGGAATCTTACTCTTCATCTCACAACTGGCCAGATGGATTCCAAATTTGTCTTGTGTTTTCCTTTCCTTTTTCTCTGAAGCATCAGAGAGTTTTCCCAGCTGGAGACAGAACACTGACAGGGTGGACCACTGCCCTGAGGTGACACAGACAATCCTCTTTATGAGATGCTTGGCTGGAGTGTTTTTCTTGTTGGCTCAGAATGAAACTGGGGTCAGATTTGGTGTCAGGGAAAGGTTTTCCCCAGAACCAGATTGCAAGTGGGGAAGGAAGGAGAGGAGAGTTGCATTGTTCAGCAGAATGGGTTCTGGTTTCTTTTCTGGAATAATCTGAGTATATGTTGCTTAGTGAGTTGGCTACCATTGAGGAGCCCTTGGGCATTGATGACACGCTGGTTCTCTGCCTATGGCACAAATAGTGTAGTATCCCAAGGACTGAAATGCTTTGGTCTAACTGAAATGTGCAGACTTGGCAGAGACTATCTGGGTCAAACTGAATGGGCTGGGATATACACAAGGTCGGATAAGCTGATCTAATGATGCCTTCTAGCCTGACACTCTAGGAAACACTGACTTGTATTGTTCCATCCCTTACTAGAGGGAATTGAAAAAAATTGCAAGCGCCTTGTTTTCTTTATACTACTGATGCCAAAGATGAATGCATTGTGCAACAATAACTATAGATTGCACAAACATATAGATGGCTCTTGTTAAAATGATTGCTGATCCTTCCATTTTGAGATGGGGTATACTCTGGTTATAACTGTTTTGAGAAACATTCCAGGATCTATTGGGAGAACACAGAATTGTCTCTTCTATGGCAAGGGTGACTTCCAAGGGCTGTGAGCACAATTCTTTTTCTAAGGATCAGGTTCCCACAATATAGAATCTCTCTTCTCTGATCAGGCCAATAAGTAAAGGAAGCTTTCAGCTCTGATAGGAGATAAAATGGAGTTTTTCCTGGTCCTGTATGAAACAGAGAGCCTGCATCTGCAACTAGGGGAAAAGTGCTGACACATCCTGTGCAAGCTAAATGGCTAAATGTTGCAAATCAAATTTAAGTCCTTACCTTAGCTGAAATTAGTGCCTGCTAGCTATTCTAAGACAACAGATCTAGATCATCTGGTTGCTTTATTTTTCTTTCATTAATGCTTTTAAGTATCTTTGTAGGCAGCAAATTCCTGCAGCCAATAAAGACAATAGGCAGTATCTAGAAGCTTTTCAGCAGGGTTTTGATAATTAATGTGTGCAAAGAACTCCGCAGTTTGCTAGTTCGTAACTACTGTGAAGCCTTCCAGATTCCAGCTATTGCTGCCAATGTGTTTGGAATCAGTAGCAACGCTGTGATTCATAACTAAGCAGCTTCCTCTCAAAGTGTTAATCACTGCACCAGACTGTTATCGAATGGAATAGCTGGCCATAAACAACAGGTCCAGTCTGAGTAGCAACAGGCATTGTTCACTTCAAAGTAGTTGTATATATATTAAGTACATAAACAGATAGCATAGGTGTGCTCCTCAGCATGCTAAAGACAGCAATGGAAAGAGAAAAAGTGATTTCCCCAGCACTACAGCTTAAGTCAGGATTCAAGCCAGGATTGAAACTCCTGTCTCTGAAACCGGCTTACAGCTGGTTAGTCATTAAAGTCTTAATTGGGATTTTGACTTGTGATGCTAATGTGCTATAAACACTGAGGAAGCTGAACTGTAGCCATAGTCTTGTGGGTGTTGATAGCTGAAAGCTGTTGGGCCTGTTTCTGTCAAGACAGATTTGTCTGAAAGGAGAAGCTAATAGGTAACCGCCAGGGGTAGATCCTGGACATGTGGTAGAATGGTCACACCCCCCTTTGGCTGTGCTGTACATGCATAGTGGGCTCTTGGAGCTCATTGGCACACGAGTGAATTGTGCCTCCTGAATCTGGGGGGCACCTGCAGAAGCCGCCGATGGGCACCTGTCACGGGGGGCACCAGTCCTGCCAACAGCATCAGTATAGGCTATCGGGGGGGGGGGGGTGCACTGGCCCCATCAGGGGGCACATGTACCCCTGTGTGCCCCCTACCAGTCACCTATGTCAGCACATAAGCACAGCTCCTGTTGGTGTTTCGCATATGCAATGAGCTCTGAACTTATCAGCTGATCAACGCAGGCTCTGGCCAGAGACCCAGGTTTCACATAGCTCTGATGCCAGGGGTAAGCACTGCTGCTACTTGTCCCCTCTTTTGCTGCTAAATTCAGTGGGGAGGTTGTGGGGGAGCAGAAGAAAGGGAGAGTGAATGACCGTGATGCTCAATCCCAGAGCTCAGGAGCTGCCTTGATATGCTGGTGAGCTCAGAGAGCATACTGTGCATACAACATACTGCCAAAGGGGGTGTGGCTATCCACCCCAATTCCTGTGATCCTGGATCCACCGGTGGTAACAGCCACAAGGATGAAGTATTGCACTTGCACTGAAACATCCAAGAAGTTGCTGGGCATTTCTCTGTTTGCAGCCATGGTAACAGACAGGGGCAGGTCCAGAGGGAATGCAGTAGTGTGATCATACCCCCACTGTGCTTCAGCACAGTCTGTGGGAGCAGCAGCCAGAGCCCTTTTTTATGTCCCCAAATTAGGTAAGAATGCCACCCCCTCCTTCCCCACCATGCTTTCAGGAGAAAGGGAGAATGGGAGGCAAGTGGGTAGGAAAGGAGGTGCTGCTGAGCAGAAAGGGAAAGGGAGGGGTTGCCAGTAGTGGGGCTGGGGGAGATTCTTACCTGATTTGGGCACTTAAAAAAAAAGGTTGGCTACTGCATCTGTGGTGTGGTCTAGCCCTCCAGTTGGAGGACAGGGGGATGAGAGCTAGAAGCAGGGTTGCAGCCGCCCTTGGAATGCCAGTTCCCACTCCCATGCTCCCTTTTACAAAATTCTGGATCTGGTTATGGTAGCGGACCTTATGTCTTTGCCCTGAGACTGCTCCAAGAGGCCACACAGAGCACAGCTGGCATGCTTCCTGAAGTCCAGAAAAGCAACTGTGCTGCTCTCCTTCCTTCCTTTCCTCAGGATCCTGAACTCAATCATTTTATGGTCGCTGCTGTCCAAGTTGCCATCCACTACTACATTCCCCACCAATTCTTTCCTGTTTGTGAGCAGCAGGTCAAGAAGAGCACAGTTCCTAGTTGGCCACTCCAGCACTTGCACCAGGAAGTTGTCCCCAGCTCCAAAAACTTCCTGGATTGTCTGCTCACTGTTATATTGCCCTCTCAGTGATGTTAGGATGATTGAAGTCCCCCATGAGAACCAGGGCTTGTGATCAGGAAATTTGCGCTAGTTGTCTGAAGAAAGTCTTATCTACCACTTCCTCCTAGTCTTGTGGTCTATAGGTGTCACCAACCATGACATCACCCTTCTGTGTTGCTCTCCCCTCTGACCCTAAGCCAGAGACTTTCAAAAGGCCTGTCTTCAGTTTCATACTGGAGTTCTGAGCAATCATCCAGACCTTTTACATACAGCACAAATCCTCCTCTTCTCCCTGCCTGTTCTTTCTGAACTGTTTGTACCCATCCATGACAGTGCTCCAGTCATCCGAGCTATCTCACCACGTCTCTGTTATTCCAATCATGTCATAGTTCCACGACTGTGAAAGGACTTCTAATTCTTGCTACTTGTTTCTTAGGCTCCATGACTTTGTGTACAGGTACCTAAGGTAAGTAACCCATTGCCCTGATTTCCCAGGAAGAATGAGAATGTTTTCCCTTGTGCCATCTCCTGCTTGCACTTCCTCCAGGTCACCCACTTCCCTACTTACCTCAGGGCTTTGGTCTCCATCTCCTGGTGAACCTAGTTTAAATCCCTCCTCACTAGGTTAATGAGCCTGTCTGCAAAGATAGTCTTCTCTCTCTTTGTCAGATAGATCCCCTCTCTTCCTAAAAATCCTTCTTCCTGAAACATCATCCCATGGTCAAAGAAGCCAAAGCTCTGCTGGTGACACCATTTGCACAGCCATGCATTGATCTGAAGGATACTCCTGCTCTTCCCCTTAACCAGAAGTATTGAGGAGAACACCACCTGAGCCCCTGTCCCCTTCACTCTTGCACCCAGAGCCCAGTAGTCACTTTTTATCTGCTCAGGGTCTCTCTTAGCAGTATCGTTGGTGCCCACATGAATGAGCAGCATAGGGTAGTAGTCAGAGGGTTGAATGAGTTTCGATAATCCCTCTGTGACATCTCATATTCGTGTTCTGGGCAAGCAGCAGACCTCCTGAGACAAGTCAGACTGGCAGATGGATGCCTCTGTCCCCTGCAGAATGGAGTCTCCAATCATCACCACCCATCACCTCTTGGTGGCAGTGGTCTTGATCCTACCCAAGCTTTGGGAAGCCTGGTCTGGCCTCTTCCACCAATGGAACATGCTCTTCCTCCTCTGTTGCTAGGGATCCATATCTGTTCTCCAGGTGAACTGCTGCAGACGGAGATGAAGATTTCTGCTTGCTCCCAGAGGTCACAAGCTTCCAGCTTCTACATTCCTTGAAGTCAATGTCCTCTCCCTTCTCTAATGCTGCCTTTGGTAGTTCTTCTTCCACAGTCCTGGAGGTCTCTTATAGCATTGAATTATTGAAGTCTTCATGGCAGAGAATGCTTTGGAGCCTTGCCACCTCCTCCTCTAGCTCTCTTGCCTTCTCCCTGAGGGACACCACTAGGAGGCACATCTCACATTGCAGGCACTCGCCCACCTGGCCATCACTGGAAAGAACCTACAAGCCAGTCTCCACAGTGCCAATCCCAGACCTGGGTGGAAGCCTCAATGGTGAGAAGTCTTGCACAGACAGACAGTTCACAGATGCAAGAAGAGGCAATGGCAGTGGCTCTGGCATTGTGACATCCTCCAGCCATTTTCCTGGGTCTCTTAATCTGCTTCCTCTATCTTACTGCCATTCTTCTAAGAACACCTTCCCTAGCAAACTCACCTGAAAGCTGGCTGTTTACTGTTCCTTGGGCCTGAAAGATTCCTTTTTTCCTGCTTCCTCTCACCATGCTTAAAGGCTCCCTCTCAAAGTAGGGGCAGGGAGTGGCAAACTGACTTGCGAACTGACCAGTGAACTACCTGTAAACTGTTTGCTTGCTCCATGGTTGCTCAGGGAGTATCCTTTTATAATCTGCTGGGCCTGGACTGGCTTCGCCCTGTCGTTAGGGCTTTTGTTAGGCACAGGTAGCAATCACCCAGGAATCATTCAGCAATCATTCAGCTAGCAATACTCCCAACTTCTCAAAGCACATGACCAAAGCGCATGCAGCCCACCAAACAAACACTCAGAAAGCCAAAGGCACAGGCAACCCTGGATCCCTTACTTTCCAAGGGCAGGATCTGGTGCCTGGCTTCTCTTCTTCCCCTTCTTCCTCTTGCTCCCAGCAAACTTCCTGCAAACTGCTTCCTTGTTTGCTGCCCCTGTTCGCTCGCTCACTAATGTTGACTATGTAATCATGCTGGCTACCTGGAGGTTGTGAGTTATCTTTTCTTAGAAGAAAAGAATACCTGAGAGTTGTTGGCTTGAGACTTCAGTCTTAGAGGAGTCACTGTATTCTGTGGTCCAGATGGCATGCTGATGCATACTCAATGGATATACTTTGTTTATCCACATGCATCTTTCTTTTCTTTCTATTCTATGGTAATGTCATGTATTATTTATTCTTCTGATATTCTTAGCAATCAACGATTTTTAAAAAAAAGGGCCATTACACCTTAGGCATTAACACTTCATACTGCACGCAGGATCTATAGTACTGGGATCTGTCCTGGGTATACAACACTAATAAGTTTTTGAGGGGCTGAGATTTTTAGTTCATTGATTCTAACGGCTTTCACAGCACGGATGTCACATTTATGCTTGACAATCTGATTCTTCCATTCCAATCACAGTCTGGAGACTGAGTCTTCCTGTATGCCTTGACCTAATTCGTGGGTTGGAGCAGTACTTGGTGGAATTTGATCTAGTGATCAAACTTCTCAACTTTTATTAGACAGCTGTGAGAGCAACAGCTCAAATGGAGACAGAGGGAAAACAGGGAAAAAGGCGTAGTGATTTAGGTACACCTACCTCTGAAGTGCTGCAGTGACTACTATTCATTGAGGCATACCCTAACTAACTTTAATGAAACTAACTGCTCAATCATCTGGCTGCAACAGCATGGAGATCAGGCTAATTGGCCCTGCTTCTCATTCAGATTTTGCTGGGCTCTTTGCTACTCTGGCATTATTGCTTGTTTAGCTTGTTAAACAAGCAAGCTAGTTTAAAGCTATGTGGAGTCTGCTTAGAGGACTGCTGCAGTCACCATGGGCAGGTTTAGAATTTTGATAAGGGAGTGCAGATGGTGAGGTGCATCATCACATATGAAATAACAAATATGTTTCTCCAGTTAAACATAAACTAGAAGCTTTACTAATATGCTAGGGCTGACTTGTGTAGTTTAAGATTGAAGCAAAAACTAATATAACTTCACTGGATTAAATTAAAAAAAAGCTGCAGGTCTGTGAAATAGGATCCTCATTACCAGGAGCAGCTAACAGACAGCAGCAGAACTGCAATAACAAAACAAAGGATAGATTGGTTGGTAGACCATTAAAAAGAAGTCAGGGTCATTAACATCTGTGTATAAAGAGCTTAGAAAAGCTCATAGAAAAGAAGGAAGATTGTAATGAGCCATGAAGTCAATTCACTTCTACACAAGACGTGTTACTGTGTGGTTGCCAAACTTACTGCAAAGTAAGAATGCCAGGCTACATGTACATGTGCTTACTGTGCAGTAGAAACCCTTAATCGTGATTAAATTTGCTACCTGCAAATGCAGGTAGCAAATTTAAGTGCGATTAGTAATTGTGTAGTAACACATGTATAGACACGACCCAAGAGCAAATTTGCTGCCAGGTCTGCCCAGCCATTAGGGGGCCGACCTAAGGCCAGCCCCAGGGCTGAGGCTAGGAGCCTCTCCTGCTCCAAAGAACGTTTTCCCTGGTGCCGTGTCCTGCTTGTCCTCTAGGTCACCCACTTCCCTACTTACCTCAGGGCTTTGGTCTCCATCTCCTGGTGAACCTAGTTTAAAGCCCTCCTCACTAGGTTTGTGAGCCTGTCTGCAAAATTAGTCTTCTCTCTCTTTGTCAGATAGATCCCCTCTCTTCCCAGAAATTCTTCTTCTTGGAACATCATCCCATGGTCAAAGAAGCCAAAGCTCTGCTGGCGACACCATTTGCACAGACTCTATGGCAGCCCCTGTATGCAGACTACAAAAGTTTGCAATCATTTTGTGCCCTGGGGCACACACACCTGGGATCCTGAAGGCAGCGCACACCCTGTGTTTCCCCATTGGCAGGCTACAGCCCTATGTGTGTGCCTGGCAGCCCTCTGGTGCTGCTGCTTGGCACTGCCCAGCTGTGTGGCTGCCAGGACACTGTCTCCAGGGCCAGCAGCCTTCTTCAGCCTGCTGCAGCCTGTGTCCAGGCCTGACAGCCCCCAGGGCCAGCACCATCTCCCTGCTGCACACCCCCAGCAGCCTGTCCTGTGCCTGCAGGTGCTGCGGGGTGTATCTTCTGCCATGCAGCTGCCAGTCCCTTGCCATGCCAGCAACAGAGGAACAGTTGTGTCGGGGCCCAGGGACCTGGTGTGGAACCCAGTATGGCATCCTCCTCCCCATCCAGGCCTGGCACTGCCCACCTGTGCATGCCCATGCCCTCCACCTGGGGCCCCAACTGGAGGCAGGAGAAGGTTGGTGACCTTGTGGCACTCTGGGGCAATGCAGAGGTGCTACACCAGTTTGATCATGGTGGGTGCTCCAACACCCACATTTATGAGGTCCTGTCAGGTGGGATGTGGTAGTGAGGGCATAACTGGTTGGTGCAGAAGTGCTGCATAAAGGTCACGACTAGCTGGGAGGACTGCACTAAGTTGCCAGCCATGCCAGCCCTGGACACTTGGTAAGCCCCCACACCTGGCCCTGGCTCTGGCTCTGCTCCCTCTCCCTGCCTGGCCCGCCCACATTCCCCTGGTCCTGGGTTCACCCCCACAGCACACAGAGAGGTGGGACACAGTGCAAAAGTTTATCGAACAGCCTGTGCCTCTGCAGTTAGGTGGGCATGGGCATTGGTGCTGACAGCGATATCCTTCTTGGCAGTGGGGAGCAGAGACTTGTAGCGCTGCCACAAGTAGCTGTCCAGGTGGTGGCAGAGGTTGCGGGGCATCCCAGGCCTGCCCCCCATACCATTGTAGCTCACAGTCTTGTACCAGGAGCACAGGACACCCCTCAGCCTACAGAAACAACTCATTATGCACCACCTGGGGCACCTGCAGCAGGGGCACACTTGGGATGCAGCAGTAGTGTGGTGGGAGGCTGGCTCCAGGGTGCCTCCCCAGAGAGGTCCCCAGCAGGGAGAATGAGAGCACAGCCATGTCATCATCCCAGTTGTCTGGGAGCCCCACACTGCCCCAGCCCAGGTGCCATGGGCAGCAGCACAGCAGTATGGCTGACCTGCAGAGGAAAGGGGCAGAAGCAGGTTCTGAATCTGCAGCAGCAAGTTCTGCCAGGAGTCTGGACTGTCCTACCCTGGGAATGGACCGGTGGAGGCAGACTGCATGTGGCTAGCCCCCAGTGGGCCATTGGCCCCAGGGGACTGTGTGGGGATGGGGGCTCAGCTGGCAGCCACCTGGGCCCAGGCCTGTCCAGCTGACTTACCATGGTCCCTGGGCACTCATACGTGGCTGACCCCTGATCTGAGGCTAGACAGTCTATGGCCCTTGGTGCAGAGCATCTTATCTCTGAAATGTTGCGAAGTCTCACAAAAGGTTTCTGTTTTATGGCTCTGCAGGTTCAGCTTCAGGACATGGGGGAGAGGCTGCAGGGGCCAGTGAGGATGTGCTGGCTGTGCCAGGGGCATACCATGGACAGAATGCTTCTCCTCCAGAAGCTGGTAGCAGTGGAGGTATGAGGACTTGGCCTGGGAGGAGAGGTGGTGGGAGGAGGACTTGGCCTATTAGGACAGGTGGCTGCAGGAGGACATCGCCCTGGAAGAGCCATTCTGGGCTGAGCTCCTGGCCCTGGAGTGGGAGTGGATCCAGGTTCTGCAGGACCAAAATAAAATTCTGGGCTGGGCTGGGCTGGGCTGGGCTGGGCTGTTCAGGCCATGGACGATAACTGTTGGGCCCTGGACACCATCCTGGGCCTTGTAGTCTTGTTCATGCCCCACATTGCCCAGCCCCTTCCCAACCCCCCCCCCCCCAGGTCCCCTGGCAGCCTCCCATTGCCCTGCAGCAGGTCCTCTTCTGCCTCCCACTGCCAGGAGCCCCTGGCCTGACCCTACCTTGTGTCTGCCACCACTCACCCAGGCCTGCCACTCACCCTGGATCCACATGGGCATGGAGCTGGAGCTGCCTGGAGTGGTGCCAGGATTGGATGTTAGCCCTGCTGGGCCTGGACTTTGCCAGCCAGAGGGGAAGCCACTTGCCTTGGAGAAGCACTGGGTGC
This sequence comes from Alligator mississippiensis, assembly GCF_030867095.1. Taxonomy (NCBI): domain Eukaryota; kingdom Metazoa; phylum Chordata; order Crocodylia; family Alligatoridae; genus Alligator; species Alligator mississippiensis. The sequence continues at coordinate 150,624,394 of NC_081826.1, forward strand.
CATTGCCCTTTGGCAAGCCCCCTGCTTGCCGCAGTCACCACAGCATGCAGACCCAAGGGAAAATGGCGAGGCAGGGTACTGGCTCTTTGTCCTTGGGCTCTTCCCCCTAGGTGCCACCATCCCATGGCCCCCCACTCCAGGACTCCACAAAAAATATACCTTGTATATAGTTTTCATGGAGAAGTGGGTTTTTTATTGTTGGAGTGTGGGGTGCATGGTGGAGGGGCTTTGTGTGTTGGGGAGGGAAGGGAGAGGGGGCTCTGTTTATTGGGGATGGAGAGGGGAGGGGGCTCTGTGTGTTGAGGGGGGAGAGATGGGGGTGTGTAATGTGAGGGGAATAAAGAGTTGTTGTTTGGACACTGTCTGCTATGAGAGTGGTGCTGGGGGTGAGCAGGGGGTACGAGGCCTGTGGGTGGTGAGGCGGGGAGGTGGGGGTGCTGGAGGAAGTGGTCAGCTACAGCCTTCACTGGTCTCACAGATATTATGCATCACGCAGGCTGTGACGATGACCTGGGGGAGGTTCTCCTTGGCGACCTTGTAGTGGACAGTGAGGGAGTACCAGCAGCCCTTGAGGAGGTCGGAGGTACACTCCACAAGGACAAGGGTCCATCCCAGGCAGTGATTAAAGTGGGCCTGGCAGGGGTCCAGGTGGCCAGCCTAGGGCCGCATCAGCCATGGAAGGAGTGCTTAGGCAGGGTCCTTGATGTGCAGGGGTGGAACCATGCGAGCATCCAGCTGCAGGTCTGGCACCCCCAGCACCAAGCGCCCATTCTCCACCAGTCCTGCCAGGATGGAGTTCTGAAAGATGTGTGTCATGTGCTGCTGCCTGCCCAGCCAGTGCTCACATGGGTAAACGTACCTTGGTGGCATGGAGTGAAATCCCCTGTGGCTGTAATAGAAGCAGTGTCTATGGGGTGGGCAGGTGATTGGGATGTGGGTCGTGTTCAGGGCCACAATGCACTGGGGGAACCCCAGTGCGCAGAACCCTGGCACCACTGCTAGGGGGTCATGGACACTGAGCATGGTGTGCCATCCTGGAGGGTCCCACACACCTCCAGGATGGCTTCTCTGGTTGTGGCCTTGTTTACATTGAACAGGTGTCCCACATACCAGAGGCTGGCGGGTGTGGCCAGCTTCAGCAGCACCAGGGCTGGTGGGTGTTGGTTGGGAGAGTAGGGCATATGCCAGTGTCCTGCCATTCCAGGTGGGGCTGGAGCTGCTGGAGCAGGTCCCAGAATGTGGCCTGGTTCAGCCAGAAGTCATCTAGTCACTGCTTTTTATTCCAGGTCCGTTGAACAAGATGCTGCCATCAGTTCTGGCTGGCACGGCAGGCCCACAGGTAATGGGACTGGAGAACCAGGAGGGCAACGGTGACCCCAGCAGTGGCATCATGAAATCCCTCATTGGTGTCTCTGGCAGCAGCATGGTGGCGGCGGCCCTGGCATGGCATGCAGTGGGTGGGTAGGCAGTTGCTGGTCATGGGAGAACTGGGTGGGGCGAAATGGCAATGGGCCAGGTGACAGTCAGTGCAGTGAGCCAGCAGGACAATCATGGCAGCCAGCAGGAGCCTGGGATGATGGTCGTTGCTGCCAGGGCCAGGGGCCGGGGCAGCCAAAGCACAGGGAGGGAGGATGGGCATGGATAAAGCTGCCGCGTGCTGCCTCTGTGTTGGGCATGCTGCTCCTGAGCAAAGGAAGAGGCCATCCAGAGAGGAGAGAGCAGGGTTGTTTTTAAAAGAGAGTTGCCCGGTGCTGGTAGCTGCAGTCGGGGTCCAGAGCTCCCCCAGTGGTGGCAGGGGCACATTGCGTGTGTAGACATCTATGCAAAAACCCTTAGGCTGCAGTAAATACATGTGTAGATGCGCCCAGTTGGTTTTAAACTTTGGGTGGACCGGGAATCAAAGAGGGGTGCGAGTGCACCAGCATACCTCCCCTGATCTGCCTCTGGATGTTACATTGCCATAGCACATTGCTATGGTGATGTAGCATTGTGTAGGCATGCCCAGAGTGTTTCAATTCAGGTTGTTTTCCAAAGGGAGAAGGTGTTCCCTTGCAATTGGAAACCAGTAGCGGTAGCAAGAGAGTTAGCTGTGTCTGGGTGGCAGGGCACAGCATTAGCTGGGAGTAATCTGCTTGGAGTTTATATCCTCCCCTGCTGAAGCTCAGAAGGGCTCATAGGATCACACAAAATAGGCCTGGAAGGGATTTCACAAGGTCATCTAGTCCAGCCTCGTGTTCAAGGCAAGATTGTCCCTGACCAAACCACTCCAGTCAAGTGTCTTTCCAAACTGCTCTTGAAAGTTTCCAAGGACGGAGATTCTCACAGAATTTCTCTAGGTAGCCTTTTCCAATGCTTGCCTTATAGTCAGAAAGTTCCTCCTAATCTCTGACATAACTTTCCTTTGCCACAGCTTGAGGCCATTGCTCCTAGTCTTTTTCCCTATGGCCATAGAAAAAAGCCCAGCTTCATTCTCTCCATAATCTCCCTCCAGGTGTTATAAAATCTCCTTCAGACTTTTCTAGTCCAGACTAAATAACCCTAGTTCTTTCAGCCTCTCTTCATAAATTTTCCTTTAGAAGTCAGGTCCCTGATAATTTTTGTTGTTCTGTATTGGACACTTTCCCATCTGTCTACATCTCTCTTGAAGTGTGGGGCCCAAAGCAGGATAGAGTGCTCCAGGTGAGGCCTCACCAGTGCTGAATAGAGCAGAAGAATCACTTCTGTTGATGTAAGTTACACACTCTAGTTAATACAACCCAGGATCCTGTTTGTTTTTTTTTGCAACAAGAGCACATTGTTGACTCATATTCAGCTTCTAGTCTATTGTAACCCCCAGGACTTCTACTGCATTACTGAAGCCAATCCAATCATTCCATAGTCTGTATTTGTGCATACAGTTATTCTGGCTGAAACACAGGACTTTGCACTTCTCATTGAATTTCATATGGTTGATTGTGGACCATTTCTCCAGTTTATTCAGGTCATTCTGGACTTGCCCTCCATTATGCCTACAACTTCACTCAACTTAATGTCAACCTGAAACTTGCTAAGTGTGCACTTAATCTCTTTGTCCAAATCATTAATGAAGATGTTGAACAATTTCAGATCCAGGACAGAACCCCTGGGAAACACTTTATACCTCCTCCTATCTAGACATTGAGCCAATGATGAATACACACTGAGCAGAATGATCCAACCAGTTATGTATCCATCTTACAGTACTCTCATCAAGTCTGTATTTCCTTAGTTTGTTAATGAGAATGTCATGGGAGACAATTGCAAAAGCCCTGCTAAAGGCAAGGTATATCACACCCACTGCTCTTCCCCCTTCCACAGAGACTGGAACCTTATCATAGAAGGAAATCAGGTTGGTCATGCTTGACTTGCTCTTGATGAATGCACATTGGCTGTTCCTGATTACCATATTCTATTCTTGGTGCTTCACAATAGATTCCTTGAGAATCTGTTCCATGATCTTTCCATGTAAAGAGGTCAGGCTGACTGGTCTGTAATTCCCCAGATCCTTTTGCTTCCCTTTCTTGAAGATAGGCACTATATTCAGCCTTTTCCAATCATCTGGAACCTCACCTGACCTCCATTAATTCTCAAAGAAGATAACTAGTAGATCTGAAATGATCTCAGCCAGTTCCCTAGGGTGCATCTGATCTGGCCCTGCCTATGTGAAAGCTTGTAGCTTCTCTTAGTAATCCCTAACCTGTTCTTCTACTACTGCAGGCTGTTTGCCTCCTTCTCTATTTGCCGCCAGTTGCGCTCGTCACCTAGTGCAGTACTGGATTTAGGCACAAGCTAAGCAAGCTATAGCTTAGGGCCTCACATTATGAGCGTCCTCTACGCGTCAGCTGCCGGACCGGAAGTGACCATGGAGTGGCAAACCATAGCCCTGCAAAGCTGGGCAGATAGGTTGCAACTCCTCCCTCAGGGCCCGCGACAGCTGCAGTTGAGGTTTGGCCTACCCTCCACCCAGAGGAGCAGAAGTAACTTTTCCTGTGTTCTGGCTGGAAATTCCTTCCATGGGGCTCCGCAGTTTGCTGGGCCACGGCTGCTTCCAGTCCACAGTTTGCCAGGCCCTGGCATGGAAAGTTTGGAAACACCTGGTTTAGGGTCTCACCCTGTCATAATCCATCCCTAATCTAGTGGCTGCCCCTATTTGTGAAGTGTGAAATAAAAAAGTTGTTAAATTAATCAGCCTTCTCTGCATCATCCATGACCAAGTTGCCTTCTGCATTCCATAAGGGATCTATGGTTTCTTTGGTCTTTCTCTTATTTCTGACATACTTGAAGAATCCCTTTTTGCTGCCTTTCACATCCCTTGCCAGTTGCCTCTCAAATTGTGCCTTGGCTTTCCTAATTTTCTTCCTATACATCAATGCAATACTAATATACTCTTCCCTTGTACTATGGCCAAGTTTCTACTTTTAATAGGATTTCTTTTTGAGTTTCAACTCATTGAAGAGATTGCTGGCTAGCCAGGCTAGTCTCCTGTTGCACTTCCCATTCTTCCATCTTATTGGATTAGCTTGCTCCTGTTCCCATAAAAGGACCTCCTTGAAGTATAGAAAACTCTCCTGGACTTCTTTTCCCCTCAGACTTGCCTCCCAGGGGATTCTGCCCACCAGCTCCATAAGCTTATTAAAGTCTGTTCCCTGAGTTGGAGGTACAGTGCCATCAGTGATGTTTATTCACATTGTGATCAATCATGGTCCCCTCTACACTGCATTAAAGATACCTGACTCTGTGACATCTGTTTATCTAATGGTGAAGCCTGACATGCTGTGAGACTCCACCATCCTGGGCTCTACCATCCTGGGCTCCACCATCCTAAGCTGGTTAATGTGTGGTATTGGTTGGATCCTTGATGTTTAAATCAATGCATCTCTGGGGATCTGTGCTAGAGTCCCTCCTAATGCTAGAAGCATGACAGAAAAGGCTGCTCAGAAAATAACATATCTATAAGTCTTAATGACAAAGATAACTGGGTATGTCTACACAAGACACTAACTGTGCAGTAGCCTAATAATACTGTGCAGTAGTCCGTCACAGCATAAACAGTGTTAATATGCTACTGCACAGTATTATTAAGCTACTGCACAGTAGTGTCACTAAAAAGGTGTTTGCTGGTGCTACTGTGCAGTAACTGTGGTTACTATGCATGTATTTAGTAGTTGATTATACAAGTAATAAATCAAATGTACAGTAACCACTTCACATTAATGAACATGTAGAAACACCCAGTGTGTGCATCTATACATGCTATTAATGTGCAGTAAGGTTACTGTATATTAAAATAAGGTGCAGTAAACAGCACCTGGGAAGGCATCTACACAAATGCAAATTTGCTCCCAATGCGAGCAGTGGAGTCCAGGGACACTCCTACCCCCTGCCCTACTCTGCTGTACTGCAGCAGTCAGGGGAAGCTCCAGGGTTCCCTGGGTGCCAGCCCAGGGATGACAGAAGGCACAGGGCTGGTCCTGATCCCCTCGTGGGGAGGAAGGGCTGTCTCAGCATCTGGGATTGCTGCATTCCAGCCACATGGGGATCAGGCCTAGACCTTATCCACACATGGCCAGGAGAGGTGTCTCTGCTTGGTGGGAATGCTACCTGGTAGCTGTGTGGGGGTTTGGGACGGTCTTCATAGAATCAAAATCATAGAAGTAGGGTCGGAAGGGACCTTGAAGATCTTCAAGTCTGACCCCCTACATGGGCAGGAAGAAAACTGGGCTCAAATGACCCCAGCCAGGTAGGCATCAAGCCATTTCTTAAAGACCCCCAGGGTAGGAGCCAGCACCACTTCTCTTGGAAGTTGGTTCCAGATCCTAGCCACCCTAACTGTGAAGTAGTTCTTATGGATGTCTAATCTAAACCTACTCTCCAACAACTTGTGGCCGTTATTCCTTGTTATCCTGGGGGGCACTAGGGGAAACAAGGTCTCCCCCAAACCCTTCTGGTCCCCCCTAGTGAGTTTATAGACGGTCACAAGGTCCCCCCTCAGCCTTCTCTTGTGAAGGCTGAACAGGTTCAGGTCCCGTAGCCACTCATTGTAGGGTCTGCCCTGCTGTCCCCGGATCATGCGAGTGGCCCTCCTCTGGACCCTCTCAATGTTGTCCACATCCCTCTTGAAGTGGGGTGCCCAGAACTGGACACAGTACTCCAGCTGTGGCCTGACCAGTGTCGTGTAGAGGGGGAGGATCACCTCCTTGGCCCTACTTGAGATGCACCTGTGGATGCACGATAAGGTCTGATTAGCCCTGCTGACCGTGACCTCGCATTGTTGGTCCATGTTCATCTTGGAGTCAGTGATGACTCCAAGATCCCTTTCTGCCTCCGTGCTCTCAAGAAGGGAGTTTCCCATCTTATAAGTGTGCTGCTGGTTACTACTGCCCAAGTGCAACACCCTGCACTTGTCAGTATTGAAACGCATCCTGTTTTTGTTAGCCCACCCTTGCAACCTATGCAGGTCTTTTTGCAGTCTTTCCCTCCCTGCTAACGTGCCCACTTCACCCCAAATTTTGGTATCATCAACAAATTTGAACAGGTTGCTTTTCACCCCATCGTCCAAATCGCTGATAAAGAAATTGAACAGTGCAGGCCCAAGGACCGAGCCCTGGGGGACTCCGCTGCCCACTTCCTCCCAGGCCGAATATGACCCGTCCACCACCACCCTCTGAGTATGACCCTTCAGCCAATTTGCAATCCATCTGACTGTGTAGGCATTGATGCCACAGTCGCCTGTTTTTTTAATGAGGAGGGGGTGGTCGACAATGTCAAAGGCCTTGCTGAAGTCCAGAAAGACTACATCCACGGCAACACCTGCATCCAATGCTTTTGTGACTTGATTGTAAAAGGCAATCAGGTTGGTCTGACATGACCTGTCACTAATGAAACCATGCTGGTTGCCCTTGAGCATCATCCTGAACATGGCTGATCCCCACGTGGCAGCCAAGCAGCATCTACACTAGATGGGGATGCCTCTCCCAACCAGGTGGGAATCAGGACCCTCCCAATCCCCACACGGCTGCCAGGCAGCATCCCTGCCTGGTGGGGTCCTAGCCATGTGGGGATTAGAAGGGTCCCAGTACCCATGTGGCTGCCAGGCAGCGTCCCTGCTGGGCAGGGACACCTCTCTGGGCCACGTGAAGATCCCAGTTGCTGGGAAAGCTGTCCCAGCCACATGGGGTTCAAGGTGGTTCTGATCCCTACATGGCGGGGAGATAGCTGCCTCTGCAGCCAGCACAACTCCCGCTTGCATCAGGGCTTAGCCAGGCAGCAGCAGGCCCCCTGCTGTATTTGCAGGTAGTAGAAAACTGCATGTTAGCTTAATTTATTGTGCAGTGTCTGCTGTGCATGGTTACATGGTTACAACTTTCTGCGCAGTAGATTAGTCACCTGCATAGTAAAACGTTTCATGTAGATGCACCCGCTGTGTGATACCTCCTTGCAAGCCTTCTAGAAGGACTTAGGGACCCAAATCCCAGAGGCCTTTCAAATAGCCTGAACAGACCACTCATTACTATACAAAGCCATATCCTGGGGACAGAGCCACAGGGGGATGTTATTTCTGCCTGAAAATATGCAGTCATTAGGGAAATGCTCTTTGGGGACTGATTACCCAAAAACAAGGCTTAAGATCTAAACTGTGTACTTCCTTTGTGTGCTTTTCCTATGGTGAGCTATTTTTAGATCCAAAGCACGTCTGCATTAGACAGACATCAGCTGTGCAGAGAACCTAATACAAATAACTGCAATGAACCGCTTTTTCTAATTTTCCTGGAGTAGATCAGTTTTATGTGCATATTCAAGACTTGTTTATAGGATCAAAAAATATTGAACTAGAAAGGGATTTAATCTTTTCAGATACCTGTGTGTGTGTGTCTATACCAAGAAAATTTTCCTTTGACTCAGGTTTTATATTGGGTTGACTCCATTAACTGAGTTACTCCTGATTTCCACCAAGGTGAGGAAAAGGAAAATCAGACCCAACAGAGTAGATTATTTTTATTGGACATGTTTATCAGGTAAAGATTTCTAGTATCTGAGATGTTTTATTTGCCAACTCCCATTCTATAGTTCAGTTGTGAAGCTTCAGGGTTTTAATCAGCATCTCATTGGCTTGGGGTTTGGAGCCTAATATACCAGAGTAATAACATTTTATGTACACAGTGCCTTTATTTGTCATGAACCTCATTATATTTTTAGGGTTCATAGTATGCCATGATTTTTTTTGTGTTTTATTGTGCTGATTTAGCATGTGTGGTCTTGTTGGAAAAACTAGTGCATGCTGTATCCGTTTATGTCACTTTTATTGAAGTATAGATTATGTTATGCTGTCTATGGGTGTGTCTACATGAGAAGCTTCACTGTGCGTTAGACTAATCTAATGCTCAGTAAAGCTTCACCATTAACATGTGTGCAGCAATTACTATCCAGTAGATAAGTCTAATGCACCATTTCCTAGTACCTGTAGATACATGCACTAGAAATTGGTATGTTAAACTAATGCGTCAAAGTTCATATGTAGACACTGACTGGGAGCAAATTGCTCCCAGTCAGCTTAGGCAGCCTAGGCAGCAGGGGGCCACAGGGGATGGGGAGAGCTGTCCCAGCTGTTAGGCCGCTGCTGTCTGGCCATGTGGAGATTGGGAGCCATCCCAATATCCACCTGGCTGGGAGAGCTGTCCCGGCAGCTAGGACAGCCCTCCCTTGCACCATGGAAATTGGGACCATCCCCTGTGCTCCCTGCCAGCCTGGACCTGGCACCTGGCACCTGGGGGAGCCTGCAGCTCACTCTGACTACTGCAGGGGTGCAGAGCAGGGAAGGAACAGCCCTTCTGACTTAACTGCTCCAGTTGGGAGCAAATTTACTCCCAAAGGGCGCACATTCAGATTTGTGCAGGAGCGCAGGCTAATGTACCTGAATTTTCTGCACAAAAAATTCAGGTGCATTACTTGCACATGTAGATGTGCTCTGTGTATATCTTTATAAGTTTGCATGTGGTTCAGCAAAGGGACTGAAGCATGCATACTTGAAGACAATTGCCCTTCTTAGCCACAGGCAGAAGGAGACATTATGAGATTGGGCACACTAGGGCACTGCCTCCCTGAGATGGGGAAATCAACTCCACAATAGAGGGTCATGTGAGAGAAATAGCCCTCCAGCCAGAAGGGCTCCAGGCATCTCCGACAGACAGGAAGTTTCTGGTGTCTCATGAGAATGCTGGAGGAGGGGTGCTAGTTGGAGGTGCTTTAGGAAGGTAGCTGTGGGACATGCTGTGTCATTTGGATTTTCCTCAAGCCAGAGAAGAGTCCAGGGGCCCCAGGTGCCAGGGGCTGGTAGCGGGGTTCAAATTATGGGAGGGAAGGGTGGAGGGGCTGAGCCCCCCCATAAGAGATGAGAGCCCCCGCATAAGAGACTAAGCAGTTCAGGCAGCGGCAGCAGCTCCTTCTGGCTTCTGGCTGCCACTGCCACCCACCTCATCCTCCCCCTCCAGATTTGGAGTGTAATTTTAACCCTGGCAGGTTGAATCAGCAGGAGGGTGATCTCTAAATGCTGGCAGTTTTCTCAGGAGGGCTAAGATATAGCTATATGAAATGGTAAGGAACTTTGCCTGTTTTGCTTTTCTATGTCCAAACATATAGTCAATTTTGCTTGTATACTTGATTTATCCTATGTAATACATCCCTTTTTGTATTGTCTCCTTAATGATAGCCTGTGGCAAGGGTGATTTCTGGGCAAGTGATACTCCAGGCTAACCCTTTCCAAGTAAAGTGGAACCTATAATTTCTTTCTGAACCCAAAGATGGGGGCCATCTGGAGCTGGCAGAGATATCATTACTATGGCTGTAAGGTCCAGAATAAGAGTAGTGGCACTAAGTTTGCTGGAGGAGGGAGTTATTCTAGGGTGACCTTAGTCTGTTCCTTGTGGCAAGTGGCAGCAAAGTGGGAGATACTCAGCGTTCTGGGGGTCCCAGGGAAGGGTTTGTGACAGACACCTCTATACTTTCCCAGCAAGGTATGGACTTGAACCAACTCCCACGAGATCAATGGAAGTCTTTTCAGTGACTTAATTTGTGATTATACAAGGTCAGGTAAGGGGGGGTGGGGAAGGGCAGGGGAGGACCATGGGCAGGGAATGAGCTGGTGCTGCGGGGGGCACTGGGAGTGAGTGGACATGGGAGCCCGCGGGAGCATGGGGCCCACACCGGTGTTCTGAGGCCAGTGCCAGTGGGGCCCAGAGCAGAGCAGCAAGAATACAGGGTCCCAGCCAGCAGGGGCTCTATGGAGCCGGTCCAGTGCCCTGCTTTTCCTGCTGGTGCAGCCCAGCCTGGCTCCACAGATCCCTGCCAGCCTGTGCCCTGCTCTGGGCCCCACCAGCGCTGACCCTGGAACATTGGTCCCAAGATGTTGACCAGGGGACAGGGCACCTGGCAAGGGGCGAGGCTACCCATGCGGCCCTCAACAGCTTGCCAAAACTGGGTAAGTGGCCCTCTGGCCAAAATAATTGCCCGCCCCTGCGCTAGGGGCTTACACCTTCGACAGCCTTGCATTATGCTACCCTGAGAAGCATCTGGATCCATCTTGATTTAGGCCTCTGTTGGACTTATAATTGCTAACAAAAATAACACTTGAGAAAAGAAATCTACTCTTAGAGATGGCCATTGTGAAGTAACAAGGCATTGGCAACCCCTCAGCCTTCTCCTGCTCTCCTCCTGCGGTACCCTGTTGCCTCTCTGTGATCTAGAGTGGACACTCTTGTGGACCCCTCTGGACTTATTATCTCAGACATGACTGCCTATACTTATCAGGGGACTGAACTTGATGATCTGACATTCAGTCCAGATATTTTTTTCTCTCAAACTGTGAGGTTGAGCAGCATGTGGTGAGAGAAGGAAAAAGAAAGAGATGCTAAAAAAACTGTGGAAACTATCAAAGGTCATTTAGCTGGTGGACTGCAGGGGAGGCATGTAATCTGTAGAGGAAAAGTAGGCGAACATGCTGCATTAAGAAAAAAGACCTGGTATAACTGAACACCATTCTCTGCTGTGAAACTTTTCTTCCATAGGCAACTGGCATACATTTCTGAAGCAAAGATTTTATAACATTACATGAGCATCCAGCTGTACAATCAAACAACCAGTTCATTCTCTTAGCTCTTCAGTTACCAGCAACACTGAGTTTTTCAGGCTGCAACAAGAGGATGGTTTCTAGGAAGCACTTTTCTATAGGATACAGGATGGGTGGGAGAGAATGCACTTTTTTAGGACACTAGCTGATCTTTTAAAGATTATGACCAATGACTATGGCCTCCTCATCCTGCACTCTCCAGGAAAGGCTTGAGTGGTATTGACTGGAACTCCATCCACCCTCCACTCAGCAGATGCTGTCCACCCTGCAGGCAGCAAACCTACCTGACGTGTGGTAGCAGCTCCATCCTTAGCATGGATTGGCTCTACATTACCAAACACCACCTGTCTGCTTCGCTGCAGCTGTATTGTTCTATTAGGATTCTCAGACCACAACTTGGTTTAATATGAACCAGGTTTTCCTGACTTACTTCACATCCAAGCACCCTGCTAGTGCCTCACTGTCAGTCTCCTGCAGGATGCCGACTTTCAGGACTGTTTCATATACCTCTGGCAAACTTGGGCTGCCTTGTGAAGTGATGTCCCCTCCTTGACACAATGGTAGGATATGGGAAAAGTGCAAATCAAGACTTTCTGCCAATAATAGAAACAGCAAATGACCCAAGACTGCTGCCACCTTGCGCAGGTGCTTGAGAGGGACATTGTAGAGCTAAAGGCAGCCCTGAGGGATGCTGGAAATGACAGGCTGTATAAGAGCCTCAAGCTCCAGAAAAAACCCTTGAGAGAATTAGTGGAAGGAGAAGCCCAGGACATTTGAACTCAAGCCCATTTCCAAGAACTTACAGAGGCTGATGACCTGCTCCAGTTCTTTTTCAGCCTGGAGAAAAAGTGCACAGAACAAAAGATCATTGGCCACATTAAGATCCCGTCAGGCCAGGGGCTCACGGACACTGCTGAGATCTGGGAACATGCCATTAGCTTTTATACAGAGCTGTTTGCAGCTGAGACTGTCTGCCCAGAGGCTACTCAACACCTGCATAAGAACCTCCCCCAACACTGTCAGCTGCAGATGAGCTTGTGTAGGAGCTATCCCTGGCACAGCTGACTGCTCCCACTGAGAGCTGAATCACGGGGAAGGCTCAGAAAATTACCCACTGAATTCTACAAGATTTTAAGGCCCCTAAACATCCCAGACCTCCTGCGCATCTTTGAAGAGAGCCTTCAGGATGAGATCTTACCAGTCAGCTGCCAGTGAGTGGTCCTGATCCTGCTGCCCACGGATCTCGGTGACATGAAGAAATGGCAACTAGTATTGTTCCTGCATACTGTTTTCAGAATCCTGTCTGGGGCCCTGGCCAACTGGCTCAAAATGGTTATGGCTTCAGTTATGGGCACTGAACAGAGCTGCCACATACTCAGCAAAACCATCTAGGACAATTTATTTCTGCTGTGACCGGCTGGCAGCTACAGAACAATTTAGTTTGAACATCAGCCTTGTCTCTCTGGATCCAGAGAAAGCCTTTGATCAAGTCAAATACAACTTCTTGTTTCAGATTCTAGAGTATTTGGCTTTGAGCCCCTCTTCATCTTTACCATTTAGGTCCTGCACCAGGACATCTCTAGCATCCTGAGAATGAATGGAGGGCTCTGTGCCCCATTCCCCATGTCTGGCATGGGTGCACCTGCTCTACAATGCTCTATGCTCTCACTGCTCCATGTGCTGTAACACTACCTAAAAGGTCTTTTTCTCCCTTTGGTCTCATCCCCACCACTAGCTCAATGCTTCCCAAACTTTTCCCCAGAATGACCCCATTTATGGCCCCATTTCCTCAGTATGACCCCATTTGCTCAGCATGACCCCTCACTCCCAACCTATAGCTCCCCACCCCTGTGACCCCATCCCATTTGGGGTTGCAACCAACAGTTTGGGAACTGCTGCAGTATCTACTTAGTTAAGGCCACAGTGTATACTGATGATGTGACAGTTTTTGTGAGAAGTGAGGGCAATGTCCAGACCCTGCAAGAGTGTCAGAATGTCTATGAGCATGCCCCCTTGGCTTGTATCAGCTAGGCCCAAAGTGACACAGTACTGTTGTGTTGTGGGTTCAGTTCACTGAGGAAGGAGTTGCTTTTACAAAGAGTTTTCTTAACTTCTGCCAACAAATCCTCCCCCTCCCATACACAGCCATCAGACTTTCTCTTGGGTTTGTTTAACTCTATCTTCACCTCTGCCTATATACAGTCATCACATCTCCCCTTTCCAAGCTGAAAACACAGGTAGTAGATTAACTGTGCAGTAACTACTGCACAAATACCACACATGTAGATGATGACCAGGAGCAATTTTGCTCCCGGTCAGCCCAAGCAGTGCGGGGGATGGTACGACACGACACGACACGACACGACACGACACGACACGACACTGCTGCCAGGCTAAGCGCCTATGAGGGGGGTGCTGTGACAGCTGCAGGGGCAGTTGTCTCCCAGCTCTGTGCACATAGGGATGGGTCCCCATGTACACAGGGCTGGGCAACAGCTGCTCCTGCAGCCCCACAGCACTCCCAGCCCCATGCACATGGGGACCCATCTCCACATGCACAGGGCCAGGAGACAGCTGCCCCTGCAGCTGGCACAGCTCTCTGCCCCATGCACATTGGGACCAGCCTCCGTGTCCCCTGCCAGTCCCTGAGATGTCACCTGGGGGAGCCTGGAGCTCCTGCTGGCTGGTGCAGAGGGCAGAGCAAGACAGGAGCCACCCTGGACCAGGCTGTTGCCATTGGGAGCAAACCTGTGCCTGACAGGGTGCATGTGTAGACATGTTCCTGGGGGTACTGCACCTTATTTTACTGCACAGTAACCTTACTGTGCATTAATTGCACACATAGACATACCCACAGAGGAAGTATATAGTCCAAATGTAACTAGTTTTCTTTACACACAAATGATTTCTGAAACAAAGGTGATCAAACTGCATGTAGGGCAATCGCCTTCCTAGAATTTCAGCCCCATACCAGTTTCTGCTCCCCAGAGGCAACTCTGCCTCAGGTCTGCTGCTGCCATAGCTCTCCCCTAAGATGGGGAATTGTCTCTGTGACAACTTCACAGAGCCTTTTGCAACAAAGAAAATGCATGGTATGTCTTATAGAGGCAGCACATTTGCTCACACATTAAGAAAAATAACTTGGATAAAAATTATGCTGGTGACATCTGCCACAGCAATATTCATCACCAAGATTAATTATTTTTTAAAAGTCAGTATAAAGTAGACCAGCACATAGTCATGGATATGTTTTTATTTCTTTTTTATAAATGTTTCTGTTGTTCCCTAATTCCTAGTAATTAAGGGATTGATTCTGCAAACACTTACATGAATGCATCTTTTATTCAGAGGAATAATTCCGTTGAATTAAACAGGAGTATTCTGGGGAGTAAAGTAATTCAGATACATAAGCATTTGTAAGATTGGGCCCAGGTGATAGTGAGAAAATAGGACCTCATTCTGCACAAGCTGTTAGTCCTATGATAATAAATATATGGCGGCAAAGCTTGTTGCAGCAATGCCTGTTGCAGTCTCTGAACAGCAGAGACTCCCTATGCCTGAAGAAGGGTGACTGCGCCCAAAAGCTTGCTAAGAACTTTTCCCCAACTACTCAGTTGGTCTAATAAAAGATATTGCATCTACTCAAAGAACCTTGCCTGCCTTTACATTTACTTGGTACAAACTTTACAGCACTGATTTAGAAAGCATACTAATGATGGTTTGGAGTGCTAACAAAATAATATTAGTATTAGAAAAGTTGAGTGTGAAATATTCCATTATTGAGTGAATAAAAACAACTCACTACTTGACTTAATAGGATTATGGGCAGGATAAAAGAAACAGTAAATTAAGATCACAAATGGACCTGATTTATATCACTAAAATTACATATGAATCATAAATCTAGAAGGGAGCTGCTTTACACCTGCTCCCAGGGAAAACATACTACTACACAAATGCTAAGAGAAAATGACATAGGTGACCAGGGCATACACACTGGTAACTAATGCATAGCCAAAGCTCACCTAAGTTTATGCAGTGCTGAATGCTAAGTAAGCCCTTTTTTAACAGCTGCAATTTGTGTCAGGCTAGGAGAGAGGAAAAACCCCTCTACTGTAACACTTTAATCAGACTCAATCAACACTGTCCTGTGCTAACACCAGACAATTTGTCCTGTGGCTCATTCTCTGTATGATGCCTATAATCTGCCAATCTTCCCCTTGCAGAGTGACATTAATTTTCAGGTTCCAGGTAGCCTGCAATCAGTCTTAGAATATGTCTGTACATTTGTTTGGATTTTCTCCTCAGCTATTGTCTTTTTGTGACAACATTGCTTTTCTGTATCTGAGATTTGTCTTGCTTTTGCCTGCCTGCATGCCAAGGGATCACCTTGCTGTCCACTACAAGAAAGATCATTGTGAAAATCCTCCTGAACTATCTCTTTCTACTTGCTGAAGAGCTCCATCCAGAATCTTTGCATGGGTTTAGGACATCATGAGCTACAACTGGCATGATCTTCACAACTTGCCAGCTGCAGGAAAAATGCCAGGAACAACATAAACCTCTCTATATGGCCTTCTTTGACCTCATGAAAACCTTTGACTCTGTCAACTGAGAAGTGCCATGGAGGGTCCTTTTGAAGTACAGATGCCCACCAAAATTCATCACCATTCTTTGTCTGCATCTATTACAAATCCCTTCAGGTTAGAATAGGAGTTAATCAAGGCTGCATCATCACTCCAACACTCTTCTTGATATTCCTTACCATGATGCTACATCTAACAACCAACAAGGTTCCAGTCAGAGTGGAGCTAAATTACTGAATGAATGGTAACTGATGAATCGCAGCCAACTCTGAGCCAAAACCAAGAGCACCCTGACTTCAATCATGCTGTAGTGCTGTGGTAGAATCTCCATCCTTTGAGATTTTTAAGGCCTGGCTCAACAAAGCCCTGGCTGGAATGATCTAGTTGGGGTTGGTCCTATATTGAGCAGGAAGTTGGACTAGATGACCTCCTGAGGTCCCTCCCAACCCTCATTTTCTGTGATTCTATAATTCTATGATTCTATGACTGAGCTGAGAGAATAAAACTTACTTTGGGAGTATGGAGTTGTAAGTGACATGGCTGGCCCAACAAAGTTGATGTTGGATGATCATTGCCTCAATACTTATGGTGTTTGCTTGTGAAAGGATACTAATGTTGGTGTATCTATCTTCTCACTGGATTGAAGGATCTTCTGCAGGTAGCATTGATGGTACTTCTTCAATAACTTGAGGTGTCTCTTGTACATTGTCCACTTCTCAGCTCCATAAAGTAAGGTGGAGATCACAATTGCTTGATAAACCATGAACTTAGTTTTGGATCTGATGTTGCAATCTTTGAATACCCAATTCCTCTGGCGTGCAAAGGCTTCACTTGCACATTTGAAGTTATGGTGGATTCTTTGTTGACATTAGTCTTCTGTGAGAGATGGCTTCCAAGGTATGGGAAATACTCAATGTTCTCCAGAGTCTCATTATAAGCCTGAATTACTGGACCTGCAGACTGTTCATTAAGAGTTTGTTCATGGAGGACCTTAGTTTTCTGAATATTAAGCAACAGTCCCATTTTTTTTTTTGTATACCTCAGTAAAGATGCCAATGCTTGTCTGAAGATCTGCTTCCGAGTAACAATACACTATATCATAGAATCATAGAATCACAGAAAATGACTGTTGAAAGTGTCCTCAGGAGGTCATCTAATTCAACCTCTTGCTCAAAGCAGGACCATCCCCAACTAGATCATCCCAGCCAAGGCTTTGTCTAGCTGGGTTTTAAAAACTTCCAAGATGCAGAGTCCAAAATCTCTCTGAGTAACCTGTTCCACTGTTTTACTACCCTCCTAGGGAGAAAATGTTTCCTAATATCTAACCTAAACTTCTCTTACTGCAACTTGAGACCATTGCTCCTTGTTCTGTCATCTGCCACCACTGAGAACAGTCTAGCTCTCTCCTCTTTGTAACCCCCCTTCAGGTAGTTGAAGGCTGCTGTTAAATCCCTTTTCAGTCTTCTCTTCTGCCCAGTTCCCTCAGCCTCTCCTCATAAGTTATGTGTCCCAGCCCCCTCATCATTTTCATTGCTGTCGATTAGACTCTCTCCAATTTGTCCACATCCAAGGCGTACACTCAAGAGGAGGGCAGAGAAAGCACTTCAGGGACATTCTCAAGGCCAACTTGTAAAAATGCAATATCAACATCAACTCATGGGAGACAATTGCCCAGGACCACCCCAAAGGGAGGAAGAGTCTGCTGCATGGATCTCAGTATTTTGAAATCTTACAGTAACAACAGGAGATGGAAAAGTGAGTGGGAGTGGTAGAAACAGCACGACATGGACTGAATCAAGAATCCAGAGCTACCCACCCTGCACCAAAACATGTGCTCAAGTTGCAACATAGATTCATAGATTCATAGGTTTCATAGACATTAGGGCTGGAAGGGACCTCAGAAGATCATTGAGTCCAGCCCCCTGACCCAGGGGCAGGGAGTCAGCAGGGATCATAGGATCCCAGCAAGATAAACATTCAATTGTCTCTTGAAGGCATTCAAAGTAGATGCTTGAACCACCTCCAGCAGCAGTCTATTCCAAACCTTGGGGGCTCAGACAGTAAAGAAGTTCTTCCTTATGTCCAGCCTGAAACAGTCATGGAGGAGTTTGTGACCATTAGACCTTGTCATCCCTTGGGGCACTCTGGTGAACAGACGTTCCCCCAGATCATGGTGAGTACCCCTGATAAACTTATAGGTGGCCACCAGATCACCCCTGAGCCTGTGCTTTTCCAGCCTGAAGAGTCCCATGGCTCTCAGCCTCTCATCATAAGGTCTGTTTTCCTGACCCTTGATCATGTGCGTGGCTCTCCTCTGCACTCTCTCAAGTTTCTCTACATCCTTTTTGAATTGTGTAGGCCAAAACTGGATGCAGTACTCCAGCTGCAACCTCACCAAGGCCAAGTACAACAGGAGAATGACATCCTGGGATTTGCTTGAGAAGCATCTACGGATGCAAGCCAGTGTTTTGCTTGCTTTACTAGCTGCAGCATCACATTGAAGGCTCATGTTCGTTTTGTGGTCAGTCATGACCCCTTTCACCCGTAATGCTAGCCAGTGTAGCCCTGCCAAGCCTATAAGGATGCTGTTGGTTTTTCTTCCCAAGGTGGAGAACCTTGCATTTTTTGGTGTTAAGCACCATCAGATTCTTGTCCACCCATTTCCTGAGCCTGTCAAGGTCAGCCTGGATCACCCTCTTGTCCTCAGGTGTGGACGCTTTACCCCAGAGGTTGGTGTCATCGGCGAGCTTGGCCAGTCTGCTTCTGATACCAATGTCCACATCATTAATGAAGATGTTGAATAGTGTAGGCCCAAGGACAGAGGTTTGAGGGACCCCACTGGTCACAGGGCACCATGATGATTGACTTCCATCAACCACCACCCTCTGGCTCCGACCACGGAGCCAATTCCCCAGCCAGCAGATCATGGTGAGGCTGAGGCCACAGTTAGCCAGTTTTGCTGAGAGGTGATCATGGGATACCAGATCAAAGGCTTTTTTAAAGTCAAGATATATGACATCAATCTCTTCTCTGTTGTCCAGGTGATAGGTCACCTGCTCATAAAAGGAAATAAGATTGGTCAAGCAGGACCTACCTGCAACAAAGCCATGCTTGCTATCCCTCAGGATGTTGCCATCGGCCAGTCTGTTAAGAATGGCTTCTTTGATAATCTTTTCTAAGACCTTCCCCGGGATAGAGGTCAGGCTGATAGGCCTGTAGTTTGCTGGATCTACTTTCCTCCCTTTCTTGAAGATAGGCACCACATTGGCCTTCTTCCAATCTTCGGGCACTTCACCTGAGCACCAGGAGTTCTCAAAGATTCATGCCATGGGCTGAGCTATGATGCTAGCAAGCTCCTTGAGTAAACTGTCAAGGGTAGTTTGACAAGGAGCTAGCCAGCTCCTTGAGTAAATAGCCTGGGGTGTAAACAAGGTTCCCTCTAAGGTGCATGCATGTGCGGCTGCACGCAACTAAAAGTGTGGCTGCACACAGCCCTTTCAAGGCCATGCACCAGGAGAGGCTGGGGCGGGAGCCTGGCACAGGCTCCGCCAGCTCCAGGGAAGTGCTGTGCTCCCCCGCATCAGGGCCGGGGAGTGGAGCAGTTCCCTGGAACCAGCGGAGCCCACGCCAGCACCCCGCCCCAGCCTCCATCCCTGCCTTGCCTCACCTTGGGGAGGAGTCGCTGCCTGCCCCGAGTGAGACTCTGCTGGCTCCGGGACACTGTGGGACATGCCCCCTGAGGCCATGCCAGGGAGCGGAGCCATTTATTTGAGGTCATCAAATCCTCAGCAAATCAAAGCCCTACCTCCTGAGAGGTTGATAGCTGGAGTGCAGATGCTTTAGAGCTCCTGGGCATACAGGATCTCCCTGAAGAGGGTTTTGGTGCAGGTCATGTGGTAGCCCTTACCCATGCTGGACATGTTCCCCAGCAATAGTCTATGAATTGAACCGGACTGTCCCAGATTGACACATGGATCTGTGTATTGCAGAGGGCAAGCTGATGGATCTCCAGCTTCATAGCATCATGGGCAGACCAAATCAGGTGGAACTATAGCAACTCACAGTAGTCTTGGAAGGTGACTTGGCAGGGAACAGTTTTAAAGGTGACTGGGCCCGAAGTGAGCACTGAATCACCATTTCACTTTTTCCACTGGGTTGGCTTTGCGTTATTGAGAAATGTGATTTGATCTGACAAAATTTGGGTCCATAAAATTGTATGAAGTACCAGATTCCATTAGTATAACTTGCCCTAACTCAGATATGGCTGAATGGGAGAGGTGCAGCATTATCAGGAATAGTGAAGGATGGGGGCCTGCAGTGGTCCCTGCTCTCAGAAGAAAGGTAACAGGATGGTAGAAACATAGAGGGACATGGGCACCATCCAACCCAGATCCCTCTATTCTGGCTGGGCTAATCTCTTTCCTGACAGTAGGGACTTTTTGTGTTTTGCAGAAGTGGCTGTGTAGTGGCATGGCTTGCCTCAGTACAAGCAGAGTCCCCATCAACTTGCCTTGGCTCCTTGGGAAAATCATCCAAGGAGGGCAGAGAAGTAGGATTCATAGGCCAATGCCCCCCTTTTTGGGTCTGTACCAAGACCTCTCCCATGAGGCTTGGCCCTCACTGTGGGCCTGCTGGAACAGACCCCTACCCCCCTGGGCACTTTCCTGCCATGACTTCATAGAAAGTTCAGTAGAATACTCCCTGTAGGAAGCAGAAGGCTCCACTGGCAGTGATGCTCCCACAGTTGCAAAATAGTCCAACAAGGCCTCTGGTATGGCCCCTCTGGGCCTATAATAGGGGGTCCTCTACCCCTACACCCCCAACCACAGGCCTTCCGAATTGGTAGACATAGCTGCTAACCCTGCTATTAAAACTTCACAGTCAGGAGCTAGGTGTAGTCCCTCCCTGGATGACTAGTAGGAATTCCTTTAAGTCCATCCAACACAAATATAACCACATATAGGCAGGTGTCCTGCCCCTCACCCTCTGTGAGTGGCATTCTCTGTTGGGTGCTCTCCTCCTTCACCAGTTCCCCTGTTCCTTTAGGGTTTCCTTCTGAGACTCCCAGCCTATGATGCCTGGCTTCCGCTCTTCCACTGTGGATTACGTCTCCTGGGTCAAGAGGAATCACCTGGGTTAGGCAGGGATCATGTGGGTCTTGTCCTGGGACCCAGCACCATTCAAAATTCCACTCCCCAGTTCCTGCAGTCCTGGATAGGGCCTCTTTCTCAAAAAGGCCATGTTTGCCAGAGGAGCCCTTCTGGGTGTCGGACCAGGCTAGGACAGATTGTTGTGGGGCGGGAAAGGTTCTGCAGCCCTTCCCCAAGCTATTTGGCATATAGGTGTCTATAACAGGGAGCCAGAGGCCCTTCTTACTTTAAGGGAACACCAGCAGTAGGGAGAGATCTAGGTGGAGTAGGCTGACTGTTAAGGATGGTCACAGCTGAAGACAGGAGAACAGGCTGCTTGTGTACTTTAAACAGGGAGTGCTTACTGCAGAGCTTGCTGCAGAGCTTACTGCAGAGCTTGCTGCAAATCTATACCACATCATCATACATCAACGATACTACTTAATTACAATATTACTACTTAATTGTACAAATATACATCAAATCAAAACTTAGAAAAACTTGTCACAACAACTTATTTACATCTTTTTACATACAAGGCAGTTACATACAATACTGATTAATTTCTCCAAATGATTTTACAAACCATAAATCATTTATTCCTCATTTATTTATTTGCCAGTCTAATTTTCCAAAATTCCTCACATAACCCTCAAACACCAAAATGAATTAATCAAACACTCAATTTATGAGAAAAGTTTAACTATAATTACATTACCATCCCTTCATCTCTCCCTTCCTCGTTTCCTGTACATTTCTCCACCGCATCCAATGCCACTTGGTTCAAAGAGCAGATTCTGGTTTGTTTGTGCCCATAAATCATCTCCCTTTCCCCCACCAATAATTGCAGCCCCTTCGTCCCTATAAAACTGTATTTCAGACTAAGCAAGTTGCAGGCATCCCTTCACCGAAAAACACCCCCCCGCATGACAAGTATACACCAGACTGTCCAGATAGCTAATCTGACACACAAAAAACAGACCTTCACCTCCCACTCCCTTTCCCCTTCGTCCACCAACCCATATCTTACATTCTCAAAGCTAATGTTTTGCCCCCAACCCATCACCCTAAGAAAATGATGCAGTCGCTCCCACACCCTTTGTGCAAAGAAACGCTCCCACAGAACATGTTATACCATCTCCTCCTGCCAACACAGTTCCCTTGGACACTGCTGATCTGGCTAAACCCCATCTACTCTGTCTCCCTAACCAGAAATATCCATCATACCACCCTCCATGCAAAATCTTTGTGCTCCCCCTTCCACTGTTTCCACACTAACCCCTTCCACACCCGTCTCACCTGTGCTAAAGATAAATCCTCTATATCCGTGATCCTATCCCTTCCCCTAATAACCTTAAACACCTTCCTATCCTATAACCCATCCACCCTAATACCCCCAATTCATATGTCCTAAGAAAATTCCACCCCTAAGCATAATACAATGCTGGCTTCCATGCCCACAACCCTATCCACTGATCTCCATATAGCCCCCGTTGTCTTAAGTACCTTTCTGCTCAATACCTACAGAATCCCACTGCTTTCCTTATCCCTCCCCTTGCTTTTCTCACTACTCATTTCCAAAAGTGCACATAAACAAAACCCTCTATTCTTGGTAATCCCCATTCCCCCAATTCCTCCCCTTTGTATAACTCCTTCCATGCAACACTCTCTGTCTTCCCTCCTCCCCAAAATAAACACACCTCCCATTGCATTTTCCTGTCTTGAAGCCAGGACAGTGGATACACCAATGCTACAAATAGGATCATCATCAGCAACACCTGTTTTATTAAACAAACCTTTCCTTGAAAGGATAATCCCTGTGTACTCCACAAATTTAATACCTGTCTCACTCGTGTTGTCAGTGCATCCCATGCTATCTCCCCTTTCCACTTCACATCCATAGTAACTCCCAATATTTTCAACCCATCCCGAATCACCTGCAACCCATGTGTGCCCAGCTCTCCCCAATCCCGCCCCCCACCAAAAGCGTTCTTTTCCCCTTATTAATCCGTGCTCCAGCTGCCTCCCCATAATCCATAATATGACTCAATGCCTATTTAAGAGACCCTTCATTCCTCACCACTACCAGACATCATCCATACATAAAAAACACTAAACATCCCCTCCCCCTGCCACCATCACCCCTGAAATGACCTTATCTATCCTAACTTGATGTGCTAGTGATTCTATCACACATACAAGAAGTCCAGGTGACAGTGGGCACCCCTGTCTTACTTCTGCCTTTACAGGAAGCCCCTCCCCCAAAAAAACCTCTCACAGCAAAAGTTATGGACAAGTTATAGATGCAGAACCCAGCATACAGTTCCCAAAAGAGAGCATGGGGCCATGGCACTAATGGCATCCAACCATCTTTTAAAGATCCAAAGTGTGGTAACAACATGTCACATGGCAGTCCACTTTTCCTGGACCAGGGGTAATAATGCTCACAAGGTATCTTGCTTACAAATAATGGAGGTTAGTTTGTTAATGCTTCCTGCCAGGGTCCAGAATGCAGGACCTGCCCCTTTGAGAAATACTGCTCTCTTTTGGGGGACATCTGACTCTGGCACTGGGGGAAAATGCAAAAAGGGGCTGTATGTGCAGGAGTACTGCTGACCGACCTCATTCTGACCAAGGAGAAAACTCTCTCGCATACTGAAATTTTACAGAGAAAATGGCCTCCCTTTGCCTTTCTGCCAACACAGCATTCTGTGACGCCTGTGCATTCCTGCACTTGGCTACCCCCTGTTGGCTTGTCAGCTTGCCTGATATGCCAGGAACCCAGCATTCACTTGGCCATCCGCTCCTCACATCTGTTTCTTTCTTAGGTCCATCTGGGACGGGCTGACATCACTGTCTTCCAGGACAGCTACTGGTAAATAACATGATGAAATGAAATATGAAATAAAAGCCTTTGGGCAATTACTCCTCCCTTTCTTTGATGTATATTTCCTCTAATATCAGGTTGTTAGTACATTTTCCAGACTATGAAGCAAGAGGAGTTCAGATAAACAGAGAGACAGATGGATCAAAAAGTTTTAATGAGTCAATTAAAAAAAGGTTGATGTCTTATGCTATCAGATCATACAGACTTGCTTAATTAATATACAAATCATATAACAAATATGCTTTTATGAATTATTCCTTTGCACTCTTGGGTGATGTTAAAGTGATGTGGTGACAAGGAACCTGAATTGTTTTAGGACCTGAACTGAGTAAGTATATGGAACTGATGATATCACAGAACAGGGAATTATGTCATATCAATGGTAGGTGTGATATGAAGTCATGTGATCGTGGTCCCGAGACTGAAGTACAAATGGAGGTGTAATGCAGATGGTATCTTGTAGTCCTATACTTCAGTGTTTTTTCGGTTGTCAGTTGGGGCCAGAGGAAGGATTTTTTTTCTCCTCAATGCTCATGGTTTCAGGATTTTTTTCTGCCTTCCTCTGAAGCACTAGGACTTTGATCAAAACTAAGGCTGGGGATTTTTGACTGGGGTGTACTGAGACTCCTGCTGGTACTTAGAAAACCCAGAGGTTTCTCATTAAAGGGTATTTCTTTTCTGTTCAGGGTCTGATCCATTGCCAAATTTGGGATCAGGAAGGAATTTTCCCCCTAGGTCATACTGACACTGACTATGCCAGTTTTTGCTCTCCTCTGTAGTGTGGACCATGGTCCTTTTTGTAGGATCATGTGAGCATCTATTAAAGAGCTACTTCCTTGTCACTGTAGTAGCAGGACATTGGCAAGGCCCCTGTCTCCCCAGCTTTTACTTGTGACATATAGAGTCTACTCGGTATTTTATGTATTATTCCTTGTAGTAGTGCATGGAAGTTAGAAGAGACAATGGTGGGCAGAGCCACGGCTGTGCTCTGCCTCCTGACACCAGGCTGAGCTCTACAGGGCTGCGGAGGCACTCGGAGTGCAGCCCTGGCTCTCCCCTGCCTCCCACCTTCGGGATGGATGACAGGAGGCCACCACTGCTGCCTGGGGCCAGTGGCAGCATCAGTCTTCCCTGGCACTGGGTGCAGGCTGCTCCCAGTGCCGGTCCCAGGCCGCCAGAAGGGGCTACCATCCCTGCAATTTTCATCCAAATCAGGCATGAAATGACAAAGTTTTAGGCATTTTCATGATTCCCCATTATAGCCTATGGGTGAAATGTCAAAATGCATTGAAACAGTGACAGTTTTGACAAAATGAAACGGGACAGTGCTTTGAAACTCAAAATGAAATGACAAAATGAAACACTGTCCCTTTGAAATGGCAAAATGGATGTCGAAATGAAATGATGGTGTTTTGCCCAGCGCTAGCATACAGGCTCTACAGAAAAAAAGGATTGGGACTCTCACCGCTTCTGCCTTCAAAAGGCTCCTGTGGCTGGCAGGACATCTGAGGCCAACTGGGAATGGGCTGGCTTGCCTCTGGGACAGTGCAGGGATGGTGCATGGGATGAAGGGCTGCCCAGGTGGCCTGCTAGCTTCCCCGAGCCCATCCAGGCTTCCAGAACCCCGTGCATAATCCCCACTGCCTTCTCCAGTTGCCAGCACACCCAGCTGCACTCCTGCCACCTTCCTGCACTGCCTCATGGGCAAGCTAGCCCATTCCCAGGTGGCCCCAGGTGTCCTGCTGGCCAGGAGAACCTGCTGAAGGCAGAAGCAGAGAAGGGCCCAACCCCCCCCCTTTTTTTTTTGCAGAGCCTGTCCACCTCTTCCACAGGCAGGGGGCAAACTGACAGATTAATGGCACAGATTAATGCCCCACCCCCGGCCACGAGAGAGGTGAAAACAGAAGGATCAGGCCTCTTGCTGTTTCTGCCTTCAGCAGGTGCCTGCGGCCACCAGAACAATAACACATTTACAGTGACAGAAAAATAAAACCCACTGTTTCAATTAGAAACTCTCCATTTCAATTTAGGGGGCATAGAATGCAACCCTAAAGTCTAAACATGGGTGACTGGTGCCTCTTGAGTCAGGGGGGGCACATGCCCCCCTTGACACCAAGCAGTGGCTGGGGGGGGGGTGTCCCCCAGTGGCTCATCCCACTGATGGGGGGGGCCCCCACAGCCAATCTCACTCACCAAAAACCGGCTGCGCTGCTTCCAGAAGTCCCACAGCCACTTCTGGAAACAGCGTGGCTGCTCTTGCTGGAGGCCCTGCTCCCCTTCCAGTGCTCACAGGGGGGTACTGGTGCTTCTGCCTGCCCCCACCTCTCCAGCTAAACAGGGAACACGGCTTGACAGGGGGTGCATCATGGCAGGAGGGGCGTTGCCACTGAGTCTAAAACCCCATCACATGTACAAGCACCCTAACAGTCCAAACAATTGCTTCTTGATTTGGGCTGGGGAGATAGTGGCAGTAGCTGAATTACCCAAAGGTGTGTGCTTCATCTTTGCTGAGACACTGTCCTCCCTAGAGCAAATAATCTCTGTTCCTTCACCCCACCTCTCCCTGCCTCCTCCCCCCTCCCCTCCCTTCTCCTCCCTTTCTCCCATCCTCCTCCAGGCTCTTTCAGGAAATAGTCGGAGTCAGGACTATTAGTCAGGGATGGATCCAGAGGGGATGTAGTGATGCAGCTTCACCCCCACCCCCCTCTCGATTGTGTAGTTCAGTGAGCTGGAGCTCTTTGCTGTCAAGAGCTCTGGTTTCCACTACTGGTCACCCCTCCACCCCCCTACTGAGCTCTCCCTTGCAATCCTGTTGAAAATCCTAGATCCACCCCACACAGGTCTGAGTTTCACCTTCGTGCTCTGACCTCTACTGACACTGTCCTGTACTGACTCTTCCTCACCCCACCTCTGCTCTGCTGCATTCCTTAGCAAACTGCTACCATTGCTTGTGACTCATTCTAGGACCTTACCCATAATCTGATCTCTGCAGAGTGCATCGTACTTCATCCTCACCATGGCATACTGCTTATTGGGCAGTAATTGAAGGTATCACTCTGGCATCCAGTCCATTTTTGATGACTGCAGTTTTCATCAGCCTTTGCTTGGGCTGGATTGCATGCTGTGTAGCTTTTTGAAGCACATTCTCTCCCTTGCCACAGTTCTCTATAGCTTGGTGGGCCCACTTTGCCTACCACGACACATATGGGGCAATTCTACAGTGGCAACACATGAACTTGTATTCATGTTCTGCACTCAGTGTTTTGCTTTGTGATACTGTCTGCTCCTGTTTGTGGGAGAACATAATTAAATAAATTTTTAAAACATCCAAATGAATCTGTATTTTTTTTGGCATGGAAGTGCAGTTTCCTTACTGGCTAAGGCATCTTCTATTGATTTCAGTAACACAGGACAAATGTTTATTAAGGAAAATGTTTCCTGGTGTGATGAGAAATGTTTTTTGGGTCTTGGTATTCCCTATTATCTGAGGGCACAAAATGAGCCATCATTTTCAGGATGTTTTTGACATTTGTTCAAGCTTGTAAGAGAGCAATGCAAAGCCATCTGGCCTGCTCCTGTACAGCCTACATTGGCATTAATAATGTTAAAATAAAAACAACCCCCCAAACAATACAAAACAAAACAAAACAAAACAAAAGAAAAACAAGACTTTGGCAAGAAGAAACCATATATTTGGGCTTTTTAATAGAAAAGTTATTAAAAAATCAAACTTTTTTTTTACCTGACTGAGTGCAGATAAATGCTGGCAAGTGTAGAGAAATAAAGAGGATACAGATGAGGTGAATGTTTCACCCTCATGGGATAATTTGTTAATCAGGAGCTCACCTTATGTCATAAGCATTCTAAGGTACAAATTCAGGAAAATATTTATGGTTACTTGGAGAAGAATTCTTGGTTTCTACTGAGGAACTAGGTTGATTTCCTGTGTTGAATGGAGGCTGGAAAGGACCCAGGAGAGTGGAAGAAATGCTAAGCAGTTGTAGATCTGGAATCATCTAGTGTGGGGAAGAGGTTGGAGTTCTCTGTCTGCAGTACTGAACCTGAAAATACCTGTATTGGGGGAGGCTTTTCTAACAGAAACAGCATCTGGGCTCATGCGACTAGGAGGGGATAATAACTAGAGTTTGAAATGGCCTGAATCCTTAACTGTAAGATGATTCATTACCACTCATTGGGTAAGGTAAGAGCATGAGTGAAAAGCTGCAGCCCCAGACAGTGGGGCCCATCCTGCCCTAAGGTGGGGAACAGCTGGTCCTGGAAGGATCATTATTAATCACTACTGTGGTTGGTCTGCAGTTTCCTGTGGAGGTTGGACCAGATGACCCTGGAGGTCCCTTCTATGTTTTATGACTCTGTGTCTAACCTTAAATCATAGTATCATAGAGAAGCAGGGATGGAAGGGACCTCCAGAGGTCATCTAGTCCAACCCCCTGCCTGAGGCAGGATCAGTCCTATCCAAACCATTCCATACAAAACATAATCTAAACTACACTTATAAGACTTCTGTCAACCCTGACACAACACAGACCTAACACCCTAATCTGCCACAGTTAAAGTAGAGGAACCACAGCAGCCAGTGTCCTGCTGCTGCTTCTTATTTTTCTTCTTGCATCTCTACATCACATTTGATCATTTTGTTATACATGCTTGTGTTCGTTTATTGTATTTTGTGAGGTCTTTCACTGTATATATGCCTTCAAGCAGCAGGCATTGCATAAGCTGAGGCTCCGTGCCACAGTCACATGGGGTTGAACCATTGGTAGAGCCCCACTTTTTCATTAGTTCCTTGGAGCATCTGACTCTGGTATATAGGCGGTTGAGACATTGCCACCTTTGCCATGGTTTGTCAGCCGCTGGTGGTAAGGACTCAGCTGATGGGATATCCATTTTTCTGCTATTAGGTATTTTCTTCAGTTTCTCATTCCACATCTGTAGTCTCCTTGGGTGTGGCATCAAGAGGTGAGGAAGCTCCTGTGTGACTTCAGACATTTGTGTGCTGAGGGATAGTTGTACAGTGGGGGTCTCACATTTCAGTTTGTCATGATCATTCTGTCCTGCAAGCTACTGCTCTTCGATGTCAGGTGGAGTGATGCCAGCTGGCAGGTACACACTGTTGAGGCTTGTAGGCTTCAGATGTCCTGTGATGCATCAGTAGCTATCATTTAGAATGGGGCCAAGGCGCTTAGTGTGTATGCATCTCTCCCTTACAGGGTATGCATACCTGGCAGACGAGAAGTTAGGAGCAAGCGCAGTGGTTCAAATGGTTGAGGGGCTAGCCCCCATTTCGAGTTTGTGAGCTTATATAGAATGTTGTCTGGAGTGCTCACTTTTTTTTTTTGCCTTCATGATGTGCTCTTTGTATGAGAGGGTTTGATCGAGGGTGACTCTAAGGTAAACTGGGTTTGGACAGGGGGATAGTGGGGTCCCAGACCATGTAATGTTGAGAAGGCAGTTGGCCTCATGGTTTTTCAGATGGAAGGCACATAGTTTTTCTGGGTTGACATTAGGCCTGTGTGAAGCAGTTAGTATTCGCTTCAGATTCGGATTTGCCCGATTTGGGGGACAGTGATTCAATTCAGTGATTCAAATCACTGTCCCGAATCGATTTGACCGAATCTGATTCAGAGATTCATCCCCCGCTGAATCAAATGAATCTCCAAATCAAACAGTCCCCACCCCCACCCATTCTCCCAGCTCCGTCAGTGGCTGCCCGACCTGGCCCCAGCATCCTGGCACTTTTTTTTTAAAGCCCTGCACTCACTGGCCACTGCCAGGCAGGGGCAGATGACCCCTGCTGCCCCCCACTTCCCTGCATTGTAGGGGGGGCTCTGCCACAAGGCCCCAGAAGCCCCACTGAATCAGGCTGAATCTCCTCTGAATTGAATCAGCACCTGAAGCTTTGCACAGCCCTACGTGACATGTAATTGGTTTCAGTGTAGCATGAGGTTAGGTCACTTAGTGCGTAGGGGATTTTTCAGCATGGTCAAAGTCAGTGTTTTGGGCTGTTTTGCACAGGTAAACTGCATAGAATGAAATATTTTGTTTTCATGTCAGTTGGTTGTTCATTTGTATAGATGTTATATAACAGTGGTACAAGTATGCTTCCTTGGGGGAGGCCATTAATCTGTTGCCTCCATCTGCTTTGTTCCCAACCAATTTGACAAAAAAAATTCTGTATTTGAGCAGGGATTGTATCAGCTTTGTAAGGCGTAGATATTTTGCCATTTCCAGGGTCTTGTGTAGGAGTTGTTGGTGGTTGACTGTATTGTAGGTGGCTGTTAGGTTGATGAACACAGCTCCGGTAATTTGGCCTCTTTCAAAACCATCCTCAATATGTTGAGTTAGATTGAGCACCTGTCTCATTGTTGATTTTACAGGGCAAAAGCCACTTTGTTCAGGGATTAGGTGTTTATCCACACATGGGGCAAGCTGGTTCAGTATCAATTGTTTGTACAATTTTTATGTGTGGCATGGAAGAGAGATAGGTCTGAAGTTCTTTTGGGTCAGATGGATCTTTCCCTGGCTTTAGAAGTGGGACTGCCTGAGCATGTCACCATATCTTTGGAGTTTTTTGACTGGCTCTGCATGAGTTGTATAAGCAGAGGAGCCATTCTTGAGTCTGGGGTCTGAATTGCTTGATTTATTTGGTAAGTATGTCATCAAAGCTAGCTGCTTTCCCAATCTTCAGCATGTTAATCCCAGTATTCAGCTACTATGTGCCATATCAGTTGATTCAGTTAGGGTCTGCAAGGATTTCCTGCATTCTTCTGTACTGGCTAACATGAGCTCCTTACCTGCAGTGAAGGCATTTGCAGAAAAAGGATCTAGTTCATACTGTCTCCTGTGGTCTTTATATAGGCCAGTGGTTTGTGGCATGAGGGCTGGGATGTAATACATGTGACAGCCCCATGGGCTGTTCTTTTTTGCAGATTTCTGTACAGCTTTTATGAATTGGTTATAGTTCTCAGGCAATGCATTGATGGTTTTTATTGTGGCATCAAGGTATCTGGAAAAGCCTTTCCAGTTTGCCTTTTTAAGGTTAAAATGTCAGTGGAATGGCACTGCTATAGGTGTTACTGTGGCTTTTATTTTAATGCCAATTGGTTCATGTTGGGAATGTAGGATAGGGTCTAATACCCTTTTATTACTTAGCCCAGAAATGGTGTTGCTGGAGAATATAAGGTCTGGGTTGTATCCTTGTTTCCAGCAGCTGCTGTTGAATGATTTAGGTAGCTTTGGGTCATGGATCAAACTCAACTGGTATGCATCTGACCAAGCTTCTATTGTTTCACCACCTGTATTGGTCTCATTGTAGCCCCATTGCATGCTGTGGCTGTTAAAGTCACCAATGACCACCTGCAGTTTATTCTGAGTAATCCCTGGTGTATCTGTAAAGGTGAAACTCATGTGAGGCGGTTGGTAACTGAAGTGATTGTGATTCCATTGAGTTCGATGGTCAGAATTTCAGTGTTGTTTTCTTCAGTCTTTCCTGTAGAAATTTTGAGTGTTCCAGTTTTAACAAATATGGCACTTCCAAATTGCTCATGTGTAGTCTTTCAATCGCTGTAGTCATTCCAGGTATTGAAGACTGGTTATTATGAGGCCCTCAGTGCATCTTTTGTAAACACAAGACATTGCACTGGACTTTCTGGATAGATTTACAATCAGCTCTTTTTTGCAGTTGAAAAGCCTTCAAGGTTTGCAGACGCTACTGGCAATGCTGACCCTAAGGAGGGCTCGTGCCTACTTTGGTCTATAACAGGGCTGGGTGCTGTTACTATAAGTGTGGGGGAACCTGAATAGCCCCACACCCTGGGAGCACTTCCCCACACTCACTCCAGACCTGGAAGAACTCACCAAAGCAAGGGAGCTAACCCAAGTGTGAGAAATGAGGAAGAGGTGGCCACATGGACCATCAGGGGAGAGAATACAAGACACTGAAAGCAGGGGAAGAGGGGGGGCTGCACATGCAGGGAGCAAGGCTGCCTGGAGGGTTACCAGCCTTTAGAGGGCCTTTAGAGGGCTTCTTATGTCCTAAGTGCAGGACTCATCACTTGTCCTTGTTGAACCTCATGCAATTTCTTTTGACCCAATCCCCCAATTTATCTAGGTCACTCTGAAACTTAGATCTACCTACCCTCCAGCGTATCTACTATACCTCTCAGATTGGTGTAATCCTTGAACATGCTTAGGGTGCAATCCATCCCAGCTTCCAGATCTTTAATGATGATATTGAATAAACTTGCCCCAGGACCGATCCCTGGGGCAGTACACTTGATATCGGCTGCCAACTAGATATCAAGCGATTGATCACTACCTGTTGAGCCACCTTACAGTCCATTCCTCCAACCCATACTTCCACAGCTTGTTTGCAAGAATGCTGTTGGAGACTGAGACAGGGAAGCAAGCTTGCCCCATCACAGCTCCAAGGGTGCAAAGGGAAAAAGGAACTTACCCCAGCAATGAGCCCGGGAGAACAGGAACAACACGCCGAACCTAGAACAGGGTGGAGAGGAGGGAGAGACCCGGATCGGGGAGAGAGAGGCCCAAAACAAAAACAAAGAGCTGCGGGGGCAGAGAAAGTGGCAAGAAAGTGCTGCAGAGGATGTAGCAGATAGCTTGGGAGAATTAAAGGGGAACTGGATGTGTAGTCAGTTCCTGAAAAAAGAAGAAAAACGCCCAGAAGAAGATCCGTGGGAACATGGGTGGGTGATGGCATATGGCTGAGAGACGGGACCGGAAGAAGAGTCCCGAAGACTGTCTGACCTGCAAAGCCGAGAGAGGAGACAGCAAAGACAGCCAGGTCAGTGAGTCTGACTTCAGTGGAC
Source organism: Alligator mississippiensis (assembly GCF_030867095.1). Classification (NCBI taxonomy): domain Eukaryota; kingdom Metazoa; phylum Chordata; order Crocodylia; family Alligatoridae; genus Alligator; species Alligator mississippiensis. The sequence goes on from NC_081826.1 coordinate 150,656,985, forward strand.
GCTGGGTACATTTCAGGGAACCTAGAAGAAGAAAGAGCAAAACCGAGTGGGGAGGTGAGTTAGGAGAGGTGACCCCTCATATTCAGATATTGCTAGATAAGGACAGGGTTGAATGGAGCAATGGTCTGCTTTGGACTCGTTTGGGGAAGAATGGGGCAAGCAACCAGGAGTGAGAGTGTTCTGAGCGAGAGACAGAACAAAGTATTTTGAGAGTGTTAATTCTCTAGGACAGACATAATAAATATGAAGCTGAAACATCAGGTGCGCTAAGTGCAGGGTATGGGGATGGTGGAGCCCTGTGAAGAGGATTCAATCTTCTGAACTGCAGATATGATACCAACCCCGTTGCTCAGGACTGTGTTTATCTTCATACTTTTTTCACCCATCAAAGTCATGGCAGACAAGAAATAAAGGCGATTACCCAGTCCATAAAAAGCGAGAAATTGTAATTTTATTTTGTGGGCATGGCTAATCTCTCACAGGGACCATATCAAAAGCCTTGCTAAAATCAAGGTATATCACATCCACTGCTTTCCTTGCATCCACAGTCAGTTATCTTATCATAGAAAGCAATCAGGTTGGCCAGGCATGACTTGCTCTTGGTGAATCCATGCTGACTGTTCCTGATCACTTTCTTCTCCTTCAAGTGCTGAGACATGGATTCTATGAGGACCAGCTCCATGATTTTTTGGGGGGATAGAAGTGAGCCTGACTGGTCTGTAGTTCCCTGGATCCCCCTTCTTCCCTTTTTTAAAGTTGGGCACTATATTTGCCCCTTTCCAATTGTCCGGGACCTGCCCCAATTGCCATGAGTTTTCAAAGATAATGGCCAGTGGCTCTGCAATCGCATCGGCCAATTCCCTCAGCACCCTCAGATGCATTTAATCTGGCCCCATGGACTTATACACATCCAGCTTTTCTAAATAGTCCCTAACCTGTTCTTAACCACTGAGGGCTGCTTACCTTGTCCCAAAACTGTGCTGCCTGGTGCAGTAGCCTGGGAGTTGACCTTACCTGTGAAGACTTAGGTCAAAAAAGCATTGAGTACTTCAGCCTTTTCTTCTTCATCTGTCACTAGGTTGCCTTCCCCATTCAGTAAAAGACCTACACTTTCCCTGGCCTGCCTCTTGTTGCTAACATACTTGTAGAAGCCCTCCTTGTTACCCTTCATGTTCCTTGCTAGCTTCAACTCCAGTTGTCCTTTGGCCTTCTGTATTTTATCCCTGCATGCCTGATCAATATTCGTATACTCCTCCCTAGTCATTTATCCAACCTTCCACTTCTTGTAGGCTTCTTTTTTGTGTTTAAGCTCACCACAGAGTTCTCTGCTAAGCCAAGCTAGTAGCCTGCCATATTTGCTATTTTCCTTGGGAGATGCTTAGCTGCCAGCCAGAGTGTCTCCACAGCTTTAGTTGTCCCCTGGCTCCCCCAGCACAGTGAGAGTGGGCAGGGCTGGATTAAACCTTTAGTGGGTGCTAGGCAAACAAATTCATGGACCCCTACTTTTTTCATTCAATAATTATAGTATGTAAAATAAGTACAATTGGGCCCCTTCTTCACTTAGGGCCCTAGGCATGTGCCTAGTTTGCCTATGTGTTAATCCGGCCCTGAGAGCAGGAAACCAGCAGTTTTCCCCAAGGCAGGGCAATTTGCCCCACACCAAACCACACATGCAGGGGCATGCATTGCAGCAAAAAGTAGTGGCACAAATCTGTGCTGTTACTATTTTGGCCTCAGTGAGCACATGCCCCTGGATGTGGGGATGTGCCCAGGGGCACTGGTTCTGTTTTCTGCTAGGGTAAATTTGCAGTGACTCCATCAAAATCAATGAGTTAATACCTAGATATGATCAGAGTCAGCAAAATCTGAATAAGGCCCCAGCCCACTAGCACAAGCAGGGGTATCTCTGCATTAAAATGCAGTGCACAAAAACACAGCAAAGTGACTAACAGCACTACAGTCTACAGTGGAGCATCCCTGCTGGATACACTCAAGATTTCCTCTAACATAAACAGTATAGACCCGGATGTACCTGGCGTATCTAGATTCTAAGCCAGCATCACTCTGCGGCAATCAGTGGAGTGAGGCCATCATAGAGCTTGACCCATGCTGTGCAAAAGAGATGGCTCAGCAGTGAAATATGTGAAGCTTCCGTGATTGCTGGGGGGAAGGGAGGGGAGGGGAGGGGAGGGAGAAAGCCGTGGTTGCAGGGACCAAAAGTTGCCCTACATTTTAGACAGTGGGATTCTGAATTTTTGTAGCTAAAACAGACTGCATTTGGCTGCAACTTACAGCGAGGTTCTGTTGTTGTGTTACCTGAATTTAAATAAAAACAACGTAGATATTAAATACAACTCATTTCAGACTGAACTATAACATTTACTTTCACACTTTCTCCAGGATGTCTACAGGAATTCTGGTAACTTAGCCCATCTGCTCCCTAAGGGGTAGTTCAGTTTGTGGCTGGCACACAGAATAATTTTTTAGCCACCATGAAATCCTGGAGGATTCACCTGGTCAACACAGGGTAACACAGTGGAAAAATACAAGATGGAGAGAGAACTTGTTTCCAGTCCCATTCACTCTTTCATTGCATCTCATATAAGCTCTTTCTGCATGCAGGTGGAATGTGCTACTGTGTGCAGATGGAACAGCCATGCCTCACATATCTTATAGCTGTTCTTCCTTGGCACAGAGGCAGAGAGTGCTGGCCACATCCTCTGGCACTAATTGCAAATATGCTCCATAACAGTAATTGAGAGAGAGAGGGAAAGCGAGTGCTCCACTCCTGCCTCCCCTCCCACCGATCCCAATTTAGCTCCAGAGGCATCATCTCTTTCCACAACTGTAGGGGTGTGTTTGTGGGAGGAGGAGGGCAGGAGGGGCAGACTGGCACTTGCCTGGAATGCAATGGGCACAGATTGCAATGCCCGCAATAAGATGTGTGGTATTTATTACAGCATTGCTTGGTCTTTCCCTAGTTTGTTTACTAGCAGAGGAGGAAGTGACAAGATGTGCAATGGGTTGAATTCTGATGGACCTGACATTGTGTTGTTCAGTGGAAGATTGTGGACAGAGTCTTAACTTCAACACTATCCAATGACATGTTGAAGATGGCTTGGGACCTGAGACAAGGTCTACAGCAGTCACAAAAATATAGCTGTTGTTATAAGAGGGAGAATTTCCATCAAAAAAGCTCTCTCTGGCTGAGCTATTGTGTTGCATTAGGGGACTACCATGACCAGGGTGCACCATGGGAGATACAGTCTGGTGAGGAGCTATGGACCATATTAGGAAGGGCAGGACTTCAAACCGCATAGGGCTCCAAACCACAGATCCTAGGAGCCAGGGTGGTTGTTCAGACATACAGAGCCATTATTGGGAACCTAAGGCTAAACACTTTCAGACTACACACCAAGAGCAGCAGCTGGGGAGATTTTTAAAGCCCCCAGAGCAGATAAGAACCCCCTATTTTTCCTCTGTGTTTAGTGGACTGTCCTTTTCCCTGCCTGCCATTGCCACTGCCCCCAGCTGACTTGGGGATGGGGCAAACTCCAGAGTTGCTCCTGCCCTGCTCCGGACAGGCTCTGTGGGAAACTGGGCTGGAGCCAAGGACGGCAGCAGCGGCAGGAAACACTTTGGGGCACTGGACACAGAGGAAGCACCTGCTGCTGTCTCTGGCTGACCTCAGCTCCCTGTGCAGCCCAGATGGAGTGGGGCAAAAGCAGGTTTTGAGATCCCCCCACCACTGGGTCATCTGCGGATAGCAGAAATCTTAGACGGGGTGTGGTGGAGGTGGGGGGTGGCATATGGGAAGGGATATGCCACTGAGCAGGGTGGGGAAGGGAAAGGGTGGTGAGAGCCAGGCATGGGAGGCAGGATTCATACCTGATTCAAGGCTTTAATAAGTCCCTGGCTGTTTCTTCCGTAGAGTGCTCTGCCTATCTGGGGCAGGGGGCGGAGAGGGAGGCTGGGAGTGGGCCACCTCAGCAGTGCTGGTCACTGTTCCTGCACTCCCTTTATAAAATCCTGAATCTGCTATAGCAATCTTAAATTACTACCAAGATGATTTTTTGCTCATGGCTAATTTAGTAGTTTCCTGGCTCTAAACCACCTGGATCTGCCAATGAACATGACAAGCATTGCCAGGATATGGTCACCCACATAACAGGTCTTGCCATAAGGGTAGGATGTTCAAAAGTGCTCAGCACTGGCTTTGACTCTGCACCCATGGAAGCTACTGAGAGATTCAGACCGGAGTAAGGCTGCCAGCTGCCTGCTGTTCAACAACTGCCTCTAAGTGGCTTGCAAGAGGAGGGATCTCAGGTAAAACCTCTCATTTTAATAGGACATTAATCTGCAAAACAAATGACAAGATCAGATTTGTATTTCTGATGTATCTGCACAGCTGTCAGTACAGGAGAGGACTTGCTGATAAATCCTTTCCTGTCCTCTAGTAAAACAATACAAATACAATAAAATAAAAATATTTGAATGCTGCATGGGGACGTCTCCTGAGTAAATAATGCTCCCTGGGTACTTTTCTTTTTCTGTGAAAATAAAGGTCTTGGAAATTTTTATCTGGGATTTATTGAAATCCTGGTAAATTTCAGAGTTAGCATTTACCACACAGATCTAGTGGACATATTTAACTCTTATGTATATCTGCTGAGATAGTAATGAAACAGTTAAAACTCAGGGCCGTGCTGAGTTTCAAGTGACTGACATTATCAGCTCATTATATTCTGAAGTACAGCACAAATTTTATTAGATGAATATAGGAAAGGGCAATGTGTGTTGTCAGGGTCACATAGTAACACTAATTGAATGTACTAATTGTACATGTAAGATATTAGTGCTTAGCTTAGAAAAGCAAAAATGCCACCTAATGCTAACTCTGTCAAAAAATTAGCAAATCCCATTTGTTGTAAATGCTGAAAGCCTCCTAATTGGCCTTGAAAAAGGGCACTGCATCCAGGGGAAGTTGAACTGTGCTTGGTTACTGTGGCTCTCTAGTGAGATTAATTTCCTAGGAACATGTGAAATGTTAAAGGCCTGATCCAATCCACAGAGAGTCCTTTTAGTGACTTTAGTGGGCTATCATATCCAAAATACAGACAGTCCAGGCATATGTGGTCCTGGGTATAAATGTCTGGGATTTGAGAATGCCACTAGGAAATGCTATCATAGCAGCAAGGATTTAATTTTTCTAGACACTCTCGTAACTCCCCGGCACCCACATGTCAATGGGGTCCTGCTTGCCCTTGTCAAAGCTAATGACATGTTGCATGAATGGGAGCAGTGATGTGAGCCAGTTGTATGGTGGTGTATGATCACAGGAAAGAATGCAGGCCTTGCAAGTTTGTATCCGTATAGCATGTGCAGCAACTAATTCATGTAGCTTTAAAGTGAAAAATGGCATATGTGGTAATTTTAGGCTACAGTGGAAATAGATCAGTTGTTCAAAAATGGGATTTTAGGTGGTCTGATGGTCAAAGGAAAGAAGCTTGGCACTTAAGCTGAATGTCTCAAGTTCAGCATCCAGAACTTAACCCCCCAAGTCAACGGAGAGTCTTACTCAAGATCATCCTCCTTTGCTGCTCCTATGGCTAGATCATTAGACCACTGTACCATGGAGCGGGCAGTATCCCTGGCATGCTGCAGACCCCCTGGCTTTGTGAGAATAAGCTTATTTGTCTGTGGAAAGAAGTGAGGTGACTGCACAGAAGGGGGTGGGATTGCCTCATGCCTTGCAATGGATATCAAATTAAAAACTGTCACTCTAGCCTCAACCCTCAGTGCCATTGTTTATAGGCTTTTTATAGCTTGGTCTGTCATTTGGTTGCTGTATTCTATACAAATAAATAACTAACTATGGGACCAACACTGCTGTGCACTCCCTGAACTGCAGAGAGGGACAGATGGGCAAAAGACAGTGACAAGAGTCAGTGAAGAGGTACTTTACTGAGGTGCTTGCACCCGTCTTCTGCTCTGCAGATAAGCCCATGTATTTTGGGGAGGGGGATGTAAAAGAAAGTTGCTGAACCCTTATTCATTTTCTGGAAAGCTGTTGTTTCTTCACACCCCTAGACCCATTAGTGGGCCCTAAGCTTACGATATAAGTACCCCACAGAGCTTGATACAGAAATTCACTTCTATCACAGAGGAACTCACTGTATTTTCTAGAGACAGTCATCATTTGACATGCTTCTGAGTGAAGCAATGTGAATAGCTTTTGGCTATGACCCACACAGAAGTGCTTTGACCATATATACTGCAGGGCTGTGGCACAAGCTGCTAAGCAAGGCCAGTCCAGCACGCACACAAGGCAGCTGAGCATGCCAGGAATAATGCAGTATCCCCTGTAACATGCTGTCAGCTCTATTGTCTCCTGTTTGAGAGAGACAAGGAGTGGGATTTTTGAGAGTGACAAGGAGGTAGCTGAGAGCTTCTCATTCCAAGTGGCTTCACTGGAACCAAGTATTGGTGGGTGAGAGCAGGTCCTCATTGTCTTTGGACCTTTCATATTTCTTTCTTCTGGCTGCTATATCTTAGTTTGCTTGAAATGCCAGAATGAGGATCTCCTGAAGCAGGAAGACTCCCAGGTATCTATTCTGGAAGCAAATGGTCGTGACTGTAACTCTGACACTGACAAGCTTTTAGAGCTGGAGGCTGATTACTGTAGTTAAATATGGAGCAAAGGCAGCTTTTTATCATAGACAGCCAGTACCATTTTTAATATAGATCTAAATCACTAAAAATTAGAGAGAAAACAGTTTTTGGCAGTCTGCTACAGTTTTTATAATGTCACATTCTTGGCAAGAGTAACTGTGTTGCTATAGCAATCTTAAATTACTACCAAGATGATTTTTTACTCATGGCTAATTTAGTAGTTTCCTGGCGCTAAACCACCTTGTCTACTTTTCTGAATCTTGAAAAAGTCATTTGGTTCTTACAAACATCTTATCTGCATCTGTAGATTCTCAGCAAACCTGTCTTTTTATTTTGCTATCTTGATGCTTAGCTTAGAGCTGTGAGCACACAGGTTGCCTTGTGGTTCAGGCAGTGCAATGGAACTCAGACCTGTGTCCAGTCCCCATCTCTGCCAGAAACTTCCTGTGTTACCTTTTGCCAGCCATGTAATGCTTGCTAAGCTAAGATAATGGTAACTCCTGTATCTGTAAGGCTATAAAGTCTTCAGACTAAGAACTGTCTCACTGTCTAGGATCACAACTCCTGATCTTGCCTGGGTCTGCTAGGTGCCAGTGTAATTAGAGCTGGTTGGGAATTTATTGATGAAATAGGTTTCTATCCAAGAATGTTGATTCATTGAAACTAACTCCTCTGACAATGTACCAGTTTTGATGAAAGGTTCATTGTGAAAGGTTTTTCAGATTAAAGCTGTGAGAAACACAGTCCTCAGTGGAAAATAGCCCTATGGTCACAGAATGTATCTTGGCTTTGAATTCAGATCTGGGAGTTTTTCCTGTGCCAACTGAGTGCCATGGCCACCAGCATATTGCACATTTTAAAAGACAGGTCTCTTGTTTTTCAAGAAAAACTTTGAAAGCTCTTGGGTCCATCCTTACATAGCACAGGTAAAATTTCCAGGCTGTAACTGTAATATCACAAGCATCCTGCTGACATTCATAATATTTCAAAATTCTGTTCTGGCCTTTGAAATGATTAGCCATTCCAAGTTCCTATCTAACTAGATGGCTTTGTATATCCATGGCAGTTTTATCCAGAGCAGGATGAGCCATGATATCAATGAGCAGTTGATATTTGTTACAGATTTCGGAACCCACCTGCTTGCAGTTCATTCCTCCTAGGGTATCCACCCCTGTATCCCATCAATCAAGGGAGCCCCTATGTGCAGAACAAATCAGACAGACTCTGGAGATATTAATTTATGCCATCTCTCTGCACTCAGTTAATCCTTCCTTCCGTGCTCTAACAGATGGATAACCTTTCAGATAAGCTTTCCTCTGTAACAGATGGTGAATTTCCCTTCTCTGTGTACCACAAAGGAGAAGTGCAGGTGGAAGGAAGCCAGGGAACCTACCTTGGTTTATCGCAGCTGCTGGATTGGCAGCTCTGGGATAAGGCATATTCTTCTCAATGCATTACTTTAAGTCCTGTTTGGGGCTCTCCATTCTGACTGGCTCATCATTGTTGAGGTGCTGCCAGAGCTTTTACCTGCATAGGACTCACTTTGGTAAGCTTGGAGCTATATGCAAAATCAGTGTAGAGTGTGCACATGCAAGGGTGGTAGTGGTGATGGTAGGGGGGTGGGGTGGGGAGGAGTTATCAAAATTGCAAGACAATATGTAATTTTTTGCTCATAAGTTGTGTAAAAATGATTGTCTCATTCTTTACATCTTGGAAATGCCCACTGTTAATGGCTGGATTGGGTTTATTATAGCATTTGTTTTGCAACCTACTAATTATTCTCAGGTTAGTATGCCACTTAGGAGTTAATTTTCACAGGCATCATGAGCAAGTATAACATACACATGTATGTTAAGTGCTTCCTAAAGCACTGGACCCAGCATCAAGGCATAGGTGGCATATGTTTAATGTCAGTTCTGCTCCTGCAGATACACCTTAGGGAGAGGAAATCTTCAAAAGCATCACTCCTTGCTGACTCTCCTGTCAGTGAGGTGGAGCACTGGTCTTGCTTTGGTGAATTACAGACAGGAAAAAGGAGTAGTAAATAGATGGAAAGCAAATGAGAATCACTTCCCAGAGGGCTCTCTGTGGGACTTAGTGACATGCATTGTCTCCTCTGTTTCCAGTTTACCTAGCCTCTGGTTTTATGTCAACTCCCTAGACCCAGGCGGGCATCTTCCTCTGGACACAAAGGGACATTGCTACCAAGGAGCTGAGATTCCTTTCCATGCAGAAGTAGAGTCAGGCCTGGAAATGGGCCCAGTCAAGTTCAGGTCTCCATCATGCTAGATGCTGAACCAACTCCCAGCCCCAAGAACTTCTCATTGTAAATAGACAAGCCAGTCAAAATCAGTACTATTATTCTCATTTTATGGATGGGGCACTTGGGCAGCTGTTCTAAGTGCACACTGGGAATCTGGAGTAGGGCTGGGAATTAAATCCAGATCTTTTAAATTCCTGCTTGGTGCATTAACTGCATGGAAGATCATTTGTCCATTCTTCACTGCCAAGCATCTGTCAGTAGCAGACTCCAAAGATGCTCAGGCAGTAAAGCAGCCATGGACAGGTTGTCACTATAAGAAGTAATAATAGCTGATAATCAGACATTATCTCTTGAAGTTCACTCTGCTACTTGGATAATATTTTCTGTTTTCTTAAATGATGGTTCTTTCATTCTTTTTCCATGCTTTTTACTTTGTAATTTAAATTGATTATGGTGATGCAGTAAATTAATATGATTTTCTAGAAAAATCTTTACTTATCACCTTTTGGTAGACGAGAAAAGGAAAGCAACTGTGGCTTTAGTGAAGTATTCAGCATCGAGTAGTTCCTCTTATTGGTTACACAGCACTGCATTTAAGAAGCATCAGCTTTTAAAGCCAATCTGACTGCTATTACTGCTTCTGTTATAAGAGAAGTTTGTTGTTATGGATGATTCACACAGTAGCATAGGTGAGTTCAAGCCTTGCTGAGATTATATAGAATACAAAAAAGATGCCTATTAGAGAATGGGACTCTATTTAGTTCAGTGGGCTTTGGATGTCAGGCCTGTGTGTTGACTGGGCTGGAGATCCTAGACTGCTCAGAGCGAGTGCTTGCTAGAATGCACTTCATGTTTTGGGAAAAGAGTTTCCAGATTTTTGTTTTCCCTTAAGCCATAGCTTTACAATGCCCACAGCCAGTTCACGGCATGGGGAAGAAAGGGAGGTGGGGAAGGGAGGAAGGCTTTGCCAGGAGGGAATAGCACATGCTAGATACAGGTTGATCCAGAGAGGGGTTGCAGTAGTATAGCTGCACCCCCTTTCAGACTATGCTACAGAAGCAGCAGCAGAGGGCTTTTTTGAAGTCCTCAAATCGGGTAAAAATTCTCCCCCCCCATTCCTCTTTGTGAACACCTCCTCTCTCAATTCTCCACTCCCCTGCCAGCACACTGTCTTTGGATGACCTATAGGTGGGGGGAGCTCCACAGTTGCTCCTGTCTTGCTTCAGCTGGGCTGCACAGGAAACTAGACTCCACAAGGAACAGCAGCAGTGGCAGCAGTACGCAGACACCTTCTCTCTTCACCTTCTCACCTTCCAGTCCTTCTAGGATGGTCTCCACCTGCCTGGGAGCAAGTGGAGGGATGGGAAACCTGCCTGCCACCAATATCACCACTGCCTTTATCCCACCCCCCATCTCCAGGGTAGCTGGAAACAGTGGGCACAGCAGGAGCAGTGGGTGGGGGAGGAGGGAAATGGGAGAGGAGGTGCTGAGAGTGGGAAGTGGGGGCAAGGGAGAGGATTTTATCTAATTTGGGGATTTCAGAAATGTCCCCAGTTGCTGCTTCTGTGGCACAGTCTGCATGTTGCTGCTAGGAGGAGGGGAAGTTGTGAGTGGGGGTGCAGACAATCTTGCAGGGCCCATGACTGTTCCTGCAGCTCCATTACAAAATCCTGGGTGTGCCCGTGCCTAGACAGAATGGCTGCTGCCATGGTGCCAACCCCATTCACTAGCCTTTGGAATCACATGTGCATAACAGTCCCCTTCAGAAGCTCCTCTAAAGGGGTAACCCTGTCCATCATTTGCAACAGCCTTGAGGCCCTTTGTCTCTCTTCCCTCTCTGTGGCTGTGCTCTGCTTAATTAAGGGAAGGGAGGGATTTAATCATGACAATGGGTGCTTGAGAGGGCAGGGTTGGGTAGTGTGACAAGACAGGAAGAAGACCACTACCCCTCCCTCAGTGCCCAGCCACATGGTCTCTCTGTGGACAGAGATGAACCATACTTCTTGAGTGCCAGACTCAGAAGAGCGAGGTTCTCACAGGACAGCGGACAGTCCTCCTACCATCCCCACCATAAGCCATGAACTGTGGAGAATTCTCCCCATTCTTGCCATGCCCAATTTCTCTTTTGTGTTCAAAACAATGGGGAACCCCTCTCCAAATCAGCATAATGAAGTTGCTAGGTGTAGAACTCTTGCAACAATCCAGTCAGCCATGTTTAGTACCCATATAACTGAGCATGATTCTTATACCCCAAGTTCAGCTCATTGACAAGGAGTACAGCCCACAGCCCTCAGTCCATTGCCCAGCCCTGTTCTAATGCCCTCATTAGCCCTTCCTAAATGGACAGTATGAGACAGGTGAAATGGTGTTACCTTACTAGGAAAAGCACTCGTGACCATGACAAAGTTCCCATGTCAATCATCCAGCTCTAAAATAGACCACTGAATGTCTCACAATGCATGTAATTACAATAATTATGGAAAGTTCAGCAATTTCAGTAATTATAGGTAGTACTAGGAAGGAGATATTGGATCAGAAAGAACTGATTTACTTAATTGAAGCAGTAGGGATCCAGGAACAATTGGCCTATCTGGGCAGGAAACAGTAGAGAGGAGATCCTGTACAAAGAGGGTGCATCTACCTGAGATGCTTTACTGCGCAGTATGCGCAGCGTAACTGTCCATATGTGCAGGTAGTTACTGTGCAGTAAATTAGTCTACTGCATGGTTAGTTTAATACCTGCATATGCAGGTAGTAAATGAACCACACAGTAGTTACTGTGCAGTAGCACATATGTAGACAGTGACCAGGAGCAAATTTGCTCTCAGTCAGCCCCACCACTGGGGGCCACCCTCATAGATTCATAGATTCATAGATGTTAGGGTCGGAAGGGACCTCAATAGATCATCAAGTCCGACCCCCTGCATAAGCAGGAAAGAGTGCTGGGTCTAGATGACCCCAGCTAGTTACTCGTCTAACCTCCTCTTGAAGACCCCCAGGGTAGGGGAGAGCACCACCTCCCTTGGGAGCCCGTTCCAGACCTTGGCCACTCGAACTGTGAAGAAGTTCTTCCTAATGTCCAGTCTAAATCTGCTCTCTGCTAGCTTGTGGCCATTGTTTCTTGTAACCCCCGGGGGCGCCTTGGTGAATAAATCCTCACCAATTCCCTTCTGTGCCCCCGTGATGAACTTATAGGCAGCCACAAGGTCGCCTCTCAAACTTCTCTTGCGGAGGCTGAAAAGGTCCAGTTTCTCTAGTCTCTCCTCGTAGGGCTTGGTCTGCAGGCCCTTGACCATACGAGTTGCCCTTCGCTGTACCCTCTCCAGGTTATCCTCATCCTTCTTGAAGTGTGGCGCCCAGAATTGCACGCAGTACTCCAACTGCGGTCTGACCAATGCCCTATAGAGGGGAAGTATCACCTCCCTGGACCTATTTGTCATGCATCTGCTGATGCACGATAAAGTGCCATTGGCTTTTCTGATGGCTTCGTCACACTGCCGGCTCATGTTCAACTTGGAGTCCACTAGGACTCCAAGATCCCTTTCCACCTCTGTGCCACCCAGCAGGTCATTCCCTAGGCTGTAGGTGTGCTGGACATTTTTCCTCCCTAGGTGCAGCACTTTGCATTTCTCCTTGTTGAACAGCATCCTGTTGTTTTCTGCCCACTTGTCCAGCCTATCCAGGTCTGCCTGCAGCTGTTCCCTGCCCTCCAGCGTGTCCACTTCTCCCCATAGATTTGTGTCATCTGCAAACTTGGACAGAGTACATTTCACTCCCACGTCCAAGTCGCTGATGAAGACATTAAAGAGTATCGGTCCAAGGACCGAACCCTGCGGGACCCCTCAGGCTTGCCCAAGGGGCACGGGGCTCAGCCTCATGGCCTGTGCTGCCTGCTGCCTGCCTATAGCCACAGCAGTGTCAGCTGCAGCAGCTTTGCAGATCCTGGCGGTGGCCCCCAGGGCCGGTCCCACCACCTGGCTACCTCCCACATGCCATGCCCCTTTGCTGTGGGCACATGCCCAGGCTTGGCAGCACCTGGACTTTCAGCCAAAGCTCCCAGAGGGTCATCGAGGGAGCTGTGCTGGTGTCCTCCCTAACACCACACACTGCATCCCAGGGCCCAACTGGTCCCAGGGAGTAACCGCAGATCTCACTGCACTGTGGGGCAATGCTGAGGTCCAGAGTCAGTTTCCCCAAGGCAGGCACTCCAACACCCACATCTATGAGACCCTGGAGGGTCACATGTGGAAGCATGGACACCAGTGGTCAGCACAGCAGTGCCACATAAAGGGCAAGGCCCTGCAGGCGCAGTGAGTCCATGTTACCAGCCACAACCACTGGCTGGGGGCTGCCCACAGGACCATACGTTTTATGCAGGAGCTGTATCACATCCTTGCTCCCTGGAACCCTGGACTCAGCCGTACCATATTCTCTAGCATGGGCAGCCTTCTGGAGCCTCTGCCATGGCCTGGTAGCAATGAGTCTTCTGCAGGGGAGAGCCTCTTGGGGCACGAGGCTCAGGTCCTGGTGCACTCCCCACCACTCGCCTCATCCGGCAGCTCCAGGAGCCTGGGCCAGTGGCTGCCACGCCAGTTTCATGTGCACAGTCCCACCCAGGAGGACAGCCCAGGGATGATACCAGCCACCATGATGAGCTTCAGCTCCTCCCCATATGGGGCCACTGCCCAGTAAGCCAAGCACAGTGCCTGTGCACTCTGGGATGCTGGTGGGAGCCACAAGTCATCGCCACCTGCAGGAACAGACTTGGGTTTCCAGGGGTGCTTGCCCATCCAGTTAGCCTCCACACAAGGAGGATGGCCAGGGAGGAAAAATGGCAACATGGCCATCCAGGCTGGCGCCAGTTCTTTGCCCACCCCCAGGCTGCATACCTGGAGCTACGGACCCCACGGGGATTGGGGGGGGGGGCCGCAGGGAAGGAGGAAGGGATCCCTTTCTTCTCCTCCTTGCCCCTTCCCCTTCCTCTGCCCCACCTCCCCGCCCTGCCTGGCCCAGCTCCCCTGTGGCTCCCAGAGTTCTCTTCCACAGCATGCAGGGAGGCAGGAGGCAGTGCAGAACTTCACTGAGCAGCCAGTGTCCTCCAGCTAGATAGCCAGGGGCCTGGCATATGCAGAGAAACTCATTGATGGCAGCGGCGGTCTCCTTCTCACCTGCAGGGGCCAGGGACTTGTAGCATAATCACAGATACCACTCTAGGTGATGGCGCACGTTGTGGGGAAGTGTGAGCTTGCCCAGGGCACTGTTGAAGTTCAGGGTCCCGTGCCAGGTTCTCAGGTGCACCTGGGGCACCATGGCAATAATCATGAGTAGGGTGTAGTTGGTTGGGCACCCCTTGGCATGCTTAAACTGTTACAGTGATCCTGGGGGACTCTCAGCAGTGGCAAACTTGAGGTGCAGGCTGCATGTTGGGTGGCCCTGGATTGGGCTGTCTCTCCAGAAAGGGCCACTGGGGGGTGAAGGAGGGTGTCACCAGCTCTGTGTCCCAGTTGGGCAGGAGCCTCTCACCCCCCAACCCCAGCCAGTATGGACCTGGTGCCGCAGGAGGAGACTGCCTGGCCTGCAGGAGGAGAAGATGGGGAGTAGGTCTGTGGCAAGCATGGAAGCCCTGGGGCTACCTGGGGCTGCCTGGGGAGGGGACAGGGAAGGCAGGCTGCCCACAGAAAGCACCAAGTGGGCCACCTGCCTCCATGGAGGGAGCAGGGTTGGAGGACTCGGCCAGCAGCTGCCTGTGTAGGGCCTACCTGCTCAATTTACCATGGTCCCTGGGCACCTGTGCATGCACAACCCCCAGTCTGAGGCCGAACAGTGCACAGCCCCTTTATAGTGCATGTTTTCCCTGAAATGTTGCAAACTCTTGCAAAGAACCTCTCTCTCCTGGCTCTGTAGGTCCAGCAGCTGTATGCAGTGAAAAACCATCACTGGGGATGTGTCTTCAGGGTCACTGCCACCCTCGGCCATCACCTCTGCCGGTGGCAAACATAAGACTAGACCCTGCTGCTGGACCAGCTGGTCACTGTGGTGGAGGAGCAGCTGGTGGACTTGTGGCCCTGGCACACCGAGGACATTGTACCAGCTGAGGGCAGGTTGTGTGCAAAAAGGAGAGGGATTGTGAGGATCAGGCATTCAGGAACAGGCTCCTGGCCCTCAAGGAGAGACACATTGCCCTCCTCAAGAGGATGTTGGAGCCTCATGAGTGGCAGATTGCCATGGTGACCAGGGCAGTGGAGGCCATGGAGGAGGATTGCCAGGTGCTGGACACCATCCTGGCCCTGGCAGTCACCTGCGTGCCACTTGCTGCCCAGCCCCCAGCCATGGCCCTGCATGCCTCCTGGCAGCCATCTGCCCCTCCTCCCCCAACTGGGAGGCTGGGCTTGGACTGAGGTGCAGTGGCATCTCTAGCAGCGAGGGCCCTCTGCCCCTGCTCTGGGTCCTTCAGCAACTGGGCCCCCCACTTAGGTTCCCCCCACCACCACTCACCCAGGGACCATGAGGCCCTTGAGCAGAAGCTTCCCACAGTAGGGCCAGCACCATACGTTGTCCATGACCCCATGCTGGAGGAGGGGGAGCTGGCAACACAAGCAGAGCAACGGCCCCCCTCACCCGCAGATGAGCCCCCTGCCTGCTGGCCTCACTGCAGGGTCCACACCCTTGGCAGTGTGTCCAGAGGCTTGCCTGGGGTGCTGTTGCCCAGGATCTGCCCCATAGGTGCTTTCACCCTACTGTCTCCTACCCTGGGAGGGTACACAGACAACAATATACATATTTTGCATAGGGAAGAGGGTGATTTATTCATGGTGGGTGGTGGGGTTGGTGGTGCAGTATGTGTTTGGGGACGGAGGGAAATGATACTTTGAAAACTCTTTGCAGTGAGCGTTGTGCTGGGGGTGCACAGTGGTCCTGGGGGTCCGTGGCTGACCAGCCAGTGGTGTGTGCAGGAAGAGGTGGTCCATCAGTGCCTGTTGCACATGGTGTCCTGGACCCCAATGCTGGGCTTGCCCAGGGTCTCAGTGGGTGGGTCTCATTGCTGCCACTGTAGCTGGTGATCCCACTGCTAGGCATCCTCTGCCCACACCTCACAGAACAGCTCCCCCCTGGCCTTGTAGATGTTATGCAGCACATAGGCTGTGATGATGACCCAGGGGATGTTGGCCACTGCAACCTTGAGGCAGGTTGCGGGGGTGCATCTGTTAAAGTGTGCCTTGTGTGGGTTGAGCTTGCTGGTATAGAGTTGCATGAGCCAGGGCAGGAGTGGGTAGGTGGGTGTCACAGATCTCCAGGACAGCCTCCCCAGCAGTTGCTTTGCTCACCCTGAAGAGGTGGCCAAGATACTGCGGGCTGGTGGGCGTGGTGAGCTTGAGGAGGGTGATGGTCAGCTGGGTTTCTGTGAGGAGGGATGGCCACATGGTGGTAGGCTGTCACTCCAGGTGCAGCTGGTTGAGGAGCTCCTGGAATGTGGCCTGAGTCATCCAGAAGGAGTTCATACACTGCTTATCATCCCAGGCATCCTGGACAACTTGGAGTCATCAGTCCTGGCTGGCAGGGCAGGCCCTCAGGTGGCTAGAGCCCCAAGAGCTTCTGGATGGCACCCATGGGGAAATCCATGTGGGGATCATTGGTGTCTCTGCTGGGGTCCAGGTGGTGGCCTAGGGTGGCCTAGGGGCTGGTAGGTGGCAGCCCAGGGGCGGGAGCCCACAGGCAGGGTGGTGATCCTGGCCATACAGCCACAAAGCATGGCAAGGCAGACAGGGTCAAGGCTGACCTGGGGCAGGTGGCAGTCACTGAGGTGGTGAAGTGCGGCAGCAAATAGAAGCCCACAGCATAAGTCATTGCTGCTGCCGCCTGGGTGTGGAGCAGCCATTGCACGCTGAGCATAGGCTCTGCAGACAGTGTCATAGAGGGCTGTGTCAGCTGGCTTCAGACTGCTCTGGACCAGGAAAGCAGGTGGTCAGGGAACACCATGTGGGGCTGCCTTTTAAAGAGTGTCCCTGGCACTCAGACAACTGTGGCCAGAGCCTCCAGCTCCTTCCTGGCTGCTGCAGGGGGTGGAGCAGGGCAGGAGGCCTAGAGCAGGCTATTTCTATAACAGTAAATCTGCTTCCAAGAGACCATGGATACGGCAGGGATATGGCATGAGCAGCCCCTAGGAAGTGCCACCAGGGCCAAACCCCAGGGAAGGGTGAGTCTGGGGTGCCCTAAAATCCCAGCCCCCACTGCCTTGTAGGTAACCCCTTGGCAGGGAATGGCTATAGGAACTGACCCCAAAATAAAAGTTAGGGCAGGGCCAGATTGTTGACCAGAGTGGACAGCTATAGCTGGCTCCCTCTGGAAAGTCATCTCTGGTGGTTCAGGCGGCCAACAGATATGCTCATCTTCCCAGCTGCAAAGGCAGAAGGCAAGAACCATGTGGACAGTTCAGGGCATCAGTTCAGGATGTCTAACTTGCTACATGCCGTCCCTAATAAATCTAGGTGTCTGCCTCAGGGATATGGGCCACGCAACAGGGGGCAGGCCCTTCTGGATCACAGACACCTGCATTTTGCATTGTCTGTAATATGCTTCAGTGGAGGGATGCTATTAATAAAAGCACTGTTGCTGAAATTTCTCTTTCTTTGCTGCATTCTGTTTGCCAGACTAACCCATCTGGCAACAGCTTTGCCCTGATTAGCTGTTGTGCAAAGCACCGGTGTGCTGTCAATAGTTCTGCTTACTTCTATATCTGTCATGTGCACATTATCGTGTAAGAAAGGTTAAGTTGGTGATCTGGGATTTTCTAAGGGACAAATCTCTGGAGTCTCCAGAAATGTGAATGCCAATGGACATGGCAATGTATTCTCCTGTGAGGTAGGTTTGCAAATACAAATCAGCAAGAAGCTGAACAACCACTTTCACCTCCATACAAGTAACTTCCCCAAAATGGCACAGGGAGGCTCTAGAACCAGGAAATAGATCCAGGAGGCTCTAGTAGACCCAAAGGTCCCCAAGTTGCAGGCCAGTGTCACTTTTACTAGACAGTCATAGTTTCATAGTTTCATAGTAGCTAGGGTCAGGAGGGACCTGAACAGATCATCTAACCTGACCCCCTGCCACAGGCAGGAATGAATGCTGGGTTCACAAGACCCCAGACAGGTGATCGTCCAACCTCCTCTTGAATTTGCCCAAGGTAGGGACGAGGACCACTTCCCTGGGAAGTTGGTTCCAGATTTTGGCAACCCTAACTGTAAAATACTTCCTTCTCATCTCTGACCTAAACCTATTCTCCATCAGCTTATGACCATTGTTCCTTGTCACCCCAGGTGGTGCTGGGGAGAAAAGGGCTCTGCCTATTTGCTGTTGATCTCCCCTGATGAGTTTGTAGGCAGCCACCAGGTCCCCCCTCAGCCTCCTCTTGCTGAGGTCGAACAGGTTCAGGTCCTTCAGTCTCTCCTCGTAGGGCCTGTCCTGCTGCCCTCTCACCAAATGGGTGGCCCTCCTCTGAACTCTCTCTAGGCTGGCCACATCCCTTTTGAAGTGCGGCGCTCAGTACTGGACGGAGTACTCCAACTGCGGCCTGACCAAAGTCGCATAGAGGGGGAGTATCACCTCTCTGGACTGGCTTGAGATACATCTTTGGATGCATGACAAGGTATGGCTGGCCTTGCTGGCTGCAGTCTGGCATTGGCAGCTCATGTTCATCTTGGAGTCAATAATGACTCCAAGATCCCTTTCCATCCTTCCTGCATTCTTCAAAACTCAGCCCTAGAGTCAACCTAAGATAGAGCTTTTGCAGCTCAAAAACCATCTGTCAAGATTATTCTATTTTCTGGGATATGGTAAGATTTTTTCACTCCTTTCAGTCTCTTCCCTATAGCTCACATTTCTCCCTTGCCCCCTTTTTATCCTAAAAAATAAAGAAGAAATGGCCAAAGGCATAGAAAAATTGATGGCCAAAGGCATAGAGAAAAATCAGCTAGGACTAATAGAGAGCATTCAGACTCCAGGCTCTGTTACATTTTAGGATAGGCAGCTATATTGGATTCCACCATCTCTTACTGGGAATCACAAGGGAAACTACAGTAGTTAGGAGTTCAAATTCCATTGCATTTCTATGGATTTGAAAACTTAATTCTCTTCAGACCTTTTTAGAAGTCCTGTCCTACTTTTAGTCAACAGATTTGATGTTATTTTTTCCAAACAGAAAAAAGCAGAGAAGACTATGAAGCAAGAAAGACACACGTAGAGTTTCTCAGAAAGGGAGCAAGTGTTGATTGTGTACTACAAGTTGCGTCTGAGTTCACACAAAACAACAGACTTTTTCAGAGGACTTGTTAACTCAGGGGAGGGCAAAGCCCGGCCTGCAGGCCAGATCTGGCTGGCAGTGGACTCCATTTTCCACGTGGCTGGGGCTGTTTTCCATGGAGACCCCAGCAGCAGCCTCACTCTGAAAGTGCAGGGCCGGGGTTTCTGTGGAGACTGGCCCTAGCAATGGTGGCAGGCAGCAGCAGCACCAGCCTCTTTCTGATGGGGGCTGGGGGGGGAGGTCAGGGGGTCAGTGCTGTGGGTGGGAGCAGGGCAGGCAGTGGCAGCAGCGCCACTGGGAGGGATGGTTACAGGGGGCTATGGGGAATGTTGGGGTGGCTATAGCCCCCCTAAGCCCTCCCTCCACTGCTGCCCCTGCTGGCAGGCTGTGTAGCAGGGCAGGTGGTTGCTCCAGAGCTGGGCTGATAACTTGCAGCAGTGACAGCATGGTCCAGAGCTAGGGCAGAGCTGCAATCTGCAGCCTGCATGCGCAGCCCTGGCTCTGGACCGTGCTGTCACTGCCGCAAGATCCCAGACCAACTCCAGAGCATCTCTGCACCCTGCTGTGCATCCTGCCAGTGCTGCTGGGGTCAGTCTCCACAGAAATCCTGGCCTCAGGCTATCATAGTGTGGCTGCTGCTGGGATCTCCATGGGAGCCAACCCCAGCCAAGTGGGTAGAGGCTGCTGGGAAATGGAGTCTGGTCACTGGCTGGATCTGCCATTTTGTCCACCCCTATGTTAACTGGTAGTTCATAGAATCCTAAAAAGAATATTGCTAAATAGTCCCCATGACAGGCACTTTCAGGGGTGTTGAAATGATTGCTTTTGGGAGCTCCTTTATTCAGATTCTTCTCATATTAAAGATGACAGAGGTCTCTTTGAGGCACTGCATCATTTACATTCACAGTACGGTCTCTGTGAAAGGCCTTGTTTCTCTTTTCTACTCTTGCTTTCTAACCTAGATTTAATATCATCTGCTTTGTCATCTGTTTAAATGAAATTATGTTTAAAGTAGTTTGGGACATGCCTCAGAGTAGGGAAGTTTTATAAATGAAAGTACTATTGCTGCTGTAACAGAGACCAGTGTTTGGGATCAATATATTATTTTAGCTTCTTGCCTGTGTTCTACTTGCCAGGCCTAACCATCTAGCAAAAGCTTTGTCCTGAATAACTGTTCTGCAGACCAGACCAGAGTAGGTGTCATTAGTTTTACTTAATTCTGTGCACATTGTGTGCTTGTTATTATGTTGGAAAGGTCAGTTTGGCAACCTGGGTTCTCCTGTGGGATGAAACCCACAAGTCTCCATAGATGTAAAGACTCCTGCAAATGCCAATGAATACTGAAATGTCAATATTTCACTATTTTGGGTACCTCACAATGCACCACATGTCTCCTCTAGTTCCCTAAGAAGCATTACTGAAAGTTTCTGTGGCACATAGAACTGATCAAGAAGCTTTTTTGATCTGAAAATACCAATTCATCCAAACTAAGCCTTTACACAGAAATCTATTTATTTTAGCACAGCTTTTCTTTGGGAGGTTTCTCAGGTCCAAGGAGCAGTTTCTGCTTCATAGTGGCCATAAATCCACATTAGATAATAGCCTTGGGCTTAGGGAGCTAGCCAACGATATGGGAAACACAAGTTCAAGTCTCTGTTCTTAACAGAAACTTAGCAGAACACAAAGCCTGGCTGCTCTACATTCTGGGTGAGAGCTTACAATATCAGACTATTATGCCACCTTGCTTGTTTGGAAGTTTGTGCGTGGAAAAAAATTGAAAGGGACTAATATTCATTAAGATATGTAATGAAAACAAATTTCAAAACTTTACAGTTTTTCAAGAAAAACAATGTTAGTTTTCCAGTGAGACTTACTGCCACACCAGTAGCATTGTGGTAGTACAATTATAGATTTTAAGAGCTTACAATCTAAATAGATTCAATAGACAATGCTTATGAGAAGAGTCTGAGGCACACAGAAGGGAAATTGCCTACCTCAGGACACAGCCGACTTTGGCTGGTGACATTAATTTAATGGCACAATGAGATTTGATCCCTGATCCCCCAAATCATGTATCCTGCCATACCACCTATGCATGGTAGGACCGTGATTATTTGGATCAGGAATTAGACCTCACCTGTGCAACTGCCAGTGCAGGGAGCCTGGCATAGGGGACTGATTCCTGATGATGCGCTTCCTGTAATACCCTCAACTTGGCAGCCTACATACCAATCTATGCATGCTGGCAAGCTGAAAGTGTACATTGCAGCCCTGCATAGGGTTACCCCCAGCATGGATTTGCAAGTGATGGTCATGGTGAGTCGAACAACTCTCACTGCCTAGAAGCTGCAAACCACATGTACACCTGCCCCACTTGCTGACTGGTTCAACAGGTATGTACCACACATTCAAATTTAAGGTGCAATACAAACCAGCCACAAAGATGTTCTACATTATAGCATATCACAATTTATGGCATAATGTAGTGCGCAGGTTTGTCATTACCCTGAAATAGAATAGTTTTCTGAAAGCATACTGTTAGGTTTACAATAATTTGGATTATTAAGAAGTATTAGCTTTACAGCTGAATACAAGGCATGACCTGTGGCCTAGCAATGCAGCTGACCACAAGGCAGAATGATAGCTAGGCCTTTGCTTGTGTCAAGTAATCATTTTAACTGCACCAAGCATTTTCTGAGTTAAAAAGTGAATCTGTGTCTGTGTGCTAAAAAAATCAGCTACAGCAAGAAGTAAGATAAGACAGAGAAACCATTGTTTGAGCTTACTGGTTGTGTCCTTGAGAAGTATCTTCTACTGTGTAAGGTTTTGCTAACATAATGTTACTGTTACTTAACTTTTAGCTTTTAAAAGTGCTAGTTCAGCTTAATAGAAATATGCTGTTACAAAGATTTGTAGAGCACCGCCCCAAGTATTGCTTTTTGTTAACCATATTGTCTTGCTTTGTTGTAAGAAGTATAAAAGATCGCCTCACCCTTGGGGGGGGGGGGGGGGCATTTTGCCTTTTGCTGGCTTTATGGTCTTTGCTCGAGCAAATAAACAGCTGTCTTTCTTTACCCACGTTGTCTGTCAATCAAATTACAGCTAGACAACGGACTTTAGGGAGGTTTCTCCCACCACATAATTAACATGTTAATTGGGCCATCATTATAATGTGTGACAGGGCCCTTAGAAGCTCTATTAGCTGAATATTATTCAAATTGCTTCTATACTAGACTATAGTGCTTTGCAAAGTACCAGTGCTTAGCACTTGGACCATCAGACTTAGCTCTACTACATAGGGTTCAGATGAGTAGCCTGACCCTGCAAATATTGCAGTACACTATGTATGTATGTAGTATACACTATATATGTGTGTGTTAATGTATACAGATAAAACACAGAGGGAGAGAGGGACTGCATGCATTTGACGGAACATGTTCCACTAAGTGCATTTGTATTGTCCTTTTAAGCAGAAGCATTTCACACTGATGTAACAATTTTGATGAAATTTCTGCTGGGAAGGCTTTTGAAAATCTAGGGTTCCTCACATCAGTTCTGACCCAAGAGAGAGCAAGAGGAAGAGAAAACATGCTGTTTTTGATATAAAAGATTTGAAAGGTTTTATCTTCCTTCCTATGTAGAACAGAAAAACACATTATGAAAACCTCAAAAGCTATCATAAAATGCCACTGTCATCATCTGGCCAGCTCTCTCTCTTTCTTCCTCTTGATAAATGCATAGATAGATAATATATACATGCATACATATAACAGAGTGACTCTGGTGTCTTCTTGCACACACTCATTCTGACAGGCCTTTTGTTATTCATCACATTACTAATACTGGCCTTCTTCATGGGTGATTACCCGCTTCTAATAGAGCTGATACAGCTATATCCATTCCGTTTCTTTTGCTATGTGTCACTATGCCTAGGTGTGTGTTGCTAGGCTCTGGACAGAGATCCTCAGATATTGCAGAGTAGTTCCTGGTGAGAACTTTTTCCTTCTCTCCAGATGAATAATCTGTATCTGCTTTTCAGGTTAAAAAACCAGCTAAAACAATAAAACAAAAAACAGTCCCACTTTTACCCCATCCCTCCTAGTATCAACATAATTTCATGCCCTGCTCTTAGGAATTCCTCTGGAGAGACTGAAAAGAATGGTAAAATGAGAAATACTGTGATGAAATTTATCTCTTGTCAAAGTACAAAATATGTAATAATAAACAGTAAATTTATCTTTAAGTAGGATTATGGTTAATGTACATGGATGCAATCCAGAACATTTCTATATATAAATTATAATAAATCATTGTCTGCTGCAGCTTACATGGCCCATTTTTGGGCTGTGGACACTGTCAGTGACTGACAGACCACATGGACAGGTGCAGACTACAGACCTACCAAAAACCTAAATTATGTGCTTTAGCCGGTATACAATTAATAATCTATAGGCTTGCAATTCAGCTAAAAGAAATAGCCTGGGAAAGTAGAAGAATCCATTAATAAAGGTGTCACAGATCATGCCACTTTCAAAGAGAAACTCTGCTTTGGGAACCCCCAAAAAGCAACCTTATTCAGTCTTCATCAGCCCTGGTGTGGCTTCACAAGGGGCAAGCCTCTGGACAGCTGAAGCCACTGGGTCATACTCAGTGTCTGGATCTTCACAGGAGCCCTTCAGTCCGGGTCTCCCAGGACTACCTGGTAGACCATGAAGGCCTGGTTCACCCTTGAACCCATACTTCTGGGAATCCCCCATTGTCCAATTACTTCTAATTTTCCAGGTTCTCCCTTTAGTATTGCTTCAGGACATGACAGGCCAGGCAATCCTGGAGGTCCTGGGAGGCTCAGAAAGTCATCACTCCTCAGAGTACCCAGTAATCCAATTGTTACCATGCCTAGGACTCCTGATTCATCTTTCTCTCCAGTGGTACAGGCAGGACCCTGTGGGCCAGGGTCATCTTCTTGTCCTTTTAAGCCTTGGATACAATGAAAACCAGGGAGTCCTTTTTTATTCTTTTCACCTGGCTAATAAATGTAACTAAGTGGCTTAAAGTACGAAAGAGTTTTGTGACCAGTATTGGGTGGTTGGATGACAGGCTGACAGGGTGCGACTGAGGTTATAGAAAGAAAGATTATGCACAATCAGGGTCTCTGAAATGGACTTGGAATCCCTGGAGGACCTTCCCAGGGGGGCAGATCTAGACTGGCCAACATGGCGATGCCTGCACTGCCAGTGTGCGCAAACTGGAATATCAAAAACAAACATCAGATGGGGCTTCTCTAATGTCACAAATATATGTGAATGCAGTGAAGTTTAGACTATGGAGCACCTGCACATTTCCCGACTCCTTGATGAGACCGGTACAAAGATGAATCTCGCTGCAGCAATGTTAAGAGCCATTGCTCGTGCATACTTCTGGACAAGCATATAGTTTATGATAAGGTTATGAAAAGAAGAAGAACCTGGCTACCTGGGCTACTTGGAAATCTCATGATACCAGGTGATCCTTTGGCACCAGGGGCACCATGGAGTCCTGGCATTCCTGTGCTACCTTTTACCCTGGTTATGTCTGGATCACTTATCCTTCTTTGTTCTCCCTTCCTACCAGGAGCCAATAGACTGTAGAATAACATTCCCTGGAATACCAGCTTGTCCCTTGTCTCCTTTTTCACCTTTCATTCCTGTGTCACCTTCTGGCCTTTAAGATTTCCCATGTTTACTTTATCCATAGCTCCTGGTTCTCCTGGTAGACCAGGGGGCTGTTCAAGACCTATTATCAGCTCATCTGGTAGACCCAGTAAACCTTGTATTCTGGGTTGACCTGGCCCACTTTGAGGTCCTGGCTAGTTGAGTACACCTGAAAATCCTTGCTGTCATAAGCCAGGTATTCTTGCATTTCCCTTAGCTTCAGGAATACCAGCTGGGTCCTGTGGGCCTGGTAAGAATTTGGGACATGGGAACCCCACTGTAGGTTCACCTTTTTGACTTGGCAAACATGGTGTACCTGGAAAACCATCCAAGCCAGCATGACCTGGGGCCCCTGGCTTACCACTTGAGCCAGCATCACCTGGGAAGTCTTTAGGACCAGGAAGCCCAGGGAATCTAAGTCCTGGCTGCTTAGTAACACATTTTTCACCTGAAAACCAAGGTCTCCCCAATATGCCGGGATTCCCCTTAAAATCTTGGACTCCACGGAAGTCAAGTGGATCTTGGAGACCATCTGGCCCTATGAGGCCAGGCAAAGGAATGGCTCACCATGATTTACCCATTTTCTCAACATTGTGAGCAGGCTTTGCTGTAAATAGCCCCTGTAAATAATTTAATGAGCAGGACACGTATATGCCCTTTTCACTCTAGGGGCAGATGACAGTCTGGGCAGAAGGCTAGAGAAATTGCTCTCTGATTAGTTCTTCATGACATTATGCTTAATTTTATTGGATGACCGTTAGTTCCTGGGTTCACTACTATAGTTTTGTAACAGCTTTTTTGTAAGTATGCCTGTCTATGCAGGAGAAAAAACGAGGTTCTGAGAGAGAATAGAGAAAAAAAAGGATAGTCCCAGGGAGGACAAAAAGCTGAAAAGTGGAGAGTAGTTCCAGGGAGGACAGAAGAGAGACAGAGGATTAGTCCCAGGGAGGACAGAGTAGGCTCTGAGAAAGGACAGAGGAATTGGGCTAGTCCCTGGAGTTAATGCGAGTATGTATGGTGATCAGTAGGTAATTAAATGACAAAGCAAGAACCTCTGGCTATTAATTGACAATAGCCTAGCCAGAGGAACTTACCATTACAAAACTACTCTACAAGCCATTTTAGGCTAATCAAGCCAAGGAACTGATTCCTGGAACTAAGCACCCACCCTATTGACTATTCCTATAACCCATGACAATACAGCCATTAAGTCAATAAGTCAAGGGTGGACTCCCAAAACATTAGGTACCAGGAGGCAGAGACCCCTGTGACTAACAGCTGTCATGCACTACTCAGGTTGGGACAGCAACCTCCAGATTGGGCAGCTAAGATGGTGCTGGGGGATCACACAAGTCTGCCAGATAAAGGATAAATGGTAGTGAAGCATGACCTACAGTGGCACCTCCTCATCCAGCAGCTGACCTACCAAGACAGGAGGACAAGCAGGTGACCCCCTTCTGGTGAAGACATCGCCTTGAAGGAAACTGATTATCGACAGCAGATCCTCAGGGCCTCAGGTAGGTAGATATACTGACACCACTGCTCTCACAATTACTACAGCAGGTACTATATGATATACTACATGGGTTTAAATGACATGGGTTTGAATGAGTTAGTGCATGTGTGTGTGTGTATGTGTATGCGCGCGCGCGCTAAGGTAACCAGTTCCCCTCATAACTCAAAGTTTGCATTTATGATTTTATGGGTAACTTCACATCCCGTACAATAAATTATAATGTATTATGATCCTGTGAGTTGTCCTTTGTAGCCAACACAAAGACTGTTTAGAACTGAGCTGTCTATTGTGCTGGTGGAGGGAAAGTATCTGTGCACAATCCAAAATGTGAGACAAATTCACCAGGACAAAAAAAAAGTAAGTCTATCTCATGAGTCTGGAAGGGCACTCAAATGGGTATGGTGAAATAAAATACGGGTGCATAGATTAGAGACAACTAAGAAAGAGAGAAACTTTTGTGTTTTGGTTGATTCTAGGATGACAATGATCTGCCAGTGTAACGCGTCTGTGACAAAGGCCAATGCAATCTTAGGCTACAGTGACAAGTAGGTACTGGTGCCATTGTATTAGGCATTAGCAATATCCCATTTGGAATAGCGTGGGCAGGTCTGGTCACCAGTATTCAAAAGCATGAGCTCAAAGAAGGGCTACTAAGATGAGTACGGGAATGTAGACTTCCTTATGAAAGAAGGTTAAAGTAGCTTTTCTTGTTCAGGTTAGCAATATGGAGATTGAAAAGGGCATGTGATCACTCTTTACTAGTACATTGTTGGGTGAATATTTGAGTGGGAGAAGAACTGCAAGCTAGCAGCAGATAAATTTGTAGTGGAAATTAGAAGATTTTCTGATAAGAGAAGTGGAAGTTCAGCATGCTTTCCCAATATGTGAGGTGGTGATACAGAACCTGAATTGCTTTAAGCTAGAACAGGTAAGTTTATGGAAGGGATGATGTGATGGAATTCTGGCTCATCAACTAGCATGCATGTGACATGTGGAATCATGTGGAATTATTTGGAATCACAATCTCCAAGTTAGAGGTGGCTATTTTGTTTGGTTTCTGTTTCTATTTAAGGATTTTACTGGTCACCTGTAGAGGCCAGGAAGGAATTTTTTTCCTCTCATGAATGCTACTGGCTTCTGGGGTTTATTGGCCACAGCTAAAACTGGGGAATTGACTAATGTGCACTGATGGTTTTTCCCAGGGGTGGGTAAAATGCAGCCTGTGGGCTGGATCTGGCTCACCATGGGATTTTATCCAGCCTGGGCAGGTTCCTTGGCTCTGCGCTCAGTCAGGAGGATCGGATGGGGCCATAGGTGGGTGCGTGGGGAGTGGTGTCTGGGAGTGGAATGAGTGGGTGGGGCCAAGGCTGGGATTGGGATTGCAGGGTGGTGACAGCATGGGGGAGAGCCACAATGTGCTGCCTGCATATTCCTTCGGCAGGCACTAGTTCCATGGGCAGGGACATGTAGGCAGCAGACTGAGGCTCTTTCTTGGGTCTGGCCTAGCATGGGAACCCACAATCCCAATCCCAGCCCATCCTGCTCCAGGATGCTGCTCCCCACCTGCCCGTGGATGCATACCCTCCATCTGGATGAGCATGGGGCAGAGCCACTTAGGGAGTTTTGGTGAGCTGTCGTGGGGTGGTAAGGGAGAGGGTGTTGACCAGTCCCATGAAAGCTCATCAAAACTCCCTAAGTGGCCCTCCAGTCCAAATAATTGCTCACCCCTTAGAACACCCAGAGACTTCTAGCTAGGGTGTCTTGTTCATTTTCTCAGGGTCAGACTGATTGCCAGTCTTGGGATAAGGAATTTTCTCCTTGGGACAGATTGATATGGACTGTGGATCCTTTTGCTTTCTTCTTTAGTGGGAACATTATCCTTTTCCTAGGATCTTCTGAGTATTTATTTACAAACGACTTCCTTGCCATTACAGTGCCCTCATTTTCTCTGCTTTACTTATGGGAGAATATGGAGTGCTCTTCATATTTACCGGACATGTGGGTGAAGATTTGAAGTGGAAATTTTGAGGATTTCTTGAGCAAATCATGACCTGCAGAGGTAGGCTACTTGGTGGCCTTGGACACTTCTTCCAGTTCTATATTCATAACAAAAATTAAAAAAAAAGAAAATTTAAATAAATTTCAATGAAAAAAAAATCTTGGAAGGATGTATAGCTACATTTTCTCACTATTTTCCAACTATTTCTCTACCACTGAAATACATAAAAAGTTGAACATTTTTGAAATCTGAGAATTTTCCAAATAGCTGATAGTTTGAATTTTCAAGAAAAAGGGGGGATTAGAAGAAATCTAATTGGGTTGGGTTTGATCTAACTGCTCAGGGCAGTTGCTTTTGCTATTTTATTGCTGTAATTTCCAGAGCAATTTGATTATTAAGAAATTGATCAATCCCACATGGATTGCCAGGCAAAATTCCCAGTGAAATCAAGTGAGTATTTTTGATGCAGAGTGAAGGAATTATTGTCAATATTGTGCATGCCATTGATTTTCATGGGTTTTTAATCAGGCATTATGTAATCATTTCTGTGTTTGCAATAGAACTATCTTGTGAACAGAAGCACATCTACTTTTACTTTATAATAATATTCAATACTTGCTCCAGTCCAGCATACTTTAGCAGAAAATTGCCTTTGGAATCAAAGTTTGAATGGAGAACTAATTAAATAGTGTATAATACATACTGATACTGTAAGTATTTTTATTAAACTTAATTAGATTTTACATACCCTTAGTTAATGTGAATATCCAAGAGCATTTAATTTTGTAGATTAATAACTTAAGCAAAAACATAGCTATTAATGCTGACTTGTTAATTAATTTCTAATAACAGAATTGGTTAGCAGTGATAAATGTTTGTTATTTAGGATGACCCAGAAAATCAAACAAACAAATGTTAACAATTTCTAAAATTAATTTTAAGAGCAAATGTTAATGAAAAATCATTACATAAGTCTTCCACACCCCCATCTTGGCATATTTAATTTGCCTTCTTTATTCATTCCATTGAATAGTTGTAGAAAAGACATCCAGTGATATGTCCAGGTCTGAATAGGTTACAGAAATGTGGCAGGTTTTGCTCAAAACATTCAGGGTACATACAGAAATGACATTTTTTGAGCAACTTGGCACCTGAAAGTGCTCTACCGCGATGTCATAACACACATGAATGGCTGCAGAGTGCTTTAAAAATGGCCAAATTGAACAAAAAAATAACCGTGGTTAAATGAGATATTACATAAAGGCTAGGCCTGTGCGAGTAGGCAGCTATTCAATTCGGCTTCAGATCCGGCCACTGTGGATGCCAGGGATCTGATCCGGAGCTCCAGTCCGGGTTCCCACTTCAATCCGGCTGAAGCGGTTCCAAAGCTTTGGAGCCACCTCGGAGATCCAGCCATAGGGTATAATGGAGAATCAATGAAATATCTATAACATTGTTGTTTTTTGTCTGATTTGGATGAAATTTGCAGGGCTGGTAGCCTCTGCTGAGAGCATGAAGCCTGCCAAGTTTCAAGATCGTGCAGGTTGTTAATCCATTCCCGTTAACTCGTTATTTAGCAGCTAGGTACTGTGCATTGAGCTTGTTCCTGAGTGAATCTTGATTAATTGGTAAGTGGTAACACAGTATCTTAGCAGCCAGGCCTGCAGTAGTCCTGCTCCCACGTTCCACCCCCCGGTGGCCCGAGACAGACACAGTTGCACAAGCACGCATGACATGAGTTTTGCCTGTCAACAGCTAGAGGTGCACGGCCCTGCACCAATCTCCTTGACAGCTGGCAGGCTTCGTGACCTCAGCAGGGGCTACTATCCCTGCAGCTTTCACCCTGCTGTGCCTTAACACACACAGTGTCACCCATGTCATGGTTTTGCTTGTACGCAGCTTGAGGTGCAGTTTCCCCCAAACCTTTGAACTTACCTCCTTGAAACTTGGCAGGCTTTGTGGCCTGAGCAGGGGCCACCACCCCTGCAGTTTTCACCCTGCTGTGGTGTAACACATGCACGTGACATGAGTTTTGCTTTCAAGAATTTGGGGTACAGTTCCCCCCAAACCCCTGAACTGATCTTCTTGAAGCTTTGTAGGTTTCATGGAGGTAAGTTCAGGGATTTGGGGGAAACTGCACCTCAAGCTGTGTACAAGCAAAACTCATGACATGGGTGACACTGTGTGTGTTAAGGCGCAGCAGGGTGAAAGCTGCAGGGATAGTAGCCCCTGCTGAGGCCACAAAGCCTGCCAGCTGTCAAGGAGATAGGTGCAGGGCTTCTGGGTTCTGGAGCCCTGCACCTCTAGCTGCTGACAGACAAAACTCGTGTCATGGGTGCTTGTGCAACTGTGTCTGTCTTGAGGTGCCGGGGGGGGGGGAACATGGGGGCAGGACTACTGCAGGCCTGGCTGCTAAGCTACTGTGTTACCAGTTACCAATTAATCATGATTCACTCAGGAACCAGCTCAATACACAGGACCTAGCTACTACATAACGAGTTAACGAGAATGAATTAACACCTACAAAACCACAGATTGGGAGAGGAAATAATCAATACAGACAATCAACTGCCCCAAGACAGACACAGTCAATTGCACAAGCACCCCTGTCACAAGTTTTATCTGTCAGCAGCTAGGGGTGCAGGGCCCCAAACCCACCCTGCACCTATCTCCTTGATAGCTGGCAGGCTTTGTGGCCTCAGCAGGGGCTAGCAGGCGTGCAGCTTTCACCCCACTGTGCCTTGACATACACAGTGTCACCCATGTCACGAGTTTTGTCTGTCAGCAGCCAGAGGTGCAGGGCCCCAGAAGACAGACTTCCCCTGCACCTATCTCCTTGATAGCTGGCAGGCTTTGTGGCCTCAGCAGGGGCCACTACCCCTGCAGTTTTCAGCCCGCTGTGCTTTAACACACACAGGGTCATCTGTGTCACGAGTTTTGCCTGTCAGCAGCTTGAGGTGCAGTTCCCCCCAAACCCCTGCCCCGATCTTCTTGAAACTTGGCAGGCTTTGTGGCCTCACCAGGGGCTACCATCCCTGCAGTTTTCACATCCCTGTGGTGTAACACGTAGACGTCGCATGAGTTTTGCTTTCAAGAATTTGGGGTGCAGATCCCCCCGAACCCCTGCACCAATCTTGAAACTTGGCAGGCTTCATGCTCTCAGCAGAGGCTACCAGCCCTGCGTATTTCATCCAAATCAGACAAAAAACAACAAAGTTATATGTATTTCATTGATTCCCCATTATACTCTATGGCCGGATTTCCGAGGTGGCTCCAAAGCTTTTCCGAAGCAGTTCGGAAGCTCTAAACCACTTCGGAAAGTTTAACAAAGCCAGTGCTTCGATCCAGACTTGGTGCTCTGGATGCCAAAGCATCCGAAGCTTCTCTGGATCCGAAGCATGGTTTGAAGCCTCGCAAGGCCTAGTAAAGGCGCTCATAACCAGAGCACCTTAGGGAACTTGTGTTCTCTCTTCCCCCACTCCCCCACCCCCCGGCCTGTCAGGGGGATGGAGAGGGAGCTCCCAGCTGCTGGGGAAGAGGGGGTGGGGAATGGGGTCCCCTTGCCTTGTGGCTCCTGCTCCCAGCTACTTCAGCTGGGGTACTGGGGGGATCTGGGTCAGGCCTCCTCCCCTTCCCCTTAGCTCTGGCCATTCAGCAGCTGGAAGCTCTGTGCTGGTAGTTCTTGGCTGCTGAATGGTCAGAGCTGAGGGGGATGAGTGACAGTACAGTAGGGAGAAACATGGGCCTCCGGGGTACCCTGAGGATGGGTTTGTGCCACCTTCCACACTGGCAACATGAAGTTATTTGGAAATTAGAATGAAATGTCACAGACTTGGTAAGAAAATCTCACATCTCCCAGGATGTTTGGAATGTGGCTAATTTGAATTTAGAGGCATGAATCAGGCTATATTTGAAATAATCATTCAACATAATATCCACACCTGTGCCTGAGACACTGGGACAAAAGGTGGATTGCCAAATGTACCTCAAGACTACTTTAAACTTAAATCAAGCAAGGCTCCAAAAGATAAAAGAATATACAGGGAGTCTCCTGCAGAGGAGTGGACAAGGTGGTATATAATAGGAGCAGCAGCTGTATCTGCAAAAGTAAGTATGTGCAAAAGAGTCATCTCAGGTCCCCTTTAAAAATGAAGCACGTGAGTAATCAGGTGTAATGTTCCAGTATGGACCTAATAATTAATGTTAATGCCCTTGGGAATATTGCCCAAACATACAGTAGGCTATGGAGCCTGATGTATGCTTGTAATATTACTGGTATTACCTGCTTTAATTATTGATTTTTATTTTACATGAACAAAGCAAAGTCTTGCAAGACTGCTTAGTGAACATGAAATTCAACTACCTTGGCCTCCTTCTCCATCTCCTCATGCCCTTGTTATAAACTAGATGTTTTTCCAGAACTGTGTACAAGTGATGGTTCTTGCCATCGCTGTGAGGTCCTTCTTCATACAGATCTCATCAAGGAGGTAGCAAATGAGCATGTGCTCCATACTCTGCACTTCCCTGCACTTTTATGTATTTATGTAGTTAGAGTAGCCTTATTTGATCATGGTTTTTTATTTTATTTTCCAGTTTGTGTTTGCAGGCAATTCAGGCATTGCCATGTTGGCCAATCTAGATCTGCCCCTTTGGGAAGTTCCTCCTGGGTTCCAGGTCCATTATGGAGCACCTGATTGTACATAATCTTTCCTTCCATAACTTCATTCACACTCTGTAAGTCATCATGTCCAATAGAACAATACTGGTCACAAAAGTCTTTTGTGGTTTAAGCCATTTAGTTATTTCTGTGTGACTATAGAGTGGATGCCTGTCATTTAAAACTGGGTCCAGTTTCCTGGCTTGAACTGAATGTTCCCATACTGGATGTACATACTCTGTAGTGGAGTAACACGAGGCAACAGCAATGGTTCAGAATGTAGCTGGGCTCGCTCCCCACTCTGAGGTGACCAACTTTTAAAGTGTTTTTTGGTGGCTGCCTTTCTTTTTCGTCTTTTTTACACATTCTTTGAAGGTAAGTGTTTGGTCCAATGTAACCCCCAAGTATACAGGGTTCAGTCAGTGGGATTCCATCCCAGATGATGTTTAATTTCTGCTTGGCTTCTCTATGGTATAGGTGAAAAACTGACCTGCATCTTGGTTGGGTTGGTGTGAAGCTGGTTCTTATTGTAGTAATCTGAGAGGTTGCTCCAGTATGCATGTCACTCTCTTCTCAACAGTGGCAAAGTCCTTCACTTGTGACATGATGCATAGATCATCAGCATATATGAAGCTCCTCATATTACTTTCTCTGGGTTGGTCATTGTTATATATGTTAAAAAGAATCAGTGCTAGCACACAACCCTGTGGGAGGCAGTTTTGTTGTCATCTCCAGTAGCTCTGTTTCTTGCACTGTTCTACATAAAAATATTTATTATGCACAAGAGATTGGATGACCTGCACTAGGTTGTAGTCATGCATCATATTGTACTTTGGCAAGCAGGTTTTGGTGGTTGGCTTTGTCGTATGCCGCTGATAGGTCTACAAACACAGCACCTGTTATCATCCTTCTTCTATGTCTTGGGAGATGTTTAATATTTAGCTAGTACAGGACTTGCCTGGTCTAAACTTGGCTTGCTATGGTATTAGATGTTAGAATTATACAAAATTAGGGTTGGAAAAGACCTCAGAAAGTCACCTAGTCCAACTGCCTGCTCAAAGAAGGACCATCCCCAAATATATCATCCCACACATGGCTTTGTCTAGCTGGGTCTTAAAAATCACTAAGCCTGGAGATTCCACAACCTCCATGGCTAACTTTTTCCAGTGCTTTACTACCCTTCTAGTGAGAGAGCTTTTCCTAATATCTAACCTCAACTACCCTTGCTGCAACTTCAGACCATTGCTGCAACTTCAGACCATTGTTCTGTCATCTGCCACCACTGAGAACAGTTTAGCTCCATCCATTTTGAAACCACCCTTCAATGAAACCACCC
Organism: Alligator mississippiensis; assembly: GCF_030867095.1. Taxonomy (NCBI): domain Eukaryota; kingdom Metazoa; phylum Chordata; order Crocodylia; family Alligatoridae; genus Alligator; species Alligator mississippiensis. The sequence goes on from NC_081826.1 coordinate 150,691,412, forward strand.
TCCAGTAGTTGAAAGCTGTTATTAAATCCCATCAGTCTTCTCTTCTTCAGATGAAATAAGCCCAGTTCCCTCAGCCTCTTCTGAAAAGTCATGAGCCCCAGCCCTCTAACTATTTTCACTGCCCTTCACTGGACACTCTCCCACCTGTCTACATCCTTTCTGTAGTGAGGGGCACAAAACCAGATATAGTACTTCAAATGCAAACTCACCAGTGCTGAATAGAGGGGAAGAATCACTTCCTCAATCTGCTTGCAATGCTGCCAGTATGCCATTAGCCTTCTTTGCAAAAAGGACACACTGTTTGCTCATATTAAGCTTATTGCCCACTGTAACCCCCAAGTCCTTTTCTGCAGAGCTGCTGCTTAGTCAGCTGGTCCCCAGCCTGTACCAGTGCATGGGATTGTTCCATCCTAAGTGTAGGACTTTGCACTTGTCTTTATTGAATCTTGTAAGATTTCTTTTGGTCCAGTCCTCCAATTTGTTGAGGGTTCTCTGAATCCTAGCAATACCCTCCAGTTTACTACTCTGTAGAATCTACTACTCCTCCCATCTTGGTGTCATCTGCAGATTTGCTGAGGGTGCACTCCATCCTGTCTTCCAGGTTGTTGATACAGATATTGAACAAAACTGGCCCTGGTACTGACTCCTGGGGCACTCCACTGGCTGCCAACTAGACACTGGGCAATTGATTACTACTCTTTGAACTGACAATCTAGCCAGTTTTCTATCCACCTTACAGTCCATTCATCAAGGTATATCACATCCACTGCTCTTTGCACATCCACAGAGCCAGTCATCTCATCGTAGAAGGTAATCAGGTTGGTCAGGCATGAATTGCCCTTGGTGAATCCATGCTGAGTGTTTCTAATACCTTCTCCTCCTCCAAGTGCTTGGAAATGGATTGCTTGAGGAGCTATTCCAAGATTTTTCTGGGGACTGAGGTGAGGTTGACTGATCTGTATTTCCCCAGATCAGTGTTCCCTCTAAGCTGTGCGTGTGCGCAGCCGTGTACAATATAAAATCATGCCATGCAATAACTTTTTACTGCCATGCACACAGTGGTGTACTGAACGGGGTGGGGGTAGTAGGGGGCCATGGACCTGGGTGTCGGCCTGAGGGGGACGATCAGTGCAATAGCAAGGGGGTCCCGATGCTCCCTGCCCCCTGCCAGCTTTGAGTCTAGCCACTTGCCACCCGCCCCAACCCAGCCACAGGCTGGTGCAGGAGTGGGGAGGGGTGGCCACACTGAGATACTCATGCACTCCCACCCAGGGTTGCTCAAGGATCACTAAACCTTAGAGAAAGCTTTGCCCCAGATCCTCTGTCTTCCCTTTTTTAAAGATGGGCACTATATTTGCCCTTTTCCAATTGCCTGGGACCTCTCCCAGTCCCCAGGAGTTTTCATAGATCTTGGCCAGCAACTGTGCAATCACATCAGCCAACTCTCTCAGCACCCTTGGTTATATCACATCAGGCCCCATGGACATGTACACATCCAGTTTTTCTAAGTAGTTCCTAACTTGTTCTTTGATCGCTGTTAGCTCCTCACCTCCTCCCCAAACTGTGCTGCCAGGTGCAGTAGTCTGGGATCTGACCTTGCCTGTGCAGGCAGAGGTGTTAGAGTCACTGAATATTTCAGTCTTTTCCTTCTCATGTGTCACTAGGTTGCCTCCCCCATTCAGTAAAGGACCCACACTTTCCTTGATCTTCCCCTTGTTGCTGACAGACTTATATTGCCTGCCATACTTGCTATTCTTTCTGCACATCGGGATCATTCATTCCTGTGTCCTCAGTAAGGTTTCTTTAAAATACAACCAGCTCTCCTGGACTCCTTTCCCACTCAAATGGGCCTCCAGGGGATCCTGCCCATCAATTCTCTGAGTGAGTCAATATCAGATTTTCTGAAGACCAAGTCCTTACTCTGCTGTTTTCCTTTCTTCCTTTTGTTAGGATCCTGAACTCAATTATTCCATGGTCACTGCTGCCCAAGTTGCCATACACTTCTACATTCCCCACCAATTCTTCTCATATGTTGTTTGACATGAGGTGACAGGCGATGGCACAGAAGTGACAAGTGGCCTAAAGTTCTCTGGCTTTAATAGAGCTGTTACATGGGCTTGTCACCATAATTAGGTATTTTAAAGGTTGATGAGTAGTTGTTAAAAAAGCAAAATACGTATAACTTGGTTGTGGGACCAAAGTGTTTCATCAGCTGTAGGCTAGGGCTGTGTGAGGCTTTGGATCACGTTTTGGATCCAGGGCCGTTTTGGATACTTCAGCATCTGAAGCAGCATGCCCGGAGCAAAGCGCAGGCTCATTTAAGCTGTCCAAAGTGGTTTGGAGCTTCTGAAGCACTTTGGAAAAGCTTCAGATGTTTCGGACGCTGAAAGTGAAAGTAAGAAGCAGGAGGGGAAACAGGGGAGGGAGGGAGGGGGGGGGGACTGACAAGTGGTTTGCATTGTAATTTGTTCCCTCTCAGGATCAGGCCCGAGAGACTGGAGGCAGAGTGTTTTTTTGGTGAGGAATGTGCCCCCTCAGGTAGTTGGGTTTTGTTGTCTTTGATAGATTCTGGTGTGCAGTTTGTGGGGGTACTGGAGATAGTTGGCAGGTTTTGTGTTTTGAGCTGTAGGAAGTTGGCTTCAGTTCTGGTGACGAGGTTAGGTGCTTGTTTGAATGTACAAACCACTTTTCAGAGCTGGGCCTATGAACTGCACTTCATCAGCCTCCTAGGTAGTAGGTACAGAAACTCATGGACTCAATATAAACACTGACAGTGGAATTCTGGCATGCTGCGACCTGCTGGACATCTGCCACCTCAGGCACCTCTGCTCTTTTACCTGCACTGCTACATCCCCCTTTCCCCCCTATCCCCCACCCCAGCCTGTACCTCACCCCCTGACACTTCCATTTCCATTTTCACTGACTGCCTTTCTTGCCTGCATTGCAGGCCAGGCCAGCCTCTGGCTTCTTTACTATTCCTTCCATCCAGGACCAACTGCAGGTACTTCCTTAGCCTGACAAAGGGGATTTCAACCCTAAAGCTTCCAAAGATACATTTTTTTAAGTACTCCTTTTTTTCATAATACACATATAGACATAAAAACACAAGATAAGCCATCACACACCATGAGTAACATCGTATGTCCAACACAACACAACATCTTTACTTCTCACTGTCAGTTCCTTTATAAAAAGAAAGGCTCTGTGACAGTTCTGTATGGGCACCTTTGATGCTGCCGATGATGCTACTGGTGTTGAGCCAGCTAAGTTATTTTACCTGTTGACATGTAAAGTGGTGGACCAGATGTGAGGCTGTAGGGGAGGAGGAGACCTCACTGGGGAACACTGCCATGTTGTGTAGAAGCCCAAGTGCCAGGAAGGGCTCACTTTAACACACACACAGTGTCACCCACCCACATCACGAGTTTTGCCTGTTAGCAGCCAGAGGTGCAGGGCCCCAGAAGACAGACTCCCCCAGCGAGACACACACACAGCTGGCAGGCTTCGTGGCCTGAGCAGGGGCCACCACCCCTGCAGTTTTCAGCCCACTGCTCCTTAACACACACAGGGTCATCTGTGTCACGAGTTTTGCCTCTCAGCAGCTTGAGGTGCAGTTCCCCCCAAACTCCTTCACCTATCTTCTTGAAACTTGGCATGCTTTGTGGCCTCAGCAGGGGCCACCATCCCATGTGTTTTCACCCCACCTGTGGTGTAACACGTACACATGACATGAGTTTTGCTTTCATGAATTTGCGGTGCAGTTCCCCCAGAATGCCTACACCTATCTTCTTGAAACTTGGCAAGCTTTGTGGCTTTACCAGGAACTACCATCTCTGCAGTTTTTCAGCCCCCTGTGGTGTAACACACGTGACATGAGTTTTGCTTTCAGGAATTTGGGGTGCATTTCCTCCCAAACCCCTGCACCTATCTTTTTTAAACTTGGCAGGCTTCATGCTCTCAGCATAGGCTACCACTCCTGTAAGAGTCATCCAAATCAGAGACAAAACAGTAAAGTTAGATATTTCATTGATTCCCCCATTATACCCTACAGCTGGATGTCTGAGGCGGCTTTGAAGCTTCGGAGCCACTTTGGCCGGATTGAAGTGGCAAACCGATCCGGAGCTCCAGATTGGATTGCTGACATCTGAAGCAGCTAGATCCGAAGCCGGACAGAATACCTGCCTACTCGCACAGGCCTACTGCAGGCACATGTCGTCAAGTCCAGCTGCTTTGCTGTTCTTCACGTGACTTATTCTAGGGTTTTCACCCACTGTGTGTGGTGTGTTAAAATGATTTTCCTCCAGATCAGTTTGCTGTCTAATCCACATTTAGGCTGTTTATTTGAAGCTTTACAGAAAAAGTGAAATGCACAAAACCCAGGAGAAGTCTGTTTCTTTATTGGTCTGACACTTGTGCAGCATTTAGCAAAATGAGATACTACTGTCTCGATCTGGATATATCCACTGCAGCTTTGCAAAACCTTGGGTGAAGATACAGTGGGCAATCAAGCCTATAGCAAAACAGTTGTTCCCCAACATTTTTTTGTGTAACCCTGCAATGGGGTCCCAACCCCATTACTAGAAGAAGGGCAGGGGTAGGGTTCCCTGTGTGCCCCAGCCCCTTGCTGGGGCTTTCCTGTCCCTTGCCTCCCCTCACTTTAGGATCCCTCTCTGGGGGCTGTAGGAGAATCGCTCACAGAGAGCTAGCTGTTTCCTTTCCCAGCACTCAGCACACCTGATCAGTCGGGAGCCAGCTTGCCAGGCAAACAGCACGTGACTGGGTCATCTGGCCAGCCGGGGCTGCCAGAGAGTAAGAGGGAAGGGAATAAGAGCAGCAGGGCAGCCAGAGGGAGAGAGCCAGAGCTGCTGTGGCTGTCTCTAGGTGAACCCCCTGAGGAAGAAGAGGGAATCAGGAGCTGCTGCCTCTGCACAACAGGCTCTGCAGAAGTCCCATTAGTAGCCTGGGAAGGGATTCTGGCACCAGCCAGGAATTTGAGTTTAGCAAAGCAGGGGATGCCAGGAGCAGGGCACCTGAGGCCTGAGTAGCTTCCTTGCTTTGCTCCAAGTACAGCTTGGGTTCCCATCTTATGGACCTAGAGTGGGACCCTGGGTAGCTAGAGCAAAATTGGCCAGGGGCCAAGTAAGTGGGGTGCCAAGTAAGTCAGTGTGCACTGGCCCTCCTTTCTATAACTGTACATTTTATAAGGGTACCGATTTTGTAAGAAGAAAGTGGGTAAAGGCTGCTAAAGGGCCAGCACTCATCATGACTTTTGTGGAGATCTAAGATGGAGGGAATTTCTTTCTTTCTAGCAGTCTTGGAATAGAATTATATCTTTGCCAGATGGGCTATACTAACCTAGCCCCATTAGTATGTTTGGCCAGTATCCTTTTGGCTAAGATCAAGTGTAGTCACAGGGCCTTGCATGTAGGATCTCAGTCTCTTGTGGACCAAGATCAATCACCTTGAATGGCTTGGTATAGTTAAGAATAGAGACTTGTCCTGTGGAATGCTTCAGAAAAGCCAGACTTCTAATTCATTAAAGTATCATGAAGGCAAAGTGATCTAAGATAACTCTCAAAACTGGATTCCTGAGGTAAGCCTACAGTGATATGCAGGGTTTCCCTCAACTAGCCATGTAAGCCACACTTCCTCACTATATCTTACTTTGAGACCTGAATCACAGCCAGCCACACTGTAGAAACACGGCCAGTTTGGGCAGCAAATGTGGTACAGGAGGTCTACAGGCGGAGCATAGGGAATTGCGAGAGTGCTGCTGTGCTTGTAGCTTGCCATGCCTGGGAACGCTCCAAGCATGCTGCAGGGAAGGGCAGATGATCTCAGACTCTGAAATTCAGAAGTTGCTACAGCCTGCCATAGAGGCTTCAGCTTAGGGGTTTTTGATGTAGCTGGTTGTCAGCATCACACATTTTCTAGGAAAGCACAGGTCTGGGACCCCTCAGCCTCATCTTAGAGTACTCCATGAAGTCAGATCAGGCATAGTTTCTAGAGAGGGGGACCCTCTGCCTCCTCAGACTTTCCAAGACCTGACCTTTGTTCCCTGACCCTCTTCTCCATCTCTGGTTATCCATGTCCCCTTCAGAGACCTACCTTTTGGCTTAGTTCCTGTAAAGGGACTTTACCTCATCAAGAGCATGGCCTGCACCCAAAGCCCCAGATGTGCAGCAGTAAAATAGCCACAGTCCTTGGACCCTGAAATTAAAGCAGTCTGTCAACAGAAGCAGCCCCACTGCTCTCCTTCAACCTCCTCTCCTCCTTTGCCTTTTTTCTCTCTCCTTTGTCTCTGGGCATCTCCCTTTTGAGGACCTTCAAGTGCACTGTCCTCTCAAGTACCTTCTTGGCTAGCAAAATACCAGGGAGCCTCTTCAGGTACAGGGGTTTAGTGTGCCAACCTCTGCAGATTGGTTTATTATTTGCTTGATGGACCACTCTCTCCTAACAGAGCATTCAGTCAGGTTATTCTTTCAAATACAGTTAACTCTTCCTTTCCCTATGTACAAGATAGTTAAGGAAACTGAGGCACACAACATGAATACATTTAAATCAGAAATATTACAACAAAAACATCATCTCTCACAGCAGGCATGGGCTTTAGGGCAGCCTTGAGGCCAGCCCAAACTACAAGAGTAGACATAGCCCACGAGACTACGAGACATAGCCCATAATATAACTATTTTGACTTCTCAAGAGAAACAGCCTGAAAAAAGCCAATCAGAAGAACAGAAGAGGCTTGTTTACCTTTATGGCTATTTCCTAATGAAGTTAGATTTTAGAAAAATGTATAAGTAATGCCATCTTGCACCTGAAAATTGTTAGAGTTTTCAAAATCACATCAGTTACATTTCCAGTATTTTGGCCCAACTCTCCAGGGTAAAAAAAAACAATTAAACAGAGCTGGAAAAAGGAGAAGTTATATATTGAGTAGGACAAATGATACCAATAGAGCCCAGACAAGTAAAAAATATATATATAGGTTTCTGGAAAATAAAATGCAAGTGGAAAGTAAGTGCAAAATATAAAGAGTATCTTACATTTTAATGTAAGGGGGTAACCATCAACTCACAGCAATGTTTAAGAGAAAGTTGAATATTTCCCAATATGGTAATGGAATATTATTACAGCAATAACAAGAAGGACTTAAGCGTGTAAAATATTCATGTTGATACTGGAGTCCCTCTTTTGAATATACATCTCACGGGAGACAAAGGGAGAAAGAAAATTGTCAGCATGGTGTGAGGCTTGGGCTCATTATGACTCATTGTCATGTATCTGCATGAAACAGCTTGTGTTTGAAACGTGACAGCTATCAAAGGGGCTATGTGGAGGATGTGAGATTCACATTCTAGGTATTGACAGAATTCAAGACCCCTGAAGGATCAGGATAATGAAACACGGATGGAAAAAAAGGCACAGGAATCTCTGGTCCAGTGCAGAGAGTGGGAACTTTGACCTGAACTCATTGGGGCAATGGATTTCTCTACAAAAGTATCCTGGACTGGCAATCAGTTTGTTATACCAAACTGAAATAGTGAAACAAAAGCAGAAGAAATCCATCTGGTTGCACTGAAACCCTTTTTACATATGCTGAGAAGTCTTTTATGAATGCTCCCAAGTATTCTGCTCTGCTAACCTGCTTGCATATTGGGCTAGTCCTATTTATACATCTCTCACCCTTGGATATGGTCAAATGAGGTTATGACACACTCCCAGCCCTGGATGTAGCCTGTGTACTTCTCTGAGACATAATTCCAGGGTGCTCTTGCATCTTCAGGGTTGCCCTTCTGCCTCAAACTCCCCTCTATCATCTGCTGCTTGGCCACTGAGAACCAGCTGAGATGTGCCAGGGGCCCACTCCTTGGCCTGGGTGGCTCAGTGTTACTGGTCTCACCCAGCCTTGCAAGCTTTCAGCAGAAGTGATTGTGCTAGTGAGGAGAATTACACCATTGTCTGGTCTTGCATTCAGAAAAGACGGATCCCAAAATTCTGTAGACCAGGCTTGCCTGTATTGTCAAATACTCTGGAATCACAGTTCACACTAGCAAAAAGTGGGTGAAAAGATAACAAAATGGATTTATCATAAGAAACGAGAACAAGAAACCAGTAACAACATTTGAGATACAGACAGAGATATATGCATAAACAAACAAAAGAAAACAACAGAAAAATGATCTATTCTTATCTTGCACTTTAAATTCAAGAATGTAGTTTTGACTCAGCTCTCTAGCTCAGGGACTTGTGTCTCAGTATGCCCCAAGAAAAAGTTATGATCAAACCATATTCTCAAGACACGCTTAAGTACAGAAGCTTATCTGGATATTCACATAGATCAATTCTTGCATATTTGGGTGCCTCACACTATGCATATAACTTCCTGGCCCCCAAAGGTACGTGTTTACCAGTGGAGAAGTTTTCCTGATCTAATTAAGTCCAGGGGAACATGTACATTGTTTCAGACATGGAAAATACTAATCTGTAAAATGCAGTCTCTCACTGAATTTCCTCTCTATTTATTAAGACAGATGCCTCTGTTTCAATAGGAGATCAGCCACACTGGGTGCGTCTACTCATGCCCCTACAGCTGCATTGTTACTGCATTGTCATTTACTACTTCCTTTTGGAAGTACTAAATGATGGTGCATAACAGCCTGTATTGCACTGTGCCGGTGGCATACGGTTATTTTTAGTTTCTATGTCGCTGTAGCAATGGTCTAAAGCAAGGGAGTGTGTTGCTACAGAGATGTAGCTGTGGCATCATGGTTTGTGCCCACCAACATAGCGTCTCATGCAGATGTGCCCACACTGCATTCTCTGTCTTTAGCAACTGGACTTACAGTTGCACACATTGGACTTGGATGGGTGAATTCAATGGGAAAATGGAAAATGTACAGTGGAGTCCCATGAAAGTTACTTTTTACTGATTTATTATTACTATTGAACAACATTATAGAGCTGTTAAAAATGCAACAGTGATAAAAAAAACCCTAGAACATCTTCACAACCTGTTCTGAAGATATTTTTACTATGTTGAGCATTCTTAAAGTACTTTGTAAACAAAAATTATCATTAATCTGTTAAAAAATTGCATATTAACCCAAAATGATACATTTAAATAAAATATTTTCATAAATTTTCATGGACCTCCCACCATTTTATTAAAACGATACACTTTCTTCTTCAAATATTAATTGTCAAGAGATTTTACAGTGGCTGTGTTTTAAATTTTGACTCAATTTGAATAAATTATCCAAATCTTGATAAAATAACTGATTTGAGATTTTGCAAAAGAAAGCAGAGGTGAATCATTTATTCAGCTACATAAAGGTGTATGATTGGGATGAGATTTTTTTCTCAATGATTCTTCTTGATTCTAGATACGGAGGAATAAAATAGCCTTCAGTAGGGTACTTTTTAAAGTATTTCTGGGGCAATTAGGTACATTAAGGATCAGAGACATTGTCCTTACATGCATTTTTTAATCTTCTGCCTTATTTTTCTGAGCCTTTATTGCATAAATGGAAAAAAATATAAAAGATTTATAATTAACAACACTTGCAAATTTCTCTAGCTTTTCACTGCAAAAATATTATCATAACCTAGCAAATAATGTGCCCAGAGTACTGAACTGTTTTTAGGAAAGTATTCTTTTAAAATACTTTATGTAGCTTCTCTTCTGTAATAGAACTTCAGCACCTTATGAACTTTGTGTTCTAAAATACTTTTCGAGTAACGACACCATCCAACCAACTGTCTGTGGAAGAAGCAAAATACTATTCACAGATTCACAGAAGCTTAGGGCTGGAAGGGACCTTGTGAGATCACCAAGTCCAGTCCTCCTGCTCTGGACAGGAAAAGCTGCTGGGGTCAAATAACCCCAGCAAGAAGCGTGCCCAGTCTCCTTTTGAAGATCTCCATAATAAGTGTCTGCACCATCCCCACTGGGAGTCTATTCCAGAGTCTGGTGACATGAACTGGAAGTTTTTCCTTTTTTCCAGCTTGAAACCTTCTTCTAGGAGTTTATTGCTCCTGGTTTTCCCCTGGGGTGCTTTTGTGAATAGTTGTTGGCCTAGCCCCTGATGTTCATCCCATACATATTTTTAAGCTGCTACCAAATCCCACTGAAGTCTTCTCTTGTCCAGGCTGAACAATCCCATATCTGTCAGCCTTTCCTTGTATGACTTGCTCTTCAAGCCTCTAATCAAACGAGTGGTTCTTCTCTGGACTCTCTCAAGCTTCTCCACATCCTTCTTGAAATGTGGCGCTCAGAACTGGATGCACTACTCCAGCTCTGGCCTCACCAATGCCAAGTAGAGCAGGAGAATCGTTCCTTTGTTTTGCTTGAGATGTATTAGTTGATGCATGCCAGTGTATTGTTTGCTCTGCTAACTGTAACATTTCAATGTTTTGATGGAACAGTTTTGTTTTGAATTTCATTTTGATTTGAAACTGCTCTTCCGTTTCGTTTCATTGAAACAGTTTAAGTGTTTCGACGCTGTTTTGATGTTTCACCCATAGGCTATAATGGGGAAGCTTGAAACAGTCTATAACTTTGTCATTTCTGGCCTGATTTGGATGAAACTTACAGAAATGGTAGCCCGTTCTGAGGGCATGAAACCTGCCAAGGTTCAAGGAGACAGGTGCAGGGGTTTCAGGGAAACTGCACCTCAAGGTCTTGAAAGCAAAAAACTCATGTCACATGTATGTGTTAAGCCACAGTGGGGTCAAAACTGCAGGCCTGCTAGCCCCTGCTGCGGCCACGAAGCCTGCCAGCTGTCAAGGAGTTGGGTTCAGGGGGAGTCTGGGTTCTGGGGCCCTGCTTCTCTGGCTGCTGACAGGCAAAACTCATGACATGGGTGGGTGACACTGTGTGTGTGTTTAAGTGCGCCCTCACTCAACTGACACCAAAGCAGAAAGAAAGCAGGGGAGTTCAAACAATGCTGCCTTCTTTGCAGTTTTTCCATCCCTCCTCCAAAGCGCTGGGATTGGAAGAGACCTCAGGAAAGGATGACAGTCACTAGCCAGCTACGCAGTCAATAATGAGAGCACTTCTCCCACACTTCCTCCTCTTCCCCCTCCCTCTCCTTACTTTAGTTTCTGCTTCCCTGCAGGTAAGCCCAGTTTGAGCTTCAAAACTCAAAACATTTCAAAAATTTTGAAACGTTTTGACTTGCCTCGTTTTGTTTTGAGGCTGTTTCAAAGCTCTCTGTTTTGTTTCTATTTCACTGTTTCGAGCTCAAAATGAGTTGAAACAGCATTGAAATGAAACTGCCGGCACAATTTTGCATAGCCCTAGTAATTCGTATTCATTGTATGGTCAATTATCAACCCAGGCCCCTTCTGGACATGGTGCTAGCACTTTAAATTAGGGTTGTGTGAAGCTTCAGTAGCCGATTTGATTTGGAGGAGAGTCAGCTGATTTGGTGGGCGAATCTCCAAATCTGAATCAAATAGGGAGACCCATTGAAAGGTCCAAATTGAATTGGAAGCCTCCAAATCAGTGCCAATTTGGAGATTCGGCCATAGACTACACAGGCAGCAGTCCTCCATGACACTGGACACAGCTGTCTGCAGCTGGTAAGTCTGTTGTGGTGGTTGGAGGGGGGAGGGAAGGGACAGATCAATGTCCCCCAGTGAGGGAGGGATTGGGGCTGGGACAAGCTGCCCAGCCCAGGTTGGAGAGCATGGAACTTGGAGAGGGGGCTCCTGCCACTGCATGCCACTGTGTGCTGCCATTCTGGGACCTGCTTTTCTGGTGGCTCCTTCAGTCTGGGAGGGCATGGGAGCAGGCATGTGCCCCCAGATCTGTGCTGGGTGGGCTGGGCCGGGCTGCACTGTGGGAGGCTAGGCCCAGCTGTCTGCCACTGGGCTGTGCTCCGTGGGGTGGATGGAACCAGGGCTGTGGTCTGGGTGGCTAGCCCCAGCCGCAGCCCAGAACGCAGCCCGGAGTGCAGCCCTGGCTCTGCCCACCACGCAGAGTGCAGTCAGATAATAGAGGCTTGCCACCCAGAGTGCAACCCTAGCTCCACCCACCCCACAGAGCACAGTGGAGCAGGGGCTCTGAGGGGGCTGCAGCCACCCTAAAATTCCTCATAGCCTCTGCTGCTGGGCCCGCCCCGATCCAGGTGCATTCAGCTGGCCCCATGCCCTGCCACTGCTCACCCAGCCGGGGGGGGTGGGGAGGGGTGTTGCAGCTTGTCCAGGAGTTGCAGGGAGGCTTGAGTGGCTTCTGCCACTGCGCGCTGCTTGTCCAAGGCAGCGCAGCAGCACTGTACCGTGCCTCCCTGCCCTGGCTGGGTGAGTGGCGGGAGGGTATAGCCACCGCTCCCAGTGCCTTCTGCCACCCACCCAGAGCACAGCCTGGCCCAGCCTGCCCAGCGCAGATCCGGGGGCACATGCCCACTCCCATGCCCTCCTGGAGCCACCAGAAGAGCAGCTCCCAGACTGGCAGTGTGCAGCATTGTGCAGTGGTGGGAGCCCCCCTCCCCAAGTCCTGCACCCCCTCAGCCCAGCTGGGCAGCTTGTCCCAGCCCCAGCTCCAGCCCCAATCCCTCCCTCACTGTAGGGGCATTGATCTGCAACCCCATGCCCCTTTCCTCCCCCCTCCACCCACCACAACAGACTTACCAGCTGGCGGCAGCTGTGTCCAGTGTCATGGAGGTCTGCTGCCTGTATAGTCTATGGCGAAATCTGTGAATCGGCATCATATCGCCAGATCTGAATCAGCTGAATTGAATCGGGACAGTGATTCGAATCACGAAATCAAATTACTGTCCCTCCGAATTGGCCAAATCCAAATACAAAGTAAATGCTTGATGCTTTACACAGGCCTACTTTACATTTCTCAGTGTTGAACAGCATTTGGTTCTGGTCTGCACATCTAACTAATCTGTCTAGATCTGCCTGGATCGTCAGCCTACCCTGATGACCTTTGTGTCATCAGTGAACTTTGCCAGTACCAAGTTGTATAGTCATTGTACTTTTTGTGCATGCATGGTGATATTGATATAAAATAGTGAATTTTCTCCATGAAGTTCTTCAGCTCTTTATTATTATTTTCTGTTACACATTATTGCATTAATTAAAACTTTGAGATGGGGCACCTGAAGAACAATATTTCTAAAATGCCATGACTGGTAGGTGTGTTGCCATATGAATACACAAGCACATTCAATCTTCATAAATACTAAGGGTGGAATTGTTTTCCTTTGTAGATCAGCATGGTAGGGGTTTTTTTTAGCTACATAAGTGTCAAAAATGTTACTTACTCACAGTAGTGATCCTATTACTCCTACAATGTTGTTCTTTAAGCATGCACATGTTGACTAAGCATTCATAGTAGGCTATGCACTAGTTGGGCAGTTATGTGGCTATGTGCACACGCCCATTCTGGACACATACTTGCACTGAATTCAGAAAATGTAGGCAACTGAAAACTATAACGATTGGGTGTTAGATTTGAGGGGAGGTGAGCCCTCCCATCTTCCAGCCTCCATAGTAGAGTGGTTAGGGCACTCACCCAGGAAGTCCAAGATGATGCTCCTTTGAAAGCTGGCCCTCTGAGCAGTCACAAGAGCAAAACATGTGGAACCAGGAGGAACGAAGCAAGACTGAGGGTGTAAAGCTTAATGAAATGCCTGCTGCTCTGAAAGGCAGCAGGACCTGGGTTCCAGCCTGGAGCTTTGCTCCCAGTGGAGAGAAACTTCTACACTGCTCTCCACCCAGTGACTATTAAATAAAAGGTCAGTGTCCTAACCACTCAGAGGGACTTTAGTAAGATTGTATGCGCATTGCAGGTAGGTCAAGACTGGGATAACAGTATAGGAAACCATGGGTTAGGACGGAGGAGAAGTGCCAGAGTTGATGTGAGGGCCCAGGAATGAAATGGCAGACAAAATGTGAGTCACAACAGAGAAGCCATAGTAGAACTGAGACTGTGGGTCAGGCAGGACTGAATATCAAGGGCCTGTGGGTCAGAGTGGAGGAGCACTGGGAGTGTTGTGTATAGAGAGCCCACAATACTAGAGATATGATATTAAAGTTTCTGCCTGCTAGATATAAGTGAATCATTTGGTGTAACAAATAATTTAGTGATGTTGTCTCTTCTTTCACAAATCGCTTGTCAGAAGGACTATATTTTTTATTTCTCTATAGCTGAATACTTTTTGGTATATTGCTTACTTGCAAATGGATTAGTAATCCTAACTCTAAATTCAAAAGGTAAAGGTATGTGTTGATTGAATTCATAAGTCACATGGTTCCCTGATTGGATTAATATGACTTTTACAGTCAGGTTCTGGTAATTTCACCAGTTTACTCAATTTCATGAATTAAAATTCACTTTCTGAAAGTTTTTGGCAAAAAGGTGCTCTTAGATGTCTAAATAGAGGATCAATGAATAGGAGCTAGGAGATAGTTTTACTTCACAGAAGGCCTTGGTGAGACCAAGATTAGAATACTTCATCTTTGTCTGAATCTTCAAAAACATTTAAAAAATGGAGAGGGTGCAGCAAGAGGCTACAAAAATGACTGAGCCAAAAAAATCCCACCCGGCAACAGACATAAAGAGCTCAGACCTGATCAAAATGAAGATTGGGAAATGGTTTGATAGTGGTGCATAAGTTTATTCCTGAGGAGAAAATACTGGGTACTTAGAGGACATTTAATTTAATGGAGAAAGGCTGAACAAGAACCAAATACTGGAAGTAAAGCCAAATAAGGTGAAATTAGAAATAAGACACTTTTTTTTAAGTGTAAGTGATTATCAGGGATCCTGGTTTTCTTTGGTTAAAAATCCCAAATTATCTTATAAAAAATTCTAAATTCTCTTATTAAAAAACCCTAAATCCATGTTTTTCTGGGATTAAAATGCAATGCAACCATATATATAGGTATCAGTTGAACATGATGATAGATGGTTGAAAGTAGTTGGACACAGTTGGTTCACTTGTGCAGCTACTAACAGGATGCTGTGTGAAGGTCTGTGTCCAATCCTTAAATGGAACCCCCAAAAAGTGCAAAGGACTGATTTCCTCAGCCAAACAGAAAAGTTAGCAGTCAAACAACCAGATCTGACCAATGTGGAAGGCTTTAACACTGCCTATGAGGCCTTCATTACAGCTTTGACAAAAATAGCCAGGATGACAATACCACATGACTTCAGGCCAAACTAGAGTCCCTGCTGGGACCAAACCTGCAACAACTGTCTTCAAACAATTACTACATCAAATGACAGCAGCAGCATCATTGAGGCAATGGAAAGACTCCAGGACCATATTAACACCAAGAAAAGAGAACATTGGATGGAAACTGAAGAAAATATTGACTTCACACACATCAGCAGGAAAGCCTGTAACACAATCAAAAGACTCACTGGAGAAGGCAAGCCCAAACAGCAATGTACTGGAAAGCAGACTCAACAGTAGCACAACTTATCCAGAACAGCGGGTTCACAAATCCTGATAAGAAATTCTCCAAAGATATCAGGCACCAAACAACTGCAATGAAATTCCAACCCACTGTGGACCTATATCTCACTATTTACAGAACTTGAAATTAAAACTGCCATAGCCTCTATCAAACCCCATAGAGCTGCAGTATTGGATAATATCTACCCAGAATTTCTGAAGAATATGGGCCCTTGCCTAAGAGACTGGCTGATGGAGTTCCTGTCATCATGTATGCAAAGAAACAAAATACCCAAGTTCTGGAGATGTGCTCACATGATTACACTACCCAAACCAGGCACAAATGCTGACAACCCTGTTGGCTACAGACCAATACCCTTGCTATTAGTTGTCCACAAGCTGCTGGAAAGATTGATCCTAAATAGAATAACTGACATCACTGGCTGCTTGTACATGCCACAGGAGTTTACTTCAGTTTAATTCTCCCTAAATTGAAGTGATGGGTTTTTAAAGACACCAACTCTAATTAAACTAAAATAAACCCCTGTGGCATGTACACAAGGGTCAGGCCCAATCCTTACCTGCCTCTGGCAGCGGTGGGGGGAGGGCAAGCTGCTGGTAGGCTGAGCAGTCCCTGAGCTGCAGGGGGGGAGAAGGGGAGAGGGGGAGAGTGCTTCCCTGTATGGTGGTGGTAGCGCCCCCCAGGTGGCACCTGCCCTCAGATACCTGGCCTGGGCAGTCCTGGGTGCACTGCAACCAATGTTCCCTCTAAGGAGTAGCAGTCCATAAGCACACCACCTCAGTCTGGCTTGGGACACTTACTGAAGGGGGCTGGAGGCTGGGGCCCGGGGGCTGGAGCCAAGAGGCTGGGGGCCAAAGGTTGGGGCTGGGGGCTGGGGGGCCAAGGTCCAGAGGCTGGGGGCTGGGGCCAGAGGCTGGAGCCAAGAGGCTGGGGGCTAGAAGCTGGGGCTAGGGGCTGGAGGCTGGAGCTGGGGCCAGGAGCCATGGGCTGGAGCTGAGGCCAGGAGCCATGGGCTGGAGCCGGGGGCTGGAGGCTGGAGCCGGGGGCTGGAGCCGAGAGGCTGGGACCAGGGGCCGGGGGCCAGAGGCTGGAGCTGAGGGCTGGAGGTTGGGGCCGGAGGTTTGAGTTGGGGGCTGGAGGCTGGGGGCTAGGGCTGGAGGCTGGAGCTGGGGACAGGAGGCTGGGGCCAGGGGCTGGAGCTGGGGGCTGGCACAGGCTCCACCAGCTCTGGGGAAGTGCTCCGCTCCCCCGCAACAGGACCAGGGAGTGGAGCATTTCCCCGGAGCCAGCAGAGCCCGCGCCAGCCTCCATCCCTGCCTTGCCTCATCTTGGGGAGGAGCAGCTGCCTGACCCAGTGAGGCTCCACTGGCTCCAGGACATTGTTCCGCTCCCCGGTCCTGATGTCATGTGCCTCCTTGCTCCCCGAGGCCACGTGGGAGAGCAAAGCAGTGTCCCGGAGCTGGCAGAGCCTCACTTGGGGTGGGCAGTGGCTCCTCCCCGAGGTGAGGCAAAGCAGGGATGGAGGTTGGGGTGGGGGCTGGCATAGGCTCCGCTGGCTCCAGAGAAGTGCTCCACTCCCCAGCCCTGATGCAGTGGTGTGGAGCACTTCCCCGGAGCCGGCAGAGCCTGTGCCAGGCTCCTGCCCCCACCTTGCCTAGGAGCTGAACTTCAGCTCCTCTCCTGGTGCGTGGCTTTGAATAGGCTGTGCATGTCCACAATTTTAGTTGTATGCGGCAGCACACGTGAGCACCTTAGAGGGAACCTTGACCACAACTGCAGAGGAAAGCACTGGGTCCCTGAGCAGTTCAGGCAGGCAGGATCTGGGGAAAGAGAAAAAAAAGATCAGGCTCCTTGCTTTGTTTTTTTTTTTTTTTTGATTCAGTGGATCCTGCTTGCATGGGCTGCAGCCGGGTTACCTGCACGGGCTGCCTGCACAGTCCCTGACCTGCACAGGTCCCGGTGCTTCCCTTTGTGGCTGTAAGGTAGCAAACTAAAACATCTCAGACATGTTTTATTTTGCTCCATCCCAAAGTCTTTTAATGTGCAATATACTGCTGACATGGTAAACAGCAGCGCTATTAATATGCAATATGCTGCCAACACTGTAAACAGCAATGCCATTAAAGCAGTGCAAAAGGGCATTTAAGCCGCTTTAAAGGCCAATTTTGTGGCATGTACAAACCCACACTGACCCACAGTTACCACCAGAACAGGTAAGGTTCTGGAAAAATAGATGTACCACTGCCAGGTAGTAAGGCTTACTCAAAGCATTGAAGATGCTTTTCAAAGGAGGAAAAAAGCAGGTACTATGCTGGTAGAACTAACAGCTGCATATGATACTGCCTGGCTGAAAGGACTGAGTACAAACTACTTAAGATGATTCCAGGTAGGAGAATAGTGGCCTTTATCACTAATATAATATCAAACAGATCTGTCATCCTCTCCACCAGTGGAGGAAATAGAAGCAGATACAAGCATCTGTATAGCAGGGTACCACAAGGATCAGTGCTAGCACCAACCCTTTTTAACATCTGCGGTTGCGGTGCCCCCCAGGACTGCCCATGCCAGGTACGTGCAGGCAGGTGCCACCTGGGGGGCACCACCACCGCCATAGAGGGAAGCACACCCCCGCAGCTCAGGGACTGCTCAGCCCACCAGCAGCTTGCCCTCCCCCCATCACTGCCGGAGAGGCAGGTAAGGATTGGGCCCGACCCTTGTGTACACGCCACAGGGGTTTACTTTAGTTTAATTTGAATCGGTGTTTTTAAAAACCCATTGCTTCAATTTAGGGAGAAGTAAACCCCTGTGGCATGTACAAGAAGCCAGTGATGTCAATTATTCTATTTAGGATCAATCTTTCCAGCAGCTGGTGGACAGCCAATTTGACATTCTACTCACCACAGCTAAAAAGTATGCCTACGCAGATGACTTGGCCCTGTCCACCTTCAATAAATACATCCCAAACAAAGAAACTGTCTTGTCTCAGGATATGAATACAGTAGTTTCTTACCTACACCAATGGAGACTCAGCTCAATCAAACAAAAATCACTGCAACACTGTTTCACTTCTGTAATGTTATAGCAAATGAGAGGATCAAGACTGGCTGGAATGGTAATGAACTTCCCTTCACAGACAACCCAGTGTATCTGGTAGTAACTCTGGATAGGAGCCTTACCTACAGAGAACACTTACTGAAAACATCTAAGAAGGTCAACTCTTGCATTAGTGCTATAAGATGACTGGCAGGAACAACCAGGGGAGCCAATTTCACCACTCTAAGGACATTAACACTTGCACTTGTATACGCACCTGCTGAATATTGCTGTTAAACATGGGGGCACAATAGCCACAGTAGGCTGATGGGGCTCTAGTTTGGGAGTGAGGGGCACTGGTAGGGTCAGGGGCCTGTAGGTTGGGAGTGAGGGGCACCATCAAGGTGAGGCACAGTGGTGGCGGCAGCATGAAGTTGTGCCCCCTGCTACTGCCAGGGGGATAGGGGATGCCTCACCTTGAAGGCCATGGTGGTGCGGCTCTTCCTCCTGTGCCAGGTCCCACACACTGGGCTGTGGAGGCAGCTCCTGCCTGAAGCTGGTCTGGCGTGGCTGCAGCCCCACACCATGGTGTGGATGCACAAATCTTGGGGGGCACATGCTTCCCTGCTGCATCGCCTGCGCCCCTGCTTCCCTTCAGATGCATCCCCTATGCTGCTTGCCCGTGCCCCCACACTGTGTCACCTATGCCCCAACCCACAAATGTATGGAGGGCTGTCTCAAGTCTGAGGGATGCCTCAAGTTTAAAAAGTTTGATAACTACTGCTTTGATGAAATGCAAGTTATTTGGCTCAATATAGAGGCAACAGTGAAAGGTTATGCTATACAACAGTGGTGCTCAACCAGGAGCCAGAGGCCAGGGCCCAGGGCCAACACTGTGTGGGGGTGGGGGCGGGGTGGGAATGTGACCCAGCCCTGTGCAGGAGAGAAGGGGGTGTGTCTTGGCCTCAGCCCAGCCCTGCAGCAGAAAAGGGGGTGTGGCTTAGCTTTGGCAGGAGAAAGGGGAGTGTGACCAGGCCCTATGGGCTTAGGGGGGCATGGCCTAACATCAGGGGGGAAGGGAGTGGCCTAGCCCCAGCCTGGCCTTGCAAGGAAAAAGGGGGCATGGCCCAGTTTTGCAAGGCAGGAGGGGGTGTGGCCTGACAGAGCATCTACCTTGCTGGCCACCTATTGGTTTGAGTTGATGGGGAAAAGGATCTATATATTTTAAAGGTATCCAGCATTTCATAAACTCTATACATATACGAGCATAACATCAAATTGGTATTAACTGCCATTAGTTAAATAATGACTATGACAAACCAAGTTATTAATGCTTTACTTGGGATAAAAACCTTCATTTTAGAAAGAATATAAAATATCCCATGACAATTAAAAATAATTTAATTAAACAGAAATTAATAAGATCAAAATCTTTTATATATGGTGCTAATCAGAGGATTTTAATACTGGCAGTTATTCAAAAAGCTAAGTAATTATTGTAACTAGATCTAGTAAAAATTATAGAAGTTTTCCATTAAAAATGCAATTTTCTTGAATTTGCATCATTTAGCAATGGGGGAGAACACATCTCCATTCCTGACTTCCACACCACGAATATTCTTGTAAAGAATGATCATATCCCTCTCAGTCTCTATTCTGTTAAGCAAGACAAGTCAAATTGTTTCAATGCTGCTTCATGAGAAGACATCTCTTCCATTCCCTTAACTGTCTTAGTGGCCCCTCTTTGAACTTATTCCAGTTTAACTTAACCATTTTTGAACACCGGTGACTGCACCTGCACATGGTATTCTAAATAGGGTGTTACAATGGTATTAGCTCCTCCTCCTTTCTATACAGTATATCCCACTTAATATACCATTGAATTGTGTTAACCATTTTCAGAGCTTCATCACACTGACAGCTCATGGACACATATGATCTACCAATACACTGAGGTTCCTTTCGTTCTCAGGTGTCTCTGAATTTATGTTCCCCCATCTTATTGCGGAAGTCCTTGTTACCGATCCCTAGATGCATATGTTGCACATCCTACTGTTATACATATTTCCATGTCTAATGCTCTATTCCACAAGGTTATTTAAATATTTATAATAATCCAGTCCTCTTCTACCTTGGCAATACCCCATAGTTCAGTGGCATCCTCAAATTTCATCTAGTGCTAGTATCAAAGTTGTTAATAAAAATATTAAACAGAATAGGTCCTAAAATGGATCCCTGAGTAACACTACTAGTAATCTCTCTCCAGTCCCCTTTTAACATAGATCTCTGTAGCCCACTCCCTTTGAGACAAATCCTTATCTACTTCATGATTGTACCACTGATCCTATGCTCCCCAGTTTAGCCAATAATTTTCCATGAAACATAGCATCTAAAGCGTATCTTAAAATCTATATAAATTATGTCACATTGCTCTCAATCAACACGTCTTGCCATAAAGAGATATCAAGTTTGTTGGATATGATTTTTAGATAAAACCATATTGTGCTTTGCCCTGTTTCCATTTATTTCCATATTCTGATTATTCTTCACTACTTTTCTATTACTTCAAATACTAGTGATGCCAACCTAACAGGCATATAATTGCTTGCACCACTCTTTCTTCCTCTAGTGAAAATGGTCACTGCATTTGTTGTTTTCCAGTTCTAGTCCCAAATTTGAAAAATTCAGTGAAGATCTGGGCTAGAGGATTAGCTTTTTCCTGTGCCACTCCTTCAATATTCTTGGATGGAGATAATCCAGACTCCCCTGAATTTGTAATAGTAAGCAGTTTAAGTTTTGCTTCCATATCAGATATGGCAATTTCTATAGTTATGCCATGTCATATCCCAGAAATATCCTCAGTTACATCTTCATCCTTGTAACAGGGGGCTTTCTTGGGTCGGTCTGTCATTGGCCTGCCCACTTGTTTCTGGGCCAACCACCCGCCTCCCTGCCTGCCACACCTTGATGACACATAAGTATGGTGTTAATTAAATGGGAAGCTGCCCATTCTTGCTCTGATGCCAGGGGTGCTATTTGTGGCTCTGTCCCTCCCCTACACTGCAGCCGAAGCCTCGCAGATGGCATCCAGATGACAATGCTCCTGGCCTACAGCTGGACCAAGTTTAGGCCTCATTCTCAGGCCTCAGTCACACACACATTCATACTGCCCTCCTCTCACTAGGGCCTCACACTCCATCCTCTCTCACAGGGTCTCTTTGACGCATCGACAACTTGTACTGCCTTGCTCCCTCTTGGAGTAGGCCCCTTCAGCCATAGGCTTTATCTAGCTCATACTTTGGGTGGCAGACATTACTGTCTTTTGGACCTCTCTCATGACCCTCACCGGGTTAGTGGCCAGCCAATTACCCAACTGGGGCCAAGCTTGCCCTGTCCCCTTCTGGAGCAATTCTATACACTCACACACACATACTGGGCTACAAGTCCTCTGGTTTCCCCCTCACTGGGGCTCCTCATCTCCGCCCCCTCACTGGGGCCATGGGGCTTACCTCCCCAGTTGGAGCTCACATGACCATAGCTGTGCCTGGCCCCCTTGTAACCACAGTATTGTGGGGGCTAGGGGTTAAGGCACCTTGACCTGCCTTTCACCGGGGTGGTAACTGGCCTGGTATATCCTGGGGACTCCCATGCCAACAGGAGCCCCACCAGGCCATCCATCCCTGGCAGCGTGCAGTTTTAGGTCATGCCCAGGACCAGGAGCCTCCAAACCATCCTCTTAAGCTCCTGCCCTTACCTCTAGGATTTTGCATACAGCCTTGCAGCCAGGCAATGTTTCTGCTGCTAAGAAATACATCTTAGCAAGGTTTCAGGTTTAAAAATCCCTTTTTCAGGCTGAGGAAGCACCTGCAGTCAGTGTGTGTGCTCTTCCTGGATGGAAGAAATAGTAAAGAAGCCAGAGGCTGGCATACAATGCAGGCAAGAAACCCAGTTAGTGAAAATGGAAATGGAGGCATCAGGGGGTGAGGGACAGGCTGGGGGTGGGGGAAGGGGGTAGAGGGAAGAGGGGTGTATCAGTGTAGGTAAAAGTGGAGAGGTACCTGGGGAGTCAGATGTCTGGTAGGTTGTAATGTGTCAGAATTCCAATGTCTATATTGAGTCCATGAGTTTCTGTACCTAGGAGGTTGATGAAGTGCAGTTCATAGACTTGTCTGTGAAAAGTGGTTTGTAAAATCAAACAAGCACTAACCTCATCCCCAGAAGCCAACTTCCTACAGCCCAAAACAGACCGAATGGATCTAGGCCATGCCATGACAAGACATGCAAAACCTGCCAGCAATATCTCCAGTATGGAGATATCTTCACAATACAATACAGATTGTAATCAGGGTACCAAGATGGAAAATACATGGAGCCACCAAGCAACAGCTGCGTACTAGAATGACAGCACACCGAAAATCTATCAAAGACAACAACAGAACACCACCTATCTCCAATCTCTCAGGCCTGATCCTCAAAGGGAATTTACCCCTCTCCCTCTACATCTTCTTCTGCCCCTCCCTGAAGGCTTGCCAGCTGCCTTTCCAGCACGCTTCATGGTGTGTTTCACAGTGTCTTGTCTTTATAAAAATATATGTGTATATATGTGTTTTCCTATATAAATTCTATATTATAATATGCAAAATAATAAATAAAATAAAAATATATAAAATGTATATATGTGTCTTTCTATAAAAATTGTATATCCCACCTTTTATGCTGTTTTTCCATCCCTCCCCCAGAGCACTGGGATTGGAATGGACCTCAGGGAAGGATCACAGTCACTGGCTAGCTACACAGTCAATATGAGAGTGTGGCTGAGCACCTTTGGGGTGCTTGCCATGTGGAAGGGGCTGCAGCAGGCTGGGACAAAGCTAGCAGAGAAGGCAGCCAAGCGAAGCCCCCAAATGTCATTCTGAGGGGGGAGGTGTGTGGCAGAGCACCTTTGGGGGTGCTTGCCACTTGAGGGCTTTCACAGGCTCTGAGGGGAGCCTGCTTTGGAGGAGCAGCAGGGAAAACCTCCTGTAGGAACTATTTTAAGTGGGAAGGTGTGTGGGAGGGCACTGTTGGTGCCTGCCACTTTAAGAGCAGAGCCAAGCAGCCAACAGGTGCTTGATTGCAGTGGCCATTTTAGATCTCAGGCTGCCTATATAAACAGGGCAATTTGCTACTGGCAGGCCAAGCAGTAACATCACCTGGCTGCAAGGTTCCATGCAACATCCTGGAAGTAAGGGCAGGAGCTGTAGGGGATGGTTTGGAGGCTCCTGGTCCTGGGCATGAGCTAAAACTGCACCCGAATGGGAGTGGGTGAACTGGTGGGGCTCTCAGTGGTACAGGACCCCCCAGGAAATGCCAGGCCAGTTATCACCCTGGTGAAAGGTGGGTAGGGGTGCCTTAACTCTAGCCCTCACTCTTGGGTGGGTGGGTGGGTGGGGCCAGACATGGCTGTGGCCCCCTGAGCCCTGTGGGGTGGAGGACCCTGAGGAAAGGTAGTTGGGGCCCAGCATAGCTATGGTCACCTGAGCCCACTGGGGATGGAAGCCCCATGGCCCCAGTGAGAGGGCAGAAGTGTGGAGCCCCCAGTGAGGGGGGTGGAAAACCAGAGGACTGGTAGCCCAGTATGTTGGAATGTATAGAGTTGCCCCTGGAAGAGGCCAGGGCAAGCTTAGACCCGGTCGGGTAATTGGCTGGCCACTACCCTGGTAAGGGTCGCAGGAGAGGCCCAAAAGATAGTACATTGGCCATGCAAAGTATGAACTAGGTAAAGCCTATGGTGAAAGGGGCCAGCTCCAAGAGGGAGCAAGGCAGTATGAGTTGTCAATTCGTGAAAGACCCCCTGTGAGAGGGGGTGGAGTGTGTGAGGCCGTAGTGAGAGGAGGGTGGTATGAATGTGTGTATGACTGAGGCCTGAGAACTAGGCCTAAGCTTGGTCTGGCTGTAGGCTGGGAGCACTATGTTATCTGAATGCCATCTGCAAGGCTTGGGCTGTGGTGTAGGGGGGAACGGAGCCACAGATAGTGCCCCTTGGCATTGGGGTGAGAATGGGCAGCCTCCTGCCCTAATTAATATCCTAATTAATTAACAGCAAGGCATGGCAGGGAAGTCAGGAGGATGGCTTGCCCAAAGGCAAGTGGATAAACTACTACTGTGGCTAGGTGGGGAGAACCACTTTGCCACAGAGAGCAGTCCTTCCCTCCTCTTTCCCCTCCCTCTCCTTACTTCGTTTCTCTGCAAGCAGGCCCAGCTTGAGCTTCAAAACATTTTGACTGCCCTTGTTTAATTTTGAAGCTGTTTCAAAGCCCGTCATGTTTTGATTTCGTGGTTTCAAGCTTGAAATGAGTAGAAATAGTGTTGAAATGAAACAGCTGGTAAAATTTTGCACAACCCTTGTGATTAGCTGGGACAGAGCTATCAGCCACAGACTCAAGGCAGGTGTGGCTGCCTAAGTGATTATCCCAGGCTGGGCTGCCTGCTTGGGCCCCTGAGCTCAAGAAGTCAACAAGGCTTTTGGAGGCAGGGCTTGGTGCCCCTACTGGAAGGCCTGGTTGTGAACCAGGCGCTCCTTGCAGCATCCCTGGAAACTGCAGATGTCTGTTCTAGGGTTTCAGATGGAAAGAGGCCCAGCAGAACTGTCAAAGGCTGTGGTAGAAGGGTAGGAGGACATCCCAGCCAAAGTGATCAGGATCCAAGAGGAAAAGCTCCAAATCAAAACCAATTCCTCTCACCTTGTACAAAAATGCAATAGGCAGTCATTGCCAGGGAAAAGGTTCTTCAGCAAAAAGCAGCTGCTGAAGGGCTTTCAGGTAGAAAGCGGTCACCCTGTTCATCAGGTCAATCAAGCCCTGACCCCTATGTCAGTGGGTATATAGAGAATAGCCCTCTGGATCCAGTGGCATCATCTCAGAAGTCCACAAGGAGATTCTGAAGCTTCTTGAACAGTTTTTTGTTTGTTTTTTTTTGTTTTGTTTTTGGAAAGTCCAGGATGGCACACCTTTGCCATACAGTAGCAACTGCTAGGTTGTTGATGATCAGGATGTAGCCATGGTAGGAGAGGCTGGGCAGGTCCCAGTGACACCCCTGTAGTTATACCTCAACCTCTTCAATGAGGCCTTCCCAATTCCTTGCTAGATAACTGGTGGCCTTAGGAAGATGCCAAGGGATTTGAAGCCATTGCAGTAGCAGGCAGGCCTCCGGGTATGTTTGGGACTTATGTATTGTCCCAGTATGACAGAACAGGCTCCTGAGGGTGGCTATAGTACCTCCTGGTAGCTGCATTAAACTGCCCTCATCAGTCCTATTCATATCCTTGGACCCTAGTTCCTTACCAGAGACTTATTCTGTGTCTTGCTGGCACTTATCCTGCCCTACAGGAACCACTTGTGGCCTTACAGCCCAATCTGTGCCTTTGCATACTAATCATGCCTCAGGGTCCTTATTCATGGCCTCCAGCTGCTCCCATAGCCATGCCCATGCATCAGATGTTACTCAGTTCTCACTCGTAACTTTCTGACTCTACAGTCTCTGACCCTTGGGCTCTATCCATTCTGTCTAGGCTTCAGCACCTTTGGCTTTAGCGCATTTTCTTTGTCTATAGCCTTTACACCTAGCCTGATGGTTCTGGCCTGAACTCTGAGCCTCACCTGTCCCTCTCCAGGCCCCTGGACCTTACAAGGTTAATGATCACAGTGTGCTTCAGGGTAGTTTGTGGCCTCCAGCTTCCCGCCCCCACTTTATAGCTACTCTTGGTTCTCAACCAGGGTGTTGGGGTACCTTGAGGTGCCACAAGGTCCTTTTAATTGTGCACAAGATGTGAGGAGATAAGCTGATAAACACAGGCTCAGGCTTATTCCTGCCTGGCCATTCCTCCACACCCACTGCCTGGCCCTCTGCAAGAAAGTAGGCACTGTAGTAAATCAGTTAGTTTATGGGGTGCCATTCAATTCACAAAAGTTATGAAAGGGTGTCTTGAGTCTAAAAAAAATTGAGAACCACTGGTTTAGGGTGTTGAATAGTTTCTGGGCAGATAGGCACAACTGCAAACAGGTCCATGAAGAAAGTAATGGCATGTTTCTAGATCTCAGCAGGGTCCATGAGCAGATGATACGACAAGCTTTTAAGATGACCAGTGATTTCTTGTTTTGCATGCTTTTACCCCAGGCAGAAAAAGAACTGGGTTGGGGAGTCCTTGAGATGGGGCTTAAGTTTGCATGCCCTGAGCTATGCACTGCACCAGCCCTTGCAGCTGCTCCTTCTGGAGTTTCTCGGCATCAGCCATCTCAGTCTTGGGGGTAGTGGAAAGGCCTTGGGCCGATGGTGGGTTGGCCAAGGTAGGATCTCTCCATCTCTCAGGTTTCAGCTCTAAAATTGGAAATTGGATTGGGAAGGATTGAGGCAGATGAGATTATGGCCTCCCCAAGCCAGCTGCCCCAGAAGAGGCAGGGACACACCTAAGTGGAGGAACTGAGCCCTCCCTTCTTTCCTTAGCCTAGTCCTGGGGTAGGTTTGTCCTTTCTCTACTTCAGCCTTCTTCCTCACTAGGCACTGACCAGGCAGGTGAGTGACCGAATCAGTGAAAGCACATGGTTTCTATGGGAAAATATACCATGTACTGATACTGGTGTAGCATATTTTTAAGGGTGCTTCTCAAGGAATGGCCCCATCCTTCAGGATCACAAAGACCTGTTTCCTGAAGGATTGGACATGTCTGAGCTCAGGAGCTTTACAGCCAAGTGTAATTCTGTGAATTGAATTTGTTATTTTACCAGAATAAACCAAGTCCTCACTTCTCTTATCATTCCTGAGGAAGAGGGGAACATTGGACAGTGTGACCCATATGACTGGGATGTCCAAAAACATGGTGGGCACAGAGGGTCCCCTAATTATGATCCCAAGCTCCACCACCTTGCTGACATGATTCAGGGAGCTCAGGAACATCATGGGCACTGTATTTGTTTTTGTAGCCCACCAGTTTCCCAGATGTCAGGATGCTTTCTTCTACCTCAACAGGGTGAGGAGCTGCAGATCATAGGCTCTTCAAAGATTTGAAGATTCCTGAATGTTAGAGCTGGCTACTCTGGTAGGGAAAGAGTTAACACAGGTTTCAGCTGTGGCTGCTGCAGCAGGGGGAAGGGGGTGGGAAGAAAATTGGAGTTTAAAGATAATCAGCAAAAAAGGCAAAAAGAGAAGGAAGATGAGTAAATTCATAGAAGATCCTAACATTAAGGGAACAGCAATTTAGGGCAGAGAAGAGGCTGCCAAAGCTTTGTTCGTCTTGTCAGGGCATGAGGGAAGGACTGACCAAAGCATAAAAGAGTGTGTTTAAAAAAAAAAAAAAAATCCCATAGAATGTGGAAAAATAAACAGATGAAAAGGACAGACTCTAACTTGAGGGGTTTAGACAGCCAGAAAATGCAAAATGCTGCAGGGGGAAAGGAAATCAAGAGAGATTCCTTAGCAGAGCTGAGGAGAGGAACAAAACTACAGCCATCTTCAATAGATGATGGATAGATGAATCGGTAGATATAATCCACAAGCTGATGAAATTTGTCCCCTCAAAACAATTAGTTCAGCGATACCTAATGAAATAATCAGTGTTGTGCTGTAGCACATATAACACAGTGTAATACAAAGCATAATCCCCACATGACCTGCATCAGGGTTTAATCTACTATTTTCATAGAGCATTCTTTGCCACAAGATATCATTGAGGTCAATAGCCTCAGGGGCTGTAGCAAGGGTTTTTACAACTCTGTGGATAATGAGAACACTCCTACAGTTGCCTCTTCAGAGAAGGTGAAGATAGGAATAAATTATTATGCACAAATTAAAAATGTATAAATATTAAGAAAAATTTCTGAAACATATTTAGCTTTAAAAAAGCTCTTTTTCTTTAATACTTGGTGAAAATAGTCAGCTTGCTTATTTAAAAAAAAGGATTTAATCAAAAATGAAATTTTGTCTGCAAAAAAATATTTTGTTTTTGACAAAAAGCCTTTTCTCATTGTAATTGTATGGGGTGGGGTGGGACTGGGGGAGGAACAATTCTGCACTTAATACCAATTATTGCATTTTTAAGTTTGGAAAAATTATAAACTCTGTGGCTTTATATTGTAAATATCCATGACCTGCAGAAGTAGGAAGGAACATTCCTTGGGGGCAGGTTGTCCCTACCTGCCTGTTGCAAGGGCAGTTGCATCATCCAGCAAAACATTTTGTACTGGGCGTTATCACAGATGGGACCCTGGCCCTGTGAGTCTGGTCCAGTCTGGGAGTTCCTGTGTTCCCATAACTGCATTTGTAAGATTGTCTATGAGCTCTGACTCATTCAAACATAGAAGGCAGACTCCTTGCTAGGGCAGTAATGTAAGAAGTAAAACTAAATTAGCCTCAGATGCATTATAGCATCCACTCTGAGGGCCTTATTATACCTTGCACTGTGAGCTCCAGAAAAGTTGATGGGTTGTAGTGCTAGCTCGAGTTTGGAGCAGTCACAGGTTCAAGCCAGCAGGAACCTGGAGGACTGAAAAGTACAGATACCCTGCTCCCATTATGGGCTTCTCCTCACCCCCTGCCCCCTGTCTACCCCCAGGGTATTACTTGTGGCTGCCCATGCTGTCTGTCCCAGGGGAGCAGGCAGGGAAGGGTTAACTGGGACTGCTGCCAGGATGCTGATGATCTAGCCCAGAGTGCAGCAGTAGCAGCCCTGGCTGGGCAGGTAGTTGAACCCTTCCCTGCCTGCCCCCTGGGACAGATAGCACAGACACCCACAAGTAAGCAGGTGGCATAGTAAAGGACAGTAAGTGAGGATCTGGGGAGCGAGAGGGGAGCAGGCCTGATCCAAAGCAATGGGGGAAGAGTTTATGGAGGCAACGGTACAATGTTTACACTAGGGTGTAGCCTATGTGGCTGCACCTTAGTGTAACAGGAGCTGGGTAGCATGGATCAGAGATAATCTTGCCCTGGACTGGCTTCACTTTGAACTGCCTAGTGAGTGCTTAAAACCAGTTTCAGGTGTTAATGTGCAGACAATCCAGGGGTCAAGAGCTCCAGGAGCTGCTCAAAATTACCATATAACAAGGCCCTGAGAGTTGCCATTGGCATCACTATGATTGGTCACAAGGAGCACAACCACCATGCAGCTGCCCCTCTAGGGAGAAAGGCAGCAATGAGGTTACTGCAGTAGCTGCCTGCTCTCTTGCTCCCACAAACCGGTTCTCTCTATCATTGTCATGCTTCATCAGACTCCCACTGGATCAGGAGCAATGAATACATGGGCCATGCTGTAAAACCACTGTAATGCACTCAGGAGAAAAATATTACTATTCTTAGTGTGTAAATGAATGTGGACCTACTAATGGCATTTTTAATAGCAGGAAGCTATCAAAGTGACCACTATTTATATATTTATTTAAGTAATTCATAGATTTATATCCTGCACTATCCAAAAGGCTCAGAGTAGCTTACACAAACAACCTACAGAAAAGGTTCCCCAAAACAACACTCAAACTTCAGACCCACAACTACACCTCCTCTCCCCAGCTATTGCTTCCCAGCCTAACCTCCCAAATAAACCCTATGGCCACTCAGGCTAGGGACAAGTTACACATAACCTGGTTTAAGTGATCAGAAACTGGCTTAAACCTGTAACAGAACAGAAGCTCAGTGCACATAAACTAATTTCAAAACGGCTGAAGCTGGTTTAAATAAACCTAGTTGAATGTAGTATCAGATTTAAGAGATTTGGGTCAAACTGTTTTATAAAACTTCTGTCCCAGACCCCTTCCTGGTTCAAGTTAAATCATAATCCCCCAGCATGCTTTCCAGCCCTGGGCTGGGCTGGGCTGTCTGCTCCAGCAAAAAAGGGTTGGAAGGAAGAGGGAGGCGGAGGTAGGGACTGGCCCCTGGCAGGCAAGGCCCAGCTGGGGTCTGGGGGTGGGGAGGGAGGAGAGGTTAAATTCCCCTTCCCCCAAGTCCAGAGCTGCCCAGCCCTGCTAAACTTACTGCTGGCTGTGACAGTGGACTACAAATCCCAGGGGCACCTGAAAGCAGAGGAAGTGATGAGCAACCCTACAGAATCATCCGCTGTGATTCTGGACTGCAAATCCCAGAGACCTTGGGGGCACCAGGAAGAGGAAGCAAACAAGCAGCCCATGTTGGCTACATGCCAGAGAGTCATGCTCTAGTGCCCCCAACCTTCTGGCCTGAGTCACTGCATGCACGTGGCTGCAAAAAGTAAATGTCTGTTCACTTGTTAGTGTATAAAGTACCAGGATCTCTCTCTCTCTCATTTTATATATAATGTGTGTGTGTACGCGTGCGTACGCGCACACACACACAATTTCTCGCTACCCCCTGGATTGCTGTGACTGGCTCACACACCATCACCATTTCTCTCTCTTTTTCTTTCTCACTGCGATCAGCTGTGATTCAGCAAACACGGGTAGCAGGAAGGTCAGGGTGAACAAAAGAGAGTGAAAGAGGGTGGCTCTCTCTCTCTGTAGCTGTGACCCCCCTGGATTGCTATGACTGGCTCACATGTCATCACTCTCACTCTCCTTTACTGTGATAAGCTGTATTTGGTCAATCACAAGTAGCAGGAAGGTCAGGGCAAATGAAAGATGGGCAGGGGAGGGGGGTGGAGAGCAAGAAGTTATCCTCTCTCTCTCCCTCTCTCTATTGCTTGCTCACTGTGGCCCCCTGACTTGCTGTAATTGGCTCAAATGCCTGCTCTCACTCTCGCTCTCTTGATCTTACTGTGATCAACTGTGATTGGCCAAGCACAGCTAGCTGGAAGGTCATGGCAAGTGAAAGAAGGTAAAAGTTAGAGAGAGAGAGAATGTAAGCCAGTCACAGCAAGACAGACTTTCCCAGAGAGAGGGAGAGCAAGAGAGAAAGAGGGTCCCTCTCTGTCCCTTTCTTCCTCTCTGTCTCTCTCTCTTTATCTCATGCCGGGTGTGACCCCCTGGCTTGCTGTGACTGGCTCATTTGCCCTCTCTTTATCCCTTTTTTTCTCTCTCTTCCACTCACTCTTCCCGAGCAGCTGTGATTGGCCAATCATAGGTAGCTGACTGGTTATGCCGAGTGACAGAGTGTGAGAGAGGGTCTCGCTATTCTTCTATCCACTCTCTATCCTTTTCTCTCTCTCTCTCTCTCTCTCTCTCTCTCTCTCTCTTTCTCTCTCTCTCTCTCGCCATCTCTCACTTTCTGCAACTGTGGCTTGCTGTGATTGGCTCACACTCTATTTTTTTTCTCTCTCTCTTTCACTCCTCATGACTTTCCTGCTACCTGTGATTGGCCAAACACAACTCATTGCAGTAAGAGAGAAGGAGAGATGGATAGAGAGGTTGTATGAGCTAATCACAGCTAGCCAGAGGGTTGCGGCAAGCAAGAGATAGTGAGAGATACAGAGAGAAATAAAAGGATAGAGAATGATTCTGTGCCATGTGTCTCTTTGCCAGGTTGCTTTGGCCACATCCTCTCCGTCCTCTACTACTGACTTCTGGTAGTAGGTCTGGAGTTCACTCAGAGCCATTTTCACACAGCCTACCACCTCTACATCCATGTGCCTGTACAACAGGAGGTTCCTGGCTTTGCACAGGGTGCTCTGGACTCAGGATGCAAACTGGTCGAAATGGGCTGACGGGTTCCCCTGGTGTTTGAGGTGCCCATACAGCACTGCTTCTCTGGTTAGCCAGTTGATGCTGGTCACCATTTTGCAGAGCTACTTCACCCTGTTCCATACCTCCTTGGTGCAGGGCCAGAGGAGGTGATCAATTGTCTCGGTGGCTCTGTGACAGTTGGGCTACAGGCAGCTGGGTCTCCTCAGCTTTTCCTCTCTGTCTCTGGGCCCTCACTGATAGGGCTAGGTGGGCTATCAGCCAGTTCAGGTCCCTGTGATCTTTGTGCAAGTCCTTGTGGTCATGCTTCCACATGGCCTGGCATGCATTGCCCAGGAGCAGGTCTATGGGTGACATGATGTCCCTCAGCCTCACCGTGTCCTGGATCTTCTTGAGGTTGCTCATGGTCATGGGGCCTGAGCTCTGCAGGCTGTACAAACTGCAGCACTGGCTTAGGTTCTTTTAGAACCATGATGAGCCCATGATCCATGGTCTGTGGTTGGTCAGGGTGAACACCACCCAATGTCTCAGGATATGCCTTGCAAAATATCTCACCAGGTAGGTGGTTTTAGATTCTATGCCCATTGCCAGCTTGCAGATCTGGCTCGCATACTTGGGCCACAGGAACAGGAGGATGTCTGGCATGCCCCTGTCCCTCTTGTCCTTGTACGAGGTCTTCCTGGTGACCTTTTCCCATCTGGAGCCCCAAAAGAAAACATACATGGCTCTCTGGATCCCGTGGGCAATATGCTCAGAAGGGGGGAAGACCAGTGTGTACAGAAGCATATGTAACAGCCATAGGTGATGCAAAGAGGGGGCACAGAAGGGCACATGCCCCCCCACAGATTGGCCACTGCTGGCTTCTATGGGTGGTCACCACCCCTGCCTTGCCACCAATGTGGCCACTGGCATCTGCGGGCAGTCCCTGCTCGCTGCCCATTGCTTGCCACTCCCCTGCCCCCAACACCACTGTGGCTGCCTGCTGGCAGGCCCTGCTCACCAATGCCACACCCCTGCCACTGACACCACTGCCTGCAGGTGGTCACTGTGACCCCCCCTCCTCGGCGCAGCCTCCGGGGGCATGCCTCATTCATGGTAGCAACACCACCTTCACAAGTGAAACGCGCCCCTCCCATGGAAAAGGAGCACATGTACCACAGCCCCAGTCTCTGCTTTACCTTTGCCTCTGCCTTCTCCCACGCTAGCCTGCTGCTCAGCTCAGGGAGAAAATCTATCCTGAGGATCCCAACCCCCTCATGGGGGACAGAGACCCTCAGGGACTTCAGGTCCCTGAGCTTGCCCACAGCAAGGCAGGTGCTCTTGTCTATATTGAGCTTGGCCCCCTCTGCCACCTCATATACCTGTGTGTGCCACAGGGCTCTCTCTACCGACCTCTTCTGGCACAGGATGTTCAAGTCATCCACATAGGCCAGGAACTTGGCCTCTCAGTTGCTCCTACCTGGGATGTGGGCTCTGCGGATCCTTGGGTCCTGTGACTGGCTTCAGTGCTCTCTTTCTCTTTTTCTTTTACTCTGACTAGCTGTCATTGGCTACTCACAAGTAGCTGGAAGGCCATAGTGAGTGAAAGACAGAGGGGGAGAGAGAGGGTTTCTCTCTCCCTCTTTCTCTCTCTTTTTCTATCTCTGACTTGCGCAAACCTCTGGATTGCTGTGATTGGCTCACATGCCATCTCTCTCCGTCTCTCTTTCTTGCTTCCTCTCTTTCTAATACAGAGATCAGTCATAATTCAGCAATCGCAAGTTAGCAGGAAGGTCACAGTGAGTGAGCGAGAGAGAGAGAGAGAGAGCATGACTTGTTCTAGAGGGAAATTCATCACCTGAGCATGCCTGACAATAAAGTAACAAATCGCCCCTCTCTGTGTACTTGACTACAGGTACACCTAGCCCTGTGGTGGCCATGAAGGTGAACACATTCACAGATAGCAGAGGCATGGGGGAGAAATTATCCCAACTTTTTGCCTTTCAGCTCCAAAAGAATGCGAAGACAAGATATACTGCCCTGCCACGTAAGTCAGTCAAGCGATTAGGACCACAGAGTGAAAATACTAACTTTATTCAAAATGTTCAGGAGGTTTTCTAGACTGTTCAGACTTTTCAGTCTCAAATCTCATGATTTTACTCTGTCTGGCTACATTTGGTTTTTTTTCTTTTCATTTAGCTTCTCCTTAGGGATAGAGTCCACCTGTTAGGCACTCTGTTCCGGAAGGAAGCTGTCCCTGGCAGCAAAAATAGCCATGTATCCTAGCAGAAGGAAAGTGGGTTGTGTGGTCTGTGCCTGGCTTCGCTGCTTTTGCACACTACTAAGCTCTCTGAGCCTGTTGCCCTCCTCCTTGGGAGTGGATGGGCAGGGTGTAGGTGAGGCTCATCTTTCAGGGACACTCTGCTTTTACACTACAGGCATTCCTTAAATCCGAACCGATTTCCATTAGGAGCCAGATGGTTTTTAAAAACCATCTGATTCCTTGTAAATCTTCCCCTGAAGTCCTATGTTTTGAAGGTAAATACTGACTTTAGGAACCTGTTGCCTCCTACATCCTATGGCAAATCCATCTTTTTGTAGATATAGAGGAAGGGGTTGTGAGGATCCTTGTGAACTCTTGCTTGGTTGCTTTCTCTGGGTGCAACTTCAAAGTTCAACCAACTTTTTCTTCACTTCCTAGTTCTTGTCTGATCATCTGATCTAAGATCTACTTGATGCTGGAGAGGGGATAAATACTTATACCTTATTGAATGGTAGCTTTCAGGGACTTTCATGTTCTTTATTTTTTTTCTTTAGATTTTCACAGGGCTGAGAAAAAAAAAAGAGGATAGTGTCAATGCAAATTCCTAATATCTGCACATTGTCCTAGCTAAAAAAATGGTTTTAACAAAGCTGTTTTATATACTTGTGACACATTGTGATTTTAACTCTTATGCAGAAAGGGAAGGGAAAAAAAACAATGGGGAAGAAAATTGCTGTGGAGTGACTATAGCTGTTAGTCAAAAATGAGCTAGTAGAAGATTTGTGTATATATCTGCATAAGGAATCTTCTTCTATTCAAATTGCTATGCTCTCGGGGTAAAGCACTAAATCATGTAAAATGAAAAATGTGGATAGGGCTTAAATTACAAAGTTGGTCTAATTTATCTTTTTTAAAACAGAGAAATCATATGTCATGTCATCTAGAGTGAAAGCTAACTCAATATACTCCCTTAGAAGCCAAGGAGTATAATTTGGCTGTCATAAAAACCCACAGATTATAAAATGTGTTTTGTAATGCAGTTTGAATGGACTCATTGTAAGTTCCATATATGGTAAAACAGTTAAAAATGGTAAATAACATATAATTTGTTAAGCAAAAGAATCAATCGGGAATCTGCTGCTACTATGGGGACTGTGGTCTCTGAGGACACTAAAAAGCTTTTAGTTTCTTTTGCCACAACGCATCCACCTGTTGAACATGCAATGCTAATCCACAGTGCTGAAGCTGGTAAGGAAGTCTGATAGGGATTGGATCTGGACCTGCGGTTCTTCTTTGTAGTGTTGGCTGTGGAAATGACATCTCACTGACCCTAGATCATCCCTTCGGGAAAGAACAGACAAATGAAGATGGCTTGGCATGGATTGGAGTAGATCGGGGGTTTTCAACCTCTTTCTTCCTGAGGCCCTCTCTAGTATGCTGTAAAAACTTCATGGCCCACCTGAGCAATGACAACTGTCCGGTTCCCTGGCCCCAAGTACAGTGGGCAGGGTTCAGCACCAGGGAGCCCTGGGGCCTCACTCACCTGATCAGCTGCAGCGTGGAGCCTTGACCACCCACCCACAACACCACCCACAAGATGGAGGCTGTGGGACTGGGCTGAGTGTGGTGGTCTGTCCCCTTCCTTTCCTCGGGACTCGCCTCAGCCCTAGGGTACTGAGCTGGCTCCTTCCTGAACAAGGCCAAGCCAGGCTTGGCTGGGTGGACCCCCTGAAAACTGCTCATGGCCCCACAAGGGGCTGCAGATCCCCTTGTTGAAAACTGCTGGACTAGATGACTTCTGGAGATCCCTTCCAGTCCTACTTTTCTATGATCTATTGTAGGAGATGATCACTAATAGGAATGTGATGCTCACAGTAAACACATAAGACCCAAGTAGATTTTGCCTTACTAATCAGAGCTGTGTGAGAACAGGTTGGAGGCAGGATGGACATGGCCTGGGATGAAGCGAGGCTGAGGGGTTTCGGAGTACACTGGAGCAAAATAGAGTAACTGGGTGTTGAAGTCCAAAAAAGGAAGTTAGAAGCAGAAATTGAGAGGCAGGAAACAGGGGTCAGACTTAGCATGCATGAAAAGGGCAGGACATGTCAGCAGAGGCTCTATATGTATAGGGAGCTGGGAATGAGGTCAAAGGTGCCAGAAGAGGGTAGGGCATACGGATGGAGGTTGGGTTGCATGCAGGGCATGTGGTCAGAGATTGGGCTGCATGCAAGGGGAAGTGCAGGGAGGGTAGGAAGGGTAAGGTTCAGATTACAAGGACATAGAAGCAGGATAGCATCAATGACGGACAGAGATTCCATGACCACACTTCTCTGCCAAGCATAGAACTGTGGCTGTGAAATAAGTTGGATTTAAATGTGTGCTTAGTTATTGTGTTCAAGAGGAGTCCATGCAGATTTATATCTATTTTTTCTCCCAATTTGCTGTGGAAATCATCCATACAAAAAGCACTGTAGTTTTTAAAGTGCTGATTGCCTGCAGCTCCACTGTAGCAGTGTCATATATTTAACATATCACTTCCTATACTTATTCCCACAATGCTCAGGAAAGGTAAGTCAGTGCCAAAAACTACATCAGTCAGGGCACAAGAGCCAGGGCACAAGAGGATGCATTTTCAAAATTGTCTGGACTCCTAGGGGTGCAGAGAGGTGCCTACTGGCAATTCTGTAAAGTTTCATGTAGTGTTTAAGGTTACAAGGAGCCTGAAACAGGGAGTCAGAAGGCTCCCGTTACTTTAAGTGGAAAGTGTAGCAGGCTAAGCTGAATCAGGGAGGATTGGCAGCTAGGAAACAAGATAAATGCTAATGAACTGGCTGCCAGCAAACAGACAGACTGGAAGTTACAGGTAGAGGCTAACCCTGGCAAGTTAGCTCACCCAGGAAATGGAGGCAGAATAGTAAAGTAGGGGTGTGCAAAGTGGGCAGTATTCGATTTGGATTTGGATTCAGCCTGATTCAGGGGACGGTGATTCAATTCACTGATTTGGATCACTGTCCTGATTTGATTCGGCCAAATCTGAATCTGAAGATTCAATTCTGATTTGGAGAATCAGCGATTTGGCCATAGACACAGCTTTATATGTTTTTTCTACATACTTCGATGTACCAGGCACGGCTCATGAATGCCGAGATGGTGGGACGGATGGAGTATCCCACAGGAGTGCCCGTGTGCTTGGTGGTGGACCCAAAAGTGGATCAGAAGTAGTTCTGGTCCATTTCCAGGTCCACTCCTGAGCGCGTAGGGGACCCCCCCCATGCCTCCCAAATCGGCGATCAGCTGTGGGGGGGACCTCGGGTGCCCCCCCAGACTCAGGAGACACCAGTGACTGAGCTGGGGGGGTCCCCCATACACTCTGCGGTGGACCTGGAAGTGGACTGGAAGTACTTCTGGTCTACTTCTGGGTCCGCTGCTGAGCATGTGGGGAACCCCCCCCGCGTTCCCGTGGGATGCTCCATCCACCCTACCATCTCAACATTCATGAGCCGTGTCTGGTACCTTGAGGTATGTAGAAAAAACATGTAAAGCTGTCTATAGCCGAACCATCAAATCTCTCTGAATCGAATCGGAGGTTTCTGATTTGATTTGGAGAGATTAATGGGTCTCCTGATTCGATTTGGATTTGGAGATTCAGCCACTGAATTGGGCCAAACCTCCTCCAAATCGAATCAGTGACTGAAGCTTCGCACAGTCCTATAGTAAAGTGATCCAAGGGCAGGTAGGGAGGCAGCCCAGAAGCAGTGGGCTGCAGACCGCTGAGCTAGCAGGGAGAGCAGGTGGGTCATCAGCAGGGATCCTGGTTGTCTCTGACTTAATAAAACTCTCCATTTTTTTGCTTTAAAAAAAGGAACCCCAAATCCACATATTTCCACAATTAAAATTAAACATCACTAATTTTATATATATAATCAGAAAAATGTGGATTTGGGGTTCCCTTTTTTAAAAAAAAAAATCCCCAATTTTTTATTTAATCAAAGAAAACCAAGATCTCTGGTCCTCAGGCAGAGAAGGAAAACTCCTGGCAGTGCCTGCAGTTACATGACTGGATGGGGTTGGTCTTAAAAGACTCATCAAACCAGTGCCTGAGTCCAGATAGGCAGTTTGGCCCAGTTAGCTACAGAGTGAAGAGCTCCTGCCATAGAAAGCAGGAGGCTCTGCTGACTTCTGGAATGCCCTGATAATACCAATAACACCAGTAAAGCACTGAAAACTTGCTGCAAGGGGGACAGGACATGGGGCAGGGGCAAAGCTTCTTATGCAGCTTCTTATTTTTGGCTTGGGACTTTATTAGAGCCAGAGCGCTTATGTTTTAGTTTGAGTTTTGACTGGTGGTTTGAGTTTGGAAATATTGGAGAGGTAGAGGTCCCAGCCATGCCTGAAGGGCACAGAAATGACTTGAGCTCAGCCAAGGGCTGGGGCTCAGATTGAGAGAGTAGTGGAGACATAGCCAGGGACCCAATGCCCAAGCAGGGTATGAATCAGAGTCAGGGACCTGTAACCCAAGAGGGGTGAACTCATAGCCCAAGAGGGGTGAGAACCAGGGTCAGAGGCACCTAGCACAGGAGGGGTAAGACCAACCCAGAAGGGCAGAGACCAGGGGTCATGGGCCCAGCTGCCCAGAAGGGAAAATTCAGGGCCTAAGGTCCCAGAGCGAGAGGCACATGGGCCTGAGGCCCAGAGACTGACTGAGAAGGCTGAAGCTGAGAAGGCTTCCCTCTACACGGGACAGAAAGGTATTGAATAAAATCTGTGAGGCATGGGCATGGCTGTAGAGGAGGTCAGAGACTGTGAATAGCTCATAAGACAATGTGTGCCCTGGGTCCAGCGGAGCTGAGTGTATGAGGGCCTGAGGGCCCTGCCCCCTCTCAGGACAAAGGCTGTCACCTGAAATCTGTAAAACTTTACACGTTTCCATCATCTTAAGCCCCCCACCCCTTCTTGCCCCCCACCCCCAGCAAAAATAAAAGTCAGTGCCTATGCCTGGGGCATTTGCAGACTAGGAGGGCCCACATAATGAGAAGGATTGCTTGGGAACCATGTGGTCTGAAAGAGAGGGATGTAGTACCAGGGACAGACCAAGGCTTGCTTTAAGACCTGTGGCCAGCTTCCATTTCTACATCTATTAAGAATATGAAGGCATGGCAGACAAAATGCAAATGGGGGGTACCTTAAAGACAGAGCAAGGCATGAACCATATGACCACTAGGGGGCATTACAGCTGCCCCTATTACAGAGCCATTAGAGCATAAGACAGGCCATTACATTTTACCCAATGAACCACATATTGAGCCCAGTAATTTTGCTTAGGTTAAAGCACATCAGCCCCAGGGAGAGCAAGCTATGCTGCACCATAGGCACAGAATGGGAGAGACTGATGTTCCACCAGGGCTCAAGGCCCCTCCCTTAGCAGGGAAACAATTAAATCAGACT
The DNA here is from genome assembly GCF_030867095.1 of Alligator mississippiensis. NCBI lineage: Eukaryota > Metazoa > Chordata > Crocodylia > Alligatoridae > Alligator > Alligator mississippiensis. The sequence continues at coordinate 150,731,186 of NC_081826.1, forward strand.
GACTGTGATGAGTCACACTGCAGAGAGAAATGAAATATCTTCCAGGGTCCCAGCTGATCTGACCCAGGGAAATGTTTTTTCTCTGCCTCATGTCTGATGATCAGTTTGGCTGCAAGCCATAGAAAGAAGTCAGGATCTGGAAAAGATGGTTCTCTAGATTGTCTGTGGGCTCTGGTCCTCCTGTTTGGGGTCTTGGAACTGCTGTTTGGGGTCCTCTATTGCTTCAGAGAAAGGAAAAAAATCCTTAACCCTTAAAAAACAAAATGTTAATAAAATACATTGTGTTACTTGCATATCAGAGGAAAATATTCCTTTGTGACCTCTGCAGGTGATTCAGAAGCACAAAATTTGTTGATAGGCATTGTCTGATTGCAGAGTTGAAATGTTGTGAGCACGCCAAAGGCAATACTAGTTGTGCTGTTTTCCTTGTGGTCCACAATGACTGGGGTAATAGAAGGATAGATTTCAAGCCCAGAAAGGATCATGACAACCAACCAGTCAAACACTCCCCCTATGAGTATGCACAAGCGGTGGAACTTCTCCCAGGAGCTGTATTAAAGCAAATATTCTAGGAAGATATCAACTCCCTTGGTAAATGGTTCTTGTGTTTAATTGCTATCACTGTTAAGAAATTGTATCTTATTAACCTGTTTGGCAACATTTGAATATTCCACTAGGTACCTAAATACTAGGGTTGTGCAAAGCTTCAGGTGCTGATTCAATTCGGAGAAGATTTGGCCCGATTAGGTGGCCAAATCTCTTAATCTAAATTGAATCAGGGGACCTATCAAGAGGTCCGAATCGATTCAAAGTGCTCTGAATCAATTTGGAAAAGATTTGGAGAACTTTGGAGATTCGGGCAGTCCCTGCTGGCTGCAGCAGGGAGCTGGACCCAGACTCCATGCTGGTAAGTAGGGGGCAGGGGGGCAGCTGGAGGAGGGTGGAGGGGACCGTGGGGGGACCCCTGCCAGGCCTTGCACCCTGACCCCTGTCCACTCTCTCAGCCACCCTCCATGGCTGCCACACTCAGCCCCAGCTGCCGGTTGCTTAAAAAAAAAAAAGCCCCTACTCACTGGGTGCTACCTGGCGGGGGGGTGGGGGGGGCAATCCCCACTGCCCCCCACTCTCCCAGGCTGTATGGGGGGCTCTGCCATGAGCCCCTCAATCCCTGCCCACTCTCTCAGCCCCCACATGGCTGCCTTGCCCACCCCAGCTCCCTGACCCTATAAAACAAATATCAAAACCCACCGGCTCACCAGCTGCTGCAGTGGCCTCAGGGCTTCTGGGGGCTCATAACAGAGCCCCCCACACAGCACGGGGCAGTGGAGGGCAGCAGGGATCACCCTCTGCCACCAGGCAGGAGCTAGTGATGGTTTTTTTTGTTTGTTTGTTTGTTTTTGTTTTTAAAGGGCCAGGACCTGGGGTGGGCAGGACAGCCATGGGGGTGGCTGGGAGAGCAGGTGGGGATTGGGGAACTTGTGGCAGAGCCCCCCCCATGTGGCATGGGGCAGTGGGGGGAAGCAGGGATCACCCCCTCACCTGGCAGCAGCTGGTGAGTGCAGGCTTTTGTTTTTCCAAGAGCCGGGAACTGGGGCTGGGCAGGGCTGGGAGAGTGGCCAGGGGTTGGAGCCTGTGTGATTCAGAGATTCAGCTGATTTGGCAGCAGCTGAATCTCTGAATCAGATTTGGCTGAACTGATTTGGGACAGTGATTTGAATCGCCAAACTGAATCACTGTCCCCCAAATCAGCTGAATCTGAATCAGAAGCAAATACTAGCTGCTTCTCACAGGCATACTAAATAACTGTAAAAATATGGCTTAAGAAAACTGCACATCAGCACTAACATAAGACTCCTGCTTTAAACCCTACTGTGCCAAGCCACTCTATGCCCAGCCTCAGGTGTAACATACCTGACTCAGTGTGGAGCTGGGCATGCACCAGGAAGCCCTCTGCCTTGGGTATGCTTATTGGGGCATCCTCAGTGCTACATTTGGTGGCTGCATGACATCAATTTCAGGGTGGAATGCATAGAAAAAATGGTTAGGGGGCTGATGTGCATGACTTATGAGGAGAAGCTGAGGGAACAGATTGAATAAGCCTAGGAGAAGAGAAGCCCAGGTGCATCTACATGTTCATTAATGCACCGTGGTTATAGGGACATTAAGTTTAGTACTTGGATAACTGAGTACTAAACCAATGCCCAGTAACTGGCACTACTACTCAGTAGCACCAATGCCCGGGTTTTTTCAGATAATAACTGTGCATGTAGCCTCATACTACTGTGTAGTACATATTAGCATGGGGTTTGCCTGGCGTGCTACTGCGCAGGTTATTAGGCTACTGCACAGTTAACATCTCATGTAGATGCACCCGCTGAGGGGGAACTTAATAGCAGCCTTCAACGACCTGAAGGGTGGTTCTAAAGAGGATGGAGCTAGACTGTTCTCAGTGGTGGCAGATGACAGAACAAGGAGCAATGCTCTTGAGTTGCAGCAAGTGATGTTTAAATTAGATATTAGCAAGAACTTTCTTAGTAAGAGGGAGGTGAAGCGCTGGAACAGGTTACCTAGAGAGGCAGAATCTCCATCCTCAGAAGTTTAAGGCCTGGCTCAACAAGCCCTGACTGGAATGATCTGTTTGGGGATGGTTCTGCTTTGAGTAGAGGGTTGGACTAGATGTCCTCCTGAGGTCCCTTCCAACCCTAATTTTCTATGATTTTTCCATAGGGTGCTTTATGGCCATAGGATGTGTGAGATGGGCCAGAGTAGTTGTTCTTGTGAATCTGACAGGTAAGTTGTTGCCTATGAATGTAGGGAATTGGACTTGTTAGCCTGGAGAAAACAGAGAAAACAGCTCTGATCAGGAACATATCAGTGGTCTCTGTTAGACCAAAAGCCACTTTCCCTCTTGGTAACAGCCTAGCAGAAGGCAGAGTTAGCATATGTCTTTGTAATTCTGGTAGAGAGGCAGCCCCCATAAGGACAGGCCATGCTATTGTCAAGAAGCATTGATGAAGCCATACCTTTGCTCTGGTTATCTGAGCAGAGGAGGAAAAGGAAGTCTCGGCTTATCTGGATAGTGAGATTTGTCCACCACTGAACCCCTGCACTTGGGCCATTTCCTGGGAATGAATGAGCAGAGAGGGAGTAGGTGAACAACCTTTCATGTTTGTTATAGATCTCTATCATCTCCCCCACTCAACCTTCTGAGTGACTGAAGTGTTCTGGCCTTCTCACTTGTTTCTGGTATGGCGGCTGCTCTGTACCCCTGTCGTCATTGTTGTCCTCTACCTTTTTAAAATTCTACTACATCTTTTTTGAGATGTGGAGACCAGAACTGCACACAGTATTCAAAATGTGGGTGTACCATGGGTTTATATAACAGCCTAATCATGTTCTTCATTTTGTTTTCAGTTCCTTCTTAATGACACCTAACATTTTATTGGCTTTTTTTGGTCATTGCTGTGCATTGAGCCATTGTTTTTAGAGAGACTTGGACACAAGCAATATGTGGTTCAAATGCTTCAAAAGGTCAGCTCTGTGAACTAACATACTCTTTGAGTGCATCTACATGAGATGTTACTGCACAGTCATTACTGCACATTTTATTTAGTACCAGAGTTACTGCACAGTAGTGCTGGCAAATGTATTTTAAGTGACACTACTGTGCAGTAGCCTGATAATACTGTGTAGTAGCATATTAGCATTGTCTGTGCTGTGATGCACTACTGTGCAGTATTTTTTGGCTACTGTGCAGTCAGCATCTCATGTAGATGCGCCCTTTTGAAATGTTTCAAAAGCAGCTGAAATGATCCAAAATGGTACATAATAGGGCTGTGCAAAGCTTCAGTAGCTGATTTGATTGGGAGAAGATTTGGCTTGATTCAGGGACCGAATCGCCGAATCCAAATCAAACCGTGAGACCAATTAAAAGCTCTGAATTGATTCAAAGCATCCAAATTGATTCAGAAAAGTTTTGGAAAAGATTCAGCTGCTTCAGAGATTCGGCCATAGACTAAACAGGCAGCTGACACAGCTGCCTCCAGCTGGTAAATCTGTTGGGGTTGGGGGAGGAGGGAGGGAAGGGGCGTGGGGAGGGAGGGATCGCGGCTGGGAGAAGCTGCCCAGCCCAGGTGGGGAGGCATGTTATTTGGGGAGTGGGGTGGGAAGGTGGGGTATGCAGGTGCATCAGCACTGGGAGGGGGGCTCTGTCTTGCTGCTGCTTGCCCAGCCAGGGTGGGGGAAGGGTGGGATGTGGGCATGGCTCACTCCAGATAGCAGGGGGCTAGTGGCAGCAGGGCACAGCCCGCACTTTTAGTGTTGCTGCGCCTGTTTCCCGCACCAGCTGGCAAGCAGTGGCAGGTCAGAGCTCCTGCTCCGAGCACTGATGCAGGCACAGCAGTGCTGGGAGTCTGGGCTACACCCTGCTGCTTCCCGGAGCAGGCTGCACTTTTACCATGCCCTGCCACCTCCCACGCCGGCTAGGCAAGCAGCAGCAGGGCATAACCTCTATGGCTTCCCTCACAGGGACAGAGGCAGGCACAGCTGGAGGAACCATGGAAAAAGTCCCCATGGCTGCCCTGCCTGGCCCCATCCCCTGCCTGGCCCCAGCCTCCCGGCACTTTAAAAACATTTTTTTTTAAAAAAGCAGCACACTCACCGGCTCTGGCAACTGCGATTTGGGCCCCTGAAGGCTTGCGTTAGAGACCCCTCATGCAACTCGGGGCAGCAGGGGGCAGTGGGGATTGCCCCCCCGCTTGGCACCTGCGTGGCAGCTGCCCCATGGCATGGGTGCAGCATGGCTCAGCAGGGTGCTGCACTCTGTCTGGGAGCTGGGGCAGCTCCAACTGTTAGCCAGAGCCTGGCAGTGCTCAGTCCCAGCGGCCTCAGCTTCCAGGAAGCGTGCAGGGCCCTACCGCACTGTGCTGTGCCCACGCCATGGAGCAGCTGCCGCCTGGGTGCCAAGTTGGGAGGGGTGATCCCCGCTGCCCTGCACTGCACCGTGCTGCATGGGGGGCTCTGCCACAAGTGCCCAGAGGCCCCAATTGCCACTGCTGCAGTCGATGAATGTGGGGCATTTTTTTTTTTTTAAGTGCCGGGACTAGGCTGGGGCTGGAGGTGGGAATGGGGCCGGGCCGGGCAGCCATAGGGGCTTCTCCCATGGCTCCCCCTGCCTGGGGAAAGGCAGACAGAGCCAGAGGATTTGTGGGAGAACCTGCAGCTGCCCAGCTGTGCCTGCTGCTCTCTGGCCAATCAATATCACCAAATCTCTCCGAATCGGCGCCGAATGTTCCGAAGCTGATTCGCCTGAATTGATTCAGGACAGTGATCCAAATCGAACCCCTGTCCTCCAAATTGGCTGATTCTGAATCCAAATCCAAATTGTATACCTCCTTATTCACACAGGCCTAGTACATAGTGGCCATGTCAACATGAGACACTGACTGCATAGTAGCTCGTTACTACTGCATGGTAATGTCACATTGCAGGAAGCATGATGTGATGCTACTGCACAGTAGTAATGAGCTACCGACAGTCAGTGTCACCTAAAAGCTGTTCTGTGATGCTACTGTTCTGGAGTTACTGTGCAGTCATTTAGTACTTGTTTATGTGAGTACTAAATGACTGCACAGTAATGACTGCACAGTCAGCGTCTCTTGTAGATGCGACTCTTGCAACAAGGTACTATTTTGAAGTATTTCATTTCTTGTTATGTATGCATGAGGACAGGGGTCCCGTAGTTCCTCTAGAATCTGACCAAGTTCTGCTCTCCTCACCTGCTCCCTCCACACAGGGGAGGGTGGGAGACCAGAATGGACAATCTGACAGACTGTCTGACTGCCTGCCAAGTTGTCCAGTTGAGTCCTGCATCTCAGCTGCTCTGGCTCTTGAAGCAGTCAAGGTTCCAGTGTTCCCAGGACTCAGAGTGCCCATGCTCTGGGGTTCCAGGCACTCAGAGAGGCCTGGGAGAAGGGGGCTTCAGGCTATTCTTTTCACTCCCGTCTCCCTGAGCGGGGATATGAGAGAGGGGACTGGAGCCACAGGTTACTATGGCCTGGGATGCAATCCTGGCATGAAAGGGGCAGGAGGAGGCAATGCCAGCCCCCTCGGACACGCTGCCTGGTGGGAGCAGTTTGAGATTCAATCCAGGCATGTGGGGAGCAGGTGGGAGGAATGTCAGCCCTCTGGGACCTAATCCCAGTGCTTGAGGGACAAGAGGGGATGGTATCAAGTCCCTGGGACCCAATCCTGGTATGCAGGGCATGGAGAAGGCATGGAGCAGGCTCCGTGGCTGATCTAGCCTGCAGACACCTCAATTCAGCCTGTAGGCTGGCTGCATGCCACCCCGTGGGGCAAAAATGCTGAGCATCACTGTTGTGGATCATCAGTCTGCCTTCTAGCATGCTTCAATAGACAGCTAACTGGGTCCCAGTCCTGGCAGAAGACCACTGGTTGTGACAGGCTGCTACCTCTACCTCTCCAGTCTTTTCCCCAACAATAAGAGTGCGCATAACCACAGGGTAAAGGCAAACATCCCCATGTAGGCAGCCCACATACAGTGTTTGGGCCTTTTGCAGAACTCAGATGCAATACGCTGGTCTTTTAAAATGTCTGTCCAGACCTAGAATACATGAACTTCATGATTGGAGTTTTCTTTTTTATGACAGGGCCCACACATCCATGTAGATCGACATATTTTTCCCCGTTTCCTGAGGCACAGGCAGAGGTATAATCATGTTGCATAAGGGGACAACCTCTAGCTCTGTGACCCTCATGCCTTCAAATGAAACAAGTTAGGAACCCCTTTTTCTCTGCCAGTGTCTTTTCCCTCTAAGAGTTATAGGGAGTCTTGGTCTCCACTTCCCATCCCGCCAGGAGGGGACAAGCATACCAAACGTGCATTCATCCTACTGGGGAGGGCCTGAGGGCCTGAGTCTGTCTTCTCACCCGTCCAACATTGGTGAGTCTTTAGTCCCCCAATGGTGACTGGTAATCCAGGTCAACTCCCACATAGTTTTCTACTAGTCATATTGCTTTCTCTAAGCTGGTCACCTGATGGCAGCATACCCATTCCTGAGGTTACTGTGGTAGGATCCAGCACTATTGCTCCAAGGTCACTAGTTCTATTATGTCCCCAGAGGAATGTTTTTCTGGTTTTGACTACTGAGAACAGGCATCCCAGAGTCCTTGAGCTACTGCATAGGGACAGGGGTCAGGTCCAAAGGTCTCCCACCTAAACTAGGAGTGGTGGGATTCACTTAAACTGAGCCAATCTGAGATGGCAATTTTAAGAGTCTCATAATCTTTGGCCTCGCCCACAATTTAAGAGCTGCTTGGACTTTTCCCAGGAGTTACGGAGCTAGCCTAATTGCCCACTCAACATGGGGCCACTTATAAACCTCAGATCATGTCTCAGATCATGAGCATTTTATAAATGCTTCAAAGTCATCTGTAGGCTTCATGTTCATAAGGATTCTCCCATCTCCTTTAGGTCCCCATGCCCCTGAGCTCACCTGGTATCCTTGTCTCTCTCAGTCTAACAAGTATGGCCAGAATTTCTGCTGATCTTCCTGTAACACTTCTTGCTGGCTAGAAACCATGGCTGTCATTGTTCCAGTCATCTCATCTGGGTCTTTGTGTCTGTGCCTACATTCTCCAGCATGTGTGAATTGGTATGCCCCTGCCAGCTGATCCTGCATAATCCACAGCCACACTTCTTTCCAAGTTCTCAGACAGGTACTCTATTCAAAGCCCTTCAAGGTAAAGGATGGTGAAACAAAAACCATGGATTTTTCTCTTTAGGCTAACAAACAGAGCAGTGTCTTTCTTCAGGCTGTAAAACAAACTAGTGCTTTTCTCCCTTTAGGCTCTCAAGGCTTTCCATCTTACACACATTTCTTCTGTCTCCCTCCCCACTTTCAGCTAGCCCCTTTTTAATGCTCCCAGCTAGGGATCCTCCTAGTGGCCTGATCACCTCCATCTGCACCTTGTCAGCGAGCAGGGCTAGCTGTGCTTTCTATCTTCTTAAAGGGATTGAACACTCTGTCACATACATATTTTTTATCTTCAGTGTATACTTTTCCTGAGCCTCTGATATGGTATTTAAAAACAGCTTCTGGGAAGCTGGTAGGCCTTTACAATTAGCTACTTTCTCCATTGAATTCCTCATTTACATATAATTTCCCTTTCAAAATTTAAATATTGGTGTGGTAGATTTTTTTGACTTGCTTCCTCCTGCTGAGATATTGAATTTGATTATATTATGAGCACTACTGTAGAGCAGCTCTACTATAGCTACTTCATGAACTAGGTCCTGCTTTATTCAGGTTTAGATCTAGAATTGTTTCCTCTCTCATAGATTCAAAGATCAGTTGTTATAGAAAACAGTTGTTTATTGTGTCCAAAAATGTTATCTCTTTATCTTGCCCCAAAGTGGTATTTACTCAATTTATATAAGGATAATTAGAGTCTGTTATTATTCATAGATTCATAGATTGTAAGGGGCTAGAAGGGACCTCACAAGATCATCCGGTCCAGCCCCCCTGCACTAGGCAGCAAAGACAACTGGGATCAGGTGATCCCCGTGAGGTGACCATCCAGTCTCCTCTTGAAGATTTCCAGGGTAGGTGATTGAACCACCTCTGGGGGGAGTTAATTCCATAGTCTGGATGCCCTAACTGTGAAGAAGTTTTTCCTAGTATTAAGCCTGAAGTGGTCTTCCAGGAGTCTGTACTACTGGTTTTCCCCAAGGGTGCCTTGATGAACAGTTGCTCACCTAGCCCTTGATGTATTCCCCTGGTATAGTGGTAAGCTGCTACCAAGTCCTCTCTTGGCCTTTCCTCATGTGGCTTGCCTTGCAAGTCTCTGATCATGCAGGTGGCTCTTCTCTGGACTCTTTCAAGCTTTTCCATGTCCTTGTTGAAGTGGGGTGCCCAGAACTGGATGCAGTATTCCAGCTGCAGTCTCACCAATGCCAAGTAAAGCAGAATAATTTAATCAGTTCCTTGGTTTTGCTTGAGATGCATTGGTTGATGCATGCCAGAGTATTGTTTGCCCTGCGGCCTATATAACTTGCCTTTGCAGCTTCTCTGATCTCTCTCAACATTCCAAAATCACCTTCAGTATCCTGATCATATGGTCAGTAGTACAATCCTAACAGGGCTGTGCAAAGCTTTGGGTGGTGATTTGATTCAGAGGAGATTCGGCCTGACTTGGTAGCCGAATCTCCAAATCGAATCAGGAGACCAGTTTAAAGGTCTGAATTGATTCAAAGTTCTCTGAATCTTCGGAAAAGATTTGGAGAGCTTTGGTGATTTGGGCAGTCCCCAGTGGCTGCAGCAGGGAGCTGTCAGCTGGACTCTGAGCTGGTAAGTACTAGGGCTGGGAGAGGGGACCATAGGGGACTTTTCCTTCAAGTTACTGTTTTTCTGTTGTTACTGTCTGCTTTTTTTAACATGCGCAGTGTCTCTCCTCAACCAACATGTTCTACCCTGTCATTCCTATATAGTTTGTTCCCCAGTAGCATAGTACCCTATTGGTTATCATCTTTTCATGAAGTCTCAGAAATGCCTATTATGTCAACATCACCATTTAATATTAGGCAGTATAGTTTACCCATCTTATTTTTTAGTTTTCTAGCATTTGTTTAGAATCACTTATACTCACTTATAATTTTGTCCTTGGTCAGCTGCCTGGTTTTGCACATGCCATTTTATCAGGACTAACTGTTCAGACTTATCCTCACCACGGTCTGCTCTTACATTTTCCACTTCCCATCTACCCTTTCCAAAAGGCTTTAGAATTTGTATGAGGTTCCACTTAAGGGCTGCATCAGTCTGCACGGTATGCTCTTTTGTACTTGTCAGCTTTCCCCTAGTTTTTAGTTTAAAACTCCTCTATGCCCATTTAAACTTTTAGTGCCAACAATCTGGTTCCGTTTTGGTTCAGGTGTAGCCCATTCTTCTTGTATAGGCTCCTGCTATTCCCAAAGGTTCCCCAAGTCCTAATAAACCTGAACCCCTCCTCTCTACACTATCGTGTCATCTACACATTGAAATTCTTAGATCCTTCCTATCTGGCTTTGGATGTGGAACTTTATATGTAACCCTTCTGCCAGGCTATGGATGGCAGTAGCAAGGGCCAAGTGAACATAGGCAATTTACACAAAGGCTGCTTACAGACATGACAAAACAACCCCAAACCAGGATTTTCTTTCATTTTGGTGCCTCCCCCCACCCAAGTGCAGCTCATGCTGGGAAGAGGTAGCACATTAGTGTAACCCACCTCACCCAATGTCTGTATAGCCCACATGCTTCAGCAGGGCTTTTTGGCACCTTTATCTAGCAGCTGATTGAATCCGATAAAAGTGCCAACAAACCCCACTGAAGTGCCCAATCCATACAGAGGTTGGGGAGCCGAGTCAAACTAATGCATTTTCTCTTCCAGTAAAGCACTTTTTGTTTTGTTTTTTCACATCTGTCAGCACCCAGATTGATTATCTGGACTCAAGCCCCACCAAGAAACCTGGGAAAATTAATATCTTCCTGCATGTTCCAGTATGAACAAACTTCCCCACTTGCAATCAATATTAAACTATAAGCCAAAAATTGGTTTATTGATGGGGGCAAGAGACCACAAATGGTTTTAGGAAACCTGTAATAATCAGTAGCCCACCTCTACCTGCTGTTAACACTGTAGCTCAGTTATTATGTTCAGAGTTATCTTTTAGTCCCATGCAAGGTGAACAGTGTAGTCAGTCTAGCTGCTAGCCCATGGGTTCCCTACCATACCAATGTTGGAAGGTGCTGTAGAACCAGTTTGGCTGCTCCACCTCTGCTATCACTGCTCCTCGCCACTGCTGGGGGGTGAGCTGTGGGAAGCTGAGGTCCTCAGTAGCTGTTGTCACTCCTCCCTGCCACTGGGGGTCACTGCTCCTCCATTGCTGTCCTTGCTGTTCACTGCTGGAGGGCACTGCTTGCTGCTGCTCAACATCACAGAGGATGTGGGGGAACAGGGTGGGGTGGGCACTGTGCCACTGTAGCCTACCACCACCACAGGCACTGCTCCACTGCTGTTTGTCACCATTGGAGGGCATTACTCTACTGCTGTTGGTCACCATTAGAGTGCTACTCACCACCCCTAGGAACACTGTTCTTCTTCTGGTTAAAGAAGCAACCTAGCTCTTTTAGACTTTGAGCAACCTCCCAAAACTTAGCAGGCAAAGGGTAGCAACTTTACTTGTTAGCACCCTAAGGATTTCAGCTCTTTAGAACCAAGTAGACTGAACCTACTAAATGGATGCTGTACATCAACAGTACTTACCCATTTATGGCCAAATAGATATAATATTGCCCCCCTTAGAAGAGCTCCCACCTGGAGCCTACTTTTGTGATTCCTGAGATGTGGGTTCCTTCACCTTACACTTCCAACAAATCATGGTGAGCACTGGCCCCTGGCAACATTTATCCAACTTTCTCCTGCAGTATCATTCCCCCTATAAATGTTATAATTTTAGAAGGCAAGGCCAGTACACACAAGCCTGGCCTCCCTGACCTCTTAGGGCCTTGTTACATGTTGCATTTAGAGCTGCTCAAATGTTGATGGTGTTAGTTCAAGCTTGAGCTTGTAGCAGTCATACCTTAAGACTAAAAACCATCTTTGACTTCCCTACCTGCACAGCTATGACTTGCCAGTAGTGCCCAGGACTTGCCTAGGAGTGGGCAGTTATTTCAGCTGGAGGGCTGCTTAATGAGTTTGGTGAGCTGTTGAGGGCTGCAAGGGTAGCCCCACCCCTTGACAGGTGCCTTGCCCTGTGGTTGCCATCTTGGGACCGGAAATCCTGCTTCTAACCCCTGACCTTTGCCACCGGAAGTCCCTCCCCTTGCCTCAAAAATACTCCGGGGTGGGGGGGAAGGGAGATGCCATCTTGGAACAAGAAAAAAACCAACCCAACAAATCATAAAGTAAAAAATCAAGCATCTACTATAACATATTTTAATTGAATATCAAAAGACATTTTTGTCTTGATTTTATGTGCATTTGTGCAGTGTATAAATGTGATTGCATAATAGCTCAACATGCAGTCTTATTCTTGTATATTGTGTGTGGGGGTGGGGTGAGGGGTTGTGTGTGGGGTGTGTGGTTGGGGGAGCATGTGGTTAGGAAGTGCATGGGTGTGTGGGTATGGTGGGTGGGTTGTATGAGTGTTTGTGTAGGAGGGAGAGGGATGGGTGTGTGTTGGGGGGAGGGTGTGGGTGTGGCATATGTGGTTGGGGTATGTGTGGGAGGCTGTGTGTTTGGGTAGGGTAGGGGGTGGGGGGGTATGTGGGTGTGGGAGACTCCTTGGAGTCCCTAGAATGTGTGAGTCCCCAGATCAGCATGTGGTGGCAGCGAGCAGGGCCAGCCCCACCAAGACCCATAGTGTGCAGTTCCCATGCTCCTGCCTGAGTCCCCAGCTCCATGTGGTAGCAGCGAGCAGGGCCAGCCCTGTCAGGTCCAATAGCATGCAGCTCCTGTACTCCCACCCAAGTCGCCTTCTGCATGTGGTGGCAGCAAGTGGGACCAGCCCTGCCTGGACACCATATCACCTTCGCCCAAGTCCCTGGCCACACGTGGTGGCAGCATATGAGGCCAGCCTGACACAACTCCATAGTGCTCATTTCTGCACTGCCACCTGAGTCCCCAGTTACACATGGCAGCAGGGTTCAGGGCCAGCGCTATCAAGCCACACAGCATGCACCTCCCGTGTTCCCACCTGAGCTCCTGGCTGCAGGTGGTGGCAGGATGTAGGGCCAACCTGACCGAGCCCCATAGCATGCATCTCCAATGCTCCTGCAGTGTGTGGAGCCAGCCCAGCCCGGCCCCATAGTACGGAGCTCCCCATGCTCCCAGCTCCCTTCCCCCACAATGGGAGTCCCTGGCCCCCAGCCTGGTGAATTCCCACTTGGACAGGGAGGGAGGGTTGGGAAACAGCTATGGGCTTTGGCAGGAAAATGCCTCTGCCAGGCAGAGGTCTCCCACACCTAGCACATCAAGCCAGGCTGGGGTGGGGGTTAGTTGCTTAGCAACTAGAGTCACACCTCCTGCATAGAGATGTTGGCTTTCAGCGGGGCTGCCCAGAGCCAGGCTTATGGAGGGACCCCATGGGCAGGATGGAATCGCCTGGTGGGCTGGATCTGGCCTGCAGGCTTTATTTTGCCTGCCCCTGCACTAAAGGGCTGGGGGCAGGAGCCTGACTAGGAGCTACAGCTGTGAGTTGCCACTACAGGGATGGTGAGCCAGGACAGGTTTCTATCCCTGCTCTAGGTTGGGGGTGTGTGAGAGATGGGTGGGGGCAGCGGGCCAGGAACATGAAGCTGGGAGGCAGAGAGTTAATGGGATGGTGTGGGTAATGAAATGAGAGGTGGAAAGGAAATGGGGGTGGGAGAAGGGTGATGAAATGAAGGAAGTCAGCCACTGAAGGTTAAAATAATTAAGTTTAAAAAAAATAAAAAGAATAAATAGGAAGGAAATTAGAGATGGTCTCATGTTTTCATCTACTGGGATTTGGGATTGAGGTGTGGGAGGTGCTGGTCATGCTTCTCAAGATGGCTGCGAGGTGGGAGTGGTGAGGGAAGTTGCTTTTGGGAAGAAAATCCCAGCTCATGGGGACTCAATCTATCTTTTTCCTCCCACCCCCCCATAGACCCCACTCCCGGACCTGCTAACTGGCATGCGCTCTGCAACCTATTTGCAGGGGTTCCACTCAGGAGGGTGGGAGAGGGAGTTGGCTTGGTGCCAGAACCATCCCCTGGGCAGTATTGTTCGGGGGTGGACAGTTTCTCCTCCCAGAACAGGAGGGTGGGGGAAGGGACTGCTGGAAGACTTCAGCTTGGGAGGCTCATCTGTGGAGAGTGGCCACACATTAAAGGAACAGAGCGGGGTAACAGAGATCAGAGATAAACCTGCCCTGGAGTGGTCTAACTTTACACCTCCTAAAGTATTCTTAAAACTAGTTTCAGGTGCTAATGTGGACAATCCAGGGGTTAAGAGCTCAAGGAGCCACCTAAAATTAACGTGTAATAAGGCTGGTATATTCAAACTGTTAAAAGCAGTTACAACATGTTAGCATAGCCAAAACAAGCACAAATGAGTGTTTCACTCCTTTACCCATGCATACCAATGGAGGATATGCAGAAAGGGAACATAGTTTCCCTGTAATTTGACCTTGCACGTTGATCAGGGTATGCAACTGAGCACCACATAGAGGTTGTCACACAGGTACAGTAGCAGCAGGGTCACGTCTATAAATAATCAGAAGCAGAAGGTCTTGGGTTTGGGCCTCCCACTTGGTAGGTAAGCATCCTAACTGCCAGGCTCTGGAGGCTGTTTGTGGCTTGAGCAACATATATCATTTCTATGCAAAGTGGAACCAAGCCAGCAAGAAAGGGTGACAGCTCATAGCCTATGAATCACAAATAGCCTAGTAGTTTGGGACACTGCCTGGGATTTAGCAGACCCTGGGGCTGAATACCACATCCCTGCTGAATACCCTGACCATAAGGCTATTTTCTGTGAATTTCTCTATCTTTCTCGCTAGGATCAGAAATTCTATCATGGAGCTGGTATATTACCACAAGAAGTTTCTGTTTTGATGAACTGATATTTTCCAATGAGGAATCACTTTGCTGAAAACTGGTTTTAATTAAGAGCCCAGCATAGGGGACTAATGTAAAGAAGCCAGACTAGAGCTGCTGTGAATACAAATAGGTCATGTTGTTATAGAAGTGGAGAAGGCACAGAGGGAGCAAGGGAAGCAATGCACAGTGAGGAAGGAAATTAACAGAGCATCTCATTAATGCACACCCAGAGAGAAGCATGTAGATGCTGCAAGGATATTTGATCTAATGTCAATGAGAAAAGCATGAAAGGATGGGAGAACAAAGGCAGGATGCTGTCACTCACAGTAATTAGTGCATTATAGAATAATTGCCCACAAGTAGGTACTGATAGCAACGCCTACAGGACAGGTAATTGCAAGGCAAGTAACTGGCAGCATCAAATCTCATTAGGTATGATGACTAATTCAAAGGAGCAAGTGGATATGGCTGAGGATTTCTGGCCATCTTCTGTCCTACAATATATTGCATTCCTATAATGGATGCCAGTATACTAGCTTCCCAGTTGGGCATTGCTTACAGCTCGCATCTCTTCTTTGAATGGTTTGCTGCAGGAGCCAGAAGAGTCCTGTTACCCTTGTAGAACCCATGAAAGGACCATAGACAATCTCACTTGCCCCACTCGCATGCACATATGTCAAAGGCAATAGCATTTTTGGACCTAAGGGTATGGAAAGAAGGCAGGAATGATTCCTGCTTCCTTCTGCGCTTAAAAGCTGTTTGGCTATGCTGGGAAGAGCAGGTTGTACCATATGGACGTTCATGTCTCCCAGGTCCAACACACAGCTCCTGCTTGACTCAGGACCTGCCCCAAACTTTGGCTTTGCATCAATTTGGCATATGGCTTTTGCTAGTTGGACTCTTCTACACACCTGTACATTTATTACCCTGTTCTGTGGACATGACTGTCCTGAGTTCTGATCACTGGCATAGCTTATTGGAACAAAGGGAGTGAATTTCATCCACCAGAAAGAAATGAACATTTTCTGTTTCATTTTAAACTTTTTGTGGTTGTTGATGATGGTGTTGTTATTTTCAACAATTTTTTTAATAAGGAAAATCTTCCCTTTCTACTCCTTTATTCCACTGGAGGAAACAGGGCAGTAAAATATGAGAGGCAACAGAGTTTTTTATTCTACCAAAACCAATATTTGCATTTGGAAATTTGTCATCAAGAAACAAAGATCATTGATCAAAATAAAAGTGTTTTTGTGGAAATTTTCAATTGAGCCCAGGCATTTGTTTCTGCAGTTTTTACAGACAGTTTATGTACACCTCTAGCTGTCAGTCACTTGTATTAGTAGGAGAGAGCAGCATGACTGTGGGGAGGGATGAGGCCCTTGCTGAAAGGCACACACAAGTTTTCTCCACTAGCTCATTATTTTGAGTCTAGCCCAAGCAAGTACCCAGGCTTATTTCCACCTGCCAGCTAATGGATTGCACATGACAGAATACAGGGGAAATCTGAGTGGGAAATCAAGGCTTCATGGTTATGCAATGACCTGGCACATAGCCAGGATTCATCCAGGGACTTCTACAGCACAAAGCATGAGTGTCTACAGCAGTGGTTCTCTGCCATTATAGACTCAAGGCACACCTTGTTAGACTCAAAGGACCCCTTGGAAAATGCCAGCTTTTAGTTTTCACTCATTTTTTTTACTATAAAAAAGTAATAGAGAAAAATCTTCTGTTGCCAAGGACACAGAGGCTAGGGACATGCATTAAAAAAGCTAGAGCCTGAATTGATTCAACTTTTGCAGGTTACTTTAACTTGCCTAGGCTGAACTGGTTTGTAATAGGACAAAAATTCGCTTTGGACTGAGGCAATGCAGGCCCATGCCTGCAGTTGCTCAGGCCAGGTGCCAGGGGGCGCTAGAGCAGGCTCTCAGCTGCAGGTAAGCTGTGGGGGGAGGCATAGCCAGTCCGGGCTGACCTGGCCAGGGCGGGGTTTAATTCTCTCTCTATCCCAACAGCAGGGACCCGAGCTGGGTCTGCCAGGCACTCCCCCCTCCCTGCTGCAGCAGCAGGCACCATGGCCTTGAGGCAGAGCAGGGCAGGGAGGAGAGTAAGCCTTCCCTCTACTGAGCTGGGTCTACGCACCCTCTCTGCTGCACTCTCTTCCCCCTCCCAGGGGCCCTGCCTCACCATGCCCCCACCCCACCGCTGCAGTGGGAAGGGGCAGGGCCCTTACTGGGGGCAGCAGCCCCTGTCATAATGTGGGGAGCAAGCCCCTTCCCAGTGGGGACGCTGCACTGCAGGGCCAGCAGAGCTGTGGCAGCACAGGGGTCCAGAGCAGGCCAGAGCCCTGCAAGCCCCCCGCAGCACTGCTGTGCTCTCCAGCAGCTCTGCCAGCCCCGCAGAGTGGCCCCTGCTGGGAAGGGGCTTACGCTCCGGGAAGTGGTGACAGGCTACTGCCTGTCACCATCAGTCACTCACCACTTGCTGCTTCAATTGCCGGGTGGGGGCAGGGTCCAGCCCCTGCCACTCAGTCTGTGCTCGGGGCAAGCCCTCTCCAGGCAGGAGGAGGCTTATTCAGCCGCTGGCCCCAACCACAGTCCCAGCGGTGGCTGCTGCTGGGCTAGGCAGACCCTGATGTGTCAGCAGCCAGCATCCAGTTAAGCCTTCTCCTGCCCAGAGGAGGCTTGCTCCAAGCACAGAGTGGCCGTCAGGACTGCAGTGGGGTCTGCCTGGCCGCCGCTGCCTTGTGCTTGGGCAAAATCCCTCCTAGCAGGAGGAGGCTTAGTCAGATGCTGGCCCAGAGCACAGAGCAGTGGCTGCAGCCGTGCTGGGCAGATCCCACTGCAATGCCAGTGGCCACTCTGCTTGGCGCAAGTCCCCTCCAGGAAAGAGGAGACTTATTCAGCCTCTGTAATCTGGCCGCTGGCATTGCATTGGGCTCTGCCTGGCATGGCCACAACTGCTGCTTGGCTTGTGCTCAGGGCCAGTGGCTGAATAAGTCCCCTCCTGCCGGGAGGGGGCTGGCCCGGAGCACAGAGTGACAGCTAGAGGGCTATTGTGGCCATGCCAGACAGACCCCAATGCAATGTCAGCGGCCAGCAGCCAAATCAGTGGGGGAGGCGGCAGTGACAGCTGGGCCAGGCAGACCCCACTGCGGTGCCGGTGGCCGCCTTGTGCTTGGGACAAGCCTCCTCTGGGCAGAAGGAGGCTTATTTGGATGCTGGCTTTTGGCACCACATTGGGGTCTGCCTGGCCCGGCTGCAGCTGCCACTGGGCCGGTGGTCAGGGCCAGTGACTGAATAAGCCTCCTACTGTCCAGAGGGGGCTTGCCCCAAGCACAGACCAAGTGGCGGGGGCCAGACCCTGCCCCCCCACCCAGCAGCTGGAGCAGCGAGCGATGAGTGACCGATGGTGATAGGCAGCACCCCGTCACCACTTCCTGGACCGCAAGCCCCTTCCTGGCAGGGGCCATTCTGCAGGACCCAGAGAGCTGCTGTGGAGTGCAGGAGCACTGCGGAGGGTTTGCAGGGCTCTGGCCTGCTCTGGACCCTGGTGCTGCTGCAGCTCTGCCAGCCCCACAGTGCAGCACCTCCACTGGGAAGGGGTTTGCTCCCCCACATT
This sequence comes from Alligator mississippiensis, assembly GCF_030867095.1. Lineage (NCBI taxonomy): Eukaryota > Metazoa > Chordata > Crocodylia > Alligatoridae > Alligator > Alligator mississippiensis. The sequence goes on from NC_081826.1 coordinate 150,749,422, forward strand.
ATGACAGAGGTTGCTGCCCCCAGCAAGGGCCCTGCCCCTTCGTGCTGCAGTGGTGGGGTAGGGGCATGGCCTGGGAGGGAGAAGGGAATGTGAGGGAGGGTGGGCAGACCTGAATTGATAGAGGGAAGGTTAACTCTCCTCCCTGCCTCCCTCTGCCTCAGGGGCCATGGTGCCCACTGCTGCAGCAGCAAGTGGGGAGCACCTGGCAGATCTAGTTTAGGTCCTTGCTGGTAGGATAGAGAGTGGGGAATTAAACCCCTCCCTGGGGAGGCCCTTGCCCCTGCCTGTCTCTGCTGTAGTTGTGGAGCAGAGGGGAGGTGCCAGCCTGGCTGGACTGGAGCACAGAGCCCAGTCCAGAGAGCATGCTGTAGTGCACAAGTTTGTCATTACCCTGAAATAGAATAGTTTTCTGAAAGCATACTGTTAGGTTTACAATAATTTGGATTTTTAAGAAGTATTAGCTTTACAGCTGAATACAAGGCATGACCTGTGGCCTAGTAATGCAGCTGACCACAAGGCAGAATGATAGCTAGGCCTTTGCTTGTGTCAAGTAATCATTTTAACTGCAACAAGCATTTTCTGAGTTAAAAAGTGAATCTGTGTCTGTGTGCTAAAAAAAAAAAATCAGCTACAGCAAGAAGTAAGATAAGACAGAGAAACCATTGTTTGAGCTTACTGGTTGTGTCCTTGAGAAGTATCTTCTACTGTGTAAGGTTTTGCTAACATAATGTTACTGTTACTTAACTTTTAGCTTTTAAAAAGTGCTAGTTCAGCTTAATAGAAATATGCTGTTACAAAGATTTGTAGAGCACCGCCCCAAGTATTGCTTTTTGTTAACCATATAGTCTTGCTTTGTTGTAAGAAGTATAAAAGATCGCCTCACCCTTGAGGGGGGGGGCATTTTGCCTTTTGCTGGCTTTATGGTCTTTGCTCGAGCAAATAAACAGCTGTCTTTCTTTACCCGCGTTGTCTGTCAATCAAATTACAGCTAGACAATGGACCTTAGGGAGGTTTCTCCCACCACAATTTGGCACCCCAGATGGGACCCATCTAGCTTGAAGCCTTTGGAGACCTCCACCCCCTGACACCCCAGCGCGCACCAGGTGAGTTCACCTATTTGGGTCAGTCTCGGGAGGTGGACGGTCCCCTCAGGACCAATAAGGCGGGATCCTCAAGTCGGGTAAAGGAACGGTACCGGCGAGTACCTCAGGTCAGGTATGTTTTTGGTTTCTATCTGGTTTCTGGTTTTCTGGTTTTACCTCTAGAGGTCTCTGGAAGCAGTCTTTGAGGGTATCTGTCTGCTGATCTAAACGCTGATAGAGCCAGCAGCCTCGCCGAAAGGCAAAAGACACAGATATAAGGTAGAAATGCTGTTATAACGGCCAATGACTAGGGTCTCGGACTCAAGACGCCCCTCCTCACAGAGAAAGCCAGTGGGGTCCGAGAACACCGGTTGTTGTACGTGGACGAAACAGCTTCTAGGCAGGTAGAACTTAGGGAAATAAGACTGCTTGTGCTTGGATATAATCATGGGTTCCGGTCTAGGGAAAGTTATTCCTGATTCACCCCTTGATTTTATGATTAAGAATTGGAAACATTTGGAGGGGGGGCGGAACTGTCCAAGTCTCGTATGGCAGAACTCTGTTTAATTAATTAGACGTCTCATACGTCTCAGTTAGATTTGGGAAGACAATGGCCAGAAAATGGATCATTTGACCTAAATCACCTGGCTGCCTTACGAAAGATCTTGGAGGACCTCCGCCCTGGTCAAATTAGTTATTGGTATTTATGGGACAACGTTGCTAGCAAGCAATTAAAACCTTTAGCTTCCCAGACCCCTGCACCTTTTCCAAATCTGTTAGCTCCCCTTCTATATCCAAAACCTGCTGCACCACCGTCATATTCAGAAGATGATTAGACCCATGCCTAGGCCCCCTAACCTACCATTGATACCACCCCAAATGTTTGAACCCCAAAACATTGCCCCTGGGCCGGCTGAGGGACTGGGAAGTCTTTGGGAGGCATCAACTCGATTGTCTCTCTCAGAATCCCCGAGTCCCGGATCTGGAGACGGGTCAAGAGATCCCTCTCCAGATTCCAGTTCTACTCCGATTTCAAATCGCACTCGTCAAAAATTGTCTAAGCCTGAACTTCAGTTACCTCTAAGAGAATACCTTGTGCCTGGCGAGGGTGGAGAAGTTATCAATCACTGGACACATGCTCCGTTCTCCACCACAGACCTCTTAAACTGGCAAGAAAACACCCCCAGGCCCAGAGATGATCCCGAAGTAGTTCTAAGACGCTTCAAAACCATTTTCATGACTCATAACCCCTCCTGGTCAGATGTCATGCAGCTTCTCGAAAGCCTCTTAACTATGGACGAGAAGACTCAAGTACTACGCCATGCTGACCAATTTCTAGCCGATCAGCCCCATGAAAACCACCCCATGCCTAATGGCGTGCCCAGGCAAAATCCGAATTGGAATTACAATCAGGAAAGGGGGCAAAATTCAATACGAATGCTGAAAGACAGCATTTTAGAAGGATTAAAGAAAGCAGGAGATAAAACTACAAACTGGTCCAAAGTGACAGCTACTGTTCAGGGTCCCGAAGAACACCCTTCAGACTATTTTGAAAGACTCTGTAAAGCTATACGTCAGTATGGAAACATGGACCCCGAGACACCTGCCACTTTGCCTGTGTTAAGACTTGTGTTCATAAGTCAGGCTAGCAAAGATTTTAGAAAAAAGCTTCAACATAACACTGAGGGTGTTGAGGGCAAATCCATGGCAAAAATCTTAGCCATTGCTACTAAAACTTTTAATAAAAAAAAAAGAAAAAAAGAAAAAAGGAAGAAAAAAAAAAAACAAAACCAAAAGATGCAGAAGAGCCAGTCTTTTGAGATTATAAAGCTGCCTGCAGCTTACTTCTCTGCACAATTAGATCCAGTGGCAAAGGGGGGAGTAGGCTGCCTTCGTGCAGTGGCAGCAGCTGCAATTATAGTCGAGAAAGCCCAGGAATTAGTCCTTGGATATCCCCTTATCCTCAAGGTTCCACATGCAGTTGCCCTACTTCTACTCCAGAAAAATACTCAACATTTTTCTCATCAGAGAATGAACAAGTATGAAACCACACTTTTAATGGCTACAAACCTGGTCATAGAGAGATGTAATACCCTGAATCCAGCTACTCTATTACCTCTACCCAGCGACGGGGAACCAGACTCCCACGATTGCCTTCAAGTTGCAGCATTTTCAGACAAACCCAGGGTAGATCTTAGTGACCTACCCTTAGACAACCCTGACTTGATTTTTTTTGTAGATGGCTCTTCAAAATTAGTAAATGGAGTTAGAAAAACGGGTTATGCAGTAGTAACTCCATTTGAAGTACTTGAAGCTGAACCACTGCCTGGGCAGTTGAGCTCGCAGGTGGCTGAACTTACTGCCCTTACACGAGCTTGTCAATTAGCATTGGGCCACTCTGTAAATATTTGAACTGATTCTAAGTATGCCTTTGGAATCTGTCATGCCACTGGACAATTGTGGAAACAGAGAGGATTTATGACAGCTTCTGGAACTAAAATATCAAATGCTAAACAAGTCAATGATCTCCTACAATCTATAATGTTGCCAAAAACATTAGCGGTAATGCATTGCCCAGCTCATACCAAAAAGGGAGATCAAGTCTCAAAAGGCAATGCCCTGGCCGATGCTGCAGCTCAAACAGCAGCCTTACAACCACTATCCGCCCTAGCCTTCCAAGCTCAAATTCCCCCGTCAAAGGCATATTTGGGAATATTGCTAGAGCCAAAAATGTACAAGTCTACACCACCTTTAGAACAACAGAGATGGAAAGTGGCAGGAGCCACCTGTGAAAAAGATGGAATATGGCGATTGCCAGATGAAAGGATAGTGTTACCTAAAGCAGCTCTTAGACCCTATCTGCAACAACTCCATCAAAGCGAGCATTTAGGTTGTGAAAAACTTGCCACTATCACTAACAGGCTGTTCTACGCACCCGGAGTCTACCAGGAAGCAAAAAGGCTTTTAGAACACTGCAGTATATGCAAAAGGTTTAATATCAAGGGAGAAAAATCAGGATCCCCTGGGGCCCGCCCCTGGGCTTATACTCCCTTTGAAAGACTACAAATAGATTTTTCTGATATGCCTAAAGACAATGGGTACAAAAACCTCCTAGTAATTGTTGACCAACTCACGGGGTGGGTAGAAGCTTTCCCCACCAGAAGAGCTACAGCACAACAAGTAGTAAAAATACTCCTTAATGAAATTATACCCAGGTTTGGTCCTCCACGTATCATTGAAAGCGATCAAGGATCGCATTTTACTGCTGACATAAACAAAACACTGGCCAGCTGCCTAGGAATAGAATGGAAATTCCATACCCCTTGGCACCCAGAAAGCTCAGGACAAGTAGAGAGAATGAATCAGACCCTGAAACAAAAAATTGGAAAGCTATGTGCTGAGAGCGGGTTAAAATGGACTAAGATTCTCCCACTGGCTCTTATGTCCATCAGAACTACCCCCAGGAGAAAACTAAAGCTCAGCCCTTACGAGCTGCTGTTTGGACACCCTGTTCCCCAACATTTCCCCTTATTACTGACTCACACTTCTTCTCTTTTAGGCGATGAAGGACTCACCTCTTATATTTTATCTCTACAGTCTCAGTTAAAATCTCTCTATAGGTATGTTGCTTTAAGCCAACCCCTCCCTGCCGATGTCCCAGCACATCGCATCCAGCCTGGAGACTGGGTGTATGTAAAAACTTGGAAATGGTCTCCCCTTGAACCTAAGTGACAATGACCGTATCAAGTCTTCCTCACCTCCCATACTGCCGTAAAAGTAACAGAGAAGGACAACTGGATTCATTATACTCGTACAAAGAAGACAGAAGTTTCACCAGAGCTCAGGATCGGCTCCAACGCGAGCTTCCCTGACCTGGAAAAGGGGAAGCCAGAAGAAGACAACTGCGGACTTCGTGGGAGCACCGCACGCCCACCTGACCGCGACAAGGGTGAGCCAGAAGCAGACGAAAAAATAAAAACAAACACCTCCTGGACCTGCAGCCCGTTAGATAATATAAAACTCAAACTAACCAAGGTCCACTAATGAACTGTCACCCTTTTGGGGTCCTGCCCAGCCCAGAAAGCACCAAACTCCAAGTACTGCATCCTCTAGACACTTTTGGATCAGCTGAAACCGAGCACTTTGAGACTGTAACATGTCCCAGAAGATCAGTTATTGGAGCTGCAGGGTTGTGCATACTGTTTGTGCTGATTTTGGTTATAATATGGTTTTTATAACTATGTTATTTCTAATCTTTCTCTTTGCTGGAGAAATAAGTCTCTCACAGGGGTCGGCTATAGCTGCCAGTTGCTGCAGATGTGCTAATCCTGGTGCCCAAGGTTTTCCTGTCTGGATAAGCGATTCAATCGAACTCTCTGATATAGACGGGAAGGTCAACATTGCCCGTTGGTATCCTCCCTCACATTGCTGTAGTTCAGCAGAAGTTCGGGTATTTACTTATGAAACAGAATATTGTGTAAAGCCTAGCCACCCAGTTTTCAGACAATTTGCAGAGTCTCCTCAGGCTAAAACTACTCTTAAACCTAATGTTGCCCAGATCTCTGATAATAATATATACCTCCAATACGTTGAGAGAGCCGCTAAAGCAGAAAACCGAAGTGATTGTTGGGTGTGCAGTCATTTTCCTCTCCACACTCAAGGAGGCATTCCTATGACTCCCATCCCCTTGGGCCCCATCGAGTCACTTTTAAACCCCTCTAATAACCAAGCTTGGGACCAAAGTCAGCAGGAGTTCCTTTTAGTAAAGCCTGTTGTTGGAGATTGGTGTTTCTAGGTAAACTGCTCAGTATCAGACTGCATTAATTTAGACACAAGCATATGTCACCACTATTTTACTAGTTCTAGTGGAGGAGACTGGCGTAATAATAACACAACAACTCCTACCTATTGCAGCTCTTACAATGATTTCTACAGCAGCAAAAATTTAACCAAGGGCACTAATCCTATCTGCACCCCCATCTCCTCTTTAAATAATACCTTGTGGTATTGTTTGTACACTGATACCTCCCGGGGACAATGCTTCTTCAATGGAACTGCAAATCCTTCCTTTAAATCAAAGGGTGAACGCGGGGTGCTAGGGTTAGGAAACGGGGGCCGAATACCTCTTAAGTATTCAAACCTCGCTGCTTTAAAAGGACAATACTGGGTCTGTGGCTCCCACGCCTACCATAAAATCCCTGCCAAAGGAAAAGGTATCTGCTATCCGGCGATGCTAAAACCCTCTATGTCCTTTGCCATGCACCTTCCACGGGGCAGGTGGCGAAACAAGAGGGATTTGCAAAAAAGCCGTGATATAGTAGATAAATATCAAAAAACTCCGCTTACCAAAGGAGTGTTAGTCGGGTGTTCTTTAGCAGGTATACTCCCAGGAGTAGGCACTGCTTGTCTTGGAAGATTTACACTACGCCTACAAGCTGTGATAGAAATCATGGCTCATGAATTCAGTGAAGGTCACAAGGAACTCTCGAAGGCCGTTGCTGCCTTGGCTGACACCCAAGAAGAACTCAGACAAATGGTAATTCAAAACCGTATAGCCCTTGATTTTCTCCTTGCTGCTCAAGGGGGAGCTTGCGCAGTTATCGGACCAGAATGTTGCATTTGGGTTAACAGTTCTTTTACAATAGTACAAACCCACCTCAATGATGCAACTGTCCATATCCAAAAAGCCGAAGATATAGCAAAAATCCCCAAAGATACATCTCTTAGTTAGCTCACAAATTGGTTGCCTTCCCTTACAGGATGGCTTAGACCTTTTGTATTAAGCTTAATTGGAATTGTTATAACTATAATCTGCCTGTTGTGCTGTTTTCAGTGTCTATGCTCTCTAGGACAACAGTTTATGCAAAGGCAAGTAAAAATGTATGGTCAGTTTGTACAAATATCCAGCATCAATCATCAAAACCTAACCCCACAAGAAGTTAAATACCTAAAAGTGTGTTCCAAAATTTCCTCTGAAAAATTGGAACAAAAGGAGGAGTTGTAGTGCGCAAGTTTGTCATTACCCTGAAATAGAATAGTTTTCTGAAAGCATACTGTTAGGTTTACAATAATTTGGATTTTTAAGAAGTATTAGCTTTACAGCTGAATACAAGGCATGACCTGTGGCCTAGTAATGCAGCTGACCACAAGGCAGAATGATAGCTAGGCCTTTGCTTGTGTCAAGTAATCATTTTAACTGCAACAAGCATTTTCTGAGTTAAAAAGTGAATCTGTGTCTGTGTGCTAAAAAAAAAAAATCAGCTACAGCAAGAAGTAAGATAAGACAGAGAAACCATTGTTTGAGCTTACTGGTTGTGTCCTTGAGAAGTATCTTCTACTGTGTAAGGTTTTGCTAACATAATGTTACTGTTACTTAACTTTTAGCTTTTAAAAAGTGCTAGTTCAGCTTAATAGAAATATGCTGTTACAAAGATTTGTAGAGCACCGCCCCAAGTATTGCTTTTTGTTAACCATATAGTCTTGCTTTGTTGTAAGAAGTATAAAAGATCGCCTCACCCTTGAGGGGGGGGGCATTTTGCCTTTTGCTGGCTTTATGGTCTTTGCTCGAGCAAATAAACAGCTGTCTTTCTTTACCCGCGTTGTCTGTCAATCAAATTACAGCTAGACAACGGACCTTAGGGAGGTTTCTCCCACCACAATGCCGAGATGCTGGGGGTCTCTGGTTTATCTTAAACCAGCAAGGGGTCAGGGACAGACATTGCGTAAACCAGTTTGAGCCAAATCAGTTAAGTCTGATACTATGTTCAACCAGGTTTATCTCAAACCAGTTTCGTCCATTTTCAAATTGGTTTATGTGCACTAAACATCTGTTCTGTTACAGGTTTCAACCAGGTTCTGATCACTTAAACCTGTTTATGTGTAATGCCTGCCCCTAGCCAGAAAGACCAGAACAGGCCACAATGTTTTTGATGTTATGGGGTGTGTGTAGACAAAACAGGGGCCCTAAATTAAAGGGGTGGGTTTTAAAAAACATGGCTTCAATTTAGGGCTGATTAAACTTCCACGGTGTGCATACACCCTGCTGACTTACCTGCCTCTCTAGCGGGGAGGGGAAGGCAAGTTGCCGGTGGACGGAGAAGTCCCTGGGCTCTGAGGAGGGCTGGTGCTTCCCTCTGCAGCAGCTGTCCCCCCTCCCCCAGGTGGCACCCACCCGCAGGCACCCAGCTCAAGTGATCCTGGGGAGCACTGCAGCTGTGGAGGGAAGCACCGAGCCTCCGTACAGCTCAGGCAGGAAGGCTCCAGGGGAGGGGGAAAAAAAAAAGATCAGGCTTGTTGCTTTTTTTGAGGTGGAGCCGGCATTCCCCAGCTGCTGTCAGGCTGTCTGCAGGGCTTCCTGCAGAGCTGTACAGAGCCCAGTGCTTCATTCCACGGCTGTAGGGGCAGCAAACTAAAACCTCTTAAAGGAGTTCTAGTTTGTTGCACCCCAAGTCATTTAAGGTGCATTATGCCGCTGGATTTCCTATAGCGGCTGGAATGAATGCACAATACGCTGCCAAGGCGTACAGACACTGACACCATTAAAGCGGTGCAAAAGCATTTAGCCCGCTTTAAAGTGTCGTGCAAACACACCTCTTGTTTCATCTACACACAGCCATGGATTCCAATTTGAAATCTTTGGGTTTATCTAGGGAATTATGTGTAGGTGTCTGCACACCCAACTGCTAATATTGTGTGGCACTCCTTGGCACTCATAAAAGGATCTAATGGCACTCCAAGGGCCTGGTTGTGAATCACTGGTCTGCAGCTTAAGCCGAAGGACCAAACTTAAAATACAGAGCTATAAATAGGATCAGGTCTTCTGTGGCATGGAGGGGACTAAACACACTCATGGATCAGTGGGTTGCACTTAACTAAGTTGCACAACTCACCTCTCAAAGATAAAGGAAGAGAAAGCAGAAGTTGTGAGGGAAGGAGTTCACTCGCATAGGATTACAGACAAATGAGCAAGAAAAGCAACAGAATAACATCTCGCTGGCTTGAATTCAGCTGGAGTGAAGGCCCAAACTGATCTGTATTTCCACAGAATCAGTGCACTGTTCCTAACACTGCTCTCAACAAATTTGCTTGGCTTCATGTTGTTGTTTTCATGGTGGGAGAGCCAGGGTAACTCCACCTAGGACTGAGGGCGCACATCCTCAAATGTTTTTAGGAGCTTAACTCCCACTGATTTGAATGATCCCTTTGAAGATGGTGGCTGAGTGGGATTGGCAGGAGGATGGAAGTGATATTACTCATGAACTTACCTGTGCTGTATGTGATTTCTGCCCAAAAGGATCTGATTCAGTAAAAGTAAGCAACAGTTTTCACAGGAAAAAGGAATGCTACTGCAGTAATTCTATCCCCTGTTTGTCCTCAAAAGCTTTCTTCTGGCCTATTTCATACCTCCACTTCCCCTTGTAGCTAATTACGCTCATTTATTTGAGCAGTGTGGTCACAGTTCCTTTGCAGTCCATCTGTTATATAGAAAAGTACCAATATTAAACACCTGCTCCCAGAGATTACCTGAGAGTAATTAATATATTGTGCCTCTGTCAAAGAGAAGACAATCTACCTTCAAATATACTTATTTTCGCATTTTCAAGTGAGAGGAGGTACTACAGAGGGCTGGGAGTCACAGGGGAGGGAAAGGGAACTTTCCATTTCTATATGAAGTTGATCAAGGTACAGCTAGCAATAAAATGCTTTTCACTGTAAGTTAGCAGGTCCTCTGCAATGGTAACACCAACAATGAAAAAAAACTCCACTGTAGCTTAGAGTCATATAAGAATGAAAAACGAGGTTCATTTCATGGAAAGATGAAAAGCCTTTATTACAAAAAAATGCTTCCAGAAACATTTGTTTGAGAAAAGATATCTCAAACAGACAACAACATCAGATGGAGACATCATGTAAGGAGTTAATAAGTACTTATCAGGTGCTTTAATAAATAGTTAACACATTGATATCAGTTATTACAGACTCCAACAAATAATCAGGCTGCTTAGTAGAGCTGTTCAGAAGTTGTCCATCACAAATAGGTTGTAATTTGCTGAGCTGTATGCCAGAAAGGCCAGAAGCACACGATCTGTATAACTAGAATGACACAGCATTGCAAAATCTGTACTGCAATCTAATATTGCAATATTTAGCTTTGGAATGTAAGTATTCCAAAATCACAAGCTAGGTCCCAGAAGATTATAAAATTAGCTTAAAATCTTATGAGATTTCAAAACACACACACACACACACACACACCCCTTTTTATTTATTTACCGTCTGGTGTTTAATATGTGAGAAAATACATTTCAAACTTTTCTTGGCAACTACAATGGCTAGAAATATGCTTTTCTAATAAGAGCTTAGTTTCATGTAATCATATGACTCTAAGAAATGGGCTTAGAAAAAGCCAGTGAAAACTGTTAAGTTTGTGATAAACTTGCAGACAATGGAACACTAAATATGGTGGTAGGAAGCAAGACAAGAAATGCTTCTATGTATGACAGCAACTCTACATAGTGATACTGTTTTTGAAAATAAATCTGGTGTTTCCTTTAGTATGGAAGACTGAGTTAGTAAGGCCTGTATTCACCTATTTACAACCATTTTACAGTGTCCATATTAGCATCAAGCACAATGTGCATAAATTATGAGACATGCTCACACTCTAAAAAGATAATGCTGACATTATATTGATACCACATAGACAATATAACTTAACACAATATAACAATAACACAGTAACACAATATGTTTTTGGAACAATATCTAGGTGCAGAAGAAATCAAGAATGATGCAGCTATCCAAATGATCTTTGGTATTGTGGATTTGCTAGAACCTGAATGACAAAACACTTGGTTAGGGTAAAAACAGTAACCTAAACACCTACTCCCAGAGATTACCTGGCTTCACCTTCACCTTAGAATGTGAAGAACATTTAAAAGGTTTAGATAGGCCCCAAGAGGCAAAATTGCCAGCCCCTTTTCAGCCCCAAAGGATAGGGCAATCATTTGCTACTGGCCCTTCACAGCAGCATGTTACTGTCAGAAAACCAAATCATTTCAGAATAGTTCAGTTGCTGGAAAGCCAAAATAAATTCAGTTTGGGGATTTTTGTCTGTTTCATCAGGAGTCCTAACCTTGCAGTCTCCAGAAAGGGAGGAGTGAAGAACGTTGAAATGGTCTAGATGACTAACGTTCTTCTCCTAGCTTGTGTCTGCAGTGCATTAACTGTTTTGCAGTGAACCTTTTGGCATATTAGTACAAGAGGGCCTTCATTTCCATGTGCCATAGTGAAACAAATATGAGATTGTTAAAAAAGGAAAGAAAAGTAAAAACAAACACTTGAAAGAGCATGTTTCATATTTAAGCCCTGTTTACTAGATCAAGATTGTCATTTGTCTTACATTAACTGTTGATGAGTTTTCATCAAAATCAGCAATTGATTTTAACATTTCCAGACATTGTGGTCCAAATACTAAAAGGGCAATAAACTAGAAGAAGTACATAATCCTCCAGTTATAGAGATATTTGGACAAATAAGTCAGACTTTGAGCTGGAAATCTTTAGGAGGCAATAACATATAGTTCAATTACTTCCTAAGAGGCTTTCCGTATTGATTGTACACCCCAGATTCCATGTACTGGTTATATATATTGCTTTGCTGATTAGGCATGGATTTTTTTATTTTGCTTTTATGGCTTTTAGGAATGTACATTGTAAGAGGAGGTATTCATCATTGTTATTGATTTTTTTGGCAAACAAAAATCTTCTTAAAAATTAAAAAGTAAACTTGAAGTATCTACGTGCCTTTATATAAGGTAACAATGTGCTTTTCATTTGCAGATGTTAAAATACATTTGATAGCAGAAAAAAATCATTACCTCTGTTTTACAGATGGTGAGTATGACAGACAGAGGCATATCTAGGGAATGGCCTATTTAAATTCTAATCAATTGTACTTACTCTCCTCTGTACCATGCAGTCTCTTAAAACCATGTGGACACTAGCTCCAGTCAGAAGTTGTGCTATGAGGGGCCCTAGTCCTTTTATTAAGCTCAGTTCAGTTTTGGGAAAGTGATGACTCCTGGGACTACCCAGAGGAACCTGTCATTCTTGCTCCCACATGAATCAAGCCCTGACGGGCTGACCATATGTAGTGGATAGAGCTTGTAAATGAAAGTAATCATAATCATTTTAGTAAATTTTGGGAAACACTGTACTAGAGGAATTTTTTTTTTTAGAACAGCATATCATTACACCTTGTGGGGGCCACGTTATGGACAACACCCTGATCATGACTATGTACTCTGGGTGCCACCTTCAACTCTGAGCTCTCTCCAGATCCTCACATCCAGACTGTGTCTATGTCTTGAAGATTCTTTCTGCATAACACATGGGGGGCCAACTCTGACTGAAGCTATTCCAGGAGATTTTTTCCCCCCCAACATGATGTAATATAATTAATAGGGGTGCACCAAAAGAGATTTTTTGGGCTGATACTGATGGCCTATTTTTAATGAGACATATTGGCCAATACTGATCCGATTGCCAATATATAACCGGGCATCTCGGAGACCAGTGTCTGGCTGGTAAGTCTGGTGTAAGGGAAGGGGAAGAGAAGGGGTGTGGGGGGGAAGATCAAGGCCCCCTGGTGAGGTAGGGAGTGGGGCTGGGGCAGGGGCAGGGGTAGGCATTGCACAGCCAGGGCATGAGCGGCTCATCCAGGGGGTGTAGGGGGAGCAGCTCCTGCTGCTACGCATACCCAAGGAGGGCATGGGGGGCATATGCCCCAGATTTGTGCGTGGGGTGAGGGCAAGCTGCCGGTGTGGGCTGGGGCACCAAGCTCTTCCCGACAAGGGGATGGGCCAGGCTGGGCTGGGTGGTGGTGATGCCAGGAAGGGGGCTACGGGGGAGAGCTGCAGCCACACCAAAATTCACCATAGCCTGCCTCCCAGCACTGCCACCACCCGCTCTGAGTGCAGCCCTGGCTCAACCCTCCCACTGGGAAGAGCCCGGCATTGCCCCTGCCCCAGCTTGCAGTGGCAGCCCACCCTTGCCCAATGTGCAGATCCAGGGCACATGATCCCCGTGCCCTCCTGGGGTGCATGCAGCAGCGGGAGCTGCCACCCCCTCCCTGCACTCCCCAGATGAGCTGTTCATGGCTCTGTCCCGCGCCCTGCCCCATCTGTGCAGCGCCTGCCACTGTCCCTGTCCCAGCCCCAGCCCCACTCCCTCCCTCACCACTGGGGCCTGTATCTGCACTGCCCCCACACCCCTTCCATCACAACAGACTTACCAGCTGCACCCAGCTGCTCTCCACACTGCCAGGCTGAGCTCCTGGCTGCTTGTGTGCTGCACTGTGGCTGAGTGCATGCACGGGGCATTTATCGGCTGCATTACTGGTCACATCAGCCAAAAAAAGCCAATTGTCCATTCTGTCAATTTTCCTTCTATCAGTGCTGATTCGATATGGGACTGATGTACTGGTGCACCTCTAGTCATTAATTGTACTGTTCAACCCATTCACAACATCAATCGCCCGGATTGCTTGCTGATTCCAGTAGACTCCCAGCCAATCCAGGAGGGTTGGCAGCTCTAATAGCACATCCAAGAGTACAACTACACTGCAGTTACTTCTGTGTCTTCAGCATGTGAAGACAAGCCCACTCTAGCTTTTAACTATCTAGCTTGGGTGATGGTAAAAGCGTAGCCCTGGCAAGTCTCTGCTACTTCAGCTATACTGCTAGCAGTGCCTGATTTATGTAGCTCAAAGTTAGCTGTGATGTATCTACATGAGCTTCAGACATGGCAGTAGCAGCAGTGCAAGCAGATCCTATAGCACAGCTTTCCCTATCCCTATCTCAGCCAAAGCTCTTTTTTCTACATTCTCTTAGTCTGTATTGCAGTTACTGCAACAATTCTTTTTTCTGAATTGATAAATGTCTTGCTGTCTCATTCATAAAAATTCAGAATGCTCCTGTGAAGACCATCTCCCTTGCACATCACTCCTCTCTATGCAGGCTTCCTCTGCACCCCACTTTCCCTATCACATGACACCTAAGCTTCTTGTTTTCACATTCAAAACTGTTCATAGTCTAATCCAGGGGTGGGCAAAATGTGGCCCGTGGGCCAGATGCGGCCTGCCAGGCCATTCTATCTGGCCCGTGGGGCCCCTAAAAAATTTAGAAAATTAATATATATCTGCCCCTGGCTGCCTGTCATGTGGCCCTTGATGGCTTGCTGAAACTCAGTAAGTGGCCCTTTGCCTGAAATTGCCCACCCCTGGACTAACCCCACTCTACCTGCCATCCCTTATTCAGTGCTGGAAGGACAATTCCTGTCCCTGATCAGCACAGGATGCTGGCCTTCATTGTTCATATTAAAGTTAGGATTTTGATGTGTTAGGACTCTTGCCTGCTAGGTAACCAATGCCTCCTCATTGCTCCCTTGTGGTACCCTCTCTGTTTCAGTCTTCTACTCTTTGCATTTAATTAGACTGTAAAATCTGGGGAGTTCAGACTGTCTTTTTGTTATGTGTTTGCACAGTGCACTGCACAAGAGGTCCTGGTTCCTAATTAGTACTCCATGGATCGGTGGCAAATTAAATAGCAGTAGCACAAAAAAATTACAATGATACAATCTATTGTACCAGCATCATATCTAGGATAAACCTTTGTAGGACTGCAGTCAAAACCCCCTGACATTACAGCTATTCAGCCAATTTTCTATCCACCTTGTAGTAGTTTTATCTAGCCCATGTTTCTCCAGCTTATTTATGAGAGGGTCATGTGGGACTTTGTCAAAAGCCTTACTGAAGTCCCCATACTTGCTTTTTTGCTCTCAAATTTTCCTCTGGGTTTTGGCATTAATGCAGCAGTAAATATCTTACTTCTACCTGGACTTGGTATCACTCTGCCAAGCTTTGAAGGCTCTCCTTTTTCTGTTAAAGAAAACTTGATTTTCCGTATCACGCTTGTCAAACTAGTCCTGATATGGAGAAGCCTAGAAATGTTTTGCATGCCTTATGGATGCCTTTCCTGAGGCTTTCCCGGTGATCAGTGGTGTCAAGATTGTCTGGGAGGTTGGAGAGTTTTTCATTTGAGGCACTGCTGAAGATGTTCCTTTTAGAAGCATTTTTAAAACACTTAATACTGAACCTCTTCTTTGGTTGCTGCTCTTGTTTATGTCATTTTGGGGTGATACAAATGGACATGATGGAATGAATCAAACGAAGAACTGTTGAACACACATCTGGGTTGTTCATAGCTCTGATGATATAGACATTGCAATAGTCCTGGGCATGCACTATGACAAAGTCCATTGGATGCTAGTGTTTTGAGCAGGGGTTGCAACCAGGATGTCTTCTATTTGTTGCTTTGGCAGAATAAGGAGTTCCCATTGAGGCACTGCTGAAAATGACATACTGAAATCCAGATACATTATATCCACTGCATCCCTTTCATCCACCAGGCTACTTACTTTTTCAAAGATGGAGATCATATATTTTTGGCATGATTTGCGCTTAGTCAATCCATGATAACTTCTCTTGATCAATCTTTCCTCCTTCGTGTACTTACGATATGCTTCCCAGGTACTGAGGTGAGGCAAATCTATCTCTAATTCCCCAGGTTCTCCTTTTTGTTTGTTTTTAAACAGAGGGTCTATGCTGGCCCATGGATAGATCCAGATTTCTGTAAAGGATGGGGGGTGCGGAAGTAGTCATTGGTGCAGCAGATGTGGAAGCCCCCTGCTCCCAGTTCCCCTCCTGCCCACCAAGTGTACAGGCCATGCCGGGGGAGCACCAAACCAGAAACTTTTTAAAAATCCTTAAATCAGGTAAGAATCCTGCCTCCCCATGGTTTCAGCATCCCTTCCCTTCTCCTTTGTGCTCAGTGGCATGTTCCCTCCACTCCCATTCCTCTCGTCCTCTCCCCCTCACTTCTGCTATCCCTGGTGGATGGCGTGGGGGCAGCTGAGAGCCTGTGAACCTGCTCCCGGGTTGGCAGAAATCACTTTGGAGGAAGTGGGAGGGAGAAGGAACTTGCCTACTGCTGCTGCTGCTGCTGTTTGCAGCTGAGCCTGGACCCCTGCACAACCTGGCTGGAGCAGAGCAGGAGTGGTTTTTAGAGCTCACCCCACCCCTGGGTCTACTGGGGATAGCAGCACCAGCTTGCAAGGTTAGGAATGGGAAGGGAGGTGCTGTTGAATAGGGAGGGGAAGGGAGGAGGGGAATTCTTACCTGCTTTGGAGACTTGAAAAAGTCCATGGCTGCTGCTTCCAGTGTAGTCTGAAACAGGGAGTGCAGTTGTAACACTGAACCCCCTCTGGATCCACCTTTCTTGGCCCTCTTCCACTTGTCTCCCACAACTTGGTAAATATTATTGCAAAGGGCTCTGAGATCTTTGTCAGTTTCTTCACTATCCTAGGATGAAGCTCATCAGTCCCTGATGACTTAAAGTAGTTATCTGAATCTAAGATGTCTGTGAGTTTAAGATTACAACCCCCCACCCACCAATAATTAGATTCTGTACATAGAAAATGTATACATTTATTATAATTTTCCATTTGTAGAATCTAATTATTAGAGGGCTGTCTTTAATTCATGTATCACCCCACTGCAGAGGTGGGGGGGCAGGCAGTGCTGGGGGGCAGGTGCCCCTGCTTGTGCCTGCCTCCCCTGCAGCCACATACCCCTCTTTCCCCTCTGCCTTCACTCCCCCTCCTGCCTCTCCCTCCAGCCTCTGCTACCCCCTCACCCCCAACCTCTGTTCCCCACTTCCCCATATGTATCCTTGCTCTTCCTCACACGCACACCAGCCCATCCCCCATAGCAGCCATGTGGTCTACAAGCTGCTGCTATAGTGCTGGGCTGGGGCCAGGCTCAGTGCCCCAGGCTGCAGCATGGACTAAGCTTGCCAACACAGAGCAAAGGAAAATTGGGAAGGGAGAGGGGTAGGTGAGGGAACAGAAGCTGTATGCAGGGTGGGAAGAGGCTGTAGGGAGGAAGTGGCTGGGAGGAGGCAGCAGCTGTGATGCCTCTGCTCTACTTTATTTAAGACAAGGGTTTCCCCCCCCCCATGTTTAATGCGGGGTGGGGGTGGGGGACAGGTGGGGGACCCTTGTCTTACAATCAAATAAATACAGTAAGTTAATTCAACCTGATCAAAAGCTCTCTGATAGTTTTTTCAATATCTCAACCCTCAGCTTGTCTCATTCCTTATCCAGATAATCCTTATTAAATGTCTGGTTGTAGGTTGAGATTTTTGTGAAGTTGAGCAGCTCTGCCTTTTTTGAATCTTCTGTTAAGTCCTTACACTGGCTGTATAAAAGTGGACCTACAGCTTCCTTGGTCTTTGTTTCCTGGCCAGCATATTTGTAGAACCTCTTCTTGATATCTTTAACTTTCCTTGCCAGGTGTTTCTCTTTTTTTACTTTGTGCCTGCAAGTTATTGCTATTTCTTGATATGCTTCCTTTATGGCCTGCCTGCCCTTTCACCATGAATGACATGTGCCCCTGGTGCCTGGGGGGGGCACAGTGGCACTGGCAGCGGTGGGAGGGTGGTGGGGGGAGTGCGGCACCGGTAAACGGGGAGCTCCCGCAGATGCTGCTGGTGCTGTCAGTGGGGGGCGTGGGGGGGGTTGGTGAGCACCAACTAGGGGTCGGCAACCACCCACAGATACCACTGGCAGCAGCAGTGGTGGCCAGCAGTGATCACTTACCGCCTGCAGATGCTGCTAGCGGTGTCAGTGCTGAGGGGGTGGGGTGGCAAGCGGTGACCTCCTGTAGGTGCAGCCAACAGTGTCGGCGGTGCCTTTTTGTAGGGGGTGCACTGCCATGCTCAGGGGGTGCACATGCACCCACGTGTACCCCCTACGCATCACCAATGCATTTCACTGCTTGTATATTTTCATTTTGATTTTGAGGCATCCAAGAACATTGGCTCTCAACTGGGGGATTGCAGCACCCCACAGTACTGCAAGACCCTTTCAGGGGTGTCATGGTGCCAGTGCTACTAAGCTGCATACCTCTATTTCCAGGCGGTGCATGCAGAGCCAGGCTGGGATAAACCTTATGTAGGCAGGAGCACTCCCTTCTGTCAGTCTTGCTCTGCAGGCCCTTTCTGGAAACAGAGGCATGTGGAGAAGTTCCACCTGTCAGTGGCAGCAACAGTGTTACAATCTGGAAAGACAGATGGTTGGAAACCACTGCACTAAATACTTTGCTCATAATCAGTGTCAGCTTGATTTATTTTTTCTTATATGTGAAGAAGGAAGTAGGTTGCCATACCCAACCCCTTTCCCAGCTTTACATTTACATTTGATCTGGAATGAGTTCCCCGTAAAGTGAACATATATCAAGTGAGGCATCAGCCATGCTTCTATCCTGTAGTTGTTGTTGGGTTTGTTTGTTTGCATATTGAGAGCTGTCAATGGCAGTAAGTGTATCAGACACCACAGTAGCATAAGTCGAGGTGGGCAATTGGGGCAGGAGCCCTGGGCACTGATTGTGTGGGGGGGGGGGAAGGGGGGGAGTGGCAGTGCTGGAACGATGGATGGAGGCTGTATTGGGCACAGGGTCATCCAGCAGCTATCTCCATTTCAGACCAGAGAATGGATTCCCCTTCAAGTTATATCCTGCTGTGTCTTAACCATTTCACAGCCAAATAAAGGCATTTACAGCCCTGATATAGATGCAGATCTATGACAGGTGTGAGAGGGTTAACATAGTAGAGGGTGAATGAGGGTTAGGCGGGGAGGCTGCAGCCCCTGCATGAGCTCATATTTCATTAGGTAAGGCCCTGCCTAGCCCCTCCAATCCCTTTCTTCAATGCTCAGCACAACCCCCTTCCCACCCATCCACCACCCCAGTGCTCTGCTCAAGGTGCAAAAATAACTACCTATGCCCCCGGGGTCTCAGGTTACTCAGGTTTGGAATTAGGAATACTTTTTTTGAAGTGGTATCAGTTTCTCCATTTCATTTCAGATCTCTTGGCTGTTGCTACTAATTTTTAGTTTCTCCTTTATTATATTTGTATCTGGGACAACACATGGACCCAGGATAAAATCCTAAAAATACTGCAAAACTGTTTTCTGGTCATATGGTTGACGTATTAGACTAGTGGTTCCCAACTATGATGTCACTAAAATAAAATAGTTGTGGAGGGCTGCCTTCAGCCTAAAAAGGTTGAAAACTACTGTCTTACAAGCTTCTTATGCAGCTAGATTGGTTTCTTGCTATTATTCTTGTGATTCCATTGTGTCAGAATAGCTTCTTATTGGGCTTCCAATATTGGACCTTTTAGAAGCTTCCAGAATCCCAGGGCCCCTTTATTCTTCAGTCTCCCCCTGTGGCACCTTGCTTACCATCTCTCTGAGTTGGTTTAAATCCATCTTTCACCATCTCAGAATCATGAATTCTATCATACAGTTATAATTTCCTCCCAAGCTTCTTATTACCTTCACATCTTCAACCAATTAGATTTAGATTCTTCTCTATTGGTCAGGACAGGATCCAAGATGGATGATCCTGTAGTTGTACCTTCATTTTTTGTGGAGGAGAATGTTGTGGTCACACAAATTAAGAACTTTCTTTACATTTTATATTTGGCTATGTGATTTTTCTAGCAGATATCCAGAAAAATTAAGTCCCATACAGTAGCATCTCATAACTTTTAAACTAATTTTTCATTTTGGGTGCAGAGAGAAACAACATTTTTTTTCTTGAACTGGTCCCTGAAAGTGCTCTACAGCCTTGATGTAACACATGTGCATGGCTGCAAAGCACTTTTAGAGTGGCCAATTGTGTGAAAAATTAACCCTCGTCAGATCAGGTATTAGATTAAGGCATTCTGCTTCAGAGTGTCTTAGGGAATTTGTGTTTCCTTGAGGGTTAAATTTTGAGGCAGGGTCAGGGCTGGGCTGGTGCAAGCACTAGCCCAGCCTGACCCCCAGGATTGTCAGCCAGGAAGGAGGGGGAAGAGAACAGGATGGAGCAGGCAGCTTGCCCAGCCTGATCTGGAGAGGGGAAGGGCTAAGCTGGGGAGAGGGACATTTCAGTAGCCTCCTTGGAGGCCTCCATCCACCTGTGGGCCAGGAGGGCTGGTGCAGCCAGGATCAATCCCCCTTGACCAAACAAACACCTGCTGGGTTGAGGGGGTGAATGCTCTAACTCGTGGCACTTTATGTAAAACACAGTGAGTTAGAATGGGGGCCTGAACGTCTGTAGGCTCCCTTCCTAAAGGAGTGCCTCATCCACCTCTTCTTCTTGAAGACGAGATCAGATCCTCATGTGATGTGTATCAATGCAACTTCATTAACACCAACAAACTAAAAAACAGAGAGTAGTCCTCAATTTGATACTCCGGTCATAAGAGCTGTCCCCCAAGATTCTATGATACTAGCCAGGTCATAGTTCCCTTCAAAGGCTGTGGCTTGCACATCTTGTTTGCTCCCCATACACCTAGCATTGGTATACATGTATCGGAATTATTCTGCATATTTCCCTCTTGCATCTCTTTGTACCATCCTTTGGCTCTCTGGCCCTTCCCCTTATTTTAGCTTTTCTCATGCTAATCCCAGGGAGAACTCAAATGAAAGGCCACTCTAGGATATTTCTCTTGGCTAGTTAGTGACTCTAGCCCTGTGGCTGTACTACTGAACTTAGTCTCCTCTGCCATCTAATAGTTGTATTAGCCCTGGGTGAAGAGAAGCTATAGTTACAGAAAGGGGTGGAATTCATTTCAGATAAGGTCAGATAGATATGTGGAAAAATTATTCTAAGTTTTGGATTTCAATGCGCCCAGTGTGTTGATGTGACAGCAGTATGGCAGATCGCATGAACTGTTCAGGTAGGACCTGGAGGAAGTCAGCTAGAACATGAAACAGTACCTTCTTTGGAAACTATTTCTATATTATACTGGTAATGCATGAAACTTTGGGTTCCCCCAAAGGAACAGAAGGGGAGCAAGGGAAGGGTTTTGAATTTCTCAGTACAATTCCTCACTGGGCTGCTTCCGGCCCATTTCTTATTACCCTGAATTCAATGGTATATAGGGATGTGCCTAAAGTGAACCAAATATCTAAGTGCTAGTTTGGGCACTCTGATAAATGTATAGTTGTTAAATTGAAAATAGGCTTTTTTCTCTCAGTATCTGAAATTTCTCTTCTTTTATCTTATTTTGCTACTGAAACAAAACAGTACTGCAGGCAGCCGAGTGGGTGGAAGGCAGCCAGGAACCGGAGCCTTGAACACTAGGCCAGGAGCTGCTCAGCTGCAGCTTTTCCCCTACCTGGCTAAGCATGTGGTGCCCGGCATGTGTTCCCACAGTTGCCAATACTTCCCCACACTACCTGCTGCCCAGGGTAGTATAGCAGGAGCAGGAGGAGGAGAGGGAGGAGGAGGAGAAGCCACTGGAAGCTGGGAAAGACAAGCAATACCCAGGCAACTACAGGTGCACCAGGAGCAGCTCCACCAAGAAGCTGTGCATGGTGTCTGGGACCAGGTGTGGGCAGGAGTACAACCTGGGCTGCCGTAAGCGGGGGAGGGGGGCTAAGCCCCATGAGGAGCACTGTGGGGGCATCTGCAGGCCGGAGCCAATCAATTGGTGGGCACCCACTGGAGGGCTGAATCCAATCAGTTGATGGGTTGGATCTAACGTATGGGCTGTATTTTGCCCACCCCTGGTGGTACCATTGCAATGAAGGAGCCAGATCATTTGCTAGTACAAATCAGTGCAGCTCCATTGAAATTAGTGTATCTGAAGATCTGACCCATAATATTTTAATATCCACTACCCTTTTCAGTAAAGCATTTTTGTTTTTGTTTGTTTTATGTCAGTCACATGGTTTTATTCTGTTCTTTCAGTGAGTTTGGATGTTAAATTATAATTGGCGTATTGAAGGTCTGAAACATATTTACAGATGAGTGAGCATTGATTTTATACTTTTAATTTTTTGCTGTAGATCCTGTTTGTTGTTGAAGGTCTTAATAAAATTTAACAACAAGAAAATCAGACAGAGAAGTATTGAATTGCTTGAACAGTTGCTAAGAGCCAGGCAAATTATTATTGTTTCATGTATATTAAAACAAGATGCTATGCCAGAAAGGGTAAATCAGAGACATCAAACAGAATATTTTTAAATATCTATAAATTTTAAATGTCTATGTATGAGGTCTGCTTATTTACTTCAGTGATATTTGTGACCCCTTACATTTGTGAGGATATTCAGATAAGCACATTTTTATGAACGAGAACATTCACATGAATCTGTAGTATCCAAAATAAAGATTCACAAGAGCATACTCACTGCAGTTCTGAGGAAAAGCTTTCTTCCTATTTGCAAAAGATTTGTTGAACAATTATGAGCTAAAAACAAATTCATAGAAATCACAGATAATCCATTCCCAAACAGAAGTACCAATTCACATAAGTGGAACTTTTGGTCTAGTAGGAATTAAGCATTTGTTTACCGTATTTCACAGTGTAGAGGTCAATGCACTGTATAAGACAACCCCATTTTTCTGATCCAAAAAGTTAGGAATTTCATAGATCCGGTGTATAAATTGACCTAACTTTTTGGATCAGAAATATCGGGTCGACTTATATCAGCACTTGTGTGCCCTCACTGTAGGCTGGGCACCTGAGGGAAGGACATATGCCGCAGTGCCACTTGCACGGGATGGGGCTGTGCCAGCTGAGCCAGCTAAGGCGCAGCTAAGGCGTGCAACCAGCTGCCCCATCCCTTCCAAGCAGCACTGCCTGGGCTGCACTAGCCGAGCACTAAGCCTGTCCCTGTCCCCTGTGATCTGTGCTGGGCTTGGCACTTGGCTGGCATGGCGAGGGGCATTATGGAGACACTGCTCGGCCAGGCACTGAACCTAGCCCCGTCCCCTGCAAACAGTGCTGCCTGGGATGTATCAGCTGATCGCCAAGCCTGGTGCTGCTCACAGGGGATGGGGATGGGGCTGGGCTCAGCACTTAGCTGCTGTGGCCCAGGCAGTGCTGCTCCCAAGGGACAGGGCAGGGCTGGACCCAGGCCAAGTAGCATCTCCATAGTGATGGCAAGGCCCACAGGCTATGCTCAGGCTCAGCCCAGGTCCCAGGGCCTCCAGTGACAGGGATGCTGCCAGTAGGTGAAGAAGGTTGAGTCAGGGCCAGGCCAGGGTTCAGCCATGGTTGGGCTGGGTTGATGCTGGGGTAGGGGTCAAAAGTATTGATATTGTGTATAAGTTCAGGTTGAATTTTAAGAGTTAAAAATTGGGCTTCAAAGCTTGATTTATACACTGTAAAATATGGTAATCATGGCCAGAAAGTTTACAAAAGCATAGTGCTACACCCAGGCCTAATTGAGCGTTAGGCTCTGAGGACCTTGGGGTGAACTGCCTCCTCGTTTGCCATGCCTTGGTCATACAAAGAAAATAGGAGGGTTCTGTGATGTATGTGATGGGTTACCCACAGGGTTACTCACGTGTCTGTGGATGATTTGGAGCTTCACCTTCCCTACATCCCGTTCACTCACCAACCGAGATGCTGATGACTCCAAGGCAGTCTTCAATGCTCCTGGCCACTGTGCTGGACCTATCAGCCCAAAAGAAAATGGTGCGGGTGCATCATCTGGCCCTTGGTGCCCGGTGTCACACAAGAAAATGTCCCCACTCTGCTGCTTCCACATGCTGGCTGGTGTGACATGACTTGCAGAAAAAGAAAGGACTAACCGAAAGAAGTTTAGAAGGTTGAAACAAATACTCCCCTCACAGGCAGGGTCTGGGGTCAGTCGACTTTTACTCCCGGATGTCTCATCAGTTTGGTAGGTGATGGCTCCCTCCACCTTTGCCCACAGGCCTGCTTTGGGCCTGGCCCCTTGGGCCTTCCTCTGCCAAGGGAGAGAGGGAAAAGACCCCTGACCAACAAGAGGCAACAATAATGAAAAAAAAGAAAGAAAAAAACACCCAGTTCCCTGTGATGCCCTGTACAAGGAAAGGGCAGTACCACAGGGCACTAAAGTGCCTGCTCCTTTAAGGGCAGAAACTGCCTAGGGAGAGGGCCCTAGGAGCCAGGCAGGAACCCCACAGGTGCAGGTTACTGTGGCAGCAGACTAAGGAGGGAATTAGCCTGTGCCTGCACCCAGTCAGCTGACCAGAAGAAGGCAGGGCCCTGGGCACTTATAAACCCCAGGGCTGAGGCCAGCAGGGGTTAGTTCTCTGGCAGCAGCCAAGGGGAAGGAGTGTGCAGAGAAGAACTGCCTAGAGATGCTGTGGTTGCCTGATGTGCTGTTTACAGGACTAATGGGGCTGCAGAAGCTCACCAGGTACCCTGGCCTACAAGGTACTTAATGCTTGGGGAGAAGTTTGACTCTTTTAAAGAGGCAGAGTGCATCCTGCACTGCTTGTAGCCCAGGGGCTTGTGTAATCCATTGTTATTTAAACCGGTGAACTGGACTGAGGCTAGTGGGGAGGAGGAGGCCTCATTGGGGCACACTACAGTGTGGAGGCCCCAGCGCCAGTGGGCACAGCACCAGTGTGGGCATAGAGACAGGGCTGTGGAGAGCACCGCATCAGTCTGGGTGCAGAGACAGGGCTGCAGAGAGCCCAGTGATGCAGGAGAGGCTAAGCTACATCAAGGTCTCAGAGGGACAATGTTTGAATACAATCTGTGAGGCTTGGGTCATGGTAAAGGGGCGGTTTTGGAGCCACACATCAAGCCCATAAGACTGAGGGTGTCCTGTGAGGCATCCATTTTGAGCAGGACCCAAAAAGGTGTCCAAGAACCCACAGGGTTCAGTGGGGTCCATCAGGACCGTGTCCAAATATAAACTCAAGGGCAGCCTCCCTATTTATTATAATTACCAGCAAGATGTGGCAGGCAAGAAAAAGGGTGCCCATTGGGCAAGACTGGCATGGTCACAGAGCCCTAGAAGCATCACGGCCATCCCTGGGGACCCCACACGGTGACAGGTGGGGAAGGGCAAAGAAAGGGGAATTGGGTTCCCCATGCCTGCTGTGGCTGAACCTGGGCCCTGCATGCTCCATGCAGCCCTGGAGCCAGCCAGCTTGACCCACTACCAAGCTTTCCTCACCCAGTGCTCCCCTTTCCTCTATGGCATGTCCTGGGAGCCTTTAAATCCTGTGCTGGGTCACCTGGTGCTGACATCATCTGCTGGGTACTACCCAGGCAGATGGAGATTAGGGCTGTGAGAAATTTCACCGGCTGTTTCATTTCAAAACTGTTTCAACTCATTTCAAGCTCAAAACAGCAAAATCGAAATGAAATGAAGGGCTTTCATAGATTTCATAGATTTCATAGACATTAGGGCTGGAAGGGACCTCGGAAGATCATCGAGTCCAGCCCCCCACCCAAAGGGCAGGACGTCAGCTGGGGTCATAGGATCCCAGCAAGATAAGCATCCAGTTTCATCTTGAAGGTGTTCAACGAAGGAGCTTGAACAACCTCCGGTGGCAGGCTGTTCCAGACCTTGGGGGCTCGGACAGTAAAGAAATTCTTCCTTATGTCCAGCCTGAAACGATCTTGTAGTAGTTTGTGACCATTCGTCCTCGTCATCCCTTGGGGCGCTCTGGTGAACAAACGTTCCCCTAGATATTGGTGGTCACCCCTGATAAACTTGTAGGTGGCCATCAGATCACCCCTGAGCCTGTGCTTTTCCAGGCTAAAGAGCCCCAGGGCTCTCAGCCTGTCATCGTAGGGTCTGCTTCCCTGACCTCTGATCATGCGCGTGGCTCTTCTCTGGACTCTCTCAAGCTTCTCCACTTCCTTTTTGAATTGTGGAGCCCAAAACTGGACGCAGTACTCCAGCTGCGGCCTCACTAAGGCCGAGTACAGGGGGAGAATGACGTCCCGGGATTTGCTTGAGAAGCATCTATGGATGCAAGCCAGCGTTTTGGTCGCTTTACTAGCCGCAGAATCGCATTGCAGGCTCATGTTCATCCTGTGGTCAATGATGACCCCCAAGTCTCTTTCTTCCGTAGTGCTAACCAACATAGCACTGTGGAGCCTATAAGGATGCTGCGGGTTTTTTTTCCCAAGGTGGAGAACCTTGCATTTATCAGCGTTGAACACCATCAGATTCTCATCCGCCCACTTGCTGAGCCTGTCCAGGTCAGCCTGGATCATCCGCCTGTCTTCTGGTGTGGATGCTTTGCCCCAAAGTTTGGTGTCATCGGCGAACTTGGCCAGTCCGCTTCTGACTCCAGTGTCCACATCATTAATGAAGATGTTGAACAGTATGGGTCCAAGGACAGAGCCCTGGGGGACCCCACTGGTCACAGGACACCACGATGAGTGACTTCCATCAATTACTACCCTCTGGGTCCGACCCCGGAGCCAATTTTCCAGCCAGTGGATCGTGGGGGACCCAAGGTGACAACTGGCCAGTTTCTCCAAGAGACGATCATGGGACACCAGATCGAAGGTTTTTCTGAAGTCAAGATATATGACATCAATCTCATCTCCCTTGTCCAGGTGATAGGTCACCTGGTCGTAGAAGGAAATGAGATTGGTCAAGCAAGACCTACCCGCAACAAACCCGTGCTGGCTATCCCTTAAGATGTTGGCGTCGGCCAGTCCATTAAGGATGGCCTCCTTAATAAACTTTTCTAAGATCTTCCCCGGGATAGAAGTCAGGCTGATGGGCCTATAGTTAGCCGGATCCACTTTCCTCCCTTTCTTGAAGATAGGCACCACGTTGGCCTTCTTCCAGTCTTCGGGCACTACACCAGAGCGCCAAGAGTTTTCAAAGATCCGCGCTAGAGGCTGGGCTATGATGCTCGCCAGCTCCTTGAGTACCCTGGGGTGAAGATTGTCAGGGCTGGCTGACTTGAAGGTATCCAGCTTCTCAAGATGTTCCTTCACAAAGTCAGCATTAATGGAGGGCAGGGGATCACCCTCACCCGGACTTCCCGGCCCTGTAGCAGGCACAGGCATCCCATGGGGCTGATGAAAGACCGACGCAAAGTACCTATTTAATAGGTTGGCTTTTTCCTGGGCGTCAGTTGTCAGTTGCCCCATCTGGTTCAGCAGGGGTCCAACTTTGCCCCTGCTTTTCCTCCGGCTCCCCACATATCTGAAAAAGGACTTTTTATTGTCCTTGATGCTCAAAGCTAGCTGGAGTTCAGTTGCAGCCTTGGCTTTCCTGGTCTGCTCCCTACAGGACCGGACCAGTGCAGAATAATCCTCCTTGGAGGTGACTCCCATCCTCCATCCTTTGTAGGCCTTTCTTTTTAGCCTCAGGAGGTCTGCTAGGTCCCTGGAGAGCCAGGGGGGCTGCTGTCCCCTCTTGCTGCCTTTCCTCCGATATGGAATAGACTTAGTTTGTGCATTGAGGATCGCTCCCTTGAGGAGCAACCACTCTTCTTGAACTCCCCTCTCCCTGCGGTCACAGTCCCTTAGGGCCTCACTGACAAGCCTCCTGAGCTTGTCAAAGTCGGCTTTCCTGAAGTCAAGGACTTGCGTGTTGCTGACTGACTTGCCAGTTTTTCGGCGGATGGTGAAGGTGATCAGCTCGTGGTCGCTGTCACCCAGCTTCCCATCGATCACTAGGTCGCCGACTAGGTCCTCCCCAGTAGCCAGCACCAGGTCGAGCAGCGCTTTGCCTCTCGTTGGCCCATAGACTTCTTGAGTCAGGTAGAGGTCATCCACGCACGAGAGGAAGCTCTGCGACCGCTCAGATTTTGCTGAGCGATCCTCCCATGAGATGTCTGGGTAATTGAAGTCACCCAAGACAACCATGGTCCTGGAGCAAGCTGCCTCAGCCAGTTCCTGGGCAAACTCCTGGTCTAGCTCAGGACTTTGGGTGGGAGGTCTGTAATAGACTCCCACCATTGTGTCCCCTGTGCCATGTTCCCCACGGATTTTAACCCAGAGGGTCTCCAGCCGTCCACCCTGGTCACCAATATCGGCTTGCAGGGACGCGTAGCTTTCCTTAACATAGAGAGCTACACCCCCGCCCCTTTTCTCTACACGATCCCTCCTGTACAGGGTATAGCCATCTATCCCCGTGGTCCAGTCATGGGTGGAGTCCCACCAGGTCTCCGTGATCCCTATGACATTGTAATTGTTTGCACTGAGCAGGAGGATGAGCTTTGAAACAGCCTCAAAACAAAATGAGGCTAGTCAAAATGTTTTGAAAGTTTGGAGTTTTGAATCACCCAGCTGCCAGAATGTGGGAGACAGGGGAGAACCAGGGCAGTGCTTCCAACAGCTCTACAGCCCCATGTGGCTCAGCTGGGCAGGGAGCACAGCCCTGGCTCTCCCTGCCTCCTGTGGCTGGGCTGCAGGAAGCCCATCGCAGTGCAGGTGAAAGGAACTGAACCCGGGCTCAGGGAGCTGAGCCTGGGCACTGTGATTGGATATATATATTCATCCAAAATCAAACATTTATTTCAGAATGTTGATTTTCAACATTTTTTTTAAACATATATAAAAATACCAGAATATTTATTAAGAAATCTAATATTTTTCCAAGGAATAGAATTATTTTTCTAACAGACATTATTACTTGCCCAAAAGATTTTGACCAGCTCTGCTCATAATTCATCATAGTTATGACCCGTTTGCAGTTAAACCACAAACTGAAATTGATTTGTCAATTCAACTGAAAGACAATGGAGGTTAATTTACTAACTAATAAAAATGACAACACTCTTAGGGATTACTCACTGCAGAAAAAAGAGCTACACTGATAGGTTATATACTAATTCCAATAAATAATCTATCAAGTTTTCACCACAGGTTCTTAAATAGTACTTAAAAAATTCAAATGGTTTGATCTGCTATAGGGAAGCATGGAGCTATTGTTATTTAAGGCTGTACCACTCTTATTGAAGAGACTTATAATAAGGTGAGAAGCCCAAACTAAGACCTCATTTCTGAAACACCTTGAGCTTTGAAAGGTTCAAAATCTGTTTAGTGGCTTTGTCCCATCCTGGTTGTTCCATCAGTATTAACTCTGGTGAGTGTGACTCACAGACGAATGGTTGTTAACTTGCACTAGACCAGTGTCATCTCTCTAAGACAGATTCTACTGAGCATGTGCAGGAGTGACATACAGGGCAAGCACAGCTGTGCAGATGTAAATCTGCTGAGTGCCAAACTGGATTTGGCACACAAGGGGTGCCCACCAGTTTATTTGGTTCAGCTCATGGCTATCCCTCCTGTGCTCCACATGAGGCTGAGTTTAGTCTGGGGCAGCCTCTGCCATTCTCCAGCCTATGCCCACCAGCTTGGCCCCAGCCAGCACGCACAGCTTTTACTTTGGACTGCTCCCAGTGTACATCTGCAGCCACCAGCATACTGCTCCACTTCCCTCACCTCCAGTGATGGCTCCTCCTCCTGCTCCTGCTGTGCTGCTTTGGGCTGAGAGGAAGCTTCAGTGTGTTGACTTCTGCCCCAGCAGGCAAGACTCTGGCTTCAGGGCCCAGCTGCCTTCCACCCACTCTGCCCATCTGCTGCAGGAGGAGGAGCCACTGCTGGAAGTGAGGGGAGTGGAGCAGCACCTAGGCAGCTGCAGTCCCTCCGGAAGCCATGTGCGCTGGCCAGGGCCAGGCCACTGGGTGCAGGCTGGAGCACAGTGCAAGCTGCCCTGGGTGGGAGTGGCTGGGGCTCAGCCTCATGCAGCGCACTGTGGGGGCAAACTCTGCTGCATGTGCCCCCTGCCCTTTCCTCCCTCCTCTCACCCCTGATCAGCTCTTGGGACCTAGTGCCCAGGCAGCCCCACTCCCACATGTATATGCACACACATGCATACAGCCCCCCCACCCCCTCCATACTCCCCACAGGGCAGGGGCTGCCCTGTGACCCCACCCCATGATCCCAACCTCACCTGACCATCTCACTTCCCAACACCACTCCCTGCCCATCCACGGCTCCATCCCACATAGGGAGTTTTGGTGAGTTGTTGGGGGGTGCTGGCCCAGTCCACAACAAGTCATCAAAATTCTCTATGTGGTCCCCCAGCCCAAATAATTACCTGCCCCTGCATTAGTGCCACTTAAGTGGATGAAGGAGAAAGCAGGTTTGGCATGGGTGTCCCTCTGCTGTCTGTTCACATTACAGTCAGCAGCACTGGAGTGGGAAACAGTTTGCAGAAAGCTGTTCCCATGCTGGTGGATAGGGCTGTGGTGGGGAGAAGGGAGCTCAGGTTTTCTCTCTTAACACTTCAGCCAGGCCTAGGATGATGCAGGGAATGTCCTTCATCAGAGCAATCAAACATGGGGGCCAGGCAATTGTAAGAGCTGCAGTATATGCACTAACTAAAATACTGGGCATGTTTAGTTAACATTCCACTATTTGCTTAACTTCTAACTTAAGCTGTATCTGTGCATACATAGACAGCTCCCCTTGCCTACGTTGGGTGCTTAGTCCTAGTGTGTCTCTCTTCTATATCATTGCCTTCTCCTGACTCAATCTGATACTGTGGGTTCCCATTCAAAAGTTCCTATGAGAATTACAGTCATGATTCAGGGCAAAGCCACAAAACAGCTCAATGGAAAATGTATCTATCTCATGTCCTAAATCTTAACAAAGACATTGTTTATTTCATGCGTAAATGATTTTTCTTTTCATCTAATTGTTCTGTGAACAAACATTTTCATTGTGATCAATTCAAGGAAAACTCATGTTAATCATGAGTCAATACTAAATGTCTATTGATGTTTGATTTTCTGTGTCCCTGATGTGTGGGAAGATATTGGTCTAAAGGAGCATTGGAAAAAAAAGATGGCACTGGGCAATGCTCATCTATGAGATCAGTCAGTTCTTGAATGCTTTTGTAACCTTCTCCTCTTCACTGAGCTCTAAGGGAAGGAGCAAAGGGGATGAAATTTTGTTAGCCGGAGATTAAACTTGGGACTTTTGGATATAAATGCATAGGTTTCTACTGCTTGAATTAAAAGCCCTTGCCTGTTCTGTCAGGCATAGCTGGGAACAGATTAATCAACCTCTAACTAAAGCTGGAACTGTGGCCCAGTCACCACTAATGGGCCTCATTGAGCTGACTACAGAGGACAGCTCACACTAGCCTAGCACACACTGAAGAGCTGACACGCTGAGTAGGTTGGCCCTGATATCCACTGACAGCTGGAGGTGGAACCTCTGCACCTGTTTGAGGTGAAGGCCTCGGTTAAGAATTGGCCCTTGGAAAACAGATTTTAATGGCTTTCTTGCCACCGTGTGACCTGCTGTTTGCCACATACAGACATAATTTGAACCTGTATTTCCCCCATTGCTGCTAAAGATAAGGTAGATTTTTTTAATTGGTAAAATAGGCAGTACAGAATCTCTGGGGAATTGAAATTCTGTGTTTCAACAGAAAAAAGTATGAATGGGGATATATTATTGACCCCAGACAGGACATGAGCAGTGAGATAGAAATACTAAGAGAGTTAAGAGAGGCTGCAAAAGCAGATCACAGAAATAATGAGTGATTTTAATTATGCACAAATAGAATGGATCAATTTAACCTCAGATTGGGATAAAGAGATCAAATTTCATGACATTATAAAAGACTGCTTTCTGAATCAATTAGATCTGAAACTTATAAGGGGAAGGGCCATTCCTGACCTAGGCATAAACAGTGCACATGATTTGGTGCAAAGGGTAAGTGTTACTGAGCTACTCTGCAGTAGTGCCCATAATGCTACTGGGTTTGACATCCATGCAGAAGGGGAGATAAAAAGAAAATCTACCACAGTTGCCTTTAACTTTTAAAAAGGGAGACTACACCAAAATGAGGAAACTAGTTAGCTAGATAAAAGTTAAAAGGGATCTCTAAGAAGATGAAGATCTTGCAGTCATTATGGGAACTACTTAAGAAAACAATATTGGAGGGATGAGGCAAATGCATACCACAAATAAAAAAGAAAAAGGGAAGTAGAACAAAAGAAAGTCAGCATGGTTTGATGTTAGAACAGCAGTGGCAATCAACAGAAAAAAAGTTTCTTTCAAAAGATGGAAGAATTTCCTAATAAGGAAAATAAAAAAGAGTGCAAATTCTGGCAAATCAAATGTAAAACCATATAAAGACAACCTAAAAAAGAATTTGAGGAGAAACTTACTAGAAACTTCAAAGGTAAAAATAAAAATTTCTTTAAGTACAGTGGAAGCTGAAAAACCTGCTAGGGAGTCAGTTGGGCCTTTGGATGATCAGGGTGTAAAAGGGCGGCTAAACATAGGTGGCAGAAGGCCAGGGCACCCTTAACAAGGCTTAGGCTCCACCAAATGCAGGCAGCCCAGGTGTGGGCTCTGAGCAGCTGCAGCAGAAGGAGGAGGCAGGGGAAGAACACGCACAGACAGAGACAAGCAGCTGGAGCCTGCAGGTTGGCAGGGAACTCAGCCCAGACTAGTCCTATGTGGAACAGTGCCCAACAAGTAAATGTGTGGACAGGAAGGGGCATAGGGGAGAGAGAGGATGTGGTGGGGGGCAGGTTGAGGCCCCTGCAGGGAGGTATATGGGGGCCCCAGGGTGGGTTGTGGAATGCTTGCTGCCTGGACAGCTTGTCTAGGGGTGCAGGGGAGGGGGAGCTCCCACTGCTGCATGCACCCCTGGGGCAGGCACAGGGGATACATGCCCCCTGATCTGTGTTGTGTGTGGGCTGCACTCCACACCACACTGCTGGTGCCCTGGCAGCTGCATGATACCCCAGCAGCCTCATGATGCCATGTGCCTCCCACCACTAGGCAGGTGGTACAGCCAGCACACAGAAGGTACATGGCATTGCCTCCCACCACTGGGCAGGTGGTGCAGCCAGCACGCAGGAGGCACATGGCATTGCACAGCTCCTGGGACACCAGCAGTGGGGTGCAGTCCCCAGCCTCTACCCTGCATAGCAGCAGCCAGCCTCTACCCTGCATGCAAATCAGGGGGCCATGTACCCTCTGTGCCTGCCTTGGTGGTGCACACTGTGGTGGGAGCCCTCCCCTGCAATGCTGCATGGGCTGCCCAGGCTCCAAGTGTCCCATGACCTGCCCTAGACCCGGGGCCCCATTCATCCCAGCCCCTGTCCCTGCCTTTGCCTCACTATGGGGGCCTCTATCTGCCCCCCCACACCCTTTCCCCATGATAGACTTACTTGCTGGGGGAAGGGGTGTGTGCATATGCACGCATGCACACTCAGCCCCCCAAAATCATATTTTCTTCCTCCGCCTATGCTGCTAAAGGATGACATTGCTATTGTCAAGAAACTGAATTATTTGCATCCGTCTTCACTATGGAAGATGTTAGAGAGACTCCCTCAGGAGAACTGCTCCTCTCTAGGGAAAAATCTTTGGAACTGACCCAAATTGGGCGCATTTATACATGATATTCATGTGACACAATCAACTCTGGGGCAGTTTGTGCCGGAGTTTATTGCTCCTGGCTCAGTGTTTACATGTGCAGCTGGGACTGCAGCATGTTGAGTCAGGGTGGCACAGCCCTGGCTGGCTGAGGGCCCTGGGGTCAGGCTACCAGCCTGGAGCTGCTACCCCCACAGCTTAGTGTGCTGCAGAAAGTCTGGCTGGGGCATGTGGGTGCTACAGTGCAGGACTATCCAGCAGGCAGCTCTCCACAGTGTAGCACCCTTGTGCCCCAGCCAGCTCTGGTTACCATCTACGCATGCGTTACAGCAAAGTAAATAATTCCACTGTAGGGTAGTACTTGTAATGGGCAGTACTATCCTACGGCAGAGTTAATTAATTTATTCTGGCCTAACAGGGGTGCATATGTAGATGGTGATGCTTTACTACAGAGCTGATTAGCTAATTAGCTAATCAACTCAGCAGTAAAGTGTCTTGTATAGATGTACCCATTGAGGTTTCATTAGATAAGGTTGCAGAGGAAACTGATAAACTGAACAGGGAAATCACTAGGACATGATGGCATACAGCCAAAGTCCTGAAGAAGTTTATACTGGAAATTGCCAAACTCTTAACTGTAGTATGCAACCTATCACTAAAAACAGCCTTTGTACGCAATGATTGGAGGATTGTCAGTGTGACTCCCATATTTCAGTGCTTCTCAAAGTGGTGGTCCTTGGACTGGTGCTGGTCCGTGAGCCATTGGTTGCTGGTCCGCAGCGAGTTGCCAGGAAAGAAAGGAATATATTTGTCGGTCCGCAGTGAGTTGCCAGGAAAGAAAGAAATATATTTTCAGAAGCATAACATTGACATGTCATAGCGCCACAGTTCATACGTTCCGACACTCCAGGTGACGTCACATCGTGCGAGGTGAGGAAAGAGAAAGAAACAGCCAGTTGCTGTTATACCATTTGTGTAGTGCTGTTACACGCAGTTGCTGCCACTGGCTGAACCGGGCACAGGTCCCTGGCCCACTGGAAAAAAAATTGCCGATCTGCCACATCAGATAGTTTGAGAAGCACTGCCATATTTTTAAAAAGCCTCTAAAGGGGACCCCAGAAACTGCAGACCAGTGAATCTAATTTGTGTTCCTGGAAAACTGGTAGAAAAAATAATAACCAAAAATGAATTGTTCATCATATGGATGAACATGACTTGCTCAGGGGGCTCATGGCATCCATAGAGGGGCTGGAGAGTGGGCAGGGGTCTAGGGACTCATGAAAGAGCCCCCCACATGGCATGAGGCAATGGGGGGCAGTGGGGATCACCGCCCCCCACCTGGCAGCAACCAGTGAGTAGGCACTTTTTTTTAAACAACTGGGACCTGGGACAGGCAGGGCAGCCATAGGGGGTGAGGCCTGGGACAGCGGGCAGGGGGTTGGGGGACACTTGGGAGGGCTGGAGGAGCAGGCAGGAGAAGGGGCCTGGCAGGGGTCCCCACATGGTTCCCTCACCACTCCTACAGCCTCTATCCCTTGCTCCCTACTTACTGGTCCAGCTCCCTGCGGTAGCCAGTGGGGACTGCCCAAATAACCAGAGCTCTCCAAATCTTTTCTGAATCAATTCAGAGAGCTTTGAATTGATGCATACCTTTTAATTGGTCCCCTGATTCGATTTGGATTCAATGATTCAGCTACCGAAAGGGCCTAATCTCC
Organism: Alligator mississippiensis; assembly: GCF_030867095.1. Classification (NCBI taxonomy): domain Eukaryota; kingdom Metazoa; phylum Chordata; order Crocodylia; family Alligatoridae; genus Alligator; species Alligator mississippiensis. The sequence continues at coordinate 150,784,503 of NC_081826.1, forward strand.
TCTGAATCAAATCAGCACCCAAAACTTCACACAGCCCTACCCCACACCTCAAAAAGGTGATAGAAAAACTAGAGAAGATACAGAGAAGGGCAACAAGGATGACTAGTGGTATGGAGGAGCTTTCTTATGAAGAGAGACTAAAGTTTGTATTCAATTTAAAAAAGTGATACTTGAAAGGGGACATGATAAGAATTTACAAGATACTAAATGGTGAAGAGAAAGGACACAGAGATTTATTATTTACTCTCTCTCAAAAGACAAGAACTAGGGGTCACAAAATGAAATTAATAGGTAGAAAGTTTTAAACAACCACTTTAAAACAAAGTTCATACAGTGTGTAATTAGAGTGTGGAACTCATTGCCACCAGATATTGTGGAAACTGACAGTTTAGCCAGATCAAAAAGGGTTTGGACAATTTTTTGGAGGAAAGGTCCATCAGTAGCTATTGAGCATGGGAGTACAACCTCTGGGTGCCTACAGGCATTTAGGCAGTCTGTTGGGGAAGCACTCTAACTCATGGTGCTTTACAGAAAGCAACATGAATTAGAGTGCCACTGAACTGACCAAGTGTTCACCTCTTGGATGGGGGCAAGGGGGCTAGAGCAGGGGTGGGCAATTATTTTGGCTGGAGGGCCACTTCATGAGTTTTTGTGAGCTGTCAAGGGCCGCATGGGTAGCCCCACCCCTTGACAGTTGCCATGCCCTCTGGTCACCATCTTGGGAGTGGAAGTCCCACCCTCTAAACTCTGACCTTTGCCATTGGAAGTCCCTCCCCTTGCCCCCAGATGTACTCCTTTTGGGAGGGGGTGTAGCCTTAGGACCGAAAGTTACACCCTGTCACATGGTTTGTATCATAAGACCCACTCATCCAACACCAAAACATGCCCTGCTCACCATATCTGTCCCAGAATCTCGTGCCCTCATCACATGATCCCTGATATCAGAAGGTCTACCCCCTGACTAGGAAACACTGCCCCACCACAAGGCCCACCTTCACAGTGCATGGCCTGCTCCTGGGGCCCCAAGATTTCTGCCCTCTAAGCCGTGAGGCACAGGCACAACTTATCAAATAGCAAGCGGTTGTGACCCCTCTAACAACCTGTCCCATCATTAGGGTTTCTGGAGCATCAGACCTCCCTCAGAATGGAGCCAAACCAATTGAGTCAAGGACTGCGCACACAAAATCTTTCAGAACAAATCATTTTTACAAAGTATAGATAAAGTATCATATACTAAAAATCAAATATCTACTATAACAGTTTTTAATTTTTTTAAAAACATAATTTGAGTGGTGATTAACTTAACATAACACAACCCAGCCCACCCCATCTGGCCCTGTGCAACAGCAAAAGCTGGTCAATCACCCCCCGCCCCTTTCCCTTTGCTGATGCCGGCATGACCCATCCCAGCCCACCCCACACGGCACAGCAGAAGCAGGTCCAGGCCCAGGCCTAGGTTCCCCATCCCAGCTCGCCCCACACCAGGCCTGGGTTCCCTTCACCGGTGCTGCAGGACCTGTCCCATCCTGAGCAGCATGCGGCTCAACAGTGGCTTCCCCTCCCTGGTGCTGGCCCGGCCTGTCCTGAACAGCATGCGTCTTAGCCAGCTCAGCCCCAGCTTTCCTTCCCCAGTGCTGATCTAGATGGGCCTGACCTGTCCTGAGTGGCACACAGCCAAAGCCAGCTCAGTCACGGCTTTCCCTCCTTTCTGCTGGCCTGGCCCGGCACGAGTAGCGCATGGCAAAGCCACGGCTTCCCCTTACCTCTTCTGGCCTGTTCTGGCAAGTTCGAAGTTGCACGTGTCTCAGCTGCCACTGCATACCACTTCCCCACATGCCACTTGGTACAGGATGGGCCTGAACAGGTCAGTACCAGCAAGGAGAAGCGATGGCTGAGCCACACACCTCTTAGGACTGGCCCAACCTGGCCGGAGTGGCACATGGCTTAGCTGCGCCTTCCACTTACCTGCACCCACCTGGCCCAGCCAGTCCAGAGCGGCACACGGCTCGGCTGGTCCAGTAGCACGTGGTGTGTGGCTCAGCTGCCACTTCTCCTCGCCAGTGCCTCTTCACTGGCACAGCCCAGCCCAGCTCCATAGACCCCTGCCAACCTGCACCCCAAACTCCTGCCGCTCTGCTCTGGGCCCCATCAGTACTGGCCCCAGGACACCGATGCCGGCCCTGTGCTCCCTCATGCCTGCTTGCTTCCACTCCCCCATCCCCACTGCCACTTTCCTCCCTTTCCTGCCCACCCACTGGTGGCTCTGCACCATGTGGCTCCCAGCTGCATGGCTGACTGTGGGACTCAGCAGGAGCTGGCCTGGCCCCGAGGACTGGGGCAATTGCCTGCAGCCCTCCCCTGCCCCTTCCTCCCCCCACCCCTGCTTCTTACCTGAATATCCTGCTCTGGCACAGGGAGGCACAAACAGCCCCACAGGCCCAGGCCAGAAGCCCATGCTAGCCCAGGGCTTCTGGCTGGGGGTGTAGGGCAGGGAGGGCCTTGATGTTGCAGGAACCTGCCGTGGCTTCCCCTGGGTCCTACTGCCCTTGACTGCTGTCATCTTTGACAGGCAGTGATGGGAAAATAAATATTATTTTTCTAAATATTTTAGGGGCCCCATGCCAGATAGAATGGCCTGGTGGTCTGGATCTGGCCCGTGGGCCGTATTTTGCACACCCCTGGCCTAGAGCCTGCCTGCACCAGCCCTGTCCAATATGCGGGGGTGATCCAGACTGCCTCTCTCCCTAGCCCCATCATCCTACCACGTGCCCCCCAAACTACCCCTGCTGAGGTCTAGGGGGGAGTGGGGCTGTGCTGTGTAGACATCTTCAGCTAATAGCTGATTTATGGAGGGTTAATTTTTCACATGATTGACCATTTTAAAAATGCTTTGCAGCTGTGAACATTGGCTATATTATGGTTGTAGAGTGCTTTTAGGGGCCTCATCCCACAAAAAGATTAACTTCTGTAAGAACCCTCTGAATGAGAACTTCCTAGTCCCTAAATACTGGAGCTTTAAGTGGGAGAGCAACAGTGGAAAAAATCCTGGTTACACCCTATTCACTCTCCCTTTCAGCATCCACTCTCTGCCATAGTGTGACACAGGATACTGGGCAAGATGGACCTATGGTCCAACCCAGTAAATAGCAGTTTTTATGTTCTAAAGATGTCTTCAGAGAATCACACCATAGGAAGTCATTGGAAAGATCAGGGATGTTTTGTGTTTTTTCTTGCATAATAGTCACAAGGGCAGAGGAACCATGCACATGGGGAAGGGAGTCTGCTGATATGGTTCTGTTTTAATCGAGTTTGCTCTGAGGTGTGCTAATTAGCATATGTTGGAACAGATGTCCAGCACATGTATAGGTGCTTAGAGACCTCAGTCCAGTGAAACATTCTGTCCCAGTAAAGCCAGCTGAAAAGTGAGCAGTGTTCACTGTAGTGTTTTTGTTGAGCTGGAGACAGATCTAACAATGGCAACTGGTTCAAACAGTCTAAATAATAATTTTGGGAAACAGTGACAGGAATCTGTCAAATGCTGTAGTGCCATTAAATATGTTGGTATTAAGATGAAAACCAAGCTCTTGATTAAATACAGGAAAAAAGAGATGAAGTAGAAAGAATACATCACAAGCTCTTGTTTGGAGATCTAATAGAGCTGCTTCTTTTACTAAATTGGAGTTCTTAGCATGAAGCAGGAAATGAACTTGAGTAGGCATTTGAAAAGGTGACTGCGCTGTCTCCAGCTTTTCACTTTTATCAGTGCTCTGGATAGCAATAGAAACCTCTTTAAATACTAAAGGAAACATTCCCTTGCTTTGCTGTTGGCTTTCAGACTTTCATTGCATACAAACAGCACTGGAAATGTCTCACTGGATTTCCTCAGGCTCTCAGAATTGAGAGCAGACTACAGTTGCACTAGCTCAAGGGGCTGTATATCATACTCCTTTGTGCAGTTTGAAAAATAGTTTCTCAGAAGTCCTCCATGCCATGTGGTGAACTTCTGAATTCATTAAAGAGAGAAGGAAACAATGAAAGAAAGAAGCAGTGCATATCCCTTTCCCACACTCCCCTCCTCAATCTTTTGTGATTTCCTTGGTAATCCATTACTGTCACAGTGCAAAAGAAGGGGCATAAAGAATAATTATACAAGTTTATGTGCTGTACAACAGAATGAAAACAAAAAATGAGACAGATGTTGTTCCCCACTGAACCTGTATAAGAGCCTCTTAGCATTGTTATGAGGAAGAAAATATCCCCAGCTTTGCAGCATTGAAAATTAGAGAAATTCTCCAGTACAAAACTGTTTGGCATAGAGAAGAATTATTACAGCCATAAAGGACTTGCCTTATAAAAAATATAGTCCTTTCTGGAAGGCAAAGATTTCTGTGGGTGATATATTTTATTGGAATAACTGCATGGATGGGCTGGACAAGCTTTCAAATACAATGCGTTCTTTTTCAGGCCTGTAGAGCTTACAGAGTGAGTGAAATGAGTCTATTTTATAGTGAGGTTCCCTGTACTATGCTATGCAACAGAGATGTTTAACCATGTTAGTCTGAATATAGGCAGAAGGTAGGTCAGGGTGGCACTTACAAACTAACTGGTCCAGAGAGGTATGAGCTTTCATAGAAGTGGGTAGTGGCCTTCATGAACGTTCAAGTTGAAACAGTTAACCCCTAAAGTGCCAAAGGATATATTCAGACATTCAGAAAGCTTAGAGAAGAACTGATCTAAGTTATGCAGTTGACTTTGAGCAACCTAAGTTTAGATCAGGAGTACGCAGTATGCACATTTCCACTTGGGGAGATGGCACACAGGTGGCAGGTGCTCATGTCTGCATCCCAGCATGCCCTGTGGGCTCTCTGGGCTGCCAGACACTAGCGGGCACAGCCAAGTATTTAGCTGCCCAACATGGGGAACCATGCTCCCAGCACCCACTCCCTCACAGCAGTCCCCTCTCATCTGCTAATGCTAGAGGCTTCCAGAAGAGACATGGAGCAAGTGCTGTCTCTTGCTAATTGCGTGTGTCAGTTTCCCAGTTTCCAGATGCAGGAGCTGTGGCATGCCCTGATTGTCCCCTTGTGTGACTCTCACCGGAGTCTGTAAGACATCATATATACCTGGATGGAGATGGCCCAGCAGATGGTTGCAATGGCCTGCACCTTCAAGTTCCCAAACAAACAGCTGACTGTCCCACACAAGGCCACTTACTACACCTTATGGTCACTAAGCATCCTGGACTGGGCCAATGACTTCTATATGGACAATGAGGAGGAGGCCATGCAGGATGCCATAGACCCCAGGGCACCCTGGCACCACCTTCAAAGTGTAGAGTGGTGGTTCTGAGCTCATTCTTCCACCAGCAGTAACTGTGGGAGCAGATCATCCTGGGCACTTGGGATGATGAGCAATGGGTCCAGCACTTCCCAATTTGCCAGGCCACCTTCCTAGACATCACCACCTAGTGGGACCCACTCCCTCCCCACCCCCATCAGGTGCCAGCATTGGCATCAAGCAACCTTTCATTTTGCAGAAGGAGATGGCCATTGCCATCTGGAAGCTGGCTACCACCAGCAACCTCCTGCTCCAGTGCCAACCACTTTAGCATGGGTAAGTCCACAGCTGGAGAGGTCATCTAGGAAGTGTTCCTGGCCATCAAGAATGTCCTGGCCAACTGCTTCATCTGCCCTGTCAACTCACAGGAAGTGGTTACCATCTTCCATTGCATGGGCTTCCCTGATTACGTGGGAGCTGTGGATGGCCCTCAAATTCTTATCCTCTGCCTGCTGCAAGGCGCCCATGAGTTCATCAGCCACAAGGGCTTCTTCTCTGTTGTCCTCCAGGGTGTCATCAACCACCAGGGCTGCCCCAAATGGTGAAGAACAGACACTACACTCCCAGGGTTCCCAGCATTGATGTTGGTGGTGTCCTCATCACATCTTCCATCATCGCAGACCTAGCATACACCCTCCTGCCCTGGCTCATGAAGCCCTACATGGGGAAGCTGTACCACAGGAAGGATCACCTGAACTGCTGCCTGTGCAGGTGCCATATGACTGTGGAATGTGCCTTCAGGTGCCTTAAGGCACACTGGTAGGCTCTGACTATGCATCTTGAGATGGACAAGGAGTACAAGGAGGGAATTGGCGGGGGTCATAGTGGGGCCCCTAGCACAGCTCTATGAGCACTCACGGGGCACTGACCAGGTACCAGAGGATTGGAAAAGGGCCAATGTGGTCCCCATTTACAAGAAGGGGAGAAAGGAGGACCCTGGCAATTATAGGCCAGTCAGTCTTACATTGGTCCTTGGGAAGACCTTTGAGAAAATTACCAAAGAGCACATCTGCAAGGGCCCAGCAGGGGAGGTAATGCTCAGGGGCAACAAACATGGGTTCATTGAGGGAAGGTCCTTCCTGATTAACCTGGTTTCTTTTTATGATCAGGTCACAAAGTCCCTGGACGAGGGTGTCGGGGTGGATGTCATCTTCCTGGACTTTAAGAAGGCCTTTGACATGGTTTCCCACCACATTCTCTTTAAAAAGCTAGGTGACTGTGGCATTGATGCCTACACAGTCAGATGGGTGGCAAATTAGCTAGCTGGTCGCACCCAGAGAGTGGTGGTGGACGGGTCATTTTCGACCTGGAGGGATGTGAACAGTGGAGTCCCCCAGGGCTCAGTCCTGAGGTCTGTACTGTTCAACATCTTTATCAGCAATCTGGATGTGGGTGTGGAATGCACACTGTCCAGATTCGCTGATGACACCAAGTTGTGGGGTGAGGTGGGCACGCTGGAGGGGAGGGACAGAATCTAGCTAGATCTAGACAAATTACAGAGGTGGGTGGATGAGAATAGGATGGAATTCAATGCAGACAAGTGCATCTAGGGAGAAGGAACCGGCAACACACCTATAGGTTGGGGAACACCCTTCTTGTCAACACGGTGGCAGAAAGGGATCTTGGAGTCATTGTTGACTCTAGGATGAACATGAGCTGCCAATGAGTAAGGCTAACTGCACCTTGTCATGCTAACTGCCTTGGCCTGTCAGTTAGACAGGCCAAGGCAGATCTTGAGCTCAGGCTGGCTTCAACAATCAAGGACAATAAGAAGTCCTTCTTCAGGTATATAGGGGGCAAAAGGAAAGCTCCGAGCAACATGGGGCCCCTGCAGGACAAATCAGGACAGTTGGTGGTTGATGCGGGGAAAAAAGCAGAGCTTTTCAATGAGTTCTTCGCTTCAGTATTTCTATGTACCGACCCAGCCAATTCCCCCACCTCGATCATTGATGGATGTCCACACGGCACCAGTCCACCTAAGTTAGTTCCGAAATAGTTAAGGAGCTCCTGGAGGAGCTGGATGCGTACAAGTCAGCAGGCCCGGATGACCTCCATCCACAGCTGCTGAAAGAATTGGCCAGTGTCATAGCTGAGCCACTGGCACAGCTGTTCGAGCACTCATGGTGCTCCAGCCAGGTCCCTGAGGACTGGAGAAGGGCCAATGTGGTTCCTATTTTCAAGAAAGGGAGAAGGGATGAGCCGGGTAACTTTAGACCAGTCAGTCTTACCTCTATTCCTGGGAAAATGCTAGAGAAAATAATCAAAGAACATGTTTGTGCAGACCCAGCAGGAGAAACTATGCTGAGGGGAAACCAGCACGGGTTTGTCACAGGTAGATCCTGCCTGACAAGCCTTGTAGCCTTCTATGACCAGGTCACACACTGCTTGGATGTGGGAGCCGAGGCTGATGTCATCTTCCTGGACTTTAGGAAGGCCTTCGACACAGTTTCGCACCCTATCCTCATTGGGAAGCTAGCAGACTGCGGAGTGGACGCCTACACAGTCAGGTGGGTGGCCAACTGGCTTAGGGACCGCACCTAGAGAGTGGTGGTGGATGGTTCCTTTTCGGCCTGGAGGGAGGTGGGCAGTGGGGTCCTGCAGGGTTCGGTCCTTGGACCAGTATTATTCAATATCTTCATCAGCAATTTGGACGAGGGCGTGGAGAGCACCCTCTCCAAATTCGCTGATGATACCAAGTTATGGGGCAAAGTTAGTACACCGGAGGGCAGGCATCAGGTTCAGGCTGACCTGGACAGGTTGGATCAATGGGCAGAGAGAAATAGGATGCAATTTAATAAAGATAAATGTAAGGTACTCCACCTGGGAAGGAGGAACCCTCAGCACACCTATAGGTTGGGGAGTGTCCTTCTCAGCAGCTCGGAGGCAGAGAGGGATCTTGGAGTCATAATTATTGACTCCAAGATGAACATGAGCCGGCAGTGTAACGAGGCCATCAACAAGGCCAATTGCACCTTGTCATGCATTAGCAGGTGCATGACTAATAGAACAAAGGAGGTGATGCTCCCCCTCTATGCAACACTGGTCAGGTTGCAGTTGGAGTACTATGTCCAGTTTTAGACGCTGCACTTCAAGAGGGATGCAGGTAATCTTGAGAGAGTCCAGAGGAGGGCCACTCGCATGATTAGTGGCCTTCGTGATAGACCCTACGGGGGGAAGTTGAGAGAGCTGAATCTCTTCAGCCTTCACAAGAGACGGCTGAGGGGAGATCTTGTGGCTGCCTATAAATTTATTAGGGGAAGTCAATGGGGAATAGGGGAAGTGCTGTTTACTAAGGCGCCCCAGGGAGTGACTAGGAATAACGGGTGCAAACTAGTTGAGAGTGGATTTAGGTTAGATATTAGGAAGAAATTTTTCACAGTAAGGGTGGCCAGGATCTGGAATGGGCTTCCAAGAGAGGTGGTGCTATCACCTAGCTTGGAGGTCTTCAAGAGGAGGCTAGATAGTCACCTGGCTGGGGTCATCTGACCTTGGTCCTCTTTCCTGCCAGGGGCAGGGGGTCGGACATGATGGTCCATTGTGGTCCCTTCCAACTCTACAATCTATGAATATGGATCTACAGATGTATCACAAGCAGGTCCATGGAGGTGATCTTTCCCCTCTATGTGGCATTAGTCAGGTCACAGTTGGAGTACTGCATCCAATTCTGGGTGTTGCACTTCAAGAGGGATGTGGCTAGCATTGAGAGGGTCCAGAGGAGGGCCACTCACATGGTCAAGGGGCAGTGGGGCAGGCTCTACAAAGAGAAGCTAAAGGGCCTGAACCTATTCAGCCTCCACAAAAGAAGGCTGAGAGGGGATCTGGTGGCCATTTACAAACTCACCAGGGGGGACCATCAGGAATTGGGGGTGGCTCTCTTCCCCCGGGCACCACCCAGGGTTACTAGGAATAATGGCCACATATTGTTAGAGAGAAGGTTCAAGCTGGACATAAGGAGACATTACTTTACAGTTAGGGTTGCCAGGCTCTGGAATGGGCTCCCAAGTGAGGCGGTGCTCTCTCCTACCTTGGGTGTCTTCAAGAGGAGGCTGGACAGATATTTGGCTGGAGTGATATGACCCTGGCACCCATTCCTGCCCAGGGCAGGGGTTGGACCTGATGATCTGTTTAGGTCTCTTCCCACCCTAAGACCTATGATACTATGATACCTGCTACTCCTCATGACCACTGCCTGCATCCTTCACAACATCTGTGAAACCAAGGGGGAGATCTTTCATGAGGCCTGGGTAGAGGAGGTGTGGTGCGCAAACCAAGCATGACACATTGAGTGTGCAGTGTGTAGAAGTTGGCCAGGGTGCTCCCCTACCAAAGACTGCATGCCTTGGTCCAGCAAATAGGCAGGGAGTCCAGGTCTAGGAAGTCCTGGTTGACTACCTCTTGGCCTATGGGGACTGGAGGTGCTCCCCAGATGAGTAGGGTCACAGAGCTTTGTGAGGCTGGAATCTTGAGTGCCTGCACCCTGACATTGGGTGAGACACCTGCCCCAGATTTCTGTGGTCCTGCAAGGCAGTCAGGGTTGCCCACAACCCTGGTTGGCTGGACACCTTGTAAGGGAATACCATGTAAGGAAGACTTGCCTCAGTTTATAATTTCTTAGTTGCCAAACGTTTGCTGTATTAAGTACAACCTGCTGAACATTGACCATTTCAGAAATTGGTTCCTCTTCCCATGGATGCACACAAGAAAACTTTTGGAGGAGGTTTGGGGAGGGGTTAGGAAAGGAGTGAATTAACCTGGACAGGTGGTTAATTCATCCTGGATCAGGAACAGAAGGTGGCAGAGGACTGGGGAATGCTGCAGGGGCAGCACCCCACATGGAAACTTGGAGGGAAGGGGAATGGGGTTAAACCTGGACCACTAATTCCCAGACTTGGGAGTGAAGACCAAGGATTTCTCCATGTAGCAGCTGGACAGGTGGATGATCCCTGACCCACTGTCTGCCAGAGACGGCTGTGAGGTAGAGGGTGGGGGTTGGGGAGAGGCAGCTGCAGGGCTGTGGGTAGGGCAGGGTGATTAACAGTTCTCAGCTAATAGCTCTTAGTTCATTTTGGGACTGTGCTTCAGTTCAAGTGGCCTCGCCACTATTCTGAAATGTGGGATGCTAAATACACATGATGCTGTGGGTGCTTAATTTAGAGTGGCTCTCAGAACTAAACAGCCACAGCAGCAAGTCCTGCCCGGCCCTGCCCTCACCTCCCTCCCCCCCCGCCCCTCCATCCTGAGCACCAGCTGGAAGCTTCTGCCTAGCAGGGGTTTCTGCAGGCTTCTGGCATGGGGCTGCTCCTGCCTCCCTGCACCGAGCGAAATACAGACAGTAGGAGGGGGACAGGGAGGCAGGGGAGGACCACAGGTGAATGCCCCAGTCCTCAGGGCGAGCCAGGGCAGCTCCCGTGGTCCTGGTGCTACAGCTGGGAACCATGTGGTGCCAGAGGTGCTGGTTGGCAGGTAGGGCAAGGCAGGACTAGGGAAATGGCAGTGGCAGGTGGGAGGAAGGGCCAGTGAATGGGCAAGTGCAGCAACAGCCAGACAGAAGCACAGGGCCCATGCTGGTGTACCAGGGCCAGCGCCAGAGGGGCCCAGAGTGAGGTGGCAGGAGTGCAGGGTCAGGCTGCCATGTGCTCTATGGAGCCGGGCTGTGCTGCTCAAGCAAGGAGAGGAGGGAGCCAGTCTGGCTCCGGAGAGCCCCTAGCAGCCCAGACCCTATGCTTCTACTTCTTAGCTCTGGGCCCTGCCAGCCTAGCCCCAGTGCACCAGGGTGGTCCCCATGCTCCAGCCCAGCTGTCGCTGCACTCCATGCACCTGCACGCTGCCACTTCCCCCTGCCCGCCACACCCATTTTCCCTTCCCCCCATCCGTGGCACTCCAGGATCACATGGTTCCCAGCTGCAGCACTGGGACTGCAGGAGCAGGTGGGATGCAGTGCCAGAGCAACCAGCGGGGGTGGGGGGGCAGTGAGTAGGACTGGGAAGCATCAGGAGAAGGGCAGCAGTGGCAGACAGGAGGCAAGTGGCAGCGAATGGGATCATGGGGCCTGTGTCGGTGCCCCCAGGGCCAAGAGCAGCAGGAACACAGAGTCCGGGCTTGCAGGAGCGTTGGTGGGGGCTCTGCCTGCTGCGGGGGGCGGGGCGGGGCAGGCTGTGGGCAAACCCTTCCCCTCCACACAAGCCACAAACCTCCCCAGCCATTCTCCCCGCAAACAGTCTCAGCCACCACAAAAGCCATACCCGCCACACCCCCCACAACTATCCACCCCCTCATAAATCAACCCCCCCAACCTATAAGACTTCATTTGAAATAAGACTTCATTTTAAGCTATTATACTATCACCTCTATGTACACTACACAAACACACATAAATCTGGTCATAATTTTTTTAAAATGAAATTAATGAAGGTTGTAGTACACATTTGATTTTTAGAATATAATTTGGTATTTTTCGGTTCAGAGATGGCAAAACCCCTTGCTGAAAGGAGTACTTCCAGAGGCAATGGAAGGGACTTCTGGTGGCAAAGGTCAGGGGTTAGAGAGTGGGACTTCCAGTGCCAAGATGGTGACCATGGGGAAGGGCACTTGTCAAGGGGTGGGGCTACCCATGTGGCCCTTGATGGCTTGCCAAAACTCAGTAAGCGGCCCTCCACCCAAAATAATTGCCTGCCCCTACCCTACTCCAACTTATCCTACTACCTTTCCTTTGATTTATAAAGAATGTGACAACTAATCATTAGTTATTTAATGCAGACACAGTCATTTCTGTCTTTTTTATCTATTGATGTTTTAAGGTTGTCAGGGTAGGGATTGTTTTTTATCTGTTTTTACAGCACCCCGCACCTGAGGACCCTGACTTTGGATGAGACCTAGAAGTGTTCTTCCTATGACAATAATGGCTTATTTTTCAAGGATTTTAATTATAACACAAAGAACAATATATACTCTGGGTTTCCTAAATCTCATATAATCCATGGGCTTTCAGAAGGAATGAGAATGCACACATAATAAAATTTAGGTTGGAAATTAGGAAGAACTTCTTAAATATGAAGACAGTTAAGCAGTGGAACAGCTTGCCTTACAGAGGATGTGGAATATCTATCACTGGAAGTATTCAAATGCAGGTTAGATCCCTTTGCTTCCCCCAACATACACAGAGCCTCTTTTGCCCAATGAAATGTGTAACACTTAAGAACAGACATTCAAAAATGTTTCTTGACGCCACTGCAATGGTTATGAATTCGTCATGCATTGTTATGTTTTCATACCCACACAGTCTGCTTCAGGGGTTGATAGCCAAGGCCTCCTAAAGGTAAGGAGGCCTTGGCTGTCATGCATCATAATGAGTCACTGTAGGATAGGGCATGCCAGTCCAGTGCCAATCAAGGTTGCAATGGCAGCAAGCAAAAGCTTGCTGTGCCAAATGGACACCAGAAACACAGCAGTTTAGAGCAGCCTGGTATCAGAGAACATTCCAGAACACAATGCCAATTATTTTGCTGCCATGTAGCTACTGATTTGTTTTTAATAATTATATTTTTGAGAGGATTTGTGGGCAGTTTACTCTTCACAGGAACCCACTGACCCTTTTCTATTACAGCACACTATTTGCAGAGGGTTTTATTCAGGGGTGTAATGTCCAAAGAATGTGCCTGGAGTGATCCACTTTCACTCTTCCTGCCCTCTTTCTGGCTTCAGCATGAGGCAGCAGCAGTCAGGCAGAGCATGTCATGGAATGCGGCATGCTCTGGGAACTGTTGTTCTCTAGAGTGTCAGTGGAAGTAGTTGCTGCCAGTAGAGACTTTCACCCCTATTATGTGCTGCTGAAGCCCATGTCAAGAGAGCACAAATGTTGATTTTGGTGGCAAGAATGGGGGTCGGTTCTCCCACAGCAGCAACAAACTTCACAGCTGCTCTACAAAACTGTGATGTCCGGAATGCCTGTGCTCCATTACATGCACTGCCTGTGCTACCACTTCATGCAGCCCTTTACGGAGACATACTATGGGAGGAGAGGTTGAGAAACCTCACCCTGTCCTTCTGACACACACCCCTACCTGCTTAGGTGGCACTATTATTAGGACATCCCTGAATAGGGGAATTGATGTTTGCTATGAAACAGAGCAGGTCAATGTTTTTTTTCTTTTATAATTTGTGACTCCCCAGCACATGCCAATGGGGCTGTGGCACCCTGTAGCACTCACACGAGGGCAGAACCCCCACTCCAGGTTCCTAAACTGGCCTAGATTCCTCGCCTGCCACGTCTTTGATGTTCTAATTTCTTTGTATCTTAGGAGCCTGCCTTCATAAACCAGAGTTAGGCCTTAGGTGCCTGCTCCACCTTGATCACCAGGCTACCAGTCTTCTTTTGGGTGGGATTTAGACCTTCTTGTTGAGCCCTACAGGCTTCACTTCCCTCCTAGGTTCTTGGGACTGTCTACTCAGTCCTTTGGGCCTTAGACCCTGATACCCAGTTTGCGGACCTGCACTTGTTGCTGCTCCCCACACAGTGGCAGCACCTCCCCAGGCACTCTCCACAGCCTCCAAACGTCCCCTCACAGCTATTTTTGGTCCTCTGGTCTCACACAGCAATAAAGGATAAACATATAACATAAATGATGTAATTCAGGACTAACTGCATGGCATTGCTTAAGCCCCCGCAGTCTGGAACACCTTTCCCATGACAGGTCAAAGAAAAACAAGGCTTCAGCAGGTGTCCTGGCTTTATAATACCCGTAGTCATGCCTCCCCTAACTCCCTTGGCCTTGGGTCACCCGACCAGTCACTTCTCTATCAGGTTTATCAGTCATGGCCAAGGATCCAGCAGCCTCTGTGATTCAGGATCTGATTGCACTTTGCAGAACCTGGGGGCCAGCAGCTGTCTTTCTCAGGGTCCCTTAACTCCTCAAAGTTCTTATAGGGTCCTGGAGCCAGCCTGTTGCTTCATGGCCCTCTCCTACTTAGAAATGGGGTAAGGGCCCTATTACACACTTAGAAGTTTCCTTCCATCTGTCTTGTTCCTCCCTTAGTTAAGGCATCTCTTACCATGCAGCTACTGGGTGCTCAGTCTTGCTGCCAGGGCAATAAAGGTTGTCCAACTATTTCTGCCACACACATCAATGCCAGAAATTAGGTGCTGAGGATGTCTATTAGTAGTGTGTTCTTGGACATGCTGGAAACCAGGGTTGGTCACAGCAAAGGGGATGTCCTCACTGCCTCATTTCCAAGGTGGATGGGTGTGTAGCTGGAGCAGATAGGCAGGGCTTATTGCAGGGGCGGACAAATATTTTGGGCAGAGGGCCACTTACGGAGTTTTGGCAAGCCATCGAAGGCTGCATGGGTAGCCCACCCCTTTACAGGTGCCCCACCCCTAGTTGCCATCTTGGGACCAGAAGTTCCGCTAACCCCTGACCTTTGCCCCCAGAAGTCCCTTCCTTTGCCCCCAGAAGTACTCCTTTCAGCAAGGGGTTTGCCATCTCTGAAACAGAAATATACCAAATTATATTCTAAAAATAAAACATGTACTACAACGTTCATTAATTTCATTTAAAAAAAATTGTCCATATTTACATGTGTTTGTGTAGTATACATAGAGATGATAGTATAATAGCTTAAAATGAAACCTTACTCTTTTATATTGTTGGGGGGGAGGGTGGATATAAGTTTGTGGGGGTGGGGGAGGGTGTGTGTGTGTACATGTGTGTGATTTGTGGGGGGGATAGGTGTGGGTGGTGTGGGTGGGTATGGGTTTTGTGGGGACTGTGAGTGTGTAGGGGGAGAGTGCTGGGGAGGGTTGTGGCTTGTGTGGAGGGGAAGTGTTTTCCCACAGCCTGCTCTCCCCCCCCCCTGCAGCAGGCAGAGCCCCGGTCAGGTCTCCTGCATCCCAAGATCTGCACTCCTGCTGCTCTTCATCCTGGGGCAACAGCACAGGCCCCATGCTCCCACTCACTGCCACTTCTCTCTGTATGCCACTGCTGTCCTTCTCCTGCCACTTCCCTGTCCTTGCCACCCTGGAAGCTGGCCCCTTCGGTACTGCATCCAAGCTGATCTTGCGGTTGTATTGCTGCATCTGGGAACCACATGATGCCAGAGTGCCGTGGGTGTGGGGGAGGGGAAAATGGCTGAGGCAGGTGGGGGGAAGGGGCAGCAAGTGGGCATGCAGATTGCATTGACAGCTGGGTGGGAGCATGGGGCCTGCCCTGGAGCACTGGGGCCAGTGCTGATGGGGCCCAGAGTGGAGCGGCAGGAGCACAAGTTCCAGGCTGTCAGGGGCTCTATGAAGCCAGGCTGGCTCCCTCCTCTCCCTGCTTCAGCAGTGCAGCCTGGCTCCATAGAGCCCCTGGCAGCCTGACCCCATGCTACTGTGGCCTTGCTCTGGGCTTCACTGGTGCTGGCCCTGGTGCACCAGTGCAAGCCCTGAACTCCTACCAGGCTGTCATTTCACTTGCCTGCTTGCTGCCCCTTCCCCCTACCTGCTGCTGCCATTTCCCCACTCCCCCCCCCAGCCTCGCCCACTGGCTGGCCCATCCAGCACCACGTGGTTCCCAGCTGCAGCACCAGGACCGCAGGAGCCAGACCGGTCGGCCCTGAGGACTGGAGTGAGCATCTGTGGTCCTCCCCTGCCCCCCTCCCCCACCTCCTTATCCATATTTCCCTCGGTGCAGGGAGGCAGGAACAGCCCCAGGCCAGAAGCCTCCAAAAGTTCCTGCTAAGCAGAGGCTTCCGGGCTCAGGGCTCGGGGTGGAGGGGTGTGGCAGGGCTGGTCAGGACTTGCTGCTGCAGCTGTTTAGTTCTGCCACTGACTGCCCCTGGGTCCTACTGCCCCTGGATGCTGTCATCTTTGACAGGCAGTCAGGAGCAGATAAATATTAATTTTCTAAATTTTTTTAAGGGCCCCATGGCCAGATAAAATGGCCTGGTGGGCTGGATCTGGCCTGTTGGCAGTATTTTACCTACCCCTGGCTTATTGCCTCAGTGCTGCAACTGAGCATGCTGATGCCAGGGTAGATATATCTCTGACTCCCACATTGTCCTAATTATAGAATATTACAGTAGTGCCTAGGAGCCACAACTATGACCAGGCACACTGTGCTAGGGGCTGTAAAGATTCATGGAGTTACGCTGTTCTGCCCTTACTAATTATGGTGAGCACTTTATAGAAGTCCTATAGACCATCAATAAAATACCTCATATGTAAAGGTTGAAAGTCTGTCAAACAGAAAGACAGCCATAGCCCACAGGAGTTTACACTAAAGAGATAAGACATTAAAACTGTGAGAAATTGTATGCTTCCTCATTTTATTGTCAAAGGAGGAACTGAGGCATGCAGAGAGGCTGCATTTCTTGAGAATTCTGAAAATGCAGTTCAGGTTGAATAGGCCCACTGAGTAAAGCTGGTGTGGAACAAAAGTGATTTAAAATTTGAAGTGATTTAAAAAAATGTCCCATTCCATAAAGGGATGAAACAGAGACAGAGACCTTGGGATAGATGATAACTCAATTACCTTCACATGTAATGGGACAGATCAGTCTGTCTGTTTTGCCTTGTTCAGACCTGAGACTTGAGTCAGGGCTTATCTGAGGTATGGAAGTACATTGATCATCAAATATTCCACAGTCTCTTCCCCCTCGTTTGCTTAGCGAGAAATATATCTGAGAGAAACCTTTCCCGATGAAATTTTAATTAAAACTGGCAGCTCAAGTTTCAGTGTCAACAAATTAGTATTTTCCAATGAAAAGCTATTTTACTGGAAAATTCCCAACCAGCTCTACTTCTAAGGACACAGCCCCACCAATGTAATAGCATTTTTATGGAGCAAAACCTCCACCCAGAGCGGTGTACTTATCTACAACAGTCAAAGATATAACATGCATATTTAAGTCTTCTCTTACTGAAAATCATCTTGAGAACAAAAGACAGGGTGCCATTTTCTCTGGGGCTTGAAGGGGCAGGTGCTCAGGGGCATTTCTGCAGCAGGGCTTGGAGTATGGGATGCAAGCCGGAGTTTTTGTCTTTTGATGCTGTCTCTTGTGGGTTGTTTACATTGTGGATGCACCCATACGTGTGCAGTGAAATGCTCCAGGTGACCAGCATTCAGTTATATTGTGGTTTAGGTGGGGACACAACTGAATTGCATCACCAGTAAAAAAATTCCAAGACTGGCTCTGCCAACTAAAACATTAAATCCTTCCGTGGCCTGACCTGAGTCTGGAATGGCTTAGACAGCTGTCACACTACAAATCCATGTCCCATTCTCCTGCCTCTGAGAGATGCAGCAAGGAAAATTCCCTTGCAAACCTTCCTGCAGGTGGACATAAGCAGTATGCTAGGCAGAATATGCACTCATGGCTTCTGCAGTCCTCTGCTCAGAGGCCACAGATCCAGTGAGGGAGCATGTGCCTTCTCCCCACCCATTTAAACAGCTGAATATGCTATTCTAAGTCTCCCAGCAAAAGATGTGCTGATCACTTGCTTTGGTCTTCCCTTTTGTAAACAGCTGCTGGAAAGCTCCTAGCTCCCTTTTCATCCCACTCCTGATCTTTACTCAGCTAAATTCAGCTTCAATAATTACTGGTATCTCTGGTGAGAAGCTGAATTGAAGTTATAAAGCCTGTTTCCTTTTCATTCCTTCCCTACTCTAGGCTGTTACTCTTTGCCATTCTGTAAAGCTTGACTTTTAAAATATTACCATTCAACTAAGAAATACCCCAGTTAGGAGTTTTACACTCACACATCATTGTGGAGCTATTTGGAAAACCATGCAGTTGCATGATAGTGAATGATGCCTTGTTATTCAGGCCTCTGCAGCATTTTTCTATGCTACAGCTTTGGTTTTTCAAAACATAATGCAAATGTAAATTTAAAATTTCAATGTCTCTCAGCTCAGGTCCTGGATAAAATAAATGTTAGACCTATCCCAAGTTATAAGGATAGCCTTTTTTTTTCAGTCACTAATATGACTTATCTTTATCCAGATACAAATATGGCAGCAAAACAGTTTGATGGCTTGGACACTAGACCAGTGGTGCCAAACTTTTCAGCCATGTAAGTTAGATGAATGGTGTAGGGTCAGTCCACAGGCTGGATCAGGGTCAGTGTGGGATTGGTCTATGGGTGTGACCCCAGGAATGTTTACAAGCTCCTCTACAGTGCCATGGTTACTGTGCTGTCATTTAGTACTTCCTTTTGGAAGTACTAAATGATGGCGCAGTAACAACCCATACTGTGCTGTGCTGGCAGCACACAATTATTTTCAGCTCCTAAATCACTGTAGCAATGAATGTAGGGTCTAGATTCAGCTAAACTTACAGATATCAAGACAGAATACTTCTCCGATCCTTATTGTACATATCGCACACACTTGCCTGTAGGTTGTAGTGGTGGGCCCAACTCTTGCCTGCCATATCTCAATGTTTAAGTCTGATCTCGAGCAGGAGATGAGAATTATCTCCACCACTGGACACTATTATCTTGAAACAGGATTTTTCTGGGGCTCCAACCTTCCCTACACCCCAGTCTAGCGCCACCCAGAAATTATGTTGCCATTTGTCTGCATCAGTCTTAACTGGTGACTTTTCTTTCTATTTTAGGCTTGCACCCATCTTGACAGCTGTCTCGATGGAACAGTCACCAAGGACTACTGGAATTCTTCTTCAGTCTCAGGTAAGCCATGTGTTCAATCTGTCTTGATGGTTAAACTTCTAGGGTTGTAAACATTAAAATCCAGATAATATAATGCAAAGAAACAAAGCTTGTCTGGGCAGATGTCTCTGGTCTGTTCTTGTTCTCTGGGTTCTAACTCAGTCTTAGTAATAACTTTAAAAATTTTCCTTTTTAACCTAGTCAGTTTGTCTTCTATTTTTACTGCCTGTCTCAATGCCCTGCCATCTGGCAGAGGCCAAGGCACGGCAAAACAAGAGAAAAGAAAAGGAACAAAAAAATCACTAAAAAAAAGAAGAAACAGCACCTTGGTATAGAGCTCAGCCACTCTCCTTGGGCTTCCCCTTTTCCTCCAGTAGTTCCCTTACTACCTGTGACTCTCTGACCAGCGATGCCTCTTCAGATGGTGTTCTCCAATTTAATTGAGCTCTTCCGAGCTCCTCAGCCAGTCGGCTGCTGGCTCGCCATTATTGTGGCCATCCCTCCTGTCTTCCTGGGTCCCAGGACACTGAACTCTCTCGCGTTCTTGCCCTGGCTGCTCATCCGGGGTTTCACTCTCCTTTTTTCCCCTCCGGGGCCACTCTAGCCTCATGGAGCAGCTGCTCTGGGACTGCAGCTCCTGGGGAACTCATCTCTCTTTTGCCGGCTCCTGCCAGCTCTTGGTAAGTAACCCCAGCATTTTTCTTTCTTCTTCACACTGAGGGACCACATTACTACAGCAATGTAGTGACAGCATCAAGGTTTTTGCCTGCAGACACTATGTTGTCATAGCGTGTTGCTACAATGATGTGGCATTGTGTAGATGTACCCTCTGTGTGCCAACCCAGCCCACATACCCGAATCTGGCTTCGTGCCTGCCCAACTACATGTGCCTGGATCCAGCCACAAGCTGGCACCATCTGGTGCATAGGCCCATGTCATCTGGCTTGTGAGTCTCCTCACATGTCCAGAAATTTGGCAGCAGGGGAGTTGCAATTATTGATGCCACTGTTCTCTTGCCACCAAATGTCCAGACCCTTGGGGAGCCTTGCTGACTGGATGACATATATATCTCTGTAGGCCAGTTCTGGTGCATGGGTCAGGGGTTGAGCCCCCCTGCACTTGATTAAGCTATAGAAAGATGTGGGTTTTAATCACAGGTCAGAGCTTGGATAAGTCATCTTGCCTTTTTTCATTCCTTGCTACCCATTTGCTCATCTTGCCTACTTGGGCTGGGAGTAAAAGACCTATCTTTTACCATGTATATTTCCAACACTGAGCATCTTAATGCAGTTAGGAACTCTATGCCCTATTGCAATGTAAGAAAGTAAGAAAGATACTGTGGTTCTGAAATCCCAGAGGACCCTCTCAACTAAAGCATATGGTTCAGCCATGCACCAGCTGACATTACTCAATTTACCTTCAAGATGAAACTGGATGCTTATCTTGCTGGGATCCTATGACCCCAGCTGACGTCCTGCCCTTTGGGCGGGGGGCTGGACTCGATGATCTTCCGAGGTCCCTTCCAGCCCTAATGTCTATGAAATCTATGAAAATTCATAAAACTAGAATGTCCTAGCATTCTAGATTGATGTTTTAGCTGGGATGATCTGGGAATTATTACTATTTCTGAAATACATTTTCAGTGCTCCCATGAGCAAAGTGAAAGGTCATTTTGCCACTGATTCCACTAAGAGGAAGATCTGTCCCAAAGTAGATTTTTCCTGTCAATGAGATCAGTTGATAGTAGCAAAATGTTTTGAACCTCTTCTCTATATATAATAAAAGAGGCAGGATGTATCTACTGGAGAGAGGAATACATTGTTTACTGGAAAGAGGTATCATTTTCATCAGGTTGTTTAAACTGATGGATAATGGCTAACAAGGTGGAAATGAGAACTGTTCCCAGTTTCAAAAGTGTGTTTAACCAAAATGTTCAATTCAAATAGACAAAGTCAAAAAAAGCTAATGACATATTTGCAATTTTTTTTAGCCTTTTTTCCCAACTAACTCAAAGAATGGTTGACATTTTTTGAAATTTAAGTACAAACTTTGAATTTCAATAGTAAAATTGTCACAAAAAGATAAAAAGTCATGAATGTTAGTGAAGTATCTCTAGAAATTATGGAAACACCTAGTCAAAGATAAATGAATCTGGTTGTGATAAATTATCAAAAAGTACAGACATTTATGAACCGCATTAAAGTTAGTTAATATCTCTGTAGAGAGAGGGAGACAATACTGTTTAAATGTCAATGACAAAATCTGACAAGTTTAATTAAACCCATGACCTTGAAGGAGCGGATAAGCCAGGAATTCCTTCTCTCTGTTAAATGAAATATTTTCAAAATACAAACTTCCAGATGCAATCAGACACACCGGAAAAAAAAATTCTAGTCTTTAATTAAATCCAGCAGAATAGAACTGGAGTAATAGGTCTACTGTACTTCTGTCAACTAGAAATAGCTTACAGCTTAATTAGATGTTTAGCAAGATGGAGTTCAACAAAAGGAGAGGATAATAGAAGAACATCACAGACGTCTTATCCTTCAGAGAAATAGGTAGTGGGAATGCATAATGCTTCAGAAGAATAATGGACTCTCACATTTTCTTAAAAATGAAGCAGCAAAACAGTGAAATAACTTTGAAGAATTGGAGCTCAAATTCAGGAACAAGTACTTAAATGAGAATGTAAAGCCTCAGGTATTGTTGAGTCTCAAATGGTCTTGAGTTGGATCACTAAGCTACATGATTCAAGGGCAGGAGATGCTGCAAGGGAAGAAAAAAGGAGAGGACACAAAATTAGGATAGGGTGAAGAAAACATACAAATGTGTACTCCCATATACACTCTCATGCACAAGAAAAGGAAGAACTGGGGCCCTGCATTCTCCCCATGACTTAGACTTAAGGATGTCAAACATTCTAGTGTACTCAGCAGTGGTTAGGCCTCATCTAGAGTCCTGCATGCAGTTTTAGGCTCCACAGTTTAGGAAGGATGCAGAAAAGTTTCAGAAGGTCCAGAGCCAGGGGACCAGAGGAAAGATAGAAAGAACTAGCCATGTTTAACCTAGAGAAAAGGAGATTAAGGCAGGACATGATAACAATTTTGAAATATCTGAAAGGCTGCTATAAAGAAGAAGGTTATTCTCCCTTTCTGCAAAGGGCAGGGCAAGAAGCAGTGGCTTTAAATTGCAGCAGAGTAGATTTAGAATACATCTTAGGAAAAGCATCTTTAAAGTTAGAACAATGGGAGTTAGAACACCCCCTCCCCCTTTTCTTCCTTTTCTCGGTTTCTGTTTTATTACTAGCATCCATAAGCCCTCCCCCTGACTCTTTTTCACTCCTCCTCTCCCCACCTTGAGCACTTACCCTCCCTTTTAGCTTTTTATGGCCGCATTCCCAGACACTTATCTCTGTAGTTAATATACTCAATTTTTTTTCGTTCCCTTAGTTTTAGCTATTGGGATTAACCCTGTCCTAGCAGGAATGGCCACTCCTACACCCAGTGGCTGGCATGGGAATGCCTCTCAAAACTTCCCCCTTAACCATGGCTTAAAGGTTCATACCTCTCCCTATATCAGGGTTGAGGTCTGTGTAGGTGCCCTGGCTGATCTTGTGGAATGGTGTAATGTATGTTATGCGGGTCATGTTAACACGGTCCCAGTGATTGACCTGAGTGCTTTCACCCTGGTAAACAGGCTGTGCACAGAGGATCTGGACATCTTGGGCATACACTATCTTGTCACACCCCTAGACACCTAGGCAGTGAGGGTGGTGATTTCCAACTTGCCCCCACATGTGTCTGACCGGGAGCTGGCCAAGGGACTCAAGCCCTATGAGGTTCCTATGAGTCCTTTTCACCGACTGACAATCAGAAGCAAGGACCCGAATCTGAAGCATGTTCTGTCTTTTCAAAGGCAGGTTTTAATGTTCCTCAGGGAGGGCCCTCGGTCTCTGCCTCGCTCCTTGAACCTCACACTCAATGGGAGGAGGCTTGTGATTTATTTTTCCTTGGGGGAGACCATGTATTTCCATTGTGGTAACTCTTCCCACCTGGCAGCTCAGTGCCCACGGGGGAAACCAGCCAGCACATTGGTGACTGCAGTGGCACTGATGAATGGGACATCCATTTCTGGGACACAGGCCCCACACAGTGAGGCTGGGAGCTCTTCCACTCCGGCTGTTTGCATATGTAGACAACGTGACCATCTTCCTTAACATGCAGGAAGACATGTGGGCCCTGACACTCTGCCAGTGAGCCTATGAATGCACCTCCTCAACCCATATCAACTGGGCCAAGAGTGATACCCTGCTGCTTGGCGTGTGGATCAGCACAACCCCCTGAATTTGCCAGGGGGCCTCACCTGGTGCCGTGAGGGCCTCAAGGTCCTGGGCATGTTCCTGGGGCCACCGACCATCATGGCGTGCAACTGGGACGGCCTTGAGCAGGGGGTGGAGGCTCGCTTGCAACAGTGGCACTGGCACCTACCCAGCCTCTACTACCATCGCAAACAACCTGGTGGCGGCAACCCTGTGGCACCGGTGTGCCATACTCAACCTGCCACAGGACATACTCCAGCACCTCCTGTTAGATTTTTTCTGGAATGGGCACCACAGGCTCCCATTAGCTGTCCTTTACCTTCCTATTGCCAAGGAGGGCCAGAGCCTGATCGACCTGGCAAGCAGGGTGACTGCATTCCACCTGCAAGCCCTTTAGCGACTCCTCTACAATGAAGAGAGCCTACCATGGCAACAACTGGTGTGCTGGTTCCTGCAGAGAGTAGGGGCCCTTGGCTTCAACTGGGAGCTCTTCCTGCTGGACCTCATGCTTCTGAACTGGGTGGTGCTTCTGGCCTTCTACCGCATGGTACAAGCCTGGCAGGCCACCTTCCACCTTCAGTCCTAGCCCCAGCATCTGCAGTTCCCACAGCTGCTGAGGGAGCCCCTGGTACACAACCCAGCGCTAAGGTGTCCCCTGCTGAGCCTGGCCTCTGCCAGCCTCACAGCCACCCTCATCCAGGTGCATGTCTTCTGCCTGAGCCATCTCCTTGACACCCCGCTTGGTTGGCCTGGTTCTTGCCAGGGGCCCTGACCACCCAGATAGGCATGTGCTCTGTCCACAGTGTGGGCTGTCTCCTGCGTGATATCCAGGCTGCCCTCCCACCGGAGGCAGCAGCCACCCTGGGTGACCATCTCTGGGGATGCCAGGTCCCCCACGCCATGGATACCCCAAGTGAGGCTTTGACTGCTCTGCCAGTCACCCTGGCCATGGCTGGCAAGCTGGCCAGAGGGCCTAGCACCCTGCTGGCACCCCCCATGCCTCCTGACAGTGAAATGGATTGCCCCTTTGCTTCTCTGTTGAATAGAAGCCTGTATGCCTGGGTGGTTCATGTGTGCCATGCCCAGGTGCTGGTAGGTTGCCCCAATACACCATGGGTATATGGCATCTGGGGCCACCAGATTCCCCACTGGTCCACCTGGCTTGGCACACATTGCATAAGCCCCCAACCGCCAAGAAGACTGGCGACATGCAGTGGTGGTTGCTGCATGGCATCCTAGCCACTGGCACGTTTGCATCCCACTTTGACCCAGCCACCTCAACGGCCTGTTCCTTCTGCCCCGGGGGCATGGAGAAGAACCTATTTCATTCCTTCCTCAACTGTCCCCGCCTGCGGCTGCTTTTTGTCACCCTCGAGCTGCTGCTGCGGGCACTGGGCAGGAACCTCTTGGAGACCACCTATGTGTGCTCCTACCTGTACTGGGTGGCTGAGCGGGGCGCTGTCTGCCTGGCCAACTTTCTACTGGGTCAGGCCAAGATGGCCATCCTCAAGATCTGCTGCACCCAGTCTGAGTGACCGGGCAGGCTTGATGACAGACTGTGACTCCTAACTCATGCCACACCCTGGACACTCACCAGGCTGCTTTTTGTTTTTTTCTTCATGGTGGAAGTTGAAGGTGTTGTCACGTGTATGATTGGATAGAGCAGGGTAGGAATCATTTGTTCATAGAGGGCTTTGGCCCGTACGACCGTAGCTCGTGTCCCGGCCACATAATGGCATGTTAGGCACAACACGTAATACTGTGAAGGTGTCTGTCACGGTGTGATGTTATGAATGTAATGGCATGGTGCTCTTGGTTTGATGGTAATTTGTTTGTCTTTGCTTTGTATATTGGACCCCGGAGGGGCCAATTTTTTGTACCCCAAACCCCTGAATAAAGAAGCTAAAAGTCAAAGTCCTTCCTTCTTTCCTTAATAGCTGCTGACTGGTGTGTTTCCTCTGGGCTCTGGGAAGTTGTGCTTGTTCAGTGAGCCTTTTCCCTTCTTTTGCTTTGTTTTCCCTCCCCACTTGCCTACCGTAGTCCCCCACTTTTAATTATTTTTCCTAGCCTTTTTCCACCTTTCTTAACCCTTTCTCTTGCAGTAACACACTCCTTCTCCCCTCACTCTCCCTTCTCCCCTCTCCCTCTGGTTTTATTTTGTTTTCTCCCCCTCTCACTGTGGCTGCTCTTGCTTTCTTCTTTTCCTTTCTCTTTCTTGATATATTGCTTGCTTTTATCCTCTCCTCTGGTTTTTGTTTGTTTGTTTTTTTCTAGCTTCTTTGTTCCCTGCTGGCCAGGGAGCTGTCCATCCCCCACCCCGCTGGTTCCTTGCATAGTTAACCCTTTTTTTTTGCTGGGATTCATAGATTCATAGATTCATACATGTTAGGGTTGGAAGGGACCTCAATAGATCATCAAGTCCGACCCCCTGCATAAGCAGGAAAGAGTGCTGGGTCTAGATGACCCCAGCTAGATACTCATCTAACCTCCTCTTGAAGACCCCCAGGGTAGGGGAGAGCACCACCTCCCTTGGGAGCCCGTTCCAGACCTTGGCCACTCGAACTGTGAAGAAGTTCTTCCTAATGTCCAATCTAAATCTGCTCTCTGCTAGCTTGTGGCCATTGTTTCTTGTAACCCCCGGGGGTGCCTTGGTGAATAAATACTCACCAATTCCCTTCTGTGCCCCCGTGATGAACTTAAAGGCAGCCACAAGGTCGCCTCTCAACCTTCTCTTGCGGAGGCTGAAAAGGTCCAGTTTCTCTAGTCTCTCCTCGTAGGGCTTGGTCTGCAGGCCCTTGACCATACAAGTTGCCCTTCTCTGGACCCTCTCCAGGTTATCCACATCCTTCTTGAAGTGTGGCGCCCAGAATTGCACGCAGTACTCCAACTGTGGTCTGACCAGCGCCCTATAGAGGGGAAGTATCACCCCCCTGGACCTATTCGTCATGCATCTGCTGATGCACAATAAAGTGCCATTGGCTTTTCTGATGGCTTCGTCACACTGCCGGCTCATGTTCATCTTGGAATCCACTAGGACTCCAAGATCCCTTTCCACCTCTGTGCCACCCAGCAGGTCATTCCCTAGGCTGTAGGTGTGCTGGACATTTTTCCTCCCTTGGTGCAGCACTTTGCATTTCTCCTTGTTGAACTTCATCCTGTTGTTTTCTGCCCACTTGTCCAACCTATCCAGGTCTGCCTGCAGCTGTTCCCTGCCCTCCGGCATGTCCACTTCTCCCCATAGCTTTGTGTCATCTGCAAACTTGGACAGAGTACATTTGACTCCCTCGTCCAAGTCACTGATGAAGACATTAAAGAGTATCGGTCCAAGGACCAAGCCCTGCGGGACCCCACTGCCCACACCCTTCCAGGTCGAGACCGACCCAACCACCACGACTCTTTGGGTGCGACCCTCTAGCCAATTCGCCACCCACCGGACTGTGTAGTCATCCACATCACAGCCTCTTAACTTGTTCACCAGTATGGGGTGGGATACCGTATCAAAGGCCTTCCTGAAGTCTAAGTAAATGACATCCACCCCTCCTCCTGTGTCCAGGCGTTTCGTAACCTGGTCATAGAAGGAGACTAGATTGGTCAGGCACGATCTGCCCGCCACAAACCCGTGCTGGTTTCCCCTCAGCATAATTTGCCCTGCCGGGCTCTCACAAATGTGAGCCTTGATAATTTTTTCAAAGACTTTACCAAGGATGGAGGTGAGACTGACTGGCCTATAGTTGCCCGGGTCCTCCTTCCTCCCCTTTTTGAAAATGGGGACCACGTTAGCCCTTTTCCAGTCCTCCGGGACTTGGCCCTTGCACCACGAGCTTTCAGATATTCCCGCCAGTGGCTCTGCAATGATGTCGGCCAGTGCCTTCAGCACCCTCGGATGGAGCTCATCCGGGCCTGCCGACTTAAAGGCATCCAGTTCTTCCAAGTGGCTCTGCACCACCTCAGGATCTACGTATGGAAGTCTGGTGCCCTGCTGCTGCCTCTCTACAACCCCAGTGAGAGACTTGTCGTGCCCCTCACTTAGGAACACTGAGGCAAAGAACTCGTTGAGGAGTTCAGCCTTGTCCCCCCTGTCTGTAACCAATTGTTTCTGCCCATTTAGCAGGGGTCCTATTCCTCCCTGGGCCTTCCTTTTACTCCCAATATATCTAAAAAACAATTTCTTATTGTCTTTTACTTGGGTTGCCATCCTCAGCTCCATGGTAGCTTTGGCCCATCTAACTGCCTCCCTACAAGCACGAGCAGAGGAGGTATATTCATCTTTAGTGATCTCACCTTGTTTCCACTTCTTATGTGCTCCCCTTTTGGCCCTTAGGCTGCCCTGGATTTCTCTGGTCAGCCATGGAAGCCTCCTGGCCCCTTTCCCTTTTTTGCCTTGCTCGGGGATCGTCTTGCTTTGTGCCCGAAGGATCGTTTCCTTAAGGCACAGCCACCCTTCTTGGGCTCCCATCCCTTCAAAACTCCTACTCTGCAGTGCGTCCTTGACTAATCGCCTGAGTGCATTGAGATCAGCTTTCCTAAAGTCTAGCACTTTCACCCTACTAGTTACCTTACCCACTCGACGTCTTATGTTGAATTCTATTATTAGGTGATCACTGTCTCCCAAATGGCTACTGATCTGGAGGTCCCCTATCATGTCATCCCCTGTTGCCAATACCAGATCCAGTATGGCATTCCCCCTAGTGGGACCATGCACCTCCTGTGTCAGGTGGAGGTTCTGTACACAGGTTAGAAACCTGCGTGAGTGAGGGGACCTTGCTGTCTGCGTCTCCCAGCAGATGTCTGGGTAGTTTAGGTCCCCCATGACTACTGCCTCTTTAGCTTTTATGGTCTCCGAGAGTTGCCTCAGGAGCCCCGCATCTATTTCTTCCCCTTGGTGTGGGGGTCTGTAGCAGACCCCTACCACCAAATCCCTTTCTCCTTGCCCCCCATGTAACCTAACCCACAATCCTTCTACTTCCTCAACCTTGGATTCTGTCTTGATGAGGGTTGATGTATATTGCTCACTGACATAAAGTGCAACCCCCCCCCCCTTTCTTCCCCGACCTGTCCTTTCTGTACAATCTATAGCCCTCAATATGCACCGCCCAGTCATGGGATGAATCCCACCAGGTCTCTGTTAGCCCCACTAAGTCATAGGTGTTTAGTGCAAGCAGGAGCGCTAGTTCATCCTGCTTGTTCCCCATGCTCCTAGCATTAGTATATAGGCACTTGAGCCCTGCGACTGGTGCTTTTGCTGCCCCCCCGCTCCGAGTCCCAAGGGGCCCATTGTTTCTTACCTTCTTGTTTCTTACCTGTTCTGTAGTGCTGGTCTCCCCATGGCTTTCAGGTTTCCAATGTTCTCCTTCTTCAGGCTCGGCTGTCCTTGCGGGTGCCACATGGTTTGGTGGTCCACAGCTTCCCCTGCCCTCGTACTCCCCTCCCCTCCCCCAGAGTTTCAGGGATGGCTGAAGGCTGCTCCCAGCAGTCCACTGCTGGGGCTTCTGCCCCTTTGAACCAGAGTTTTGGTCTCTGGCTTCATGCCCTTCCTTCCATTGGAGTAGAGGAGTGCGCCTCTGCTGCAGGGGCACTAGTAAGCGGCAAAGAGATCCTTAAAGCTGCCCAGGCGAGTTCAGTCCCCATCATTTTCCTCAGCTCCCCTGATTTGGGGCATGATGTTGTGGTACTTGGTGTTTGTCAGGGGTGTTTTTTGCATCACAGTGCCCTTATGACACAAGTCATTCAGCTGGTGGCCTCAAATGTCACCCCATTTCTCTCAGACAATAAGCTCACCAACCACCTGAGCCCTTATGGCATGGTAATGGGCACAGTCCATAGATTGCTACTTGGCAGCAAGGTTCCTGAGCTCCAGCAAGTCCTGTCCTTTAAACGGCAGATGTTCGTGCTTCTTGACAGGGAGGGCTGGGGTTTGCCCCACTCCATGATCTTCCTGATTGATGAGGAGTGTTATGAGGTCTACCTCTCTATTGGGGACACCTTGTGCTTTTGCTGTGGCAGCAGGTCCCATCTGGCAGCCCAGTGCCTGAAGAAGAAGCTGACTATGACAGAGCCACCTGTGGCTGCACCTGTGCCTGATCGTGGCTCATCTGCCTCTGGTGTGGAATCCCCATCAGGTGGTAGAGTTGGGTCTTCTTCCCAGCCACTCCCCATTTCATTGCAGTTGGCTGGCTCCATGGAGGTAGACTTGTCCCTCCTTTTTCTCTCCCCACAGGGGAGGTTTGGCTCCTCCTGCTGAGAAGAGTAAATCCCAGCCACAGAAGAGGTCTTTCAAGAAGGCCTTGTCATCCCCTCAAAACCTCCCCACCACTTCAAGGGGAGCTGAAGTTAGTGAGCAGGACCCCCATCTCTGCCTGCCTCCTTGGCATCCCCCCAGACCCTGTAGTGGTCAGGGGTGATCTAGGGGTAGAGGAGGTGGCAGGGGGGTCTGATGTCCCTCCCTCCACCTCTCAGTTCCCTGAGCCTGATGATGTTGACATGGAGATTGGGCCCTCTGGGAACCGCAAGTGAGAGAGCCTGGCCCAAGAGAGTCCCCCCCCCCCAAGAAACCAGGGAGTAATGTTCTCCCCCCAGGGCCCCTCAGAGGATGCTGCTTCCTCAGGTCCTGACACTGAGAGTCCTGGTGAGGGGGCACAACTCCCCCCCACCCCCAGGACTCAGCGACTCTCTGTGTATGACATGTCCAGTTCCATCTCCTTGGGATCAGATTTTGATTCTGCCTCTGAGGACAAGTTGAAGGAAGCCCTGCCTCAGGAGGCAGTGCTCCCCACTTCAGATAAGGTGCCCTCTTCCATGGGGAGGGTCCCCATCCAGGTGGTGGGACCTGTTCCTGGTTCTGAGGAACCTCCCTGTGTTGGTTACTTTGTTGAACATCTTATTGAGTTCCTTGACCAGACCAAGCATCACCAGAAAGTTGCACAGCATATTCATAAATGATTCCTGGAACCTAAGACATTTGTGCTTTTAGCTAAGGCCACAGCAGCAATGCTGCACTCCACATTAGGAATGCAGCATTATAGCTTTTGCCTAAGCAAGCTCATGGGTGATGTCCGGTGCTTGTTGCAGGAAGCTCTGGCTGGTGAGCTGTTGGCCTGTTTTTTTCCTGTCCTGCATGCTTGCTCCTCTCTGGTGCTTCTCTCTTCTCATTTGGCTTTGCCTGTCCCTTTTTTCTACACTCTTTATGCATGGCTGCTATGGTTTTTAGTTCCCTCAGTGTCAATGGCTGCAGAGATCCTGTGAAGCAGACAGTCCTCTTTGATTTCCTGTGTCAGAAACAACTGGATGTCACTTTCCTGCAGGAAACACATATTGATGCAGACAATCAGGCTGACTGGCTATATGTTCCTGAGTCATGGCACCTCCTTCAGAACAGAGGTTGCAATCCTCTTGTTGCTGCAGCTGATGCCTGTCTCGGTGGTAGCCCAAGAGATTATCTCTGGCCGCCTACTGACGGTTTCCATATCTTTGGCACAACGCCATCACCTCTTAATTAATATCTATGCACTGACTGCCAGATGGCAATGGATCACCTTTTTTGAGACCCTGGCTGACCTTTTGTGGGATGCAGCTGATGGTGATGACCTTTTCCTCCTCGGTAGGGACTTTAATTGCAGGGTCAACAAACGGGTTGACCGGAATGGGCCGGAGCCCCATCTGCCCTCAGCCCAGTGGCTGCAGACTACTCTGGAGGCAACAGACCTCACTGACATCTGGCACTATTTTCACGCTGACATGAGGCAGTACACTTGGCTGAAGGTGACCACCAGTGGCCTTGTCATGGCACACCTCGACCACCTGTACATCGCTAAGCATTGCCTACTGCTCTTGCATGGCAGCTGTATCATCCCCTTTGGACTTTTGGATAATAGTCATATTTCTTATGAGCTGAGTTTCCCTGGTAGAGAGCATTCCTGGGCTCCCTACTGGTGTTTTACCACTAGCTTGCTGCAGGATGCCCACTTCTGTGACTGCTTTGCTTAGGCCTGGCTGGACTGGCTGTCAGCTAAGGCTCTGG
Source organism: Alligator mississippiensis (assembly GCF_030867095.1). Taxonomy (NCBI): domain Eukaryota; kingdom Metazoa; phylum Chordata; order Crocodylia; family Alligatoridae; genus Alligator; species Alligator mississippiensis. The sequence goes on from NC_081826.1 coordinate 150,815,820, forward strand.
CTGTCTGTTTGGGCATGTGCTCAATCCACTGCAGTATCTGCCTCCTGGAGGACATGCAGGCCACCCTCCTGGAGGAGGCAGTGGTGGCAGAGCCTAGTGGCACTGTCATTCATGTTAGCCCAACCCATGTGGCGCATGCTTTACAAGCTGCTCATTGCCAAAAGGACTGGTGACCTTCAGTGGTGGTTGCTGCCTGGGATACTGGCCACCAGCACGTTCATCCACCATATGGATGTAGCTGCATCAACAGCCTGCCTCTTTTATCTGGGGGAGGTAGAGGAGGATCTGTTCCATGCCTTCCTTGGGTGCCCCTGGCTGATGCCACTTTTTTCTACCATTGGTGCTTTGTTCGAGGCACCGGACTTGTACCTCTCAGAGGCTAGCTTTTTGTTTTCTTTTCTATGCCAGGCAGCTGAAGGGGGTATTATCTGCCTAGACTACTGTCTGCCTGGCCGGGTTAAGATGGCCATCTTCAACAGCTGCAGGAACCGGCTCACTGGGGCCAGCTCTGAGGACACCCTATGCGTCTTTCAGTTCTTGGTCTAGGTGCATCTGTCGCTGGAATTTGAACATGGAGTCCTCCAGTGGACATTACCCATCTTTTAGGCACGTTGGGCCATTCAAGGAGTGCACTGGAGCATCAAGGGTGGCTGCTTGGTCCTTTCACTGTGATACTGCTCACCCCTTCCTAGGGTACTGAATACCCACCAGGTCATGTAAACACTTTATCAGAACTTCATGGTCAACTGTATCAAAGGCTTCTGGAAGATCTAGTAAGATCAGCAGGGCACAATTTCCTGTGTCAATCTTCAAGCAAAGATTTATCAAGGCTATGCATACAGTCTCTGTCCTATATTCAGGGCAAAAGCCAGACTGACAAGGGTCTAGGAATCTAATTGCCTCCAGATGCACCTGGAGTTGTCAGGTGACCATCCATTCTATGATCTTCCCCCAAAAGGAGAAATTGAAGACAGGATGTCAGGTATCTGTGGTCAGCATCAAGTGATGGTTTCTTGAGTAGAGACTGGACAATTGCAGATCTAAGAACATCTGGCACTCTGCCTTCCTGAAGGGAGGCACTGACAACCTGCACCAGCGGTGACCCCAGTTTCCCTTGACTGGCTTTTATAAACCAAGACAGGCAAGGTGTTCAGTATACATACCACTAAGCACACCCTCTGTGCCAGGATCCGCTGCCTGCACACCCCTGCTGAGGGTGTGCAAGCAGTGGACTGTAGCTCTGCCCTGGCTCTAAACCATGCTATCACTGCCACAAAATCCCAGCCCCAGCCACAGAGCAGCTCCCTGGTCTTCCACATGCCCTGCTGGGGACGGTTTTCATGGAAACCCTGGCTTCAAACTGTCTTGGTGACACTGCTGCTGGGATCTCCATGGAAACTGACCATAGCAATTTGGGCAGGGGCTGCTGGGAAATGGAGTCTCCCATGAGACCAATCTGGCCCATGGGCCAGACTTTGCCCACCCCTGAACTAGGGGGTTAGCAAAGCAGCAGCAGGAAGACTCAAAGCCAAGTCAGGAGCCAGGAGAACCAGAGACAGCAGTGAACCTGAGGCTTTCCAGAACAGACTGAGGCTATATCAAGGCATGCCTGAAGCCTCAGACCACAGATATGCTTAAAAGGGGCTAATGGTACTCTCAGCAGCCAATCAGGTTGCAGAGAACTGAGGCAGTCATATTAGCCAGGAATCGGGGGGGGGGGGGGGGTCTGATAGCTCAAGAGCTTGGCCAATCCGGGCAGGCCTGATTGATCAGGTACCCTGACACTTGGCCTACAATAACCACACAGATACACTCTGTTATGTCTTGGAAGAAACTGATGGTGCATTTTATTCCACATGTTTCAGAGGTAGTTGAGCCAGGACTGTGGACATGTACATTTGTAAACTCACATTTAGGTGTAAGACAAAGCACTTTCTACTGAATGAAATGTAACATCTATGTACAGCATAAGATTGTAAGGATTTGTCCTTTTAAAACCAGTTACAGATAGTAAAAACTTTAAAATAAAAAACAGCATTTTGACCAAAATGAAGCTTTTGTGGAAAGTGTTCATTTTGGTTCAAATTTTTCAGTATTTCCAACAAGATTCCTCTGAAATACTGAAACTGGTTTGTTTGGGGTTTTTTTTTCATTTTAAGTTAACATTTTGTTTTTCTCTATTTTTTTAAAATTTGGTTTGGATTTTAGTAAACATTTCCAGATTTGCTTTTAGAAAACTGAAAATTGTTGCCATACGTTAAAAACATTTACTGAAAACATTTATTGAAAATGAACCTTTTTGAAATTTTCAGCTTCAGTGTCTTTGTAAAAAAACCCCATTTTTTTTAAAGACGGTTCCAAAAAAAAACCCCCAGCCAAACAAAACCCATTTTTAAATAAAAGTTATCTTAAGTAATACAACTGGTTTTGCTCAACTTTCCCTAATGCTGGAGTCTTGGCAAGATTTGAACTGGAAGCTACTGAAAGGATATTCCAGACACTTGCTTCAGAGTTCACTGGCAAATACTGCACAGCAGGCTCTCCCTTCTCTTTGGCTCACTCCCTATATTTTGTGGGCTAAGTTCTTTATTTAAACAAGTGGAAGAGCAATGACCTGTGACTCCACTCTAGAAACTAGATACTACTACACTCAGAGTGTTTCTTCAGCATTAATGTCAATGTGCTCTATTATCTGCACTTAATAGACACAGAACAGAAGGCATCTTTTAATGTGCCAAGCTCAGGCTGTTCTGTCCCCACTGCTTTCTGACCTTGGGGGTGTCAACATTTAGAAGTACCTGAAGCCAGAAAAGCCTTTCTGTGAAGAAAAATTTGTAAACTATTCCAATTCCTCTCAGAGTCTGCTGTTGCACTTCCTGCGGTAAACTAAGTGAGCTTTTCCATGGTGACTGCCTGACTTCAAGAAATCGATGTTTTAGAATGTAGGCAAATGAACTCACTCCCTCTCCCCCCCCGAAAGATGAATGTGGCTGCTAAGGAAGGAAGGAAGGTAGAAAGAGGGAAAGAGCTTCATTTAACTCGGTAGTTGTGTCCTTGAAAAAAAAAAAACATTCCTCCCATGTAACTGCTTAGGTGCAAAATGCTTCAAAAGCAGTTGAAGCATTTCTGGAGGAACATTTTGCCAAAATTATTTCAAGTATTAGTGTGGGAGCAGGAAGTCCCAGCGAGAGGTGGGCCAAGGAAGAAAGCCCCCTAAAAGACCCTGGGGCAGCAGAAGAAGCCGGGGTGATAGCCCCATAAGGTCTGAAGATATCCCCCACGTACCTCTACAGGCAGTGGCAATGGTGATGGAGGTGGCAGGAAGGTGGGTGCAGGAGCAGCTGCAACCCCAGTACGTAAGTTCCTGCTCACTCTGCATTGTGGGCATGCAGGAACTGCTGGTATAACTGGAAATCTGGTGCTGGCAAGGAAGGGGGCAGCAGAAGCAGCCGGGACCAAGAGTGGGATGGCACCGGGGATGTGACCCATGTCCCCAGTGCTGAGGAAGGGAGTGAAGTCCTGCCCTGGAAGTGCAGCAGAGTGTGGGGCCTTGACAGCTCAGGCACTTGGAAAAGTGGGGAGACAGCAAAGTGTGAGGGGTGCTCAGGAATCTGGGAAGGTAGAGAAGCACTTGATCCTTTTCTCACAGTGCCAGTGATGCATGGCTGAAGTAGAAGCCAGCCTCACTCAGGGATGCATGAATGATGCCAATGGACTTTTTTTCTTTTCTTATACATATGAACTTTAATTGCTAGTGAGGCCATTGCTGGGTGAGTACATTGAACCGGGCAACTGGGATCCAGATTACAGCAAGGGTGGATTAAGGTGAAGTTTATTTAAAGGACCTGAAGGACTGAGATGGCTATTATTTTGTATTTACACCATGAGTCATGGCATGATTTGATTTAAAGTCTTTATTTCACAGAAAGCCAATGTCTGGGCTGGAGATTGGAGTTGTTGGCACTGCTGTTTGTATGAAGGCACCGAAAGTTGCAACTCATGACTGAGCATTGCCCTCAGTGGCCAGAGGATACAGCTCACAGCCCTGAAGTACATCACCACTATGGCGAACCCGTTGGCATGTGGAAGGAGCATAAGGGGAGGTGGAGCCCCAAATGGTGCCCTTGTGCAGGATATACTACAATGATAAAATACATGTCATGCTGAAAGTCAGGATGTCTGGGCCCAAGGGCCAGTTTCCCCAGAGGGGAGGTGCCTACAGCATCCAACACAACCCATACTGGCGGCACTGCTTGTAGTCAGTTAAAATGACCATGTAGTTTCTAGTATCTAGAAACTAGATACTACTACACTCAGAGTGTTTCTTCAGCATTAATGTCAATGTGCTTAAATGGGTCCCTCCGGAAACGGGGCCCCGGTTTTTTGGTTCCTACCCCCATTATGGTCAAGCCATAGAAGGGATTGATGATAGGCCACTTAGAAGAAAACGCCTTTGTTTTATACATAGATTCATAGATGTTAGGGTGAAGGGACCTCAGTAGCTCAAGTCTGGCCCTCTGCCCTGGGTATATTCTCAGTCACTTCTCTTGTTCTCAAAGGTGAATTTCATGTCCCAGTGACTTTCTACTTTAATGAGTGACTATTAACAATCAGCTAGAATCAGCTTTCTGAAAAAATGCTAATGTTATCCAGCCAAAATCACAGTAATATGTAGGAACAGTGGGTTGGAAGGGACATCTTGGGCCACTGAGTCTAGTCCTCTAAATTCACAGACTATCATTACCTACGAAATCCCCCAATATAGTCAATTTTTTCCACTGGAAATGCAATTTTCAGTTGTTGAAATCATTTAGTGAATTTATATTAATTTGTGCAAATTGTTTCAGAAATAAAAAGCCCCCTGAAAATAAAAAAACCTCCAAAATGAAGCATTTTGAATGATTTCTTAAAATTATATTATATTTTGAAATGTAATTAATTTTTATTGAAAAAGTTTTAAAACAAAAACAATGTTTTAGGTCAAACAAAACCTTTCATTCCTTCTGATTTCAATCTGACATTTTTTAGCGATTGTTTTGGTTCAGGCACTAAAGCAAAACAATCAATTATTTGTACTGTTCTAATGTGCTACACATTGGGAAGATTTCACATGGGGACAAAACAGAGGTTATTTTCTAAGTGTGTGACAATTTCCACAAACTCTTTATATTCAACAACCAACCTGCAAGCATCAAGTTAGTTTCTGCCTTCTACCTGGAGGATGTATAAACGATTCTACATTCTTTTAAAAACAAAACATTGCTAAAATTATAGTTAATATATTAAACTCAAGTACTAATATAGTAGTACTCAAGTACTTGTTTTTTCTCCTATCTTCATCTAGTTCAAGCCACCACTACTGCATAACCTGTATAGAGGAACCCGTTCCTATGGGTGTGAAGCAAAAGTAACAAAAGAAACATTTTAAATGCTTTTGAAATGCTTTAAAGGGACAGATGTTCAAAGGTGCAAAATGTTCCAAATGTAGCTGAAGCTCTGCAAAACAGTACCTCTTTAATTGATGTGCTACTTTAAAGCATTTCAGTGTTATGAGTGTGCAGGGGAGGGAGGAAGAGCAGGGGGAGACCCTGGTAGCCAGGAAGATAACATGCAGACTATGCAGCCACACTGAGTCCTACTCCCTGGTCTGAGATGCTCCAGCACCTTTCAGTTCTATGGCAAACTTACAATTTTTGTAAAGAAGATCAAACATTGAATATTTTTAATAAAAGAAGTTTTCAATTTTTGTTCATAAAGCTCTTTTTTACGGGTTTTCTCCAATGAAAACCCACAATTTTCTGCAGAAAAATGTTGTACATAACAAAAAAGTTGAACTGAAAACCTAATTTTCCAACAAAAATATTGTTGATGGAATTTCTAACCAGCTATCCCTCAAAACTCAACACTATCCCTCATGAAAGGTGTCCAGAGCTCTCCTCCCCTTCTAGCTTCAGCAGAAGATGTAAGTGCTCAGAATTTTGCAGTATTAGACTTAGAGGGGATGTCCCCACAAGTGGGAGCATGTGGTTTGTGGCACCTCTAAGGCTTTTGAGGTGCCACAAAATAGATGCGGTGCATGTGAATTGGTTCTCTGCACTGCATATTTGCAGTGTGGTGGCAAAATTAGATACTGGGAACTCCCAGTATGTACAAAAAAGTGGGGCAGCACACATGGCTGTTGCATGTGCTACCAAAAACTGGAGTCTGGCCAGCCAGAACCACACTCCAGCTTCTGGCCAGGTTCCATGTGCCCAGATCACTGCCACTGCAGCCCCAGGAAGTCCCCAGGACCCCAGATAAGGCTGCTTGGGCCAGGCCAGGTGCTGGCTCCAGCCTCCCCTACCCCACCTGGGACAATCTGCCGCATGCCAGAGTGCACATGCTGGGGCATGCCTGGGTTTAACTAGCAGAACCACAAATACGTGCTACAGCTATTTGTCCCTGGGGAAATGCACATTCCCACTCATGGGGGCATGCAACTCAGTGGATTCACTGGGTTCTAGGAGAATCCCAGGGTAAAAAATAAAGCCGTGACTGGTTATGTTGCAAATACAAAACTGTTCCCACCATTCTTCAGTTTCACTGTCTGCTCTATCCCCAGCCAAAGTACTCTGCAATCACAGCTGCATATAGGTCCCAGCATCAGAGGAACATGTAGATTTTCCTGAGTACTAACTTTGAAAGAATTTGGCATTGTTATTTTATGGAAACAATTTAAGAATGAAATCAAATATCATAATCACTTAAGGGACTGTTTAGCAATGAATGTATATATTTTAAAGAGGACTCCTCCATAGTATCAAGGTAATTTCACATCACTGTGACTCCAATTGGTTCATCTGAAGTAATATATGGACCTACACAGCATCATATGAAGCAAGCTTCTCCTTTTGAAAGTTTATTCATCTCTAATTTTGTTAATCTAATCACCCCTGCTTTCTGCCTCATACTTTTGCCTGTTTCTTTTTGGAACAAGAAAAAAAAACCCTGATGTGTTTAGTTTCATTAAAGCTTTAGGTTTGGGTATTCTTGCCTATTCCAAATGCCACATAAAATATTTAAAAGGAAATTATATTTACAGCGTAAACAGTCTAAAATAGTTAAAAAGCCATTTCAGCTAAGTATAATTCTGGCTCAGCTGAGATATGCTGACCTTACTTCATTGTTAAATCCCTTATCTAGGGCCAAGATACCTACCCTAGGGCCTGACTTAGGCAGGTGGTGTGGCCATTGACTAAAATGTGAGCACAGCAAAGACACCACTGACTACCATGGAGCAGTCATGGGCAGTGGTGGAAAGGGGGTTGGCTTGGCCTAGCCACAGTTGATTGGGGCCTGGCACTGGTGAGTGTAGGCACAGCCTGGCTTTAAAAACAAAGGTGGTCCTCCTTTGGTCTTGGCTGTTTCTGCCTTTTCTCCCTTTATATGTATCTTTAGGAAATTCCATCCCTCTCTTCCATGATTTATGCTTCTGTCTCCATTTTTTAAAATTAACCACATTCCCTACTGGGAATTTGCTATCAGACCTGCACTCCAGTTTGTGGCCACCTGGACCCTTCATATTTGTCATACTGTTGCATGTTCTGCACCCTCACCCCACTCCGAAACTTTTGAGTTAAACCAGGTAGGTCATGGGGAGGGTGGGGGTTTAAAGCCCCTCCCCCACACTCCCTCCCCCACACCTCCAGCACAAGATCCTGCTATTAAAGCTCAAGAAAATATGTTGCTGTTAAGTGGTTCTAGTTAGGGCTGTGCAAAATTTTGCCGGCTGTTTCATTTTGACACTATTTCGACTCATTTCAAGGTCAAAACTGCAAAATCTAAATGAAACAAAGGGCTGCAAAACAGCCTCAAAACAAAATGAGGCTGATCAAAAAGTTTTGAAATTTGAAATGTTTTGACCATAGTGCTGGGGAAACAAACTCAGTCCAGCTGAGCTGATTTCCCATCCCTAGCACTAGATGGCACCAGGGTCTGGGAGTCAGCCAAGCTGGGCTGACTCTCCATCCCCTATGCTATATCGTGCCATTTCAACCAGAGTGCTGGGGAAATGTTTCAACCATAGCGCTGGGGGCACAAACTCAGCCCAGCTGGGCTGACTTCCCATCCCCAGTGCTAAATAGCACTGGGGGCAGGGAGTCAGCCCACCTGGGCTGACTCCCCCCCCCATCCCCATGCTAGATCATGCTGGGGGCGGGAAGTCAGCCCAGCTGGGCTGGCTTCCCATCCCCCATGCTAGATCGCACCTTCGACCATAGTGCTGGGGAAACGTTTTGACCATATGAAATTAATTCAGCCCAGCTGGGCTGACTTCCCATCCCCAGTGCTAGATGGCACCAGGGTGCAGGAGTCAGCACGGCTGGGCTGACTTCCCATTCCCCAGGCTAGATGGCACCAGGGTCCAGGACTCAGCACAGCTGGGCTGACTTCCCATTCCCCAGGCTAGATCGCGCCAGAGGTGGGAAGTCAGTCCAGCTGGGCTGACTTTCCATTCCCAGTGCTAGATCATGCCGGGGGTGGGGAGTTAGCCCAGCTAGGCTTCCTTCCCATCCCCCATGCTAGGGGCCAGGTGTCAGCCCAGCTGGCCTGACCCCCCATCACTCACGTTAGATTGCTCCAGGGAAATGGAGTCAGCCCAGCTGGCCTGACCCCCCCCCATCACTCACGTTAGATCGCTCCAGGGGAATGGAGTCAGCCCAGCTGGGCTGACTTCCTGCCTCTGGTGCAATCTAGCACAGGGGGTGGAAGTCAGCCCAGCTGGGCTGACTTCCTGCCCCCAGCATGATCTAGGGCAGGGGATGGGAAGTCAGCCCAGCAAAACATTTAAACAGCATTAAAACAGCCTTTCTGTTTCAACCGAATAGAACAGAACAGCTGTTTCAAATTGAAATGAAATTCGAAACGGAATGCTGTTCCATCAAACTGTCAAAACTCAAGGCAAAATGAAATGGTGCCGTTTTACACAGCTCTAGTATTAGTGCACAGTTTAGGACACATGCTACAGGAGTCCTGATTCCATCCAGAAGAGGGCAGTAGTACACATTCTGCACAACTCCTCCAATTAACTGCAGTAGCTCATTATAAGACAGGCTGCAGCTTTTCATTTTTCAGTATGGCAACAGAGAAAAACATATCATGCTTTCTTCTTTTGATGGGCTTTGTGTTACAGAGTCTTCCTGCTGTGGTTAACGCAGAACTTTACTTTTCCCCTGTCTTCCCCACCCCCTCTCCCATTTCATTTGATCCTCCAGATCTTCATCTGTGAATTCCTTAGCCACCTTCCCTCTTTTTCATGATCATTTTCCCCTTAGAGGTAGGTGGGAACTGGATTTTTTGCTAATGGGGAAATCTGTGATTTCAATTTTTTTTTATCCCAAATTAGAACAAAAATAAAACAACTGAAATTTCCCACACAATTGTGAAATAAAATAATTTCATGTCAATCAATCCCTTTGTTTTGATAAATTTGAAAGTTTTAGTTCCCTTTTTGAGACTTCTACGTTAAAAATAAATTGAAAAATCATTGTAAAATTGAAACACTCCATTCTGAAACTGTCAAAACCAAGTACTCTGACTGCAGCAAAATGCTTTTGCAGTTTCTCTTTCAAAATGAAATTTGGTTGAAATTGATATGTTTCTACAAAATCCTTTGCCTTTGATACAATGACATTTTCAAATGGAAAAAGCTTCCACTACAAAACTTCTATCCTGCACTAGACTCTTCTCAGCTCCCTAATTTTCTCTCTCTGACTTCATTGTACTCACTACACACTGCATTGCAGCACTGTTCCCAAGAGAACACCTTTCTGTATATGCCTGCTGTATTCCAAGGTATTCTTTCTGCACAGCAGCAGAGGTGACCTGCTAACAGCATACAACTGACTTAGGCTGGGGAAAAATCATGTATTCTGTAGTTTGATTTTCTCTGTAGTTTTGCCTAGTAATTAGGTGACATGTTACCAATCAAAAAGAAACAGTATTACTTATAGTGCAAAATTTGTACATAGCTCTCATTAGACAAACATCAATTTATTCTTTTTGAACCAAAGTACCTGGGAGCATTTGAAAGCCTGGATATTTGTAGTTAGGGTTTACTAGGTTTAACTAGTGAATGCGTCTTCATTTCCCTTGCTCCTGGGCAGTCATTTTTAGCAGTACAAAGTGAATGTGAAATGTGGTCTCAGCTGGTATAACTGGCCACTTCACATGAATAAAAATGAAGAATGAAGCCCTCTGGATAACTCCAGGTCAGCACTTTCTGCTGGGAGAAGAGTTCTCTGGGTCTGTATGGACTTTGTGGGGAGGCAGAAGAGAGGTCTTGTGGCCCTACTAGGAGCCTGATAGCTCCATTTGCTTGCTGAGTTGGGATCTGTGATCATCAGGGATCCTGGTTTTCTCTGATTAAAAAAAAAAATCCAAAATTTTCTGATTTAAACTTCCCCCCCAATCCAGTTGTTCTGCAATTAAAATAAAATGCGTGTGTGTGTGTGTGTGTGTGTATGTGTGTGTATGCATGCATGAGTGGTGCCAGCGAGCCAATGGGGTAAGCTTTTTGCATTCATCCTAGCAAATCAGAAGTAGCTGAGACCGATATTCATGAACAAATGCATAAAAAGGTCCCTGGCACCACCTATGCTTATTACTGAAGGTCACTTTCACAAATATATTTATATGTACTTACCTGGCTCCAGCAAGAAATGGCCACATGGGATACAGCTTGGATAAATGAAAATTAAAAAATAATAGGGCAGAGAGTGGGGGAGAGAAAAAAATAATTCTAGAAACTGACATTAAATGGGAAAGAAAAACTTGAACCCAACAATGCTGAGAGGGTCCTACAAGTTCCAATGAATGTGCTTGTAATGCAACTTAGCTGCAAACACATGAAATTAAGGTGAAGCAATAAACTCCGGAGCTGTCTAAGCTAGAGTTAACTGCTCCCAGGTGCAGCATTTACATGTGTGCCTGGAAGAGTAGTAATTTCAGACAGGGAAGAGCAGGCCCAGGCTGGCAGGAGGCATGGGGGTCAGCCCTAGGTGGTGGCATCAGATGATGGAGGGGCTGACTGGGGCATGAGGGTGCTGAACCTATGTAGCCATGTGGCTAGGTGGCCCCTACCCAGTCACTATCTATATGTGCATTTCAGTTAATTACTTCTCTATAAAATAATACTGTCCCTAACAGTATTTTCTTATAGCTAAGGTTAATTAGTTTACTGAGCCCTAATACCAGTGCATGTGTAGAAGGTGACACTTTACTATGGAGCTAATTAGTGTACAGTAAAGAGCACATGTAGATGCACCCAGTCAGTCTAATTTTCAGTTCCATAGAAAAAGGTGTCTCTGTGTGTGCCTGATCCATACTCTATTGAGTTGAAGGCTTTCTAATATTTTCAATGAATTTTGGATCCAGCCCTTTGTACTAAGTTCTGGAAACCATGGGCAGAATTTTTAAAAGAGTCTCAATAGCACAGCTGCAAGGACTCTCAAAGGAGCTTGTGTTGCTAAGTTACTAAAGGCTTTGAAAAAATTCCACTCTATATTATCTAAAAGCTATAGACAAACTGGTGGAAGGTAAGAGGAGTATGGCAAACATGAAGAAGGCAATACTTTCTGAGGGCTGACAAGCGCTTGTATAGGATGGTTTGGCTAGGGATGATCCTGCCTTGAGCAGGAGGTTGGACTAGATGACCTTCTGAGGTCCCTTACAGTCCTACTTTCCATGATTCTAGTCTAAGATTTATCTATTCATAATTTCTCTAAACAGTAGAAGAAACTAGGAAGAATGAACTCTTTTTGAAGCATGATCCAGGGCATAGGTCTTTGAATGCATCGTCTCTAAAAGGTTCTAAGTGAGATGGTGATATCTCACTTCCACTAAGATACCTTCCTCCAAATGACATGTGGAAATACAGCATATGGTCCTGATTCAAAGCCACTGATGCCAGTAGGAATCTTTTCACTGACTTCAACAAAGAGACAGAGAAACAGCAGAAATCAACTGACTCTTTTACTCTCTGTTTTATTGGCAAGACACTACAAGATTATGGAAATAAGAAAAAAAAGCTAGCTAGAGAGTAGCAATCTACCAATGGCAATTTTGGACTGAGGGGCTTAGTGGGCATGCCTACACATTCATTAATGCACAGTTGTTACTGCACGTTTATTTAGTACTTGTATAAACAAGGACTAAATCAATGCATAGTAACTGGGGCTACTGGTCGGTAGTCCTGGCACATGGCTTTTTAATGATGCTAACTGTGCAGTAGCCTAATACTACTGTGCAGTAGCATATTAGGACGGTTTTGGCCCTGTATGCTACTGGGCAGTAGAATTAGGCTACTGTGCAGTTAGAATCTTATGTAGATGCACCCACCATGCAATTGAATGTAACTGAGACATGGGAGAGGAAGGGATGGGGAGGAGATGTGCTTCTGAGCACGGAGGGGAAAGGAGGAGGGGAATGCTTATCTTCCTAGGGGACTTAAAAAGGTCCCTGGTGGTTGTTCCTGCTACATGGTCAAAAAGGGGGATGTAGTCACATCACAGCAACCCCTATGGATCTGCCACTCATGATTTCCATTATGTCAGACCATCGCAGTGCAATTATGCCAAGGTCTTTCCATTTCTGTTCAGCTGCCAAGGAAGAAGGCAGGCTCCCAGCCTGCTTGTTCAGAGAAAGGTCCGGGCTGCTTCTCTTCCTCGTGAAATTAAACAACAGATGAGCCCTGCAAAACAGCAACATGCCTTTGGAAATCTCTCTTGTTTTTCAGAACACTGGTAGTTATGCTATTGCCAGGATGTTTTCAGGATAATTAGAAAGGTGATGCTACTTTTCCTGTAGTGTGGACAGATCAATTTATTAGTCAGTTACCATGAACCTCTTCACTAAATGCTATTTACTTATTTTAATTAAGGAATTACACTTTTTGCACAGGATTCAAAGTGTATCTACCCTTTCTGCATCTGGCATACTTCATCCTGACTCAGATTCCCTCAATCAACCACTGACAAGAAATAAAGCCTCTGGGCCTGAGCAGACAATGCCCTTGGACTACGATTTTACCATTTTATCATCCCGTCTATATCAATGTTTTCAAACTTTTTAGATTCAAGGCACCCTTTGTTAGATCCTAGGTACCCCTCAAATATGCCAGCTTAGTTTTCACTCATTTTTTGACTATGGAAAAATAATACAGTTTTTCTATTCCAAAGAAACCAGAAAGACCATAAGATTTTTTTTTTTAACACTAAGGATTCTTATTTGAAATCATTGGGTTTATCTTGTGAATTATGTTTGCACACCTAATAGTGCTAACATTGAATAGCATTCTGTGGCACTCCTGAAAGGATCTCAAAGCACCGCAGGGTGCTGCAGCGTCTTGGTTGAGGATCACTGATCTATATCTTCACTGTGTAGAATCATAGAAAAATAAAGGGACCTCAGGAAGCCACAGGATGTGACCCCCTGATCAAGGCAGGATCATCCCTACAGAAGTATTTGTCTTACCTATTCTTACAACTTTACAAGCAACCCCCATATAATTACCAAGTACAATGTCCAAGAATATTAAAAACATTTTAACTTGCCACGGGTAAGGGAGAGGCATGAGGGAACTGTTATTGTCCTGTCAGAACGATTATAATAGTTTGACTTCCTGCATAATGTCATTCCTTCCCTCCATGCAGTCAACCATTATTCCCCTCCTTCTACCAGTGCTCCATTCAAGCTTTCCTCTACAGGTTATTATTAATGAATTTTAAACTCATGAACCGCTTAGCAAGAGCCTACTTTTAGGAACATAGGAAGCTAGAATTGGAAGGGGCTTTCTGGGCCACTAAGTCCAGTCCCCTGCATTTGTAGGCAATTGTTACACAAAGAAATCCCCAAGATCTCTTATTTAAAATCGTCATCTGTAGCTACAAGGCACAATACCCAAAGAACCAATACCCTGTAATTTACCAGAGATGAAAGAAGTGGAGGCAAGGACACTGCCAATACCCTGTCACTGCAGCAAGGGAAAGCAGTTGGTTATCTTAAAGGCCTGATACAAAGCTTCCTGACATCACTGGAGATGACCTTTTGGTTTCAGCAGATGTTGGAATAGCCCATTAATCACTGGACTGGGGCACTTGAATCTTCTAGTGTTTTAGAAATGCTGTGCCTAGGCAGCATTATTAGTGATACTATTTTCAAAGAAAAAGAAGTGCTGGCTGTTTGTCAAACATCTGATCTTGCTCCCACTGAAGTCAGTGGATTTGATTTTAATGAAAGCTAGATCAGGACTTAGAGCTATGGGAAACAGATATGGAATAGAGATATGGGAAAAGTCTGTTGCACTACTTTGAATACACTGGGCACTGGATTGATGTAATATTAAATTGTCAGTCTCTTACCATTTGTTTAAATAGCATACATTTCAATTAGGTTCCGTGCCCCAACTTAATTGGAGCTGTTGGGAATTATTGTTATAACTAATATAATTAGCCTTTCTAATGCTTTGTATCCAGTGTAGAAAACTCACTACTTTTTTTAAATCTATGCATGTTGCATTATGTTTTCTATGGTCCTATAGATAATTTGGAACATATTGTATATGTGTATTTGGCTAGATTCTTAACTGGTTCATATTGTTGTTGTTCCATCAATGTCAGTGTTATACTAATTTGCATCAGCTGAAGTTGTAGCCCTTTGATCTTGGCTCTCTTTGGCTAGGTCTTTCATTTTGGGACAATGGTAAAGTAAAGCATATTAAGCTGCTAATTATTGTTATTACTGCAGTTGTTGCTACACTCCTTCAGTCACTGAACCTCCTGTGCAGTTCCACAGTCTGTTCTCTTATGGTTCTGAATAGCAATTTTTCCCTTGGTTCCCCAGAACATTCACCCTCCTACTCAATTATTTCTCTACTTCCCCACTTACATGTTATCATGTTTAAATATCCTCCAAATGTTAAGTGTCACTAATGTGTAGAAAAATTAAAACTGAAACAGGAAAACCATGGGATTTCTGATTTTTAACAGCTCTGACAGGCATGCTACCCTAGTAACTACATATTTGTAACAAAGAGCTGAAAGTAGTTGTTTACATGAGATGCTTAAGAGGACTGTGGTCTTACAGGCTTTAAGCAAATGAATAGTACCGCTGATTTCAAGTTAAAGCACATATACATTAGTTTCAAAGCAAAGCATATACATTATCTTTTGAAGCATCATGACATAACAAACTACAGTTCGTTCATTAGGCTTGTTTTTGTCACAGGTCTGTCACTCTAATATTTGTCCTTCAGTATCCTTAATTAAGCCATATTACACTGAGTTACCAAGCCAAATGAAAGGATGACAATTAACAAGAGTGAGGCGATCTTTCTGTCAGTAGTGTAACTGTGGGGAAAGGTGGGTTACAAGGGCACAAAAGCAGCCACCACTGCAGCAGCAGCCTACTGCATCTCAGTAATTGGCATTGTGGCAGCCCATGCTGCCCCATATATTGTGGCTGTTTTGGGCATGACGCTGCTCTGCTATGTCTCTGCTTTCAGCTGTCACCCAAGAGCCATATACTACACCTGATCCTTTTCCAAATGTCAAAAGTTGTTTTGGGCCAGAGGGGGGACCTCTGTTATCTCATTTATTTATTTATTTATTTATTGCTTAAATTCTCTCCTTTTCTCTGCTTTTTCTTACTGTTCTCTATTAGGGCCAGTAACAGGGTGGTCTGTCCCTTTAGGAGGGAACCCAGGTGCAGGGTATTTGGATAAAGAGGGAGTGTCTCACTGGGAGCTTAAAATCTCTAGGGAGGAGAGCATAAGAGGAGGGAAACTATAGACTGGAGTGCTTGCTGCACAGTGGGGTTAGCTTGCTGCACTGGGGCCAGAGTCAAAGGGGTTCCCTTCTCATTGTCTGGGATAAGATAGCAGGATTTTGTTTGGCTTATTTGGTTTGTTTAAAAGGCTGTGTTTTACTGGGGAAGACTGGCTAAGGAGCTCCTCAGGGAGCAAAACCCATCTGCAGAAGCCATTAGGCTATGCAGGATATTTACATGACTTACGCTGTGCAGCACGTGCTCATGAGGTGTCACTCAAGCCATTTGACTTCTACCTGAAGTGGTACTTCTTGTATGAGTATTGTCACACTGTGGCTTGACTGGTAAATAACCTCACAAATACCCAGACTGGGTCCTCCCCAACTTTTCTGCCACGTCTTGATGATACTTTGAAAGAAAGGGGTTCAGTGGTATATATGATGGGCCCCCACAAAAGGGTACTCAAGGTACTGTCACGGCTGACACAGGACTCTGCCCCTGCTATTCCCCGTCCACTCACCAATCGTGGATGTTGGCACCTCATGGCCTGGGCCACTGCTTCAGCTCCCTGGCCCTGGCTTGTCTCATGCTGGCTGTAGCTCTGCTGTCCAGCCTTATCCTAGGCTGCTCCTGGATGCATTGTGAATGTGTCCATCGCCTTCTCAAGACCCTACTCCTGGGGCAGACTCTTCGGGCCTTTCCCTGCTGGGCAGAGGCCTTCCTTACTTGATCCAGCGGGTCTAAATGAGCAAAAGAAAAAAATGCGTGAACAAACAGAAGAGGAAAAAAAATGACTCCAAGAACCAACAGAAATTAAGCCCAAACAGTAGGCCACCTCCCTTCCTGCTCTCCGCTCTTGGAAGGAGGAAAGGGGAGTGGGGAATACCGCAACAGGGGAACCCAGCTTTCCCCTGTTCATGCCCAGTGGGGGCCCAGCTCTTCAGATGCCACACTCCTCTGACACCCCGCAGCATGTATACAACTGGGCTCACTCTGCACAGTGCTTGCTTGCTCCTTCCCCACATCCAGCACTTCATCTATTCTTTTTAAATGCCCCATGGTGGTGTGCGGGGCTGACATCATCCTCTGGGCACCCCCAAGCCAGATGGACAGCGTACTAGAAAAGCAGTGCTGTGGTGCCGCATGCTATGCTGGTCTGGGCTCTCCCTCTTCTGCAGGTAAGTTTTCTTGTTCCTGCAGTGTTCCCCACCATTTTCCATTAGGGCCCACCAGGGCTCTCGGGAGGGCTGGGTGGCCATGTGTCACCCTCGCCACTACAGACCTTCCCCCTTAAGTTGCCTTGTGGCATCTCCAATAAAAGCCTCTTCTTCCAGCTTGGCTTCTGAGCTGCCTGGCGGAGTCCACGTGTTTACTCGACTGCCACCTCCTCCGTAATGCACCTGGAGAGGAAATTGGTAACAACATTGTTCTTGCTGGGTCTGTGAGCAACCAAGAACTTGAATGGGTATAGGGCTAGTGCCCAGCAAGTGATATGGGAATTATCTATGCAGGCTGGCATCTATGCCAGCCACCATAATGGGGCATGGTCCGTAATAACTAAGAACTCCCACCCTAATAAGTAATAATGAACATAGTCCAACACCCAGAATATTGCTAGACATTCTTTTTCTATTGTCACGTACCTGCTCTCTACAGCATTGAGTTTGAGACTTGCAAATGCAATGGGACATTTCTTACCCTTTTGCTGCTGTAGTATGACGGATCCCAATGTTTTGTCAGACGTGTCCATCTATAAAATAAAGGGGGCTGAGAAATCAGGTGTGTGAGCTAACATGTCCCGACACAAGGTGGTCTTTAATTTTTTTAAAATTTTGACCATGTTTGGGGACCAAACAATTGCCCCCATCAGCCGTCCCCATAGGGTGTCTGTCAAAGGGGCCATGAGCTCCACAATATTAGGTATGAACTGTCTGTAATAATTAATCAGTCCTGAAAAGGAACTCATTTGCCTTTGAGTGCATGGTGCCTGGAATCGACGTATAGCCTTGACCTTATCTGTCAGTGGCCTAATGATGCCTTGTCCTACTAAGAATCCTAAATATTTGGTTTCCCTTCCCACTAATACACACTTCTTGGGGTTGGCCATCATCCCTGCAGCCCTGAGCTCACCCAAGATAGTCTTTATAGCTCACAAGTATTGGTGTCACATCTTGGTGAATATGACAATGTCATCAATGTAGGCAGCTGTGTAGGGTGTGTGTGCTGCTAACAAGGAATCCATAAGCCTCTGAAACATGGCTGCAGCTGTTAAGCCTGAAAGGCATCCATAAAAATTTGTAGAGCCTCCTTGGTGTTCCAAATGCCATTTTTGCACAGTCTTTGGGGGCCATGGGGATTTGCCAGTATCTCTTAGATAGGTTGACGGTGGTTATAAATCTAGCCTATCCAATTCTCTCAAGTAAGCATTGGTGATGCATAGGGGGTGCACATGGGTGCATGTGCACCCCCTGAGATTGCCCATGTACCCCCTGAAAACACCATCTGCGACACCTGAAGTGCTAGTGGAAGTTCACTTCCGATTTTGCCGCTGGTGATTTCAGACTTGGTGATTGGGTGCGGGGGGAACCCCTCCCCTCCCCCATGGTGAGCGATCAGGCACTAAAGAATCCCCCCAGTTGGTGATCTGGTGCCCCCCCCAAATTTGGGAGGCACCAGCCACCCGTGTGAGTAGGTGCACAATACAAGGCATAGGGAAAGCGTTGACTGTCGCCATGGCATTTAATTTCCGTTAGTCGATGCAAAGCCTTAGCGACTAAGAAGGTTTGGCCACAGGGACTACTGGGCTCTGCCATGGGCTTTGTAAAGATTGGATAATGCCTTGTACCAGCATTCTTTCTAGTTTGGTTCATACAGCATAGTGGAGATGTTGTGGAATCAGGCACCAGCATTCTCTGATCAGGGCCCTTGCCGGAGTCCTGGTCTTGTGTTCAACCCCTTGAGCCCAGCTGGGTTTCTCCTGAAATATGTCTTGGAAGGACTGGACTAATCCCTCCAATTCCCGTAGTTGTACTGGGGTGAGTTCCTTCCTGAACTGGACCTGTGCTTCCAGGGTATTTCCCACCTCTGACCTCTGATAGTTGGATCCCAATTTGCCCCTTTCCTCTAAATGCATTGCCATCCACCCCTGGGGCTCCTTTCGCTTTTGAAGCAAGTTTACATGGTAAATCTGTCATTCATGATGATGTGCTGGTTTGAGGACTTCATAGTCCACCAGACCTACTTGTTGGAGGATCTCAAATGGCTGTTGTCACTGGGTCAGCTGTTTGTTGGGGGATGTGGGGAGCATGACCAGTACTTTTTCTCCTGCCTGGAAAGTCCTCACCTCCATTGCCTGCTCCTACCGCAACTTCTGCTGCCATTGTACCTCTCTCAGGTTCTCATTGGTGAGCTGCTGCACCCCCTGTAGGAGGCCACACAACTCACAACAGTAGTTTTCAGCCCCAAACCTGGGTCCTTCGGGTCTTTTCTACTCCTCCTGCAGTACTTGCATCAAGCCCCTAGGGCTGTGGCCATACACCAACTGAAATGGTGAAAGCCGTGTTGACTCCTGTGGTGCATCTCAGAGTGTAAAAAGTACCGGTGTCAGTAGCATGTCCCACTTGCAAGGATCACTCTGGGTGCTTTGCAGGATCGTTTGTTTGATCGTCCAGTTCAACCTGTCAACCAAGTCATTGGTTTCTGGGTGATATACATCTGGAGATGAGTGATGCTTAGCATACTACACATGGCTTTCATGATGCTGGACATGAAGTTAGTCCCCTGCTCTGTCAGGATTTTGCAGGGAATGCCTACACTAGTGACCCAGTTCGGTAATTCGTCAGCCACTTGGGGTGCTGTGACAGACCTTAGCGGCACTGCCTCAGGGTAATAGGTGGTGTAGTCTATGATCACCAAAATATACTGATACCCAATGCTGCTCTTCAAGAGTGGGCCCACTATATCTAATGCTACCCAGGCAAAGGGTGTCCCTACAATTGGCAACATCTGTACAGGAGCTCTAGGTGGCCCCTGGTCATGGTTCTGTTTACACTAGGAACATGCTGCCCCCCACCAGTCCACTTCCTCCTAAAGTCCCAGCCAAAATAAATTCTAGGCAATTTATGCCCTTGTTTTGTTCTGCCCAAAATGGCTCCCCAACGGGGTGGTGTGAGCCAATTGCCATAGGGTCTTGTGGAACATGTTAAGGACCACCATCTGGAGCTGTTCCTCCCCCACTGTGGGGACCCTTTTAACACAGTAAAGGAGACCTCTTCTTACCTTGTATTGCATGTCTCTAGTACAGGGACCTTCCCGGGAGTCCTCCTCTGACAGGTCTTGTAGTGCAAGGTCATCTCACTGTGCCTGTTGGAACTGTGCTGCACTGGTGACTTACTTTAGATCAATATCCTCCTTGATGCTGGAAGGAGTTGGGGCAACTAGTTTCCCTAGCCACTCATTGTCACATTGCAGATGCCGTTGCTCCTCTTTGGCTGCCCTGGCGCTTTCCAACACAACATATATGGGCTCCCATTCCCTACTGATGACTATATCACAGGATAATTTTGGGGCAAGACCCACCCTCAGCTCCCCTTAGTGTTCCATCACCCAAATGGATATGTAGCCTCTGTCAAACTTCATCTCCTCACTGTGGATACAGGTCATGGCGAATGGGTTGGCTGGGTGAACCCTGATCTTTGGGGTTAGTTTGGCCCAGATGAGGGATTGTGAGCACTTGGTATCAAAGGTGGATCTCAGCAGGTACACTCCAACCCAGACAGTGATGACTAAGCATTCCCACCCACCTTCTTTGGCCGTCAAGCCCTAGATACAATCCACTGGCTCGGTCCATTCATCCTCCTGGGGTTGATCTCTGAATGGCTGTGATGACCCTGAGAATCTGCCCAGGTCACTTAGGCCAGCCTGACACTCCTTGGAAATGTATCCCACTTTGCCACAATGATAGCACACCACTCCGTGAGTTGCTGCTTTCTGTGTCCACTGTTTCTTCTCCTCTTTTCAAGGCATGCTCTAGCCTGGATGCCAGAAACCTCAGCTATGGTCACATTCACCCTTGGATACTGCAAAGGCCTCAGCTAGATGGAGAGCCTCATCACAATTGCACAGGTGGTGGCGGTGCACCCACTTCTGTGTATCATCCTCCAGATCTCACCGAAACTGTTCAAGGAGGACCTGGTCAATCACCCCATTTTGGTCATACTGCATGGGAGGGGGCCATTTATTCAGTATGTCCCTCAGGTGATGCATCAAGATGTATGGCCACTGTTTTTTACTTGCTTTATGGGCTCTAAAGGATAAACTATAATTTTTGGTCATGATCTCTAGGCAGTATAAAATTACAACCTTCACTGTAGTGTAATTACATCCCTCATCCCTAGAGAGGGCTTGGTATGCAGTCTGCACCTTATCAATGATGAGAGCCTCTAACTGATTGGCCCACTGGGAGTGGTCTAGCCCCACCTGTAGAGCCGTTCACTCAAAGGCCTCTATGAAGGTCTCAGGGTCATCGTTTTTTGTTGTGTACAACATTTTGCAAAAGGACAAGTTCCTTTGGAGCCACTCTTGTTAGTGAGCTCCCTGCCTCTGCATCTCCAATACTCGGCTGATGGCCTAGCATCTTGGAGTGCACCATTGGTACTGGTTATATGGTACTTCCTTCCCTGGCTCCGGTTCACTGATCCATTACCCCGATGATTCCTGGCCAATGAACCACTGTCATGCAGTGGCTTGACTGGTGAATAACCCCATGAGTACCCAGGCTGGGCCCTCGCCAACTCTTCTGCCATGTCTTGATGATACTTTGAAAGAAAAGGGTTCAAGGGGTGTATGTGATGGGCCCCCACAAAGGGGTACTCATGGTACTGCCATGGCTGACTCAGGGCTCTGCATTCCCTACACCCCATCCATTCACCAATCATGGATGTCAGCACCTCATGGCCTCAGTTGCTGCTTCAGCTCTCTGGCTCTGGCTTGTCTCATGCTGGCTGTAGCTCTGCTGTCCAGCCTTATCCTAGGCTGCTCCTGGATGCAGTGTGAATGTGTCCGTCACCTTCTCAAGACCCTACTCCTAGGCCAGATTCTTTGGGCTTTCCCCTGCTAGGCAGAGGCCTTCCTTACTTGATCCAGTGGGTCTAAATGAGCAAAAGAAAAAATGCACAAACAGAAGAAAAAAAAATGAATCCAAAAACTAACAGAAAACAAGCCCAAACAGTCAGCTACCTCCCTTCCTGCGCTCCCCTTTTGGGAGGAGGAAAGGGGAGGGGAGAATGCTCCAACAGGGGAACCCAGCTTTCCTTTGTCCATGTCCAGTGGGGATCCAGCTTCTCAGGTGCCACAAAGCTCTGACACCCCGTGGCATTTATACAGCCAGGTTCACTCTGCCTAGTGCCTGCTTGCTCCTCCCCCCCTGTTTGGCACTTCATCCATGCCTTTTAAGTGCCCCACAGTGGTACACAGGGATGTTTCATCCTCCAGGTCAGATGGAGAGCATGCTAGAAAAGCAGCGCTGCGGTGCCACGTGCTGTGCTGGTTTGGACTCGCCCTCTCCTGCAGGTAAGTTTTTGGTTCCAGCACCATTCCCCGCCATTTTCCTTCAGGGCCTGCCAGGGATCTTGGGGGGCTGGATGGCCATGTGTTGTCCTCATCACCACAAGTATGAACACACCAATATGAGTGAGGATTGCATAGTCTAGTGCAGTGTTAATCATTTAACATTTTTTGTTTTGAGAGTCTGACTGCATTCCTTACAGTAAAAAAGGAACTCTGTGTATTTTGCAGGTCTCTTGTATGGTCTAATTTGCAGCTGATTCAAAATCAGTATTGCAGGAAAAATTCAAATATGATAAAATTTGTTTTCATCTCTATTCAGAATGAAAAGTCAAACTATGAAATTCAGTATGTTTGCTGCATTAAAAATGTTTCAACATTTAAAAAAAATCAACATTTTGTTTTGGGTTAGTTGTATATGAATCTTCTTTTCAAGAGCTGCTGTAGTACCTCTTGGAAGTTGGAGAATAATATGATATGGTAGCTACATCAGAACTGCACACATTATAACAAGTGAATACATCAAAAAATGACACCTTGCCTACATTATGCAGTGGTGTAATTTTTAGGCCTGTGCAAATAGGGAAGTATTTGATTAAGATTTGCCCAATTGAGAGTGATTAGATTTGGTGATTCGAATCACTGTCCTCATTCGATTCAGCCAAATCAGAATCAGAGATTCGGTGCTGATTCAGAGATTCAGATCAGCCGGGGAGAGGCAGGCACAGCCGGGCAGCTGCAGGTTCTCCCATGGCTCCTCTGGCTGTGCCTGCCTCTCCCCAGGTAGGGGGAATCATGGGAGAAGCCCCCATGGCTGCCCTGCCCAGGCCCATCCCCCCCCCCCCCCGGCTCAGCCTCCCGGCACTTAAAAACAAACAAAAAAAGGCCCCACACTGACTGGCTGCAGCAGCACAGATCACGGCCTCTTGGGGCTCATGGCAGAGCCCCCCTGTGCTGCGCGGGGCAGTGTGGGGCAGCAGGGATTTCCCACCCACTCCTAGCACCCGCATCGCAGCTGCCCAATGCCGTGGGTGCAGTGTGGCTCAGGAGGGTGCTGTGCACTGTCTGGGAGCCAGGGCCATTGGGGCTGAGTGGTGCCAGGCTCTGACTGACAGGTGGAGCTGCCCCAATTCCCAGGCTGCACGTGGTGCCCTGCCAAGCTGCGCTGCACCCATACAATGTGACAGCTGCTGTGTGGGTGCCAAGCAGGGGAGGCAATTCCTGTTGCCCCCACTTCCCTGTGCTGCATGGGAGGGGGCTCTGCCATGGCCCCCAGAGGCCCCAATTGCTGCTGCCAGAGCTGGTGAGTGAGGGGCTTTTCTTTTTTTAATTGCTGGATCCTGGGGCCAGGCAGGGCATCCACTGGGGATGGGGTTGAGTGTGGTGGGGAGATTGGGGAGAGGGGGCTGCACGAGGGGCTCTGCCATGTGGCCCCAGAGCCCTCGCAGCCCCTCTGCAGCCGGTGAGTGCAATTTTTCTTTTTTGATTCCTGGACTGCTGGGGCTGGGCAGGGGAGCCATCAGGGCTGGACCTGGGTTTGGGGGGGTGGGGGGGGCTCTGCCAGGAGGCCCCACAGCCCCCACAGCCCCTGCTGCAGCTGGTGAGTGCAGGGCTTTTTTGTTTTTTTAAAGTGCCAGGACTAGGCTTGGGCTGGGCAGAGAATGGGGCCAGGTAGGGCAGTCATGAGGACTTCTCCCCTAGCTTCCCCCATTTGGGGAGAGGCAGGCACAGCCAAAGGAGCCACGAGACAACCTGCAGCCACCCGGCTGTGCCTGCCTATCCCTGTCCGATCCAAATCACTGAATCTCTCCAAATCAGCACCAAATCAATTTGGAGGCTTCAGATTTGATTCAGACCTTTTAATAGGTTTCCCGATTCAATTTGGATTCAGAGATTCAGCCACCATATTGGGCCGAATCACCTCCGAATTGAATCATCAACGGAAGCTTCACATAACCCTAGTAATTTTGTCTTCTGCAGAGCATAACCTATCATTTTAGAGGAAAAACAATTATTCCTCTCTGAAAAGAAGATGGCTCTGTTCTCTTCTTCAGAATATTGTATACTGTATATATAAGGATAGATAACAATTATATATATTTTTAAATAACAATTACTTTTTAATTTAAATTATTCAAAATTATAATTGAAATTATTCTCACCCCCAATTATTAAACTGTTGCCTATTAAAATAATTAAAAATGAAAAATATTCAAAACAGTACGTGCCTGTTGATGAAATTTGTGACAGTCAGGCCACGTTTAGATGAGACACTGACTTCACAGTCGTTACTGCACAGTCATTTTGTACTTGTATAAACAGGTACTAAATGATTGCACAGTAACTGTAAATCGCTTTTTCGTGACACTGACTGCTCAGTAGCCAGTGACTACTGTGCAGTAGCACCACACCACATTTTCTGCCACGTGACGCTACTGCACAGTAGTCACAAGCTACTGTGCAGTCAGCATCTTGTGTAGACACAGCCTGAGACTACTAAATTGGTGGACATAACTGGTGAAGTACTTAGTACTAGTATGTATTGAAAGGCTGCATCAGTTTTTGACAATAATAGTCTCTTCTTCAGGTGCAGAGAGAATATTTTTTTTAATTCCCCTTTAACTAAAGCAGTTTACCAACTAGTTCACAACAGAAGCCAACTGGGAGCTGAAAAAAGCAGAGAAATTTGTTTTAATCAGGAGCTTGTTTTTCTCTTCTGATCTATGTAACAGTGAGATGCAAGTTCTAAATACTGAAGGTTATAGGGTGTTCCCCCCAGCTGCTCCTCCCCTCATTGCTGTGCTTATGAAGCAGCTGGGGTTTCTGGGCTTCCTCTTCCTCTGGCTTCATCTTCCCCACTCTGAGGGTGAGGTGGTGCAACATGGCATACCCTTTAGTGCTGTGGAAGCATGCAGCCTGGGGAGCCTGAGGGGTGTGATACAGAAGAGGAGCCTACAGGGGAGCTTAAGATGAAATGGGGTGTTTGGCCATGTGGTGTGGGAAATGAGGGCACCTGGGTGCACAGTGAAGTGGGTGTGGGCAATGTGGTACATGTTGCAGCAGAGATGTGTCATGTTGTATGTGGTCCCATGGGCCCATGGCTCCTGCCAGTGCAGCCCATGGGGTATGTGGCCACTGGCCACTTAGAAGTTGGACAGCCCTGCCCGCATGCATAGCCCTGTCCTCATGGACAACTATGTATGACTGGGTGGTCAAATGGACTGAGCATGTACAAAAGCATCTATAACACATATGCACACCCCTTGTGGATATCTAATGACCATAACCACCTGACAGTTGGAGTTGGCCAGAACTGGTGTCTACTACATTTAGCTTCAGGAACAAAAAGGGGTTAAGTAGGTCTCCTGCTTGCTTCTATAGCTCAGGGGCTGGGGCATCCATCTGAGAAGCTGGCTAGGATGGCAGGGCAGGGGTTTGAATCAGGGCATCTTGTTACTTCGCAGAATAGTCCTCTATGCAGGGGAGAAACTTCTGCCCACTGGGGTCAAGGGCCCAGGCTAGACTTGAGGGCACCCTTCTTTCTAAACCAACAGCTGTGGTGATAAAATTTATAGTTTAGAGAAGCTGTCTAACTTAGCAGGTGGTGGAAGCAGAGAACTGGGAGATGGTCCTTCAGTTAAAGAGACAAAGGGACTCTAGAGACTTGTCTGCTGCTCCAGAATAAAACCTTTTTTGTTTAATTCTTGTCATTCATGCCTCACTCTTCGTTAAACCCAATGATCATTACAACAGCCACCACACTTAGCCACGTATCCTCTGCCTTGCTCTTAACCTCCTTCCCCCACATATTTCCCTCTCAGGGCTGCCCGGAGGACCAGCTTCAAAAGACTTACAAGAAGGCTAATATTAATAATGGATAGTGGTTTGAGTACTGTTTTAAGATGTCAGAGAGCCAGGTTCAAGACCCCTCTAGGTAGTTGGTACCCAGAGCAAAGGCTCTCTGGCTTTCCAGCTGAGTGCCCTGCCACCTTTAGTTACTTGGGGAAAAGTTTGGATGGGTCTCACTCGACTTCTTCTTGTTGCCAGTCTGTGTGACTACATAGTCATTCATATATGTCCAGAAATAGAATTCTTCTTGGTTATGTAAGTGCCAAAAAGGCCTAGTAGACAGCCAAAGAACGATGAGTGACAAGCAGGGAAGAAGAGAATGTCACTTATAGTTACCACAGAACAATCAAATAAACTCAGTTACTAATGCTTATATCCCTTTGTTTAATAAATCAGCTTTAATATGATGTGATTAATTTAGTTTTTCTTATCTTCTGTCAGATTTAAGGCAGTTTCATTTAGTTAATAAAAGACTCATTTTAGAAAACACTTTTAAACTGAATTCTATTTTCTGTCCAAATACAGTTTGATGCAAATCATGAGTAAAATATTAATCTTCTAGTAAGTAAGGACTGTGTTATTTATCAGTTTATAATAAAATGTAAAAGTGAAGAATCTGAGTAAATGTATGTTAAGCTATATCATTGCTTAAATAAACATTTGCAGATATAGCACAACCTCCTGATTAGCAAAAAGTAGTGACAAATTATACCAGCCAATGAGAATCATCCTATTTTAGGAAACTAAAAAGTACAAATGCAAAAACAGGTTTAAAACTGATGATTTATATCAAGGTTTCCTGCTTGGTCATTTAAATCATGATTAAAATGACTGATTTTAATCAAGGCACCCTGGTGCATCTAATATAATGCACATAAAATAACATCATGATATATATTTGCAAGACTCATCTACTGTTACAAGATGTATCTATATGTGATCTCATCTTGAAATCACAATGGGAGTTTAGTTTGCAATTTAATTATTTGTGAAAAGCTATCAGCATACAGCAGGTGGTAGCAACCTTTAAGGAAGCAGTGGGCCAAAATAAGGCAGCTGGGTCCAACAGCAGGCTACTGCTCACAGCTCAGCCACAGATGCTCCAACCTGCCTGCTCTTGCCCCAGCCTTTTTTGTTCTGTGCCAAGGCCCATCTCTTTGATACTGCCACTGCCACTACCACCCCTTACTGCCAATTTCTGTCACCAGTGACTGCTGGCAGTGATTAAGTCATTGGTGACAGAAGAGGGTTGGGGCAGCATCAGGTGGTGGTGCAGCAAAACAGTGACACAGAAGGAGGAGACACACTGGACAAAGTTGCTCTGCAGCAGCAGAAGGGGACCTGGGGTACCCCGTTTAAGTTGGCAAGGCTCCATGGGCCAGGTGCAAATGCTTGGTGGGCCTGTTGTAGCCTGTGGGACCTAGGTTGGCATACAGCATTATTTGTGAATGGCAAAAGATACTGAATCACCTATATTGTAAGCCATCAGTGTGTGTGAGTTCAATGGGATTAAATAAGCCACTTGCACATGTAAATATTTGCAGGACCTGCATCTAATTGCCAAACGTTCAATGTGCATTTTTGAATAATCATCCTACGAACCTTTCACTTCATTGAATGTCCCTGCCATAGATAGTGTTTACAGACATGACTTTAAAGAAAGGATCTTAAAAATAGGAGCTAACTGTTGGGTTTCTAAGTCTATAACTTAGAAACTTAGTCAGTGTCTGGACTTACAAAAATGGTGAGCATGACATTGAATAAGTCCTCTGGGACACAGCAGGTGTGTCTACATGAGATGCTATGTCGCCGTAGCAATGAGCTACTATGCCATAGCTTGTTACTATGGGCACATAGCATCACCAGGCATCAACCGTAATGCCGACACTACTGTGCAGTAGCAGCTAAAAATAACTGTGGCAATGGGACTGTCCAGTAATACTGATTAACTGGTTACTACAGTCATTTAAATGATTGCGCAGTAGCAACTGCACAGTCCACCGCATCTGTAGATGTGCCTAGTGTGTCCTACAGTGTGTCCAGGTAGTGTGATATCCCAGGAGAGAGTCTGGCGCAAAGACTTTTTTTGTGTTTAAAGGTCTGGATGAGGATCTCCTTAGGGAGCAAAGACAGCCTTCAAGGCAGCAGACTCTCTAACAGATGATTTAGTCAGGGATGGTTTACAGTTGTTTTAGACAAGGATGATCCTGCCTTGATCAAGGGGATGACCTAATGACCTTGTGCAGTCCCTTCCAGCCCTACTTTCCTATGAACCTATGAACTGCTATTGAAATCAATGGAAGTGATCATAGGCAGCAGTCACCCATCACTAATTCAACTAGCAGCACTCACTAGCTGTTCAGAGTTCATGCCCAAATGCACAGCCCCCCAAACAAACACTCAGCAAGACAACCACACAGACAGCCATGACTCACCTTCCAGGAGCAGGATCTTGTGCCTGGTACCTGGCATCTTTTTCCCTTCCCCTTCTTGATCACCCTTATAAACAAAGTCCCTCCTAATCTCCAACCTAAATTTCCTCTTCTGCAGCCTGAGTCCATTGGTCCTAGTCCTGACCCCTACAGCCACAGAAAAAAAGCCCATCTTCATCATCTCCATTTGAAGATTGTTATCAAATCCCCTTTCAATCTTCTCTTCTTCAGACTAATAATATACCTTTGAAGATCTGTGCCTTAAGCTCTGTGCCTTGATCCTCATCTGTAAAGTGGACACAACATTATTTCTCTACTTTTGTTAAAAAATACATCAAAATTTATACGGTTTATATGGTGTTGGTGCACTGTGGAGGGACTGTGTGGGGGAGCAGCTCGGGAGGGGTGGGTCTCCTGCCCCCCACAGGGTGCAGCCCCCCTGCATACCTCACGGACTTCCCCCCACAGGGCTACAACCCCCCACAGAGGCTACAGCCCCCCACAGAGGGGCCACAGCCCCCCACACAGGGTTTACAGTCACCCCAGGGGCCACAGCCCCCCATAGGGGTTGCAGCCCCTCAACAGGGGCCACATGGCCCCCACAGGGGCTACCACTCCTCCATGCAGGGCCCACATGCCCCACCCCCGCTTGCTCCCCCAACCCTCTGGATTGCCACCCCACCTGGCCCCATCCCCTGCCAGCTCCTGCACTGCGCCCCCCTCCCCCCTGATGGCTGCTCCACCCAGCCCCAGCCTCCCAGCCCTTATGAAAAAAAAAGGAAGAAAGAAAGAAAAAGCCTCATACTCACCGGTAGTAGCAGGGACTGTGGGAGCTCTGGGACCTCATGGCAGAGTCCCCTGAGCAGCTGGGGGCAGCAGGGCCCAGCCTGCCACTGCCCCATCAGGCGGGTGTGGCCGGGGTTGGCAAGGCCTCATGTAGCTCCACACGCTGTCAGGCAGCTGGGGCCTCTGTGGCTGTCTCCTGGGCTCTATGCTGCTTGGGGGGGCTCTGCCACAAGGCCCCAGTGACCCCAATGGCAGCTGCTACTGCCGGTGAGTGCAGGCTTTTTTTTTTTTAATTGCCGAAATACTGAGTCCAGGCAAGGCAGTGATGAGGGTGGGGAGCTCAGGGGGCAGGCAGGGGATGGGGCCAGGTGGGGCAATGATGGGGGGGACTCAGGGGACAGGCGGGGGATGGGGCCAGATGGGACAGCCATCGGGGGTGGGGGAGTAGGTGGGGTTGGCGGGGGTCCCCCCCATGGTCCCCTCCCCCCTCCTCCAGGCCCCTTACCCCCTACTTACTGGCAGAAGCCCAGATCCAGGTCCCTGTAGCTTGCAATGCTGCCTGCCCTCCACGGGCAGGCAGCATGCTTCAGCACCATGGTGAGGGCCAGCCATAGAGATGCTCTGGCTGCTACCAGAGCATCTCTCTGGAGGACCAAGCCTCCAGTTGCCTCAGGGCACAGTCTGGGACTGCATTTTTTTGACCCCTGGATATCCAGGGGTCTAATTTTGCCCCTGTGCTGCAAATTTGCAGCATGGAGAACATTTTTTCATTTCTGCACGTGCCTCTTGCAATGGCTCAAAGGGGTTTGAGGCACTGCAAGAGACATGTGCGTGCTCGTCTGGATACGCCCATGGTGTTTCAAGGCTATTCTGTACCAATCCTGGAAATTAATGCACCACTTAAGGAAAGTAAAGAAAGATGTAAAGAAAAATGGAAGCAAATCTTAATTAAAGGTGAAAATCTGGAAAAATTATGCTGGGCAGAGCCTGGCTGTCAGCTGCAGTGAAGCTCTGGGCAGCCTGGATCTGTTTTTCAGTAGCACGCATGGCCTGTTAGTGTGCTGCTCCATTTTTTTCCTGCAGGTTTTTTTTTTTACCTCTGGATATCTAGGGGTCAAAAAAACCCACAGGAACAAAATGGGGCAATACACGCATGAGCAGCATGCCCTTGTAGCGCAGAGAACATCTGACTGTACAGTATGTGGTGCTGCAGGTGTGTTTGCGGCACCACGTACTGCACAGCACTACTCATCTGGATGTGCCCTATAAAGATAACACAGTTATTGCATTTTTACAGTACCAATTTGATCAGAAAGAATATATAGTGATGCCTGCCAGTACCATTAGAGCTTTGGTTCTGTCAGCATTTCCATTCTACAGCACTAATTTCAGAAGCTTAATTCAGCCATAAATATTTATACTGGGCAGATTCTTGGTAGGTAGGAGTTTTCAAGGACGAGTAAGAGCTTTGTTACACCTTACGCTGTAAGCTGCATGAATGTTGATCAACATAGTGCTAGCTTGGAGTTTGGAGCAGTCACACCTGTAGGCTAAAAACTTTTTCTGACTGTCTCCCACCTGCACAGCTGTGAATTGCCACCAGAGGCCTGGTGAGCCAGGACAGGTTTCTATCCCTGCTCTATGGGTAGGGATGTGAGGAATGGGTTGGGGGTGAGGGGCTGGGACATGTAACTGTCAGTGTCACCTGCCTACCCTGGAGCCTAGCAGAGGTGTGGGCAGCATACTGGTTGCTTACTGTGATGAGGCAGTGCCTTCCTTTCCTCCTCCTCCTCCCTCCCCTCCCCCCCACTGCTGCTGCTGGGGCTGCTAAATGTACCCACCAGCCATGGCATAGTGCTGTGGGAAGAAGCAAGTGAGGCAGTGCAATGCGATGCATCTAGCCTGGGTAGTGATGGAGCTGTCAGCACCTCACTGGGTCAGGCAGCAGAGCCAGTGCCAGAGCCCTCCCCACCATGCTGCTTCCTGCACAGCACTCTCTGCATCTTCAGCATCACCTCACATGGCTTTCCTCTTTTTCTTACCCTGGGCTATGCTTCACCCACTCTGAAGCAACATTCTGGCATACCAGCTCCAACTTTCCATGCTTCACCTCCCCCTCACTCCTGCCAGCCTCAACCCATCTCAAGCTGTCTCCATCTTCAGCTATGCACAGAAACACTACATAGGGGAGGGGACACTGCATCCTGGGATACTGGAGGACTTCAATTTTCATGGTACAGCTGTGGGGAGTGGCCACACCTTAATGGAACAGGAGCAAGATTATGCAGATCAAAGATAATCCTGCCCTGGAGTGGTGTAACTTTGAGCTGCATAACAAGTGCTTTAAGTCACTTAAACATGTGACTGTGTTGGCAATCCACGGGTTAAGAGCTCCAGGAGCCACCTAAAATTACTGTGTAACAAGGCCCTAATATGAATAGAAAAAGTTACTCTTATTCAAGATTACTGATGAGTTACTGTATATGTCTACCTGCCTAGATTATTAATAAAGTCACCATTATCTGCTCCTAGAAGGCACCAGGAGACTTAATATAAATGAATTATAGGATTTGGTTTACAAAATAGGTGATTCTGCAGTCAGCAACCACAGGCTTACATTATAACATTAATGCCCAGCTTTTCTTCCAACATGCTTCCTATGGGCTGAACATTCATATGCTTGTCAGAGATACACTTGTGTGTGAAGAGTTGGGAAACTGAAAATCAGGTTGGTCAGAAGGGAATCACTTAGACACCTCAGCCATGTCCATTTCTAGAAGGTGACTATCACAAGTTATTCAGTTGTAAGTGCTGAAAGGTGCTAATGCAGTGAATGTTACAAGTGTTTGATGTGCAAGTACTTGGGACAGTCCATAAGGGGACTGTGATGGTTAAAGCAACCTTTCTCTGGGCAATCAGGCTTTTACTGAGGATGCATTGCCCTATAAGACACCACCCCCAAGATAAGGGAGAGAGTGGAAATTTCAACTTTGTAGGTCATGCTTTGAGGACCTCAGTAAGGAGCTTTTGACTGGGGAGTTTCCCTAACTGTAGAAGGTCAGGTCTTTGTTCTGAACTGATGAGCTGTTGGAATTTTAAAATAAGTGGCTCAGGGAGGTTATAACAGGGGAGATCTCTAGCAAATGCCCAAAGTTGTTTTTGAAATAAAGATCTGATCACTGCTTGCTTAAGTATCAATTAGAGTTTACCTTTCATAGTATGGCATTACCAATCACTATTAATAATGGATACAAGGCCTTTTCTTGTTCATGTCTCAAAGCTCAGATTTGTTAAAGAAGCCTTTAATTATTTTGTCTATAACACCAGCTACGTCTGCCCAAGAAACAAATGTGTGCATCATTTTCATAATTTTTTTCCTATGCACATTATGTGCCATTTCCCACATGCATTTTAAAAGCATATTTACTCGTTTTCAAGAGACTTGCAATTTAGTGAAGTATTAAATAAGTCAAATAACAATAAAGGCAAAATTAGCAATAGCATCCCTAAGGCAACAGCTTTTAATGCAGCTGTTTTTAGCTTCCAGCCTTTTCTATTGACTGTGATCACTGACAAAAAGGATCAAAATTAATTCCACACTTTCCTTATTATCTTCCCTTTCTGTTCTCAGCAGCCTTCACTAGAGCACAGTTTGGACACAAAAGGTGGATTTTCATATTCATGAACTTATTTATATTCCAGCTGTACAGAGTGGCCTCCTTTGAGATTAGAGCCCTATTGTGCTAGGTAATGCACACGCACATAGTGAAAGACAGCACCTTTGCAGATGGGTTTACAATCTAAATAGACTTGACAGACACATGGTGAAAGAGGATGCAGTGATGGCTTGCCTAAGATCATACAACAGAGGACAGAGCTAGTAAAAGCACCCAAGTTTTTGGACTCCCAGTCTAGTATCTTAACCACTGATCCACTCTGTTCCACTGTCTCTCCCAGCACCCTCAGTTCACTCTACTGTTAGCATAAGAAACTGGTATTTTCAAATGAACAGCAGACTTAACCTCATATTTTCAACAACTATGAGATTATCCAGTCAAGCCAGTCTGCAAAATGGGGTCACAGTTTGAGACCATCAATCTTTACTGGTTTAAATAAATACAGGCTATTTTAAACAAATGCTTAAAGATACTACTCAACACTTGCTAAATTTACTGTTTGTATTGCAGCAGTGCCTGAAAAACTCAGAGATGATTGCAGTGCGAGGTGCTGTTCTAACAAAGTAAGACCAGCCTCTTCCCTAAAAAAAGCTTAGAACCTACAACAGATGTGTAATAGTCATCCCTGCCTCTCCTTATGCACTTTTCACCAGATCTCAGAGTCTTTTGCCAAGGAGGTCAATGTACTTTACAGGTAGGGAAACAGGGACATAGGGACGCACCCATGTGATTTTCCAAGAGGCTTATGGGAAACCCAGAAACAGAACATAGGTGCACCAAGCCCAGTTCCATGCTCTGCCTACTGAAGCCTGCTGCCTTCCTGTTTTAGGCTTATACTGCCAATCACCTGGCATCTGAGTATAGACAAAACATGGTAGCAGAATCACTGTTGAAGTGACTTTCCTAAGGACTCAGAGCAGACCCAAGACAAAGCCAAGTCCCCGGCCCACTGGGACAGAGTGTCATTATTATCATGCCCAAACCATGAGTCACGACTCCTGGAAATCAAGAGATTTTATTTAAAAAAATAAATAAATGTGGGGTCCTTTCTATTTGCTTTCTATATTTGAGCCTATAGTTGAGTCTTTAGGATACACACAAGACACATACTCCAGTTTTCCTCTGAAACCATGAAGGCTAGAAATATACTTTTTTAATAAAAGGTGGGTATTTTCACAATGGTGGGAGCTGGACATTAAGAAAACCACCAAAGATTGAGATATTCAAAATAAATTGGCAATATTACTTTCAGGATCAGTACTCCATGCTGCTATTAAGAAAGCAATAAGACCTGGATATTGTTAGCAACTGTTAGAGATTTGTTGTTGCAATAATTATATATGCTTTTACTTTTTCCCATGGGACAGATTAGGTGCAATAGAAGCAGTCCCTTAACACCATGTAGCTGGCTGCAGTGGCAGGAAGCCCCCTGTTCAGTTGAGGAAGATTTCCCTTGTATGGACACTAGAGTGGGCAGCTATCAGGATACCTTCCAAGGATCCCTTCTCAAGCCCTAACTCAGAGTGCATGCCACAAGGTGCAGACACATGTATATTTGGAATTCTTTCAAAAACTGATACTTTCTAAATGCTGTGCAAAAGGAGCTGAGAATGATTCAAATGTAGTTCTTTAACTGTGCTTCACCCAGGTTTAAAGTTGAAGTGATTTTTGCAACTAATTGTTGCACTTGTGCAACATTTGAATCATTCTCAGCTCATTCACACACAACAAGAACATACTAGCTATTACCCTTTTGAAATGTTCTCTGTTTGAAAGGGTTCCAAATGTACATGTGTCCACAAGAGGAAGAAAGGAAGCATTGAGGGTAGGGCTACCACCTGCAGTGCCAAAGAGTTTGAAAGAATCCATATAGAAGCCAGCCTAAGGCTGAGGTCTTGAGAACTAGCAGGTTTTTTCTGGCTGCGTAAGCATCCAGATTTGGTCATCTATGTGGCATTTTTGGTCATCTAAGTCCCAAAAAAGCCAGTTATGCACCTGTTGACATTCTATTCCTGGGTGCATATCTCTGCACATGGATGATTATGTGTAACTATGTAGTTACACAGACAGAGCACATGCAGTAGAGGCCATGACAGGTACACATGCCTCTTATGGACACTTAATGGCTTTAGACAACCATGAATGAAGTTGGCCAAAACCCATGGCTCCTGGACTCCTCAGGAATGGAATGGAAAAAAGCCATTGTTTTGCCCTACTTTTGCACCCACAGCTGAATAGCATTCTGAAGTGCCCTGGACCTCTCTATCATGGAAAGAATTTGAACCTTGTTGTCTATGACTTTTCATTAAAGCACTCTAACCACTACACCAGAGGTCTGCCATTAACCAGCCCCATCTCTGACTCCACCTTTGAAGCTAAAGCCACTAACATGGCTATTGGAAAAATGAATGAAGCTTTTACCTTGCTAGAAGCAAGACTCCTGCTAGAATGCAGGCCCCCCAGCAGCAGCCACCTGACTGAGGCATACACCCTCCATCTTGCTCCCTTCCACCTGGACCCACATATGTCTCACATACCTCCCGCTCATGGCTGTCCAAGAAGGCAGTTTTAAAAAAATGTCAGAGTGGCTGGGATAATAGCTGACTGGTGTTGTGCCAGGAAGTTGAAGAGAACCAAATTCAAACCCCTTCTAGTTGAGGAGTAGAACAAGAACATTGGCCATGCAATGGGCAAATGAGTGCCATAGCCACTGGGCTGTTTAGGGAAATAATGAGTGGTAAGTCTGATTCTCACTTTGTTGCCAATGTATATGGCCAGTCTGGGGATGTATGTGGCAATCCATGTGTGTACAGCTATGTGTGCATAAATAGAAAGCTAACATGTACACAAGTGGGATTTTGGGGACTTAGCCATGCAGGTGACCAAATCTGTTCATGTAGGCAACCAGAAAAAAATAGACTGTCATCCTAGATCTCTAGAATGCCTCCAGCACAGCACAGAAGTTCACCATAGAGAATTAGTGTTGAGGATCAGTCCTGAGAACAAGCTCGCTGGTTCAGAGTATCACTGATTAGGGGAACACGCAATTCATGACCTACTGTTGCAGCCAACTTAGCAAATCATAATTATTTTGTGCATTTGAGACTATTTAGAATCAATATTGCTCTCCTCCCTGAATAATTAGTTAGGTCCTGATCCTGCAACTATTCCAACAAGTGCCTACTTGGGGGGCCTGGCTCCTTCTGCTTTTCCCAGTGATGTTGCTTTAAGAGTAGGGTTAAGGGAGCTGTTCCTGACTCACACTTGGGAAAGTCTTAAGAGAATCTATTTAGTTTGTGTTGTGCCAGCATTTTTAGGGTCAGTCTTCAATTTGTTTGAGTGGGTCCTTCTGAGCATGGTAAAATTGATTCTAAATCAATGTGAAAGTGTGATCCTCAAATCATGAAAACTAACCCAGGGACTGAAGGGCAGATGAAGCAACCAAGTGAGCAATCACACAAAGCTGACCAGATGTCAAGCTGTTGGGGTCCATTTCAATTGCAGTTCTTCAAAAAAGGGGTATGCAGCTCTCATAGAAATGCAGAGCTGGCCCCAGACCTTTACTCCCTGTGGAGAGTGGGTTATGTTTGTCTATTGTATGCATCATCTCCAAGGTGATCGCACTACAGGAAACCATGCCAGATACAAAGGTTATCGATCAGACTTTAGAAATGCAGTACTTTGTAGGGAGCACTCCAGATAATGGAAATTTACTTCTACCTGAGCAGATTTATGTAACAGCAAGGGAAAGTGTTCCTACCATTAGGCAGCCACTAACTGGGCAGCAGCAATTCTGTGGCAGGTATAATGCCTGAGCTCCTGCTGCTGTAGCCAACACTATCCTGGCAGTGGTGGCAAATGCTATTTTTGCATTTCCCCCTGTCCTCCTCCACTGACAAGTTGGTGCCCTGGGCTGGTGCCCTGCTCACCCCAACATAATTATTCTATTTTTAATAATTATGTATTCTGTTAGTCACATGACTGCCTTGTGGCCAGATTAACATTGCTGTGGGGACCTTCTTGAATAGCCTCAGTGGAAAGCCTCCTATTGACTTTATTGTGTTTTGGATCAGGTTTCCACTCATGAAACCAATGTGCTGTAACATCATTACCAAAAATCTTAAAAGTGATGCTATTTGAAAACTACTTCATCAAAACAATTTTCTTCAACCCAGAAAAACATTGAGTGACACACAAATCTGACTTTATGTTGAATTGAGCAAAAAGGACAACTAAACACAATTAGAAAATAATCATTTTCATATTCTAAAAAAATATTTTCTTATCTTTTAGCTTACATCCTAAAGGTACACACTATCACTAGACACCATGACATACATTGATAATCCTACTAACAAAGGACTGGAGAACGACTGTTTGGAGGGTTGTCATACAAGAGACATTCAGAGCTATAAACCCTAGTTTGCTTCACATAGCTACGTGGTCCAAATGTAACTAAGTAACTACAGGCTTTGGCAATTTGATACTGAGCACTGCTGATTAGGGCTGTGTGAAACAGCACCGTTCCGTTTCGACTTGTGTTTTGATGGAACAGTGCTTCATTTTGAATTTCATTTTGATTCAAAACTGCTGTTCTGTTTTGTTTTGTCAAAACAGTTCTGCTGTTTCAAAGCTGTTTTGACGTTTTGCCCATAGGCTATAATGTGGAAGCTCAAAACAGCCCATAACTTTGTCATTTCTAGCCTGATTTGGAAGAAACTTGCAGGAATGGTAGCCCCTTCTGAGGGCATGAAGCCTGCCAAGTGTCAAGGAGATAGGTGCAGGGGTTTCAGGGAAACTGGACCTCAAAGTTTTGAAAGTAAAAAACTCATGTCACATGTATGTGTTAAACCACAGTGGGGTCAAAACTGCAGGCATGCTAGCCCTGCTGAGGCCACGAAGCCTGCCAGCTTTCAGGGAGATAGGTGCAGGGGTTCTGGGTTCTGGGGCCCTGCATCTCTGGCCACTGACAGGCAAAACTCGTGACAAAGGTGGGTGATACTGTGTCTGGGATATTGAGGCCCACACACCCCCTCCAGTGGGGTGCATGAGATGAGCTGGTGGTGTGCCCTCTGTACATAATGGCCTCGGGGACCACTCCCAGGGACAGGTACAGGGACCTCTCTCAGAGACCTCATATGCACTGGCCTCCAGTGGGGTGCATTGGATATTGAGATATCCTCAATATTCCACCTCCAGCCTGCTGACATCCTGACACATGGCACCTAAGAGACAGCCTCAGAGTGAAGACTGCATCCTGGCCAGATGTATTTTGGCTCTTATGAGAGCCCTAGAATTGGTAGACATATAGAATTGCTTGGTTGTTTGTATTGTTTCTTTTCTGTTATCACTGTGTATCAATAAATTTGCCTATTATCAAATGAAAAGGTCGTGGTCAGTCTGAGGAAGCACCCCCACTCCTCCTGCCCCTCTGGAACAAGGCATCTGGGTCCTAAATCCAGAGCCAACAATGCTTTGCCAATACAGTTAATTCAGTTCAACCTCAGATGACAGACTGTTGGTAACAATGGAGCCAAGATATGTAAATTTACTTGCAACACCCAATACATTTTCACCTATTGTAATCACTGGTGATGAAGCAACGTTCTGGTCCACAACAAGGGTCTTCTTGATGCTGATTCCACGTCCTACTTCTCACCAGCTAGTGCACCTTTCCCACCAGATAGGGACATCTGATTGCCAAGTCACTCTGATCTTTGTTTCGGTGTTCTGTACTGGTTTTGTTATTTCATTCTCTATCTGTTGGCTTTGGATGCACCTCTAAAACTAACAAACTACTTTTGCAGTATTTCTATGTAAGCCGTATATGATATGCTTATTTTTGTATTCATTGGGGTCTACTTCCTTTCTTGCTGTTATCAAGGTCTCTGGGTGATTTATCCTCTCAGTGGACTGCCATTTTGATGGGTTGGAGAGGCTTGCATGTACTGATGACCTTAAGAGCAGCACTGTTGGAAGACTTGTACTCCTAGTAAGGTCTCCCATGGTGGTAATGTCAAAGGTGAAGTATCAGATGACAAGCAGCCCAACCTCACATAAAGACTTCAACACTGGACCAGAAGCATGAAGAAGGCATACTTCTCAACAGCTGCAAAGGTGGATGAAGGCTGCAGTGGAAGAGTAACCCCAGACATCTTGGATCTCTTTGCCACTGGACAAAGGTTTCTTCTCCACCAAGATCCATACTGGTGTGCAATGGCCTCCTCATGTAAAACAAATCACATGCAGACCTCTCCCACTAGATCCAACACCTACCACAATAACCAATC
Organism: Alligator mississippiensis; assembly: GCF_030867095.1. NCBI lineage: Eukaryota > Metazoa > Chordata > Crocodylia > Alligatoridae > Alligator > Alligator mississippiensis. The sequence goes on from NC_081826.1 coordinate 150,855,219, forward strand.
ACCAGTACTCATAACCTCTACAAAGTCCTGTGGTGATGGATGGGTGGTGATGGGGACAGGCAAAAATGATCACTGGGAGTCTCCAGTCATGGATCCACATGCAGGTGGAGGTCACATGTTGGTTGCTTCACCCTTGGGATGGGACAGAAGGATGATTTAGCAGCTGTGATTGTGACTGAGTAGTCTTTTTTAGGATCCCCTCTGCTCATCCCACATTGGAAGGGGGCTAGAAAAGATGCCTCAAACATAGGCCGCCCCACCTTATCTCACCCAACTGGACAGCTGCTTCCAGAGGGATCACTCTAATTACGGTTGAAACACAAAAATATCCTTTGCATCCTAGGTGATTTCTATATGCAGTGATCAATTGTTATTATTAATCCATACTCCAGTGAGGCCTACAAGATGGTTTCTCCTTTTCATTTTTTGGTACATTTGGGACATGGACTCAAGGTCTGGGGGAGCACTAGGAAAAAAAGAAAAAGCATACATAGGATCTTGCTCAATGTAATCTACCTTAGTTATTTATGTGGCACCCGTAACCTTGCTATCTGCACATCTCCCAGTTTCTAGAGTATATACCCTCACAACATTCCCATGACATAGGGAAGTGCTAACAACATCAATTAACAAATACAGAAACTGAGGCTCTGCAAGACTAGGGGTCACTCCACAGTTTCTGAACCTTACCACCACAGAGCAGCTGCAGCCTTCAGTTCCCTCAGCCACAGCCTGTCTGCTGTCTCTTTCCAGGTTAGTTCTTCTCTCACTGGAAGCTGTCCTGTACCACTTCACAGATGGGGAGGTCGTACTTGCTCATCTGTCTGGCTATAACTGAGTCCATTCTTCAGCACACTGTGCTTTATAGTACCATAAAAGGGAAGAACAGGAAATACTTAGATTCACAGTCCTAAAAGGGCTATTTATATGCTGTCCTGTGTATCTTTTGAAAGGGGTTCCTTCATCCCATTACATAGCTTCCAGCCAGTCCAAAAACCAAGATCTTCATAGGTCAAAATGAAAACAAAACAACAGCAACAAATAACTATTTTTAATGTTTCCAGCAAATCAAACATATGAAAAAATAAATGTTTTAGGTCATTTGAAATGTTTCATTCAGCAACATCAAAATATTTCCATTTTGAGCACTGAAGTGTATTTTAATTTTTTGTAAAGGAAAATTTGGAACAAAATATAATTTCCAGACAAGCAAAGCAACACTTTAAATTAAAAAAATTGCTATAATTAACTTTTGAATTTTTTACTAAATGAAAAAAATGGCAACATTAGAACATGTTTGCAAACAAATTTGCTTTTACTCACCTGCTTGGAGTCACTGTGACTTGGAGCTAAACCAAGTGCCCCCAGGAGTCCTCAGGGGTGGATCTGGGTGGGTGCACTGATGTACTTGCACACCCCTTTGATTCCTGGTCCACCCCAAATTTAAAACCAACTGTCTGTAGTGGCAGCAACATTTCTTGTCAGGCAGTGCTGAAGGAGTCAATTTACTTCATGGTTCATTATAATCTACCAGATCCCTTCTAAACTCATCATGATATTGATATTCCATCAATCAAGTTATCCTTTATTTTGCAATTCTGCTGTCTGTTACCTTCTCCTGGTAATGAAACTCCTATTTCACAGCCCTGCAGATTGCTTTTAACTCATTCCAAATATAACTTCATTATAACTCATGAAGTTATATTTGTTTTCGCTTTAATCTTAAACTGAATAATACAGCCTTACGCTCCTAAAGCTTCTAGTTTATTTTTCACTGGAAAAATGTGTTGTTTTATATGTAATGATGTACCTCACCATCTGCACCTCCCTTTTCAAAATTCTAGATCTGTCCATTAGAGTCCCCTTCCCTTGGCTTTAGATTGATATGGAACAAGGTGTTGCAATGCAGCTGTAACTGGCCAAAGACAAATGAATAAGTTCTCCAAATTTCAGAATGCATTAGTGAAGCTCAATCACTCATGGGAAAAAAGAAGCTTATTGACTTTGCAGTGACTATGTTCCTGTCTTCTTCCCAAGCAGCTCTAATAAGATGTGCACATTCTTCTTCCATTTCACTTCCTCAACCTACGTTTTTCTTTACTCTAGCTACCTTGCTGCTTCCCTTCTTTTCTTTTAAACAGGAATCCAGGTTTGGCTCCCACCTAGCTTGTGCTACTCTCCAACAGACAAATGGCTTCAGGTAAGCATGTATATTGTATTAGAGCAGACACATTTTTCTTTGTCAGGATTCTCCAAGCTATTTGTCCAGAAAGCCTGTATCCTGAGCAAGAAGCTTCCTTTCATAGGAGCTCCTGTCAAGTATCCCACCACCTGACTGCCTGCTTTCTCCAAGTTTTCAGGAAAATGTTGCTTATGAACTGTGCTACAGTATTATCCTTTGGCAGCATGACTTCAAAAGCAGGTTGTTCCTAGAAAGTATTTTTTTTAAATGTGGCCAATATTGGTTGTCTTGAGAAAGTTGAACTATTTGAAAATAGAAATGTAGACAAATTTCTGAAAGAAATATTGTTTCAAAATTAAGAAATTATCATTTTGTATTGAAAATGCCAGAATGCAATATATACTTTGATTTTTTTTCTCAGTATTTTTTTTACTATGGCAATTCAGTGAATTAAATACAAATTCATAAACTATTTTAGTTTAAAGTACCTGTCCCAATACAACTTTATTCAAATTTATCCCAAATGTCTAGTTCTTTGGAAGCAAGTGTTTTCATTACAATAAGCACAGATATGGTGGACTACTTACTGTATAGACTTTAAATTCAATGTAATTGCACAGAGCAATTGACTACTTATTTCCATAATCAATTATTTTTAACCTGGTAGTCTTGTCCTTTTCAAATACATCCTGATAAATAAATGGTTTCAGTTCCCATAGTCAACAATCTCATCAGGATTCCCTCTGTATACATTTATTTATTAGGACCCCAGTTGCATTTACCAGTCTTGGGCCTTAGTATCAGATGATGCTGTCATTGATTTTTATTTCTCATTTTCTATATCTCATGGGGCTGCAAGTCCTTGGCATCTGTTATGATGACTCAGTCTTAAGAGTTTTTATATCTCACCATAAAGTGATCTATTCCTGGATTTAGTCTCTTACTAATTTCTCTATTGACTTCTCTTTTTCGTCTATTATACAAATGTCTCCTCCTACCTTTGTCCCAAACAAAGATATGCTGGTGAGGGTTTTGTTTGGTGAGTTTTTGCCTGCTTCTGTCTACTACCTCTAGCATGTTGGAAAAACATAATGCAACTGTCTCTAAACAGTCATGGAATTCATGTTTCTGTTTCTGTGCTGGAGTGTTGACTTCCAGGCAAGAGAAGGGTTAATGTTCTTTATATATAGCTAACCCTGAGGGCTGCCATCTTGGGTGTGATCAGGATCTGAACTGGAGTTCTCCAAGGGGTTTAAAATAATCCACAGACCTTTTTGGTTCCTGTGAAAGGTTTCTGCCCCAAAGCTGTCAGAATTCTGATATAGGAAAACATATTCCAAGTGTGACTCCAATAAAGGTAAAAAGAATGATCATCATTTTGACACCTCCTTATAAAGAAGAAATGAAAATATTGGGATTTCCTTACCTTCACAGAAATATAAATAAGAAGGGACCTGAGAGAGGTACATTGTCTCTAGACCATTTGTCATTTTGTTGATATAGAGCTTCCATTCTCTGTGTCTCCTAAGAAAAAAAAAACACTAGTAGAAGGTATACAATTAAGTTAAAAGGTAGCAAACAAAAAACTGATAAAGGAAAATACTCTTTCCCACTATGTATAACTGGACAGGGGGAGTCATTGTTACATGATGGTGTTGAGACCAAGAATTCAGCAAGTTTCAAAGAATGGATAAGTATATGGCTAATATAATATCCTAAGTTATTATGACTGTTAATGCTAATGAAATAGTAACAGAAAAGCAGATGAAAAGGTAAGCAGCAAAAGATTAAAAGATGGTCACTAAGGCTGTGCGAAATGGCTGTGTTTCAATTTGGTTTCAGATTTAGCTGTTTTGGAGGGACAGTGATTTGTTTCAATGTTTTGGAGTACTGTTCTGTTTCATTTCGGAAGAATCTCTTTCGGAGTTTTGACACTGTTCAGTGATTTGGCCATAGGCTATAATGGAGAATCACTAAAATGCCTATAACTTTGTCATTTCTTGCCAGATTTGGATGAAAATTGCCAGGATGGTAGCCCCTTCTGAGGGCATGAAGCCTGCCAGTCTTCAAGAAGATAGGTGCAGGGGTTTATGGGAAACTGCTCCTCAAAGTGTTCAACACAAAACTAGTATTGCTTGCCGGCAGAGGCAGCATGCTGTCATCCTGAACGGAGATCTGGGGGTCTGCACCCTCCAGGAGGGTTGCAGGGCTGTGTCAGACTCTTCCTGGGGGACATGGGCCCCCAGATCTACGCGTGGGATGACAACAGGCTGCCGCTGCCGGCTGGGGCCAGTGCCAGCAGTGGGTTCTTTTCAGCACTCGGAAAAAAGCTGCAAACCCAGGAAAGGGCCCTGGAGCCTGGAGAAGAGCTAGCAGATAGGGGAAGTATTTACAACACTACAGAGACTAAAGGTGAGGCTTGAGTTTTAGTTTGAAGCAGTTTGCTTGTGTTTCTGTTTTGACTATAGGTTTGGATGTGGCTACAGGGGCAGTGAAGGTATTGGGTGGGGTGCCTGGGAGGTACCCAGTAGTATAAGAGGCTGAGGCCCAGAAAGAGCCCTGCAGGGGTCCAGGACCCAGTGGTCTGCAGGTTGCTAAAGTCCCCTGTAAGAGTCTAGGACTCAGTGGGCTGAACCCAATATAGGTCCAAGGACACAGAGCATGAGAGACATGATCTGAGAGGCCCTGTGAAAGGAACTAGAATGGTATCTATGAGCCATGGATGTGGCTATGGAGGTAGATGGAGGCCACAGTTGTAGCCCCAAAGGTACAATTAGGGCCCAGAGGTTACATTTAGGGTCTGTAGGACCACAATTCATTTTGATGAGACTGAGAAGTCCTGATGTCTGTGTTAAAGGGGCACTCCTGGAGAGGCATAGAGAAATAGTGCTAGGGAGAAGGCCTGAGGACTGAGTTTTGGGGGCATAGAAGCCCTGAGAACTAGGCCAAGAGAGAAGATACCAAAGGGAGCTGCTCCAGTCTCTAGAGGCAGCTTCCAAAGGTAACAAGGTAATCAAGGCATAGCAAGCAAGAGACAGGTAGTAAGGGAAGCTAGAGAGCACAGCAGGTTAGTCTGACATCCAGGGGTGTTGGAAGCTGGGGTTGGACCCCTGACCATGCTACAGGGAGGCCTTGGCACTACCAATCCAAGTAGTGAATGAGGCCATTGCCTGGGATGGATGCATGGGAAGTATGTTGTGCATTGCACTCTGCACTGAGCAAATCCAGACCCTGCCAGAATTAATGCAGTCAGTGCAAACTAGACATGCTCCAGCAACTAAGCCATTGCTCTTCATTGTAGCCAGTTTCTCTTCAGTGGAAATAGTTGTTTTCATTAGAAATGGGAGATAAGGGCCCAAGATTCATTGACCCCTCCCCACAGTCTGGCAGGCATGGCGTTTTTGGCTTGTGGCTCTGGATATCAAATGGCAATGCTCCCCACAGTAACTTACCTTCTCTGCCTTCTCTGAAGTGGTGTTATCACAGTGTTTTCCCTTGTGAGCACTGACATAAGAAGGGAACCCCAGAATGAGAGAGAGAGAGATTGAGAGGTCCCATTGATTGAGAGGTCCTATCCCTCCCCTTTCCCCCCAACTTTGCTGGGCCTCTCTGCTAAGGACCTTATTTTTCTTTCTTTCCCTTGGCCTCTTCCTGTGCTGAAGTTTTCCTTCTTACCATTGCTCAGGGAAGCTAATGTGTAGGTCTTGCTGGATTATTAATTAATAAAAGCATTGATCAGTGCATATCTGGCTCTCACAAAGGCTCTGCTAAAAGCATTAACCAAAGAAGGGCTCACTGAGAACAAAGCTAGGTATTACCACATGTTGTTTACATAGGGCCTCAATTAGAAGATACTGGAAACCTTTACTTATTTAGACAGCTCAGGGCTAATGGATAAGGGTGATTGATCAGACTGGATACTAAAATGAGAATAGAATGCACAGATATTAAGATGACCTGGTAAATATGTTTTCCCATTTGGTTGGAACATTTTATTATCTAGTGAGAATAAGGATGTGTATGATGTAAATGATCGTCGTTTTTATCAGTGTATAAAGGAAGGCCTGAGAACCCTTGATACTTTGCCCTAGGCTTAGGGGACTCAAGTTATGAAAGTTGTGCCTGTACCCAACCACCAACATCCAGAGCTAACACCTTGAAACTCATTGGCCATGCATGTTAGTAAGTAGGTGCTTTGTAAGTAATAAACATAGCCAAGCCTATACTATTGAGCTGAGCCAGTGGCCATTCTGTTTATAACAAGAGGGTCTTCAAGGGAACATACACAACCTACAGGAGCAGCATGGGAAGCCTGACAGAGCAGACTGACCACCTGAACTGAGTGAGCAACAGCCAGCAGAAGAGTTTTTTTCTACACTAGAATTACAAACCAGGGGTCTTGAGTAAGAAGCTGGGATCGAGACTGGAGTCATATGCCAAGGTGTCAGAAACCAATGGGGTCAGGAACAGGGGTTCAGGTAAGGGAAGGGCCAGACAAAGATTCAGGCTGGAGCCAGGAGTCAAGATTCAAATGAAGATTCAGGCTCAAGCTAGGAGTTATATAAATATTGAGGATGGAGCCAGGGACCAGGGGACAGAAGCTAAGAACAAGGTAAGAACTCAATGGATGATCTACACTTTATGCCCTCTTCAGCCCAAGGGGACCCAAAACCATTATCTTTCACTTTCCAGAAAAGTACCCTGACCACCAGCAACAAAACAGACTGAGTAGGCAAAGCCCTCTGCCCTTCCTGTTGAAGCTGGGCCCCTGGCCAAGAGTCATGCCACCAGGAGCAGAGCCTCTGCTGCTGGAGCTATTTTTGTTTAATCAATTTTTGTCTAATGCAGGGCTGCTATTTCCCCTGCCACTGCTGCTACTGCTGCTCTCTGGGTTTCCCTTCCCTCCTGGCTTCTACTTCTTGTCCCTGACCCTGTCCCTGTCCCTGTCCCTGCCCCTGGGGATGGGACAGCACTGTCCACAGGGGCCAAGGAATGTGTGCAGACCATTTGGCAGGAGGGCTGAGGAGTCGGTACCCTACACAGTGTATGACCCTGGCTGCTCACAAGTTGAACAGTCCGGGTCTACTGGAAAACACATGAGCTCTGGAAGGAGGGAATTTAACTCAGATATCTGACTCCCAGGGGGTTCTGTAATTACTAGGTCCCACTAGGAAGCGCTGAACACAGAGATTCTTCTAAACTCCTCCTCCTCCCTCCCCCAAAGTGAAAATGGTTAAAAAAATCTCAGACTTGTGACAATTTCTCTATCACTTATGTCTAAAATTGCTATGCATTTTAACCAAGCTCCGGCTCTGTTCCCGTTATCTATTTTCTAGTTACATTGTGCAAGTTGTCACAAAAGTGACCTGTGACTGCAGCTGACCAGATCAAGACTTTTTAAATGAGAATGCACAGTTCTTCCCCTTGTCCACCACTTCTCTTGTGCTGGGACACATTCAGAGATAGCAAGGTCTATGCTGCACACCAGACTGAGATGGAAGCCCAACAGTTAAGGAGGTTGAACAAAGCTCTTACTCCTTCCCCTGCTCTGTCAAATAAAACAAAGTCACATCCACAATAATTCATTTGTTTGTTTTCCCCCTGTTGCTATAGTACTGTCATAAACACAAAAGGCAGCAGCTATGAGACAAGGCAACTGATTCTGAAAGAGGAGATCCCTGCCATTGAAGACATATGATGAAGACCAGCTGGGAAGCTGAAATGGAAGCTCTGGACCAAATTCTTATCTGTACAGGGCAACTGACAACAAAGTAATTTGGAGAAGACTACAGCTCAACTCCTTTCTATTGATTGGCCAGGGTACTGAAGGTCTGAGATCTTAAATGCTCTATTTATTTATTTAGTCAAGTTGTTAAGAATAAAATTCATTTCCTATTGTTGCTTAAGCTGATTTATATCCTCTTCTCTTACATGGAGTTTCTCTGCTGAGCTGTGCAAAATACTAATAAATGACACTAATGGCAGAAAATCTGCTTGTAATGAGATAATTGCAGCATAAAGTGGATGCAAGAAGCAGTCCAAAGCTTTCCAATCTCCCAAAGGTTATGGACTTTTCTTGATAAATGTGCTTGTCCCAGGCCAGCTAATTGATGTTACTGAAACTGCAGATTGCAGGACAAATTGTATTACTGATGTGCTAAATGAAGAGGAAATTAGAGACTCAAAATGTCAAAAAACAGTTTCAAATCACACATGTTCCTTCCAATCTCCCACTTCAGAATACTCATTCAACTAATCATAATATTCCCTTAATCTTGCCTTTTCTTTTTCTAAACAGTTTGATAAGTTCAGTTAACGCATACAAGCAGTCCTCAAATTTAGCATTTGCAGAACCCTTAATCTTGGAAGAGGCAGCAACTGCTGGAAAAATGTTTAAAATTAGAATTTTATCAGTATATACCCCCACTGTCATTAAGATGACTAAAAACATATGCCCATATTGTTCAACAAATGACCCCCCCCCCCACCTTTCCATCACCTCTGTTTATTGCATCTGGTTATAAGAGTAAAATGCGACCTTTCTTTTCACTCAAGAAATTTACATTTGTAAAAAGGCAACAATTTGCTTTATTTATTTAGAGTAAATTTTCCCTGGTCTAAGGTATTGCTTTGCCCTTCATCTATGAGCATTCATTACTTGAGCAGCTCTCACTAATGACTTTATCCTGCCAACACCCATTTGAGGTAAGGAGGGAAACTAAGGGTCGCATTTTATTATTTTGCCTCAATGCCTACAAATCTTGGAGACAGAAAGTGCTATCTGGATGATCAAAATTTTGGTGTAGTTCTTTTGTTTCTCAAGGCTTCTTAGGTATTCCCATGATAAGTATAGGAACCCATGGACACATCCACAGCACTCTGAGCCCTATGCATCTAGATGTGGGTATTCTGGGGTACAGAACCAGTTATGTGTCTGGACACACCTAGGGATGCTGGAACCACGACCAAGGCTTGCTCTGAAGATTCCTTTAATAGGACAAACCCCAGGCTTCTGTTGAAGTGAGACTGAAGGACTGGTTTGTGGGTATGGGGCAGGTGGAAAGTCTATTGGGGTATCTGGGGTATGTTCTGAGTTGAGTCCTGCACAGGGTTAGGGCTCAAGGTGTTTAGAAACTGAGAGAGAGGCCAAGGCCCAGATTGGCCCCCACAACCTGCTGGGTCCTTGTCCTGTGTGAGGCTCTATGCAGAGTGGTTATAGACTGAAGGCAATACCCCAGCATAGGTTGGGGGTCCCATAGGGCAGAAACAGAGAGAACTGAGGCCAAGGTAGATCCTTGCATGGGTTTGGGACACTGCCTTAATATCAGCAGTTGGTCTTGACTGGTCCCTGTTCTTGCTCCTGTTTCTGCACTCCTGGAATCTGGGTCTGGCTTCTAAGCTTTGAGTTGTTCCTGTCTATGACTTTCATTTCCTGATCCCCTGGATCATTCCTGATTCCATATCCTTAAACCTTGACTCTCTCTTTGCTCCATCATGGGAAGACCTACTTGTGGCCATACTAGTAATCACTCTGCAGAAGTAACAGGCCAATCTGTTGCCCTGCAAAGGCAGAACATAGTCCTAGATATACAGGAATTCTCGGTGGGTTAAAAGCTGCTGTCTGATAATTTATGGGCAACCATTGTAAGTTTTGTAGGTTCCAGAATCACTGATACTTGTTTTCTTATTACATCAAAGTTTGTACCCTACAGGCAAAGTTTGGTAGGACTTGTTATTAGCTTGCTGTTCAAAGGTGCCTTGGGTTGGGTTACATCCTTGCTTCAGAAACCTAGCCCACTAATGGACAATTTTATCTGTACATTGTCAGTCACTTTTTATGTCCCAAACTGTGCTCATCCATGGAGGCTGCCCTGCAACTTCTAGAGCAGAGTTGCAGATCAGTGTCCAGCCAAGCACTTCACTTTTGCCTGATAAGTGTGGGACACAACTGGAACATGACTGCTCAGGGGTACTATTTGTAAGAAGGCTTGACTAAGGCTACTAGAGATGAGTTTGTTTGGCTTGATGATTCTGACAGCCTTGATGCACTTCTAGACCTCAGTATCTGAATTAGATTGCCTGGCTTAACACTAACAGAAAAGAACCATAGCCTCCTGTGTGTGAGGGCTGTTCCCAGGTTTTCAAAATTGGTTAAAACAGTGTTGCCAAACCCTTTTGCTCAGTGGGCTGCAGTGGCAGTGCCCAGTCCATCTGAAGACTGGATCCATCCAGTGTTTCCAAAAAGGTGGACAGCTGGCTGCAGAGGGGTGTGGGGGGGGCAGGCTAGCCTCAACCCAGCTCCATGGAGGGAACAGGGTATGGCCAGGCCCCAAACTGGCCCCACAGAGAGAGAAGGGTGTGTGGCTTTGCTCTGTGGGGATTTGGGGACATGGCCAGGCCCCAGCCCAGCCCCACAGGGGCAAGGAGGTGTGGCCCAGCCCCAAAGGAAGGGAAGGTTGTGTGTCCAGGCCCAAACCTGGCCCTATGATCCAGAAGCATTGGGGTTTGGGGATTTGGCAAGGGGGGAGGGTGGCCCTATTAATGGCCACCACTCTCCTACTTTGAAATTTCCAGACCCATGGGGAGCCCCAGAGGCCAGATGTGATGACCCTGTGGGCTGTATTTGACCCATGGGCTGGAGGTTGAGCATCCCTGGCTTAATCAAACACCTGTCTAAAATGGTTTAGATAAGGATAATCCTGCCTTGAGCAGGGGGTTAGACTAGATGACCTCCAGAGGTCCCTTCCAGCCCTACTTTTTTATGAGTCTATGTTCCTATGACAAGGCTCCTCACAATCAGACTCTGCAAGTCACAGGTGACTGGTAGGGGGGCCATGGGGAAGCATGTGCTCCCCCAAGATTGGCCCCTGACTTGGCACTGCTTAGGACAGGGCAGTTTTTTGGCTGCACGGGCTGGCGGCATGTTGGGGGTGGGGGAGCACTAAGCTGTGGCACAGAAGTATAGGAGTGGATATGGGGCTTTTGGTCCACCCCTGGGTCTGTCCACAAATTGTACCCTCCCCTCCCCCCCCGGACTCAGGAGGCACCAGTCACTCCTGCTGCTAGTCTACCCAAGACCTGCACTACTGGAAGCTAGGCAAGGGAAGGTGGATCTGAAGTACATTAGCCAAAGACAAAGAGCCACCATTAGACAAAGAGCCACCATTGGGAAGGGGGCTTCTATCTATATTGTAGTGGGCTCAATCATTATGCTACTAACTGTACACTGGAGCACAGATCTGACTGAACCATGGGCTTTTTTCTGGGCCTGACCATTTTTTTTAATAGAGAAAAATACTCCTAGCTAAAACTCTCAGCTCCTGCGCCCTGTACCATTTCTAACACTGGCTCACCTCTCAGCTCCATACTCTGGCTCCGAGTCAAAGGCCTAACAACTGAGGCTAAACACCCATATCCAGGTTGCTGACACTGGGGAGGTAGGCACCTCAGCATGGGATTCACAACAGGCAGAACTCTGAATGGGTAGCCAGCAGCCAACACTGAGGATAAGGAAAATCTTAAATATCATCTTTCTCCAGAGCTTAGAATCACAGGTGTGATCACACAATCAGTGTTGCTTTTACCAGTAACAGGGCAAATGAAACAAAATCTCAACTTACAGCTTTGAAAGTGCCACGCTTGTTAGAACCAATGCATGCTATATTTTTTGGTAGTAGTGAATGACCTTCCATTGTTATAATACATTTCACTCAAGAGAAGGTATTGACTTCTGCTTCAAATAACTCTTCTCATCAGACTCAGCTTATTCTTGCTTTTAGGGACATGGGAGTTCTATGACCAGTTGCTTCAACTCTTCAGCTATCCCTTGCAGTCAAAAATCATTGTCTTCCATCATTGTCTTATCTGTGTGTCTGGAGATGGCTGATGAGGCCTATCTGGGATTGAGAGACTCTACTACAGCTCAGACAAGTGCTTCCATGTGGGGTGGGTGGCACTGGATTCTGGATTTGGTCCACAGCACACTGTTTCTGCTGCTCCTACTTTTCCATCACTTGTTGTTGTTGTGAAGTTTCAAAGTACTGCGATCCCTGAAGCAGACTCCTTCTCTATTTGGGGCACTCATGAGTGATAGCTTTCAATGAGCTGACATCGATGCTGCATTTTAAGTTGGCTTTGAGGATATTCCTGAAATGCTTTCTTTGTTCTCCACTTGAGCATGTGCCTTGGCTAAGCTGGAAGAATAATATTTGCTTTGGGAGTCTGGAGTTGGACATCTGGATGATGTGACCAGACCAATGAAGTTGATGTCAGATGATCAGTGCCTCAATAATTATTGCATTTGCTTGCAGGAGGATTCTAACTTTGGTGTGTCCGTCTTCCCACTGGATTTGGAAGATCTTCCATAGGCAATGTTGATGGTGCTTCTCCAACAACTTCTCCAACAACTTTAGATATGTGCTATATGTTGTCCATATATCAGTTCCTTACAGCAAGGTGAGGATTGTGACTGCTTTGTAAACCATGAGCTTGTTTTCAGGTCTGATGTCATGATCTTTGAACCCCGGCTTCTTCAGATGTCCACTTGCACATGAGGCGATATTGAATTTCTTCACTGATGTTAGCCTTCTGTAAGAGGTTGCTTCTGAGGTATGGGAAATACTCAAAATTCTCCAGAGTCTCACTGTGGATTTGGATTACTGGAGCTGGGGACTATTCATTAGGAACATGTGGTGGAGGACCTTAATCTTCTTAATGTTAAATGTCAGTCCCATTTTCTTGCATGTCTCAGTAAAGAAGTTGATGATTGCCTGAAGGTCTTCTCCCGAGTAAGCACATACTATAGCATCATTGTACTGAAGCTCAATGATTGAGGTCTGGGGGCCTTGGTTTTGGCTCAGAGTTGGCTGAGGTTAAACAGCTTACCATCCATTTGGTAGCTTAACTCTACTCTGGCTGGAAGCTTGCTGGTGGTCAGATGTAACATTGCAGCAAGAAATATTGAGAAGCATGTTAGAGTGATGACTCAGCTTTACTTAACTCTCATTTTAACCTCAAAGGGATCTGTGACAGAGCCATTACTGAGAGTCACCACTCATATACCATAATGGAGAAGGTAGATAACGGGGACAAGTTTCAGTGGGCATCCATACTTCAGAAAGATCTTCCACAGCACTTCTTGGCTGATAGTTAAAAGCTTTCATGAGGTCAAAGAAGGCCATGTAGAAAGGCTTGTGTTCTCAGCATTTCTTCTGCAGCTAGTCAGCTGTGAAGATCACGTCAGTTGTGCCTCTTGATGCACTAAACCTACACTGAGATTCCAGGAGGAGCTCTTCGGCAAGTGAAAAGAGATTGTTCAGGAGGGTTCTTGCAATGATCTTTCCTATGGTGGACAGTAAAGCAAACCCTCTGTAGTTTCCACAGTCAGACCTGTCTCCTTTCTTCAAGATTGTCACAATCATGGCATTCCTGAGGTCATCTGGGATTTCCTCATCATTCCAGATCCTAAAGATGAGGGTCCCTCTCCACTCTGCTAGCAGATTTCAGTGGGGATTCCATCTGTTCTAGATGCCTTGTCATTTTTCATCTGCTTGATTGCTTTCCTCACCTCATCCAGGGTTGGAGGGATTCCAAGATCATTTCTGACTGAGTGTTGCAGATTGGAGTTGAGACCACTCTCATCAACAGCAGAATTTCAATTGAGAAGGTCTTCAAAATGCTTCTTCCAACAGGCATTGGTGGCTCCCTTTTTTCTTGATCAGGTCTGCTCCATCCTTAGGTCTCAAGGGGTTGGTTCCCTAGTGCTCAGACCATAGGTGGCTTAGGTGGCACTTAAGAAACCACACATACAGTGGATGTCAGCAAGATGTTGAACCACCTTATCCTTGTCTTCCCACCATCTGTTCTTCATAGTGTGGGTCCTCCTTAGGACCTCTGCCTTGGATTATTGGAGATTTAATTTATTTTGCTTGGAGGTGGTGTCATTTTGCCGAGAATAAAAGGCCTTGCACTTGCTCAACGTTTGAATCTCCTGGTTGTTATCATCAAAGCAGTCTTGATGTTTCCTGGTAAAGACTCCAAATGTCTCTTTGGAGGCACTGATGACTGTGTTGTTTAGTGAACTGCACATGCTGCTGATGCTCTCCGAATATTGTTGATTGGATTTTACCAGTTTTTCATCGAGGCACTGGTGGAAGGGATCTCACTTGCTTGGGTCCTTGAGTCCTTTATTGTTGATCTTCTGTTGGCATTGTTTCTTCTTAAATTGTCATTTGGGAGCCAGTTTGAGTGACATAACCAAGTGGATGAGTTGACCAGTCCAGCAATCAACAGCTCCTAGCATAGCTTAGGTGATGTGGACATCTTTGCAATCCCATGCACGGACCATGACATAATCTATCAGGTGCTAATGCTTATATTGTGGGTATTGCCATGATGCCTTGCACCTGTTTTTCTGGCAGAACAAGGTGTTGGTGATCCTGATTCTATATTCTGTGCATTTGGTTGAGAGGAGGATACCATTAGAATTTACCTTTCCTACTCCTTCCTTGTCAATGGTTCTGTTCCAGAGGTTAGAGCTTCTTCTGACTCTGGTGTTGAAATTACCAAGAAGAATGAGTTTGTCTCCCTCCAGAACATCAGAAAGTACTTGGTCAAGTTTGGTGTAGAATTCCTCTTTGGTTTCATTGGTGGCATCAAGAGTCAGAGAATACATGCTGATAACACTGGCATATTGGCTCCCTGCCAGTTTAAGATGGTCATGAGGCTATGACCAGTTGCAAGCACAAAGGGAATCAACAGAATATCTTAGCTGAAGATAGGGCCAGGACCAGAAATAGAGCTGTTTGGCTTGCAGGAATTCAAACAAGATTCTAGTTATAACAAAAGTGCCACTGGAATTTCAGTGACCACACGTGGTTAGTGCTTCTGATTTATGTCTCCTTCCTCTAGCACAATGCTGAGACATTGAGTCAGCACAGACTCAGAGGGAAATGCACCAATTTAAGTTACTACACCACTTTTCTGAGCACCTTGTATCTCCTTGGCAGTCTCCCAAGAACAGCACTGACCTTGCTTGACATGATTTGAGAAGATCACAGCATGACACACAGCACAACTATCTTCCATACTCATATACGTTCTCCTGTAAAAATTACCCCTTTATTGTATTATTTGCAATTGATGATTATTAGGAAACCAGGTCACTTAAATTTATAGCCAGATGGATATATTTAGCTGACATGCAACCTACAATATAGCAGCCCTGAATAGTGTGTCAATTAGAGTACTTGGGTGGCTGAATACTCAAATTCCTGAAAATATTTAGTTTTTAACTGGCTATTGCACTGCAAGAGAGGAGGATCTGGTAATTCTGGATAGTTTAAAAACTTATCTCTTCACAGCAAACTGGAACCTGGGACTTCTCTCTTTGATGGCTCAGACAGACTGCAGAAATCAAGTTTCTCTATGTAACTGTCTGGTAATCAGAGAGCTGTTTACTAGGCCTGTGCGAATAGGGAACTATTCAATCCAATCGAATTTGGATTCAACCAATTCAGATGCCAGAGATTCAATTCAGAGAGCTGAATAATTTTTCTGATTCAATTTGGCCGAATCGCTTCGGAAGATTCAGAGCCAATTTGGAGATTCGGCCATAGGGTATAATGGGGAATCAATTAAATATCTTTAATTTCGTTGTCTTTTGGCTGATTCAGATGAAACTTATTGGAATGGTAGCCTATGCTACAAGAATGACACATGCCAAGTTTCAAGGTGATAGGTGCAGGGATTTCTGGGAAACTGCACCTCAAAGTCATGAAAGCAAAACTCATGTCACGTGTGTGTATTAAGCTACAGTGGGGTGAAAACTTCCAGGGTGGTAGCTCTTGTTGAGATCATAAATCCTGCCAAATTTCAAGGAGATAGGTGCAGGGGTTTATGGGAAACTGAACCTCAAACTGCTGGCAACAAAACTCATGACATAGATGACACTGGGTGTGTGTTAAGGTGCAGCAGGGTGAAAGCTGCAGGCCTGCTAGCCCCTGCTGAGGCCACAGCTGTCAAGGAGATAGGTGCAGGGGCTTCTGGGTTCTGGGGCCCTGCACCTCTAGCTACTGACAGGCAAAACTCGTGCCAGGGGTGCTTGTGCAACTGTGTCTGTCTTGAGGCGCCAGGGTAAGAGGGGGAGGAAACTACTGCAGGCCTGGCTGCTAGGCCCTGCTGCAGTCAGAAAGCCTGCCAGCTGTTAAGGAGATAGGTGCAGGGGGGTTCTAGGCCCCTGCCCCCCTAGCTGCTGATGGGCACAACTCATGACATGGGTGCTTGTGCAACTGACTGTCTCTGTCTTGGGGCAGAAGCATTTCCTGGCTCTGTATTGATTCTTTCTTCTCCTTAGTTTGTGGTTTTGTAGGTGTTAATCCTTGGTCATTAACTCATTATCTCACTAGCTACTGTGTATTGAGCTGGTCCCTGAGTGAATCATGATTGATTGGTAACACAGTAGCTTAGCAGCCAGGCCTGCGGTAGTTATGTCCCCCCACTCTGTGCCCCAAGCATCCAAAGGCCTCACAATCTTCACAGCATCACCAGAGAGGTGAGGTACTGCAGAAGTATTATTTCCATTTTACAGACAGAGAACCAAGACAGAACATCAGTGACCTACCCAAGCTCACAAATGCAGCTGGTGGTAGAGTTGTAAATTAAACCTGCTCTCCGTAGCACTCCCAGTAGTATCTAAACCAGGGGTGAGTAAAATATGACCCACAGGCCAAATCCGGCCCACCAGGCCATTCTATCTGTCCTGCAGGCTCCCTAAAAAATTTAGAAAATTAATATTTATCTGACCCTGGCTACCTGTCAAAGATGACAGGAGCCAGGGACAGTAGGACCCAGGCAGAGCTAAACTGAGCAGTGCAGCAGCAAGTCCTGCTTGCCCCTCCCCTCCTGACCCCCCCACCCCAAGCCCCAGCCAGAAGCCTCTGCCTAGCAGGGGCTTCTGGAGGCTTCTAGCCTGGGACTGTTCCTGCCTCCCTGCACTGAGGGAAATACAGATAAGGAGGAGGGGGGGAGGAGGCAGGGGAGGACCATGGGCAATCACCCCAGTTCTCTGGGCTGGCCAACTGGGCTGGCTCCTGTGGTCCTGGCTGCTGCAGCTGGGAATCACTTTGTGCTGGAGGGGCCAGGCAGTGGGCAGGGTGGGGGCAGGGAGCAGGAGCAGGGAAATAGTAGTGGTAGGCAGGGAAAGGGAAAGGGAGTGGGCAACTGCAGTGACAGCCAGGTGGTAGCACAGGGCCCATACCGGTGCACCAGGGCCAGCACTGGCAGGGCCCAGAGTGAAGCAGCAGGAGCACGAGGTTGGGCTGCCAGGGACCCTATGGAGCTGGGCTGTGCAGATCAAGCAGGGAGAGGAGGGAGCCAGCCTGGCTTCATACAGTCCCTGGCAGCCTGGATCCCATGTTCCTGCCACCCCACTCTGGGCCCAGCCAGCGCTGGCCATAGTGCACTGGGGCAGGCCTCACATTCCCACCTGGCTGTTGCTTCACTCTGCAAACCTGCTTGCTGCCCCTTCCCCCTGCCTGCCTAAGTCATTTCCCCCTCCACACCCACCCATGGTGCTCTGGCATCATGTGGTTCCCAGCTGCAGTGCTGGGACTGTGGGAACAGCTAGGTTGTGGTGCCAAAGCAGCCAGCCATGGGAGGGGACAGGGAGGAGGCAGGAGAAGGAGAACAGTGGCAGACAGGGTGCAAGTGGCAGTGAGCGGGAGCATGGGGCCTGTACTGGTGCCCTAGGGCCAAGAGCAGCAGGAGACCGGACTGCAGGCTTGCAGGAGCACTGGCAGGGGCTCTGCCTGCCACAGGGTGGGGCAGGCTGTGGGCAAACCCTCTTCCTCCACGCAAGCCACAACCCTCCCTAGCCACCCTTCCCCCAGACACTCACAGGCCCCCACAAAACCCATACCCACCCACACCCCGACACCTATCCACCCCCCCACAAATCACACACACACACACACACACACACACACACACACACACTATACAAGAGTAAGACTTAATTTTAAGCTATTATACTATCACCTCTATGTACACTACACAAATGCATGTAAATTAGGACAAAAATATATTTTTTAATGAAATTAATGAATGTTGTAGTACATGTTTGTTTTTTTTAATATAATTTGGTATTTTGTTGGTTCAGAGATGGCAAAACCCTTTGCTGAAAGGAGTACTTCTGGGGCAAGGGAAGGGACTTCTGGTGGCAAAGGTCAGCGGTTAGGGAGCAGGACTTCTGGTCCCAAGATGGCAACCAGGGGGTGGGGCACCTGTCAAGGGGTGGGGCTACCCATGCAGCCCTTGTTGGCTTCCCAAAACTTGGTAAACAGCCCTCTGCCCAAACTAATTGCCCGCCCCTGATCTAAACACTGGGCCATTTGTCTCCTCTAATTTACATACTTGTAGCAGGAAGAGAGGCCCTCAAAGCTGGGTACTGATTAGTCCTCTGAAGGAAACTAAATTAAACCCCTTCCATAAGAACATAAATGCCTTTTAGTGGGCCAAACCATAGGTCTATCAAGCCCAGTATCCCATCTCATGCAGTGGCAGGGAGAGATGCCAAGGGAGAGGGTGAAAAGGGCATGTCTAGAGTTTTCCATTCCCTGCTCCTCTCCCATTGCAACTTCCAGCATTCAGAGGTCTAGGAATTTCTGATTCAGAAGCTTCAGTCCTACCTACATATTCAATACCTCCAATGGAAACCTAAAAATACCTCATTCAAGCTCCAGTGGAAGCTAGGGAATCCAAACAACCTAAACTTTGGTAGTTTATAACGGGCATCACTGCAGGGCAATCACCTTCTGTTTGATCACTTCCTGACAGCACCCCAGACCTATAATTAGCCACTTCTAAAATTACAGGCAGTCCTCGACTTACAATGTTTCAAGTTAAAACCTTTTGCTTTTACATCATTTCTAAATTGACACCCTGTTTCAATTCTCCGACGTCAGTTTTGACTTTACAACGCTTGATCTGATGTGACGCCACGCCAGCGAACAAGTTGCTGTGCCACCCATCTTCCTGGAGAACATCTGTCCAAACTTCCTTGGACACTTTCTTTAAGAAAGCAGACGAGACTCCAGAAAAACCTGCAGGCATGACTCCTGAGAAGAATCCAGCCAAGAACCCTTCAAAAACTACAACCAAGAGTCCTTCAAAAAGCCCAGCAAAGTCACCTCAAAGAAGTCCTTCCAAATCAATATGATTGCTATTTACAATATAAATACATTAATGTAGCTATATTACTCATCTATAATTGATCGAGTACAAAATTCTGGGTTATTTTAAGTGAAAACGGGGTATTGGGCCTTGGTTCAGGAACCAAACCAATCTCCCATTTATAACATTGTTTCCTATGGGAAAATCAGTTCTGAGTTACATTTCAACTTAAGACACCATTTTCAGTAACCAATTGTGTCAAAAGTTAGAGGACTGCCTGTATTCACTTGCTCATACTTATGGATCTGGTTATTTGAACCTTGCTGATCATTTCTTTAGCCATGCACAGGCAGAAGCTGGTTAGAAGTTTAATGTGTGGCCTCAGATTGCATGACTGATTTTCAAAAAAACCTTTACTATTTTTTTTTCCACCCTCTCTGCCCTTTGTAGAGCCATAGCAAGAACATTAAGATTGCTTGGATGCCATGAGTATGCATTTCCATCTGTTGCTATTGTTTAGATTCCCTTTAAGCTTAAGTCTCAATTTCCTGTGTTTAAGATGCTTATTGCCAAGAAATAATTATACCATCTGTGTAATGTAATTTATCCTAAATTACTGATATGTATTCTGAGCCTTAACTCCATCCTAATATAGTTTTTCCTCTGGAAATTTGTTTTGGGAATGTATTCTAGCACAACAGGGCAGCTGATTGTTCTAAGTTTTGGTATTATTTTTCTTTTCATCTTGCAAAGAAAAAAAAAGAATAAACGCATTATTTAACAGTAAGTTAATCTGTCTCAATACGACAATTGTGATTTTTCTTTTCTACTCTGTCCTAGGGCACAGCATACTGTTGCAGCCAGTATTCTTCTGCACTTGCTCCAGAAGTTATTTTACATATTTTATCTAACAGCCCATTAACTGCGAAATAAAATGTCAAGGTTTTTAAGCAGTTCCAGTACAATGTTAACTGATATTCAGAGGTCAGCTCTGACTTTAGTAACACCTGTACTATGCTGCTGAACTCATCTATATTGGCTTTACTATAGAAAGAATAGTAGAATATGGTAGAATTCGACTAGTGCTGTAATGAATAGTGTTCCCAAGTCAAATAAAACTCAGAATATCAGGATGGGGTGACAGCAGAAATATCCATTAGGATGGGATGTTTTGTAGTAACTGAAGTGGCTTAATAGCTTTTAAGGTCACAAAATGCTTCCTGTTAAACTCTTCTTTCTGGCTGGTCAGAACTGTGAAACATTCTTCTCTTGGACTGAATTTTTAACAAGGTTGATTTTTGCTCAGAAGTCAAAGAAGTTGGAGGAACTTATCCCCTTCCCCATTATTCAAAAAATAAATTCTCCCCACATTTTTTAACAACCTCTACCCAGAATAGCACACTCTAATTGACTTTAATGACTGCCTTAAATGAGTCTATAAATAGCACAAAGAACACACATAACATCTCTGCTTGAGCAGACAATGAGGTTAGAATGAACTGCTGAAAGCCTGAGCCTTTACTAACTGTTTAAAAGGATTAACTCCCTTAACTTGCAGTTGTTATGAAGGCCAACCCTTTTATGCAAGTCATGTACCAGGATGACCTTTCTCTCTTCATCTGGGTTAAAAGTGTACAGAAGAGGATTTGTTAATATTTATATTTGGTCCTCCACAGAACAGAGGACTTCATGTAAATGCAGTTATTTAGAGGTGCAGTAAATTAGCTGGTCTAAAAGCTATTCATAAGTGGCTCAGAGAAACCCAGTGATTCTCCACTCCTTCACAGCCTTGGAGTTCATTTAGCATAACAGATGAAAAGAGATCTTCCATGTTTCCTGCTGCTTTTCCCAACAGAAGGTCCCCTTTTCCTAGACAAATGAGAAAAAGCAAGGAAGAATACATATATTCTAGCCAAGACTTTGATGTAGGTATAATTTTCAATCATTTCTACCTCATCTCTCTTTTAGCAGGGCCTGAGAATACCTGCATCTAGACTGATACAGGTTTGAAAGCAGCATTTCGACCAGGAGATAGCTCTCTGAGGTATATGGAACAGCATTATTTTGAACTAAATAATTCAGAGTGTTTCTGTTCAGCTCCTACCCGTCCTTTGGAGTACTGTCCCATGGCCTACTGCCCTCATTAACAGCCCAGAACAGACATTATCTAAGGCTGTGGGTAGCAACATATGGCTTGGCCCACAGAAGCACTGGATCCAGTCTTTGGAGCTAGAGGCTTTTCTCACGCCTGTGACCATGCCAGGGCCAAGCAGTGAGGAACTGTATTGGATCCAGAAAGCTTCCAGCTCACCTGTGCTGCCATTGCTTCCCCAAACCCCCTGCTCCCTGGCTGTGGCATAGACAGAGCTTCCAGCCAGTGGTGAGCTGTGCTGGGGTTGCAGCGTACCTGCACTGCGGTTGTGGGAAGGGGCAGTGTCAGGGGAAGGATGAGGGGAGAACAAATGTAGCAAAACCCCCCGTTTTTCTTTTTTTTATTATTTTAAAATGCATTACCTTCCCTTCCCCAACCATTTCTGACTTTTCTTCTCCCCCTCTATTCCCTATAGGTAAGTGTAAGTGAGCTAAGACATAAGATAAGCTTCAGCACTTTATTTTGGTAGGAAGTTGTATTTGTTTTGTTTTTTCTCCTTCTTTATATTGTATAATTATTATGTTTATATTGATTTTTACTGTTCTATATTACTGTTTTACTGATAATATATGATTTAGGCCTACATATGTAAGTTAGCATAAGTCATATGAAGTTTCCATTTTGTTTGTCAAGTCTCTATCTTGTCCCCATGCCCTGTTCTGTAACCTATGACTCATACCTACCCTCCTATGTAACTTGGTTCCTGAATGAATGAGGGTGCTTGAGAGACAATGGCAGTAGGTCTAAAAATAGCTCCTTCTGAACGACCGAACCATCAAAACCAATACCTGGACCAACAACACAGCCATTGGAACCACCCTCAGCATTCAAGAAACAAAAGATGAGGCAACCCACCATTGTGCCAAGGCTGCACATGCTCAGTAAGAACACCTGGAACCCTCTGGAACAGGACTGATATTGCCTGGACAGGCCCTCCCCATAGGAGATCAGAGGTAGTCTGCCCCATAAAAAGGGGTAGTGAAGACTAACTCCTTGGGATGCCCTCTCCATCTGGACCAGCACCATGCCGCACCATCTGTCCACCCAGAGGCCATGCCGGCGATCCACCTCTGGACAACACTTGCTGGACAAAGACCCATTTCTAGCCTGGATAGGTAGCTATCTCCCCATCCTCTCTTCAACCAAGGACTTGGACTCTGTTTCTCTTCCCTACCTGGACACCAACCCTTCCACTGAGTCTCTTTCTCCTGCTGCCATCGTGAGTGCTCGTGTGTGTGTGTGTGTGTGTGTGTGTATGTGTGTGTGTGAACCAATAACTTCATGGGGCTGTGCAGTGTGTTTTCTGTTTAATAAACCTGTTATTTTGAAACCCTGAGTTGGATTTTTGTCTGTTTTCTGACTGTTTCCTCTTTGCCATCACTTATCTGCCCCCCAAACTCCCAGCTGTCTGCCTCTGTTTCCAGCCCCAAGCTCCCAGCTTTGTGCTTCAGTTTCCAGCCCCAAGCTGCCAGGTTTCTGCCTCAGTTTCTTTCCTGGCTGTCTCCTCCATGCCACCAGGCTTTTTCCCTTGCACTAGTGACCTAGAGTAACACTGGAGCTTCTTGAACTTAAGTAATCCCAAGCCTCAGGTTCTCAGTCCAGCTTCTCTCTGGTCTACCGGTTCTAATCCTAGTTCCAGCAACTTTCACTCCTTACACTTCCTTTCTTACCTTAACCTTCCCTCAGGTATCCCAAGTACCCCAAACACATACATACATACCGTACCATCCAAATTAGAAACTCACCTCTGGGTATGCGTAGGTGGGTGGTATGTGTGTGAACTGGTGAATATACACAGATATAGATATATAAACATATGCCACATATATAATGTCATTGTGTGCATGATATAGGAATTAGTGATCCGTGTATGTGTATGGAGTGTGTGGGTATTGACAACTGATCGTTGTCTAATTTTTGGTGTGTATGTGCTTGAATTGGTGATAGGTATGCATGTGCCTAGGCTGGTTTGCATGTGTATGTGCCTGAATTGGTAGTGTGTGTGTATGTGTGTATGCATCTAATTGACTTGTATGTTTGTATATGTGCAATTGTGTCACACCCTCCTGTCTAACAGCGCAATATTGAGATCTTGAGAGTTGACCTGACCCCACAGGGCAACATTTTATGGTGGAGAACGCAAGCATATTGCAGGTGTTAGTGGGAGTAAGTATGAGTAAGAAGTATGGGTTGGGTGAGCTAGTGTGCTTGTGTATTCTCTGTGTGTGTTTGTGTTGAATCTGAAGTATTGCTGTTACTGTAGGGATGCCTATACTATCACTGTGATTGTGATTATAGAACTCACCCCAGTGAGGGGTGGGCATACCCGGTGAAGGGTCAGCATTACAGAACTCACCCCAGAGGGGGGCGGGCATACCCGGTGAAGGGTCGGCATTATTAAGGGGAACTCATGCAGGACAGAGGCATGAGAACCCACAGCACTTTTGTTGTTATCATTAAGGTTGTTTCATAGATTCATAGATTCATAGATTCACAGATGTTAGGGTCGGAAGGGACCTCAATAGATCATCGAGTCCGACCCCCTGCATAAGCAGGAAAGAGTGCTAGGTCTAGATGACCCCAGCTAGATACTCATCTAACCTCCTCTTGAAGACCCCCAGGGTAGGGGAGAGCACCACCTCCCTTGGGAGCCCGTTCCAGACCTTGGCCACTCGAACTGTGAAGAAGTTCTTCCTAATGTCCAATCTAAATCTGCTCTCTGCTAGCTTGTGGCCATTGTTTCTTGTAACCTCCGGGGGCGCCTTGGTGAATAAATACACACCAATTCCCTTCTGTGCCCCCGTGATGAACTTAAAGGCAGCCACAAGGTCGCCTCTCAACCTTCTCTTGCGGAGGCTGAAAAGGTCCAGTTTCTCTAGTCTCTCCTCATAGGGCTTGGTCTGCAGGCCCTTGACCATATGAGTTGCCCTTCTCTGGACCCTCTCCAGGTTATCCGCATCCTTCTTGAAGTGTGGCGCCCAGAATTGCACGCAGTACTCCAACTGCGGTCTGACCAGCGCCCTATAGAGGGGAAGTATCACCTCCCTGGACCTATTCGTCATGCATCTGCTGATGCACGATAAAGTGCCATTGGCTTTTCTGATGACTTCGTCACACTGCCGACTCATGTTCATCTTGGAGTCCACTAGGACTCCAAGATCCCTTTCCACCTCTGTGCCACCCAGCAGGTCATTCCCTAGGCTGTAGGTGTGCTGGACATTTTTCCTCCCTAGGTGCAGCACTTTGCATTTCTCCTTGTTGAACTGCATCCTGTTGTTTTCTGCCCACTTGTCCAACCTATCCAGGTCTGCCTGCAGCTGTTCCCTGCCCTCCGGCGTGTCCACTTCTCCCCATAGCTTTGTGTCATCTGCAAACTTGGACAGAGTACATTTGACTCCCTTGTCCAAGTCACTGATGAAGACATTAAAGAGTATCGGTCCAAGGACAGAGCCCTGCGGGACCCCACTGCCCACACCCTTCCAGGTCGAGACCGACCTATCCACCACGACTCTTTGGGTGCGACCCTCTAGCCAATTCACCACCCACTGGACTGTGTAGTCATCCACATCACAGCCTCTTAACTTGTTCACCAGTATGGGGTGGGATACCGTATCGAAGGCCTTCCTGAAGTCTAAGTATATGACATCCACCCCTCCTCCTGTGTCCAGGCGTTTCGTAACCTCGTCATAGAAGGAGACCAGATTGGTCAGGCACGATCTGCCCGCCACAAACCCGTGCTGGTTTCCCCTCAGCATAATTTGCCCTGCCGGGCTCTCAGAAATGTGAGCCTTGATAATTTTTTCAAAGACTTTACCAAGGATGGAGGTGAGACTGACTGGCCTATAGTTGCCCGGGTCCTCCTTCCTCCCCTTCTTGAAAATGGGGACCACGTTAGCCCTTTTCCAGTCCTCCAGGACTTGGCCCGTGCGCCACGAGCGTTTGAATATTCCCGCCAGTGGCTCTGCAATGATGTCGGCCAGTGCCTTCAGCACCCTCGGATGGAGCTCATCCGGGCCTGCCGACTTAAAGGCATCCAGTTCTTCCAAGTGACTCTGCACCACCTCAGGATCTACGTATGGAAGTCTGGTGCCTTGCTGCTGCCTCTCTACAACCCCAGTGAGAGACTTGTTGTGCCCCTCACTTAGGAACACTGAGGCAAAGAACTCGTTGAGGAGTTCAGCCTTGTCCCCCCTGTCTGTCACCAATTGTTTCTGCCCATTTAGTAGGGGTCCTATTCCTCCCTGGGCCTTCCTTTTACTCCCAATATATCTAAAAAACAATTTCTTGTTGTCTTTTACTTGGGTTGCCATCCTCAGCTCCATGGTAGCTTTGGCCCGCCTAACTGCCTTCCTACAAGCACGAGCAGAGGAGGTATATTCATCTTTAGTGATCTCACCCTGTTTCCACTTTTTATGTGCTCCCCTTCTGGCCCTTAGGCTGCCCTGGATTTCTCTGGTCAGCCATGGAAGCCTCCTGGCCCCTTTCCCTTTTTTGCCTCGCTCAGGGATTGTCTCCCTTTGTGCCCGAAGGATCGTTTCCTTAAGGCACAGCCACCCTTCTTGGGCTCCCATCCCTTCAAAACTCCTACTCTGCAGTGTGTCCTTGACTAATCGCCTGAGTGCATTTAGATCAGCTTTCCTAAAGTCTAGCACTTTCACCCTACTAGTTACCTTACCCACTCAACGTCTTATGTTGAATTCTATTATTAGGTGATCACTATCTATTATTATTCTATTATTAGGTGATCACTGTTAGGTTGTTGTTATTGTTGTCATCTTTGTTGTTGTAGGGTGCAGAAGTCCAGGAACCAGTATGTCCAGGCAGAAGACCCCCACACCAGGCATAAGTGATCATAGGGCTAAGTGGGTGAAAAAGGAGGAGGCAGATTCTCTCCAGCAGAAATGCTTGTAAGATTGTTTTGTCTTGAGGCTTTTGAGATTTTGTGTCTTGAACTTTGAGGTTTCTGAGATTTTGAGTTTTGAGTTTATTGCTGGCTGTAAGTTAGTGTTTGTTGCAAGACACTGGTTTTTGTTTGCTGTGAAGAGCTAGTATAGTCCAGTATTTAGACCTGAGTTGAAAGGTTCTCTGACTTCCCTCTTTTGTGCCTGATTTCGGACGTAAGGGAGATCCAGTTCTTGAAAGGTACTGGGTCTGGACAAGTTGAAAACCATTATGATTGAAACTGCCCCCCACAGCTGGTGCTTGTATTGTTACATGTGAGGGAGTTAAATAAAATTCCACTAGGAAAGATGCATGGTTCGCTCATTCAAGATTTGTTTCCTTACATAGAGAGATTCAGAAAGCAAGGAGCTGTAATAGAGAGAGGGAAAGGAAAAAGATAGAGGGAAGTGGGAAAACAGGCTGTGAGGCATCTGTTATAGAGATGTGGAAAGTGTTTAGAAAGAGAGGAGAGAATAAGAGATTAACAGAGTTTGAATGCTAGAGCAGGTAGGAGGAAAGAGCAAGAATGCAATTTTAGGAATGGCTACTTTAGAGCAGGGAAAAGATGAGTTGCTTTAAGGAAAAGTTGTGTCCTGATCTCAGAGTGTCTGAGGTCATGCTGTGGTCTGTTTGAGTTAAGTACAGCAACTTATATCGCTGGTCCAATAAGAAGTCAGTAGTAGAGAAGACTAAGTTCTGTGCTAGAAACTGTGAATGTTTGTAACACAAGTAAAGCCAAGAGATTGCAGAGATTGTTGAGGTGTTTGTGCAAAATAGTGTTTTGTGTTTGCTTTGTGCCTGTGTTGCAAGGCAGAGACTGCTAGAAGCGTAAAAGTATACTCTTATTGGTAATGGGGGTGAGATGTATCCAGAAATAGTGTCGGTATAATATAGGTACCCTAGAAAGAAAGGTGTTAGCAGCTGTTAAGGTTTTGCTGTGATTGAGTGAATGATAGTTAACCCAGAAAATTGAATAAAGGCATTTCCCAAAGTTTGGACAGAAAAAAAGGTTAAAATGTGGCAAGATACAGGCATGTATCTTAATTGAAGGACCAAACCCTCCCCCATCAATGCAGTGTAAATATTCACTGGAAAATGAAATAGGATTATAGATCATAGTAAACAGTTTGTTAAGTCAGAAAATAATAGTACAAATGCTTAGTGTGTGAGACTCCCTGATTTGAAGTTTGGTCTGTTCTGAAAGTCAAAGTACCCTGCAATCATAGCAGCTTTCGCAGGAGAGCTAAAATGGTTTTCAGTATTAAATTTGGCTAATGTAAGTTTTATTTGTTTGTTTTGTTTTCTATCTCCCTGCTACAAAAGTGCTGGTATAATTTTAAATGTATATTCAAGGAACAACAGTAATGTTTTACCCCAAGTATCCCAAAGATTTCACAATGCTCAGCAAAAAGAACATGGAAAAGGCTTTCTAAGCAAAAAATCTGAGGGAGAAATTATCCCACTAAAGGAAAAACTCATCTTTAAAATGACAACTTGGCATAATTGTAACAAAGGTATTGGCATCCCTCAATCTCAATCTCACATTTACAGCAACAGGAGGGCTCCACTGAGCAAATAATTTTGGGAGCCCCCTTGTTAAATAAATCACCTGACCCTCCAAGAATAGGGTAAACAGTCTTCTCTATCCTGCGGGCCACCCTTCTTGGCTAGCAAGAAGGAACAGCTCTGAGCCGTTGGAAAATACACATCAGATAGACTGATCAGTGCCCACCCTGATGCTGAGGCAGGAAAAGGCGAGAAAAATCCTCAATTTATGATGGCCACCCTCCTGTAGGGAACTGCTCCACTTTTTCAGTATAAAAGAAAAGCACCCCAAGAACGGCAATGATGTGTGCACTGCCACTGCACATGTCAGTATTGTACATTTATAAATATGAATAATCAGCCACTGCAAGGATTTTTCTTTGGCAGATTTGTGTGTGTTTGTTTTCTTTTGCAGAAACCACAGTGTAATCAAAGGTGACCAATAGACCATGAGGCCTCATTACCACCAACAGTGTCTTCTCTGTTTGCGTTGTCTTGTTATGTTGTGTTTTTGTTTGTTTGGTTTGTTTTAGGTTGTTACAGTTTAAATACATATGCCTCCTTGGTGTCTCTTCTGCCACACCTTGATGTCAACGTTATATTATGGTGGGAGGCTGCTCCCTCCCTACATTGCCGTGCCCATGACTTGCAGATATCACTCGGTTATTTACCAGACCATCTAGCCCTACAATGGTTTCAGTCCCTGTGTTTTTGACCCTCACCAGGCTGTTGTCTCTGACCTACAATTTCTCAGCTTAATTACTCAGCTTTGACCCACACAGCCCACCAAGTCTTGGACCCACATGAGGCTCTACCTTGTCCTCAGCCCTCTCTGTTGTAGTCCTGGGGGGCCTTTAATGCATGCTGCATGTCTTCAGTGTATAACTCCTCATCTTTAGTCCACACAGCCAACTATCTTGGCCTCAGCCCACACATCTTGAGGCTCTGCTTCAGCCCTGTGGTTCCCTAATCCATGATGTGCTGTTGCCTTCAAGCTACAATCATTCAGCTTTGGCCCATATAGCCTACTGGGTACCAAACCCATGGAAGGATCTACCTTGGCCTCAGTTTTTCTCTCTTTCAGCCCTGTGGGTCTCCAACCTATGCTGGGGTATTGCCATCAGTCTATAACCACTCTGCAGAGAGCCTCACACAGGACAAGGACCTAGCAGGCTGTGTAGGCCAATCTGGGCCTTGTCTCTCTCAGTTTTTAAACACCTTGATCCCTCACCCTGTGCAAGAATCAACTCAGAATGCACCCCAGACACCCCCATAGCCTTTCCACCTACCCCATACCCACAAACCAGTCCTTCAGTCTCACTCCAACAGAAGCCTGGGGTTTGTCCCCCCCTTAGACTCTCTCTCCTTGTCAGATATTCCTCAGGGTTGCCTTTTCCAGGACCCTTCCCTACTTCCATCTATGGGCTATCTCTAAGCTGGAATTTGTCTATGGCTGTGGCTTTTCCCCAGATCTACCCACTCCCACCTAAGTTTCCTGCCTGATGAGGGCAACAGACTTATAGCCTCAATTCCTCCCTTGGCTACTCACAAGCCCTACTGCAGCAGATTTTCAGGCATGGGCGACTGGTGCCTCCTGAGTCTGGAGGGGCACTAATGGGGCATGGTGGGTGGGGGGAGCAGCAGCCAGGTACACCATGTGCTGCTGGCAGAGCCAATTTCAGAGGGGCCGCTAGTGTTCTCCACACCCCCCTGCCAGCCAGAGCACTTGCTGTTGGGGGGGCACCAGCACTCTTGGGGGGGTGGGGCATGTGCCCCACCCCCATGCCCCCACCTACACATCGCCTATGTTTCCAGGCATTCTTTTCTCTATAGAGATCAGGCCCAAACATACTTCCTGGCTTTGTAGGTAGACTCATACAGCCCCTGACTCCTTCATCCAGTCATCTGACCCTTACTCTCCTTGCAACAGGGCCCAGGTGCTGCTCTATTTATCACCAGGCTTATTACTCTTCAGCCTGTGTTTGCCTGTGCAGTTCTGCCTCTTAGCAGATGCACGGGTTCCCTATTAGTCCCTTCACAGGTTTGAGTGAACAATTTGCCTTCCCAGAAGACTTCATTTTGCCCTTTCTTGCAGCCATTACCCAATCACGTGCCTGTCCCACTGTCAGTAACAGGAGGTAGCCCCCTGTTAAACTGGTCCTGCCATAGATCCCCACTAGTTTGAATCTGCATCCATGATGCAGCCAGAGAGCAGGGTGTCTAGAAGAAGCAGCAATGGCATGAATGCAGCTCTGGCATGGGTATGGGGAAGGCCCCCCACCTGCTGACACTGCCAAAGCTATTCACCCTGCACTGGACAAGAGCTGAGTTGTTCTAGCATGCAACTTGTAAAAGTTTGTCAGCCCCTGACCTAAGGGATTGGAATTTCCATTAGAAATGAATTTGAGTTGTGTGTTCAGATTCCCAAGGTTTCTTTGGGAACCCCCTTCCTTTTTTGAATTTAGTGCTGGGGTGGTGTGGGTGCTAAGACATGTGGTTGACAGCCTACAGGTTGTAAGTTAAAGGCCATAGCAGACCTGTTTATGGCATAGCCCTCAGATTCCAAAAAATCTGTGAATTCAGCTAAATACCTTGCCACAACAAGGGCATAGGAAGGAGGTATCATGTTGGCCATTTCTAATGTTGCATTGGTCTTGCACTACCTTAACTACCTCTCTCCTTGGTGTGTGTGCCCTTCAAATACTTGGAAAGCAAACCATCTGTTTCTGTATTCTGGTTATGTTATCCCAATCTGTCATTCTTTCTCTCTTTTCTTTCCTGGCAATGCCCCCAGTTCCTGATCACTTTGTTACCTCATTTGATTTTCACAGATGCCTCTGTTGCTGCCTCTGTCCTCTGCAGTTTTCCTTGTCGTCCTAGAAGAAGCAGATTGTGAAATTCCAGGACATGCTATTCTCTGCTGCCAATGGTTTGCTTTCCTGTGTTCCCAAAATGTGCTCGTCTGCTCATCCACATATGTGTACACTCACACACTAGCCCACTCAACTGTTTTCTGTCTCTCCCTTTCCCTCACACATGCACATTCTCTCAGCCACCTACTCAGAGAATGCATTTGCATCAAGATGCACTCCATGGTTTGAAATCTGTTATCTCTAGGAATGTTTTAAAAGATGAAGTCTTGGAATTGTACATACATTTTAAAGCCCACTAAACTTCCACTGACGATTTTCTACCATGGAATCTGTACCTCATTTGCCAACTTTGGAGGAACACCCACAGTCACTTTCTATTCTTTCCTTAATGTACTTGGCTGGTGTCCCTCCCTTACCTTGTTTCCCCGCTTCTCTTGTGCAAATGTAGTTGGAACAACTCACCCATGATGTGGTGGATTCTCCATCACTAAAAGTGTTTAAATGGTATGTCTCTGTCTAAGAAGATGCATTCTAGCTCAACCAGAACTAATTCGGCTTCTAGCAGGGAACACCAGGTAAAATGGTTCATTGCGTGTTATGGAAGATGTCAAAGTAAATGATCTTTGTGGTGTCCACATGGGATACCACCTGGGACTGAACTTCTTTATCTAAAAGTATAAGCCTCTTTCACTTGAGCTAAAACAGGCGGTTATTAAATTGGAGGTAGGAATGGTCTGTTCACTGGACAAACCAGACAGTTGTCCTGGGCAGCAGAATTGGAGTGGCCTTTTCGGAGCTGGTTTGCAAATCAGGGCTCCTGACTGGTAACCATGGTAGCTATATGAATGTGGGGAAGCAGTCAGCAAAATTAATTGTGCCCAGGATGGTGAAATAGCTGGGACTAGACCTGCTTGGAGGAAATCACAGAATGACGAGTAGGCTATAGCAACCTTGTGAAAGCAGGTGGTAGGGTTTGCCTTCTTGTTGCAGGACTGGGCCCCAGGGGCAGCTATGATGCCCCCTAGTGGCCACATGGCTCCTACCTCACTCCAGGTCCTTGGGGTACCTTACCTTTTCTTCTCTCCTGCCACGCCTTGATGGAATTGTTCTTATTATTGAAGGGAAGCTGCCTCAGGACCTGTAACAGGAGCCAGAGGGCTCCTGTTATTTTAAGAGAAGGCAACAGGCTAAGCTGACTGAGTAGAGTTGCAGCAGCAGAAGAACAGGCTGGCCCTTAATTAAAAAGGAGAAACTCCTGTGTATGGCTGGGGAGCCACATGGCAAAGGGAGATGGTGCAGCTTCAAGGCATATAAACCCAGGGCCTGAGCCAGAGTGGGTAGTCAGACCCTGCATGCTGCAGAAAGATAAGCTCCCCAGGGTTTTGACTGCAGGGATCAGGCCTGTGGACACCCAAGCTACTCACAAGAAAGAGTGAACCTAGCACTAGGAAGTATAGTTTGGAATAGGGTATCAACCCACAGTGAGAGGACTTAATGTAAGCAGTTTGCTGATATTACTGTTATGCTGACGATTGTTTATTTAGCACTGGAGGACTTGGTTCCGCCTATGGGGGAGGTGAGGAGGCCACAGAGGGCTACATGGTAGGGTACTCAGCATCAGACAGCCTAGCCTAGGTCAGGGACCGGAGGGCTGAGGGTGAAGAAGCAAGTTGCCTTGCTCAGAATCAAGGACCAGAGGGCTGAGGACTGGAAAAGCAAGCAGCTCAGCACAGGGTCAGGGACCTGAGGACTGGCTCAGGTTGAGAGACAGGGCCCAGGGGCCCAGAAGCTAAGTTCCAGGACAGTGTGCCTTGGGCTAGGGGGGCGCAGCTAGAGGAAAGGGCTGAAGCCAAAAGGGTGGAAATACCAACAAAGGCTTGAGGGGCCAAGAGCAGAGTTGGGGCCAAGGCCACCCTCACCCCACACACACTTCTAAACACTGACTGACACCTGCAAGGTATGGGCATGACTATGGGGGAAGCTGGACTTCACAGTTATTGCCCTTGAGGCAATTAGGCACAATTGGGGTCATCTTAAAGAGGAAACCCACCTCGTAGAGTTTAGGGCAGAGAAGCCAGAGGATTGTACAAGAAGGACAAGCACCTAGGAAGAGGCTACTCTGGCCTCTGAAAGCAGCCTCTCCAGTTTAAAAACCTAAAGATCAAGTTGTGACAGGTGAGAGACAGAATATAAAGGAGATCAGGGAGTCTGCAGAGGTCGGTCTGATCACCAGGGGGTGTTGAATGCTGGGTGGATTGCCTGAGGCTGTCACAGGGCCCTAGAGTATGCCTGAACCTACTCTGGCCATCAGGTCCCTCCATTACCCAGCTGGCCCCCAGCCCTGCCCTTTCAGCCCTAAGTACCCCCCCCCCCAGCCCCATCAGTGCTTTAAGGACTATTCATGGCCTCCTCCTGCCCCTACAGTCACTCCCATGTCTCACAGATGTTATTCAGACAATGTTATGGACCTTCCTATATGGGCCTTTGCCCTCTTGGCTTTAGTCCACCGTTATTTTGGCTCCTAGCCTCTAGCCATGGCCCAATTATTCTGACCTGGCTTCCTCAGCCTCAGTTCTCTCCTGCCGACTGCCCCAGCCAGCACACATTAGAGGGTTCTGCCCCTCCCTCAAGCACCTTCCTCAACAAGCAACTGTAACAATTTGCAGAACTCAACTAGCTACCCACAGGGCAATGTGACTGTTCATATCAGTAAAGAATGCAGGGCATGGCCAAAGAAATGGCTGCTCTGCTAGCAATTTTAGCTTCATTAGAAACAGAAAACTTGGCAATACCAAACATTTGTTACAGGAAAGACAAAGCTTTAGTGAAGAAAGGCCAAGTCATTGACTTGTGTTTGCCAGCAACAGAGATGGCAGGGAAAACAAAGACAGGGAGGAGGTATTTGAGAGCAACGATTAATTGTCTGGGCCCAGATCAAGCACAGCAGAAAACCCCTTGGGACTCCATCAGAGAAGAAGGGGATCTTAGTGAGGTTTGTCTAAGATGTTCCTTTGATGCAGCCCACAAAGAGAGAGGCATTAGGTGGTTGCTGAAAACATAACATAAGACCTGTCATACTGGGTCTAACCATAGGTCCATGTAGTCCACTGTCCAATGTATAATAATGGCAAGCAATGGATGCTCTAGAGCAGAGGTATGATTTCGCTGATCCTGGGATGAATTTCCAAAAAAAAAGATTGCTAGGAAGAGATGGGATCCACCTGACAAAGAGAGGGAAGAGTGTCTTTGCAGACAGGCTTGCTAATCTAGTGAGGAGGGCTTTAATATAGGTTCACTGGGGGTTAAAGACCAAAGTCTTGATATAAGTGGGGAAGTGGGTGACCTGGAGGAAGAACAAGCAAGAGAGGGCAGCAGAGGAGGTGTTCTCATTCTTTCTGAGAAATCACGGCAATCAACTAGTTACCTCAGGTGTCTGTACACAAATGCACAGAGCCTGGGAAACAAGCAGGAAGAATTGAAAGTCCTTGCACAGTCAAAGAACTATGATGTGATTGGAATTACAGAGACCTGTTGGAGCACTGTCATGGGCTGGGTACAAAATGTTCAGGAAGGACAGGCAGGGGAGAAGAGTAGGAGGAATTGTATTTCAAGTAAAAGAGCCATATGATTGCTCAGAGCTCCATTATGAAGCTGGAGATAGGCCTATTGAGAATCTCTGGGTTAGGGTCAGGGGGAGAGCAACAATGGTGACATCATAGTGAGTGTCTACTATAGACCATCAGACCAGGAGTAAGTGGTGGATGAGGCTTTCTTCAAACAGCTAGTGGAAGTTTCCCGATCACAGGCCCTGGTTCTCATGGGGGACTTCAATCACCCTGACATCTGCTGGGAGGGCAATATAGCAGTGTATAGGCAATCCAGGAACTTTTTGGAGAGGGCTGGGGACAATTTCCTGATGCAAGTGGTGGAGCGGCCAACTAGAGGCCATGCTTCTCTTTTAGATCTGCTACTCACAAACAGAGAAGAATTGGTGAGGATTGTATTAGTAGATGGCAACTTGGGCAGCACCAACCACAAGGTGATTTAATTCAGGATCCTGAGGAAAGGAAGGGATGGAGAGCAACAGAGTAAGGACACTGGACGTCAGAAAAGCAGACTTCGACTCACTTAGGGAATTCATGGGTAGGGTCCCCTGATAAGTTAGTCTGCAGGGAAGAGGAGTCCAGGACAGCTGGCTGTATTTAAGGAAGCCTTACTGAGAGTGTAGGCACAAACCACCCCAATGTGCAGGAAGACTAGCAAGTATGGCAGAAGACCAGCTTGGCTTAGCAGGAAACTCTCTAGTGAAATAAATCACAAAAACGAAGCTTATAAGAAGTAGAAACTTGGACAAATGATTAGGGAGGAGTATAAGAGTATTGCTCAGACATGCAGGGATGAAGTCAGGAAGGCCAAAGTGCAACTGGAGTTTTAGCTAGCAAGGGATGTGAAGGGTAACAAGAAGGGTTTCTACTGGTATGTCAGGAACAAGAGAAGATTAGGGTAAGTGCAGGTCCCTTAATGACAGGGGGCGGGGGGGGAGCAACCTATTAACAGAGGATGCAGAAAAGGCTGAAGTACTCAATGCCTTTTTCACCTCAGTCATCACAGGCAAGGTCAGCCACCCCGGCCTACTGCACCTGGCAGCAGACTTCTTATTAAATCTGGACATTTACAAGTCCATGGGGCCAGATGGGATACACCTGAAGATGCTGAGGGAGTTGGGTGATGTGATTGCGAAGCCATTGGCCATCATCTTTGAAAACTCGTGGCCATTGGGAGAGGTCCCAGATGACTGGAAAAAGGCAAATGTAGTGCTCTTTTTTAAGAAAGGGAAAAAGGAGGAACCAGGAAACTACAGACTGATTGGCCTCTCCTCAGCCTCTAGAAAAATCATGGAGCAGATCCTCAAGGAATCCATTTCTAAGCTCTAGGAGGAGAAGAAGGTGATTAGGAACAGTCAGTATGAATTTACCAAAGGTCAATCATGTCTGACCAAACTGATAGCCTTCTATGATGAGACAGCTGGCTCTGTGGATATGGGAAGACCAGTGGATGTAGTATACCTTGATTTTAGCAAGGCTTTTGATACAGTCTCACACAACATTTTTGCAGGCAAGCTAAGGAAGTATGGGCTGTATGAATGGACTGTAAGGTAGATAAAAAACTTGCTGGAACATCAGGTTCAGAAGGTAATAATCAATGGCTCTATGTTTAGTTGGCAGCTGGAATCAAGTAGAGTTCCCCAGGGGTCAGTTATGGGGCTGGTTTTGTTTAATATCTACATCAACAATCTGGAAGATGGGATAGAATGTGCCCTCAGCAAGTCTGCAGATGACACCAAACTGTGGGGAGTAGTAGATATGCTGGAGGGTAGGGCTAGGATTCAGAGTGAGCTAGACAGATTGAAGGATTGGGCCAAAAGCAATCTCATGAGGCTCAACAAGGGTTCTTTTTTTCCCCCCAGGTGCATTACTTTGCACTTACTGATGCCTGTTTGTTGCCTGCTAGCTCAGTTTTGTGACATCTTTTTGTAACTCTTCCCCACCTGCTTCTGAGTTGACTATCTAGCATAATTGTATATTACCTACAGAGTTTGCTATTTCACTGTTTACTCTTTTTTCCAGATCATTTATGTATAAACTGAATAGCACATGTCCCAGTACAAATTTGTGGGGGACCCATTGTTTCTCCATTGTGAAAAATGTCCTTTTAGTCCAACCCTTTATTTAATATCTTTTAACCACTTTTTAGACCATGAAAGGAACTTCCCCCTGGACTGATGACAGAGAAGTGTGTGATGATCTAAAAAGAGAAGACCTCTTCCCCACACAAGTCCTGAAGGTGAGAATTACCTTCAGGCCCTTTACTCATATTTCTCCTGCCCTACCAGCTGAAGTGCACAGCTGCAATGAGTTTTCTTGGATTTGTGCTTTTCACATCTTTCATTAACAGCCAATTGGATGTACTCACACAGCTTTTTCCCTTACTACTATAAATTAGTCCATAACCCATTAACAAATGCAGCTGTGTTAGCTAGTAAAGAGCATGCCCTATGAAGACAGTAGGAGAACAATTGAGACTGATTTCAGAAGTTTACAGCTGACCTGAGATTAAAATTGCTGACAAAGTAACACATTTCCAGAGCCACTGAAAGCATGGATGAGCCTGTCAGATGAAAGTTCCTTTGAGATAGTAAAGGAGGCTTTTCTGCATGAGAAAAGCTTTCACAAAGATGTAGCATTGCAGTGTTTTCACATTTGGTATCAGGGTGAAGCCTTGTGCTCTGCTTCTGAGAAATGCTAAAGAAAACTCAGCTCAGGGAAGAGGAAAGGTTATGGTGGCTTTATGCCCTTCCACTTGTGGGTTACTTTGCTCACTACTATCTGGGCCTCTTGAACTAATGTAACTCTCAGACTTGGCAACCCCAAATCTTAAATCAGGTTCCCAAAAGCTCATGACTAGATTCCCAA
Source organism: Alligator mississippiensis (assembly GCF_030867095.1). Taxonomy (NCBI): domain Eukaryota; kingdom Metazoa; phylum Chordata; order Crocodylia; family Alligatoridae; genus Alligator; species Alligator mississippiensis. Next base: position 150,892,554 of record NC_081826.1, read on the forward strand.
ATCATGAGGGGTTTTTTGTCTGTCTATCCACTCATACTCAGACTATTTGGGTGTGTCTCCATGTGCGTATTAATGTGATGCAATAAACTTTGGTTGCTCCTGGGTGTTGTTACCAAATTTGCCCATTACTTTGGGGTGTGCTCATTTATTAGGGATAGTTTCTAGGGTCTTGGTGATTCTGTCAATGTGCTGCTTGTGTTACTATATGGAGCTGTATTTCTCCCTTCTGAAAGCCCTTACCCCAGTGGAGCTATCTTGCAGGACTCAGTCTCAATGGGACTGGGTTCCTTCAGTCACCAAATCAGTCATACACACAAACACACACAAATTAACGTGACACGCCTGACCTGGCCGGGCTGATCAGCATGGACAGGCTGATACCCTCATATGCCAAGAATCAGTTCATAAGAGCAACAATAAAATGCAGTCAGACACAAGCACACAGGTAAACAGAATCCCTCTGAATCCGGCTGGGTGTCCAGCTGACACCCTCATGGGCCAGCATTCAGTTCATAAGGGCACGTCTGAGTCAAACTGGGTCAATCAGCCTGTACAAGCTGATCCCCTTATGTGTTTCAAACTCAGCACGTCCCAATCTTTGGCCTCTTGATGAGCAGACCCCACAATAATTTAGGCTTCACAGGGATCTTTAGCATAGGTAAAAGAAGCGTTGCTGCAGAGCACGGGAGGAAAGAGAAGCAGAGAAGGAAAAATATACCCAATTACTACCAGTTTGACTATAAAAGTTATTTATTGCTAAGCATATGAAATGTATAATAGTACTAGTAGTAATAGACATGCAAAAGAAAAACAAACACAAACAATGACAATACTACCCTGGTTTCACTAAGTATTTGGGGAAACTTAGCTCAAGCTTAACTGATACAGTTCAGGTTCAGAAGTTTATGCCTAGAAAGAAGAGAGACAATGCTGGGATCTCACCTAGTCCACGGTACTCAGGCTGCAAAGCTGACAGGCACAGTCCGTAGCACAATCCTTGAAGAGAGAGACGATCTGTTCTTCCAGCGTCCCAAGAACGACAGGGGATGGTGTCAGCACAGGAGTTTTCTTCTTTCTTCTCCTTCTTTCCCCTTTTTCTTCTTTTTCTCTTTTTTTTTCAGCACACACACTTACAGATTTTTATACCCTCAGTTCAGCTGCTTCAAAGCACCCTCAGTAGTGTCAATCATTGTCTTTTCTATTGACAAGGGGTTATCTGGTTTGGACCATCTCAGGAAACTGATTGATAATCAGGAAACACTTAAGATTAGGGAGTAACCCAAATACTTGGGAGCCAGCTTGAAATTCCTATGGATGGCAGATATACTGATGGGATATCTCATGGTTTCTTCAGGAACAATAGATAGCTTGCAGCATCAGGATTTTGGATTTTTACTTGTTGTGCACAAGCCTCAGCTTAGCATGACTTTTCCAGATCTTACTATAGTCTTTTAACAGACTTAAGACAATTATTGGGGTGCTCATAACCTTTTGTGGAGAGGACTCCCACCAGTCGTCTCAGGAAAGATATGACAACACCTGGGATTAGGGCTCCAGCAGGCTGGATGCTGTGATGAACCCTTAACCATTGTTCAAATGTTGCCCATACCCCCTCTGACTCGGTCTCTTGCCTCAGCATTCCCTAACCCGGCAACCGAGTTTTAGTCAATCAAGTTTAAATAGGCCTCCCATAGTGGGACCGGGGAATGTACGGCCCGAGATGCCTATTAAACTTAGAGCTGTGTGTGTGTCTGTGGGGGGGGGTGGGGGGAAAGTCCTTAGCAAATCCAGATTAGAACTGGTCTGATAAATGCTGAGCTGGGTGTGTGTGAACATGGGTTGATTAACATTGGAAGTACAGATTCCCCATCATGCAGCGCTCTCCTGCTTCTTTGGTCCCAGAATTCACTGCAGTCTCTGCTTCAGGCTTTCTGTTTTCCATCTCTCATGTAAATGAATGGTCATCTGGTTCCATCTCGGATGTAAATGAGACCTAGGGCAGTTGTTCACTCTTATCACCCTTATCTGGAGAGTTTTAGGTGCATCTCTCACTGCATCTTAATCAGTTTCGTTTATGTAGAGGAGGGGAGGGAGGGGGGTGAGTCCTTTGTGAGTCAGACAGACTGCATCCTGTGCCAGGGTTGCCCAAGAACACAGAGCTGAGGCGTAACAGTGTGCCATCTATGCATGCATCCAGGTCTGCAGCATGTTGAGCAGGGTTTGAGCAGCCCCAGCTGGCAGGGGGTCCAGGAGATCATCCTGACAGCCCAGGGCTGTTCCCTCTGGCTCAATGTGCTGAAGAGAGGCTGGTTGGGGCATGAGGGTGCTTCAGTGCAGGGCTAGCCAGCAGTCAGCCCCCAGTACTGAAGCACTCTTGTGCCCCAGCCAGCTGAGGCAGCATGTATACACACGCTGTTGAGGAGTACTATCCTTGTAATATTTGTAGTACACGTACTATCCTGTAGAGGTGTGTGAAGCTTTGGTTGCTGATTTGATTCAGAGAAGAATTGGCCTGATTCGGAGGCTGAATCATTGAATCCAAATAGGATTGGGAGACCCATAAAAAGCTCCGAATCGATTTGAAGCATCTGAATTGATTCGGAAAAGATTCAGAAAAAGATTCAGTGATTCGGAAAAGGCGGTCTTGTGAGGAAACAGAAACTGAGAAGAGGGAGGACAGGAGGAGGTGGTGAAAGATTGCTCTGATATTGACATCTGTATCTGGCCAGTGACTGTGATCTTTCCCTGAGTTCCCTTCCAATCACAGTGCTCTGGCGGAGGGATGTAGAAACAGCATACAAGGCTCTGTGTGAAGCCTTTCTATCCCTTTTGTGATCTGTCTGTCTAGAAGCAACAGCATGTGCAAGGTACTGGCTGCACTGGCTGGCTTCCTAGTCAGCCTCTTCACTCTTTTGCTAGTCTCTCTTGCAAAGCATTGGCTACATCTTTCCAATATATTACAGATAAAAGATATAGTAAACAGATAGAAGATATTGTAAGAAGTTAGAAGAAGATATAGTAAAGACATAAGAAGATATAGTAATCAGACAGAAGAAGATATAGTAAGCACATAGAAGAAGATATAGTAAATACATAGAAGATATATTACACACAAACATACGCATATATTAAACCAATAGAAGAAAATATATTGCACATAGAAGATACACACACACACACATCTTTTCCAGCATAGGAAACATTATGAAGTGTGCTGCAAAGGCAGGTGCCAGGTCTTCTGCCAGGGGAGGGAGAGGCGCTAGAAGGGGTAGAGGGAGAGCAAGGTCCCCCCCCCCGCCCCAACATAGATGCACCCTCTTTTCTGGCAGCAATGAGTCTATAATTAGTCTATTACATAGTCTATTATTCGTCTATTATATAGTATATTACTATTCATTCCATCCAGGAAGAGCATGCACACCAACTGCAGATGCTTCCTCAGCCTGACAAAGGGTTTTTAAACCCGAAAGCTTGCCAAGATGTATTTTTCCAACTATTCAGTTGGTCTAATAAAAGATATCACATCTACTCAAAGAACCTTTCCTGCCTGTTTCTTAGACCAACATGGCTACAACCAGAAACCCAGTTAACATACACAAATGACACAAGTTTTGCCTTCAACTGTTTGAGGTGGACTTTCACAGAAGCCCCTGCACCTATCTCCTTGAAACTTGGCAGGCTTCATGCCCGCAGAAGGGGCTACCATCCCTGCTGTTTTCATCCAATTCTGCAAAAAATGACAAAGTTATAGATATTGTAGTGATTCCTCATTATAGCATATGGCCGAATCACCAAATCACACCAAATCAGCACCAAATCTCCCGAATCTGATTCAGCCAAACAGTGATCCAAATCACTGAATTGAATCACTGTCCCCCGAATCAGTCAAGTCCGAACCCAAATTGAATATTGGCTGCTTCACACAGGCCTACTATTGTGCTGCAGAGTTAATTAGTTTACTCCAGCCTAATAGGGGTGCATGTGGAGACCCAAGACATTTACTGCATAGCTAATTAGTCTACTCCACAGTAAACATCTCATGTAGATGTGCCCTTTGTGAAACAACTGCAGTGCAAGTCTCAAATTATAGCTAGCATTAGACCCAGCTGCTTTAATTCCCAGCCTGAATTCCAGGGCTTGATCACAGACTTCTCTCAGTACAACTCTAGATGCCTTAACCTCTTACTCTCTTTCTCTCTTTCCATCTCTTTTGGCTGCCTGAGTTCTTGCTGAAAGGGCTGACTGAGGTGAAATTGCACAAGCATGTATTAATGCTACCTAGTGGAATAGACTTGTACCATCTCCCCACACCCAGAAGCACCAATTATTTAGACTGTGCCCCCCAACAAGCCCACAGCTGCACACCCCCAGCCCAGATAAAAATGATGGATGCGTAGCTCCAGTAAACATTGTGCCACTCATCCCCCACCATGAGTCACTGTTGTGACACCTGCACTTATGCTGTGCCTCCATTAGCACATCTGTTCCACCCTCAGCCTCACTTCTGCTCCTGCAGCCAGAGGCCTAGTGTACCAGGGCTAAATGATATTGGAGAAGAGAGTGAGAGGGGGGAGGAGATGAAGGATCATAGTTGCCTTAAGCTGGGGGCTCTTTTTGCTGCCTACCTGCTCTGAAAAGCTCTTCCCTTTCCCCATGATCAAAAGCCTTTCAGCTCTTGATGTGATGGGGGGGAGGGGGAGGGGCTGGAAAATGAGGTGGTTGAGGCTTTTTTCAAACAGCTACTGGAAGTTTCCAGATCACAGGCCCTGGTTCTCATGGGAGACTTCAATCACCCTGACATCTGCTGGGAAGGCAACGCAGTAGTGCATAGGCAATCCGGGAAGTTTTGGAGAGTGTTGGGAACAACTTTCTGGTACAAGTAGCCAACTAGTAGCCAACTGGAGTAGCCAACTAGGGGCTGTTCCCTTCTTGACCTCCTGCTCACAAACAGGGAAGAATTGGTGGGGAACATATAAGTGGATGTCAACTTGGGTAGCAGCAACCACAGAAGATTCAGTTCAGGATCCTGCAGAAAGGAGAGCAGCAGTGAGGACCCTGGACTTCTGAAAAGCAGACTTGGACTCACTCACGGAACTGATGGGCAGGATCACCTGGGAGGCCAGTCTGAGGGGGAGAGGAGTCCAGGAAAGCTGGCTGTACTTTAAAGAAGCCTTACTGAGGGTTCAGGAGCAAACTATCCTGATGCACGGGATGACTAACAAGTATTACAAAACATCAGTTTAGCTTAGGAGGGAACTCTTCAATGAGCAAAAACACAAAAAGGAAGCTTACAAGAAGTGGAAACTTGGACACATGATTTGGGAGGATTATAAGAGTATTGCTTGGGTATACAGTAATGAAATCAGGAAGGCCAAAGCACAGTTGGAGTTGTATCTAGCAAGAGATGTGAAGGAAACAAGGAGGGTTTCTACAAGTACGTCAGCAACAAAGGAAGGTCAGGGAAACTGTGGGCCCCTTACTGAATGGGGGAGGCAACCTAGTGACAGATGATGTGGAAAAGGCTGAAGTATTCAAGACCTTTTTTTACCCCAGTCTTCATAGGCAAAGTCAGCTTCCAGACTACTGCACCTGGTAGCACAGTTTGGGGTTGAGGTGATCAGTAGGGCTGTACGAAGCTTTGGTCCCTGATTCAATTCAGTGGAGATTCGGTCTGATTTGGTGGCCAAATCTCCACATCCGAATCAAATGAGAGGACCCTTTAATCTCTCCGAATTGAATCGGAACTCTCCAAATCGATTAAGAGAGATTCGGAAAGATTTGGAGATTTGGACATAGACACAACTTTAAATGTTTTTTCTACATACCTCTAGGTAGCAGGCACAGCTTATAAATGCTGTGGTGCGGCAGTGCATGGAGCATCCCACAGAAGCACAGGGGGCTCTCTAGCACACTCAGCAACAGACCGGAAAGTGGACCAGAAGCACTTCCAGTCCACTTCCAGGTCTGCCAGGGAAAACACTGGGGGGCCACCCTGAACCCCAAGCTCAGTGACTAGTCTGGTTGGGGTGGGGGGGCACCCAGGGTCCCCCTGTGGCCAATTGCTGAGGTGGGGGGGCACGGTGGGGGGTCCCTCTGTGTGCTCCCTGGCAGATCCAGAAGGGGACCAGAAGTACTTCCAGTCCACTTCTGGGTTCACCGCTGAGCATGGGGAGGGCCCCACCACACTCCTGTGGGATGCTCCATCTGCCCCAGCATTGCAGCGATCACAAGCTGTGCCTGCTACCTCAAGGTATGTAGAAAAAACTTTTAAAGCTGTGTCTATGTCCGAACGGCTGATTCTCCGAATCAGCATTGAATCTTCAGATTTGGATTCAGCCAAAGCGAATCAAGGACAGTGATCCGAATCAATGAATCAAATCACACTCCCTGATTTGCGCCAAATCCAAATTGAATAGGGCCCGCCTTCACACACCCCTAGTGATTAGCTAACAGTGGCAAAAAGAACAGGTTAGGGACTATTTAGAAAAACTGGAAGTGTACATGTTCACAGGGCCAGATAGAATGTACCTGAGGGTGCTGGGGGAGTTGACTGATGTGATTGCAGAGCCACTGACCATTGTGTTTGAAAATTTGTGTTATTCAGGAGAGATACCAGACAATTAGAAAAGGGCAAATATAGTGCCTATATTTAAGAAAGGCAAGAAGAAGGATCCAGGGAATTAGAGACTGGTGAGCTTCACGTCAGTCCCTGGTAAAATCATGGAGGAGACCATCAAGGAATCAATTGCTAAACACTTGGAGGAGAAAAAAGTGATTAGAAACAGTCAGCACGGATTCACCAGGGGCAAGTCATGCCTGACCAAAGTGATTGCCTTTGATGATGAGATGACTGGCTCTGTGGATGCAGGGAGAGCAGTAGATGTGGTATACCTTAATTTTAGCAAGGATTTTGATATGGTCTCACAACATTCTCACAGGCAAGCTAAGGAAGTATGGGTTGGATAAATGGATTGTAAAATGGATAGAAAACTGGCTGGTGCATTGGGCTCAGAAGGTAGTAATCAATGGCTCAATGTCTAGTTGGCAGCTGGTATCAAGTCAAGTTCCCCAGGGATTGGTCCTAGGGCTGGTTTTGTTCAATATCTTCATCAATCTGGAAGATGGGATGAAGTGCATCATCAGTAAGTTTGCAAAAGACACCAAGCTATGGAGAGCAGTGGATAGATATGCTGGAGGGTAGGGCTAGCATACAGAGAGACCTAGACAAATTGGAGGATTAGACCAAAAGAAATCTCATGAAGTTAAATAAGGACAAGTGCAAAATCCTGCATTTAGGATGGAATAAGCCCCTACACTGGTTCAGACTGGGGACTCACTGGCTAAGCAGCAGCTCTACAAAAAAGGACCTGGGGGTTACATGAGCTGAACATGAGCCAACAGTTTGCCCTTTTTCTGAAGAAGGCTAACAGCATACAGGGCTGCATTAGTAGGAGTGTTGCCAGCAGATCAAAGGAAGTAAATATTCCCCTCTATTCAGCACTGGTGAGGCCTCACCCAGAGTACTCTGTCCTGTTTTGGCCCCCCCACCACAGAAAGGATGTGGACAAATTGGAGACACTTCAATGAAAATGGTTAGGAGTCTGGGGCCCATGGCTTATGAGGACAGGCTAAGGAAAGTGGGTTTATTTAGTTTGGAGAGGAGAAGACTGACAGGGTATTTAATAACAGCCTTCAATACCTGAACAGTGATTCCAAACTGGATGGAGCTAGACTGGCAGATTACAGAATGAGGAGCAATGGTGTCAAGTTGCAGCAGGGAAAGTTTAGGTGAGATATTAGGAAAAGCTCTCTCACAAGGAGAGTAGTAAAGCACTGGAATAGGCTAAGGTGGAATCTCCATCCTTAGAAGTTTTTAAGACCCGGGTAGAAAAAGCCTTGTGTGAGAGTTTCTAGTTGAGGATGGTCCTGCTTTGAGCAGGGGGCTGGACTAGATGACCTCCTGAGTCCCTTCCAACACTAATTTTCTATGATTTGATGATCCTTGTCTCTTTGAAAAAAGCAACAGAAATTTATCAGTGGAAGGTCAGCTATCACTATTGTTTGTATTCTGGGAATGCATAAAAGCACCCATTCGGACTGGAGTCTCATCGTAGCTAAACGCTACCAAAATGTTCTGAGAAAACATTTCCTGTTTTGAAGACTTTGCAGGATAAAAGTTCTGTACTGATTTCTACAATATTTCCAAGATGGACTAAACTGTAAAACAATCTTTCCCCAGGCTACTTGCTTATACCTACTACTAAGTATAAACATTGAGAGAATAAAATCCCATTAGAAACAGGTATTTAGGTACAGATTATTATTTCTTAATAGATTATATTTACAATTTAAAAAATAGGAGAATACGTTTGTTTGCTGCTGCAGTGTGGCAGGCCTAGGAGGAGATGGGTCCACCCTCACTGTGACTTGGTGGACAACCTTTTTTGGCAGGTATACCACAAATTAGCTCCACATCCTCCCTCAGTACCACTCTGATCCCCTTCCCATGTCTGACTGGCTATAGTGCTCTGCTCTCTGCCCTATGCTCCCTTGCTCATGTGCTTTGGTTTGTGCTTCCTAACTACTAAATATCTGTTTCCAGCTCCCTGATGAATCTGCAGCTGCTTTCTACTCCCTGCCCTATAAGCCTGAAGTAAGCTTGGATCTGGTGCTGGAAGAGACACCTCCATCTGGGTATTTACTATCGTGAGGTTTAACTTTTGAGCAATATTTGGCCATTAAATTTGATCCAGGGCAAATAATGTAAATTCACATAAAAATATAGGTATCTCTTTGTCAGTACAAGGACACCATAGCCATCTACCTGACACAATGTCACTATCTTGCAGTAGTGAGCATATACATTCCTAGAACCTTCCTGATTTGATAGAGGTCTGGAGGAGCCGAATTTCTTTGGCTGCACCCCATACTGTAGCTCTGGAGCTCTAATGCTCCATGACACCACATCTCCCATTCTGTCCCCACAAAAATTTGGTTGGATGGCATGTGATACCTGGCTGTATCTCCAGGAACTTGTCCAGCTGCATCAACATCTATTCATGAGCTTCCAGCTTCAGTATGGTCTTATCCAGATAATATTTTGACCAGATAAGGTAGTAGCCAGAGGGGAGATCCATGTTTTACTAAGTTATGTTCCTATTGCTCTGTGGCTCACAAAGATGTAATGTCAGTGCTGACGGTAGCGTTCAAGTTGTCAGACCTCCCTATAAAGAAGTAGATACAGGGAATGGTTTTTGTTCCTATTTCTTTAGCGCAGGGCCATAAACATTGCATCATCTGTAGGTTTAAATTGGATATCAGGAAAAACTTCTTTACTGCTAGAACTGTGAGGTAATAGACAGACTGCCCAGGGAAGCTGTGCACTTTCCATCACTGGAGGCATTAAAGAAGAGGTTTAATAGTCACTGACTAGGGATAATCTAAGCTTAGCTATACCTATGCTTGTCTGTGGGTATTTTCCATGCTTCTGGGCTTTGCTGGCTGCCATGTAAGGCTGGAAGGTAATTTTTTCCCCGCTGCTGCTACAGCTGCTGTATGTGTCAGTATTTGTTGTTTTTTTTTAAGTCTTCCTCAGAGGTATTGGGTGTTGGTTATAGCCAAAGCTAAGGATTTTGACTGGGGTATGTGTTAGTCTAAAGTCAGGTAGAAGGTGGGGCAAGGTGGTACCTTAGAGACTAACTGGTTCAGAGAGGTGGCTCTCACCCATGAAAACCCATGCTTCTCTGAACCAGCTAGCCTCCAAAGTTCCACTGTGTCCTGTTTTCTGCCTATGTAGTAAAGGATTTAAGGCAAGGTTTTGGAGGCTGTCAAGAAGTGCAAGGGGAAATCAGTAGGTGGGGAGGGCAATGCTTTGGTTACCAGCATATATCCAAGTAAGAAATATACATGAATTTGGGTTGATGTTCATAGGGCATGACAGATATTAAGCTTACAAGGATTGCAGTGTAGGTTATGGAAATGCCTTTCATATCACTGAAGCCAAGGATAGGCTCAGCACAAAGCAACAAGAATTATGCTGGATTTGAAGAAGACAGATGATGGGAAGATAGCACAGTACCTAGTTACTATATAGTGGGCCAGGAGGATGAGGCTACTTCCATTAAAATGGGGGAGCATTCCTGGAAAGAAGTGTATTACTATTTTGCCATCTATCTCCATGTCTTCCAGTCCCAATTTCCCACGCCTTTTTTATCCCTGTGGTGGCATTTCTCCTACTACCCTGCTTTCTGAATCCCAGTTCCTTTAGCAGTCCTTCAATACTCACTTGTCTCTTAATTTTCTCCTCATGCCTCGCCTTAAAATGAATCGGGTCAGGCAGATACAGGCACTAGATCCCTCCCATTTCTAATAGCCTCTTAGATCATGCTTCCCCTTGATCATGCTTCCCCTTCAGTTTTATTTCCACTTCTTGTAGTATTACTGTCACCATCTCTGGTACTCAGTTATGCTACTAGTACAACAATAGGAGGTGGAAAAGCAGGAATAGCAGAAACAGTGTCATGGACTAAATCAAGAATCCAGCACCACCCACCCCACACAGAAACATGTATGAGTTGCAGTAGAGTCTGATGATCTTGGATAGGCCTCATCAGCTGTTGTCAGACACACAAATCAGACAGTCATGGAAGACAGTCATCCTTGACTGTGAGGGATTACTGAAAATATCAGCAAGCAAAATCTCAAAGCAATGGCTTGTTGAATCAAACTAGCTTTTCCAATTCTCACCATAAATAAGGAAGCATATTTTCTTTAGAGCATGTGTTGTATTTGTTTCCTCCCTGAATGTAGTTCATCACCTTGCCAGAGAATGAGGATGCTCCTCCTTCTTGAGTGTGTTAGGACAATCAATTTTTGCAAAACCCATCACCTCCAACATTCCCCGGACTTCAAGGCTTATTTGAGGCTTTCCATTCTTGTAGCACATTTACACTCAAGATCTACCTTTGAGTTTCATTCTGGCACAGCACATCTCCAGTCCAGTTGTCCTCAGGATTTCAACAAGGTAATAGCGTTTGGGTAACAATTTGCTCACCTCAGAGGCTAGCACTTTTTTTCTTGGTGCAAAGTCCATTCTTTTTGCTTTGTTGTTACATTGGGGAGGGGGGTCATTTTCTTTCTTCGGAAAGTTTTTCTGCTTCTCTCCTTTCTGTCAGGTGATCGCTCAGCTTTCAAATACAACTAGCCACTCCCTGTAATCATTTGGCTACATCCTCCCAGTGTCGTTTGTCATGAGCCCTGCCCTCATAAAATATAGAGAATGTCAAATGTTGAAAAGCTTGTTGATGACTGGAGCACCTCCCTGTAGGCAAATAATAACAGCAAATACTTATTCCAGTCTGATCCTGAGCTATTAACAAATTTTCACAACATGAATTTCAGTGTCTGATTAAATCCTTCTACAAGACCATCTGTGTGAGAACAGCATGGAATGGTCTTCATAATTTCATATCTAGTTCCCAATGTAGATGTTTCTTGACCTTAGACATAAAGTTTGTCCCCTGGTCAGTTGTTTCCTGTGGCACTCCAACCTGAGCAAATAACTGGAACAAGAGCACTGCAGTCCATTGGCTCTTGATATCCAGAAGCATTTTCCTGAAGAGGCATAGAATCATAGAGAAGTAAGATTGGAAGGGACCTCCATAGGTCATCTACTCCAACACCTTGCTTGAGGCAGGGCCATCCCCATTCTAACTACCCCACAAAAATCCACTGTTTAGCCTTTTAGCAAAACCACACAGTCAACTCTAATATAACACAAGATATAACACCCTAACCTGCCATAGATAAAGCAGGGGGTCCATGGCAGCCAACATCCATGCTTGAGAAATCCCAGGAAGAGGACCATGTCCCCCACTACAGAGAAAAGCAAAAACTTCCACAATTCCTACCAATCTGACCATGGGGTAACATTTTACCTGACCCCAAATATGATGATTAGTCTGACCCTGACTGGAGAGGTAAGACCCTCTAGACACAAACCTCTGGTCCCAGCAGGAGCACTGACATACCCCAGTCAAAATCCCCATCCCTAGCTGCAGCCAACACCCAATGCCTCTGGGGAAGGATTAAAAAAAATCCATGACACATATAGCAGCATCAGGAAGGGGGGAGGGGGGGAAGGGGGGATTCCCTCTCAGCCTCATGCAGCAACTAGCAAAGCCCAGAAACATGGACAACACCGATAGCAGAATTTAGACATAGCTACACCTTAATCATACCTGAGCAGTGGATGTCCAGCCTCTTCTTGAACACACCCCGTGATAGGAAGTCTACAACTTCCTTAGGCAGTCAATCCAGTGCCTCACTGTTCTAACAGTGAAGAAGTTTTTCCTGATATCCAGTCTAAACCTATTTTGCTGCAACTTTCAGCCATTAGTCTGTGCACTACTCTCTGCAGCAAGAGAGAAGGTGTCTTCCTTCTTTATGGCACCCCTCCAGATATTTGAAGACTTCTACCATACCCCTGTCAGGCAATGGCCTTGAACTTGGGACCTCTTCCTCCCTCCCCCAGTAGCACACTAAAGAAGACAGTGCCCAGAACTCTCCATCTGGCCCTGGACACACCCATTTTCTACCACTGGTGTGGTCAGCCATGGTCAGCTGATCCTTCACCCCTTCCAATACAAACCCCTAACAGAAAAGAAAGTGTCTGGGTAACAAGGCTCAACTTTGTACCTAGGTTGCTGCACTCTTGGTTTGTACTTTGGCTCTCTAACAGGTTCTCTGGATACCCAACCTGACTTTCCCATGGACCCTTAGTTTATCCTGACCCTTTGTCTCCCTGACCTGACTCCTGTTTGATCTCCTGGATACCTGACTCAGCTAGCATCGGGACCTTGTGCTTTGCCTGACCCTCGGGATCTCTGACTCAGTTCCCACGACAGATGTCCTGGCTTCTGGCTTATCTATACTTGGACTCTGCATGCTCCCCTTGGGTCTTGGCTGCTTCTCCTGACCCCAGACCTCGCCACCCACAGCCCAGCATGACAGTCCCCTCTTAAGTGCCTTTCCTTCAACTTCTTGTATGACTTGCTTTCCAAGCCCTTTATCATTCTTATTGCCCAAATCTGGACCTTCTCCATGTCCTTTTAAAAATGCAGAGCCCCAAACTGCACACAATACTCTAGATGAGGCCTGACCAGTGCTGAGCAGAGAGGCACCTTCTGTGTCTTGCACCTAATGCTTTTGTTGATGCACCCCAAAAGCGCATTGACCTTTTGTGCAGCTGCATCACACTGCAGATTCATGTAAAGTCTGTAATCTACAAAGACTTCCAGATCCTTCTCTATAGTGCTGCTATCCAGGTAATTGTTACCCTTTTCGTATTTGTCTTTTTCATTATTCTTCCCAAAGTGTAGTGCCTTGCCTTTGTAAACATTAAATTTTAGCCTGGTTCTTCCTCCCCAGGTGCAACACCTTCCACTTGTCCATATTCAAACCCATCCTATTCTCATCCACTCACCTCTGTAACCTGTTGAGATCTAGTTGTAGCCTGTCCGTCTCTTCTAGTGTGCTCACTTCTCCCCACATCTTAGTGTCAACTGTGAACTTGAACAAGGCGCTTTTCACCCTCTCATCCAAATCATTGATGAAGATATTGAACAGTGCAGGCCCGAGGACCAAGCCCTGGGTAACCCCACTGCCCACATCTCTCCAGGTCGAAAATGACCTGTCCACCACCATTCTATGGGTTCAGCCTTCCAGCCAATTTGTCACCCATCTGACTGTGTACACATTGACACCAAAGATGCCTAATTTTTTAATGAGGATGGGGTGAGAGACAGTGTCGAAGGCCTTCCTAAAGTCCAGGAAGATTACGTCCACCACAATACCTGCATCCAAGGCTTTTGTGACCTGGTCATAGAAAGCTACCAGGTTGGTCTGACAAGACCTGCCTCTAATAAACCCATGTTAATTGCCCCAAGCATAAACTCCCGTGCTGGCCCCTAACAGGTGTGCTCCTGGATAATTTTCTCAAAGAGCTTCCCCAGGACTGAGGTAAGACTAACGGGCCTATAGTTTCCTGGGTCCTCTTTCCTCCCGTTTTTTGAAAATGGGGACCACATTGACCCTTTTCCAGTTGTCAGATACCTCACCAGAGCACCATGAGTGCTCATAAAGCTGTGCCAGGGGTCCTGCAATGACCTCTGCCAGTTCCCTAAGCACTCTCGGGTGGAGATCGTCAGGACCTGCTGATTTGAACATATCTAGTCCCTCCAGAAGTTCCCTGATTAGGTCCTCACTGACCCTGGGCCTGGCTGCGCCTCCCCTGGGTCCATCTGGAATCCCAGTGGGGGGAGGGGGGGGGGGGGATGTCCCTGTTCCTGCTCAGAAAAATGGAAGCCAAGAATCTGTTAAAGAAATTAGCTTTGTCATCTGGTGCTACCACCAGATTACCAAGCTTGTCCTGCAGAGGCCCCACATTATTTGGCACCTTCTTTTTATTCCCTATGTATTTAAAAAAGGACTTCTTGTTATCTTTGATCCAGGTTGCTAGTCCCAGTTCCATCTCTGATTTAGCCTTCCTAATAGCCCTCCTACAATCTCGAGCCAAGGAGGTATAATCCTCCTTGGTCATGGCCCCTCCCTTCCATTGGGTGTACGTCTCTTTTTTGGCTTTGAGGCATTCGTGGATGCTTTTCATGAGCCATGGGGGCTTTTGAGCACTCTTGCCCACTTTGATCCGCATGGGGATTGTCATGCTTTAGGCTTGGAGGATCATCTCCTTAAGGAACGACCACTCTTTGTGGACTCCTGACTCCCCTCCCCTCTGGGACCTCAGTGCCTCCCCAACTAATCTCCTTACCTCATTGAAATCTGCCCTCCTGAAGTCCAGGGCTGCTGCCTTGCTGCAGGCCTCTGACACCCTGCACTGAATGGTAAATTCCAGTAGGCGATGGTGGCTATCGCCCAGGTGGTCAAGCACCCGCAGTCCCCTCACCAGGTCATCGCCTGTGGCCAGGACCAGGTCCAATAAGGCATTTCCCCTGGTGGGACTGTGCACCTCCTTGGTTATGTGGAGGTCCTATAACTCGGCTAGCAACCTACATGAGTGGTCAGACCTGGCTGACTGCTCTTCCCAGCAGATGTCCGGGTAGTTTAGATCACCCATGATGACCACATCCCTTCACTTAACTGCCTCTGCGAGCTGACCTGAGAATTCCTGGTCCAACTCTTCTCCCTGGTTAGGTGGCCTGTAGTAGGCCCCCACTGTTAGGTCCCTTTCACCCTGATCTCCTTGTATTCTGACCCAGAGCACCTCCATCTGCCCTACCTCAGACCCAGTGCTGTTTGCAGAGGATGTGTATTGCTCTTTGACGTAGAGCGCCACACCCCCACCTTTCTTCCCTGTTCTATCCCACCTATACAGCCTATAGCCCTTGATGTTTACCATCCAGTCGTGTGTTGGATCCCACCAAGTTTCAGTGAGCCCCACTATGTCTGGGTTTGTGTTAGCTAGCAGGAAGGCAAGTTCCTCCTGCTTGTTCCCCATACTGCAAGCATTAGTGGAGAGGCATTTAAGGCCTCCTGAGGGTGTATGTGCCTCCCCCCCAATCCCCAGACTGTCTGGACCCCTGTCTCTTACCTGGGTATTTCTTGTGCTCATTGCCTGACTTGGCTGGACTGTGCTTGTGGGTATCTTTTGGTTTGGTGTTCTGTGGCTCCCTTGATCCTCTTCCTCCCCCTCCCCTGATGTGCCTAGTTTAAAGCCCGCTGGAGGAAATCAGCTAACCTGGAAGAGAACACACGTTTACCTTCCAGGGAGAGGTGAAGCCCATCCCACCCGAGCATGTCTCTCATTCTGAAGTGAGACATGGAAAGTTTTGTCCCATCTTGTATAGTGTTTGCTCCCAAAAAATGTATATTCCATTAATTTTGACTACTATACATACATTGATTGAAAAGCATAATTTTACATTTGAAGTCACCTGAAATGTAATGATATGTTTTATAAATCTTCAAATTTACAGTTCCTGTTCCCCTGAAAGTCTGGGGTCTTCCCTTGGTTTTTCTCCCCAGCTCACTGTCTTCCTTTTCAGTTCATTGTCAGTTCCCCAGAAGATCCTGGGATAATTCAGAGAAGATAATTCCTCTTTTCTGCTTAGCCTACTACCTCCTCTCCATGCAAAACACAGGGGTATTAGCTAGTAAGTCTATTTATGACTTGCTAAACCCAAATCACATAGGAAATTCATCACTACTATTACACTCACAACCTATTGTTGACTTCTTCTACCAAGAATTACTACTACAGTAGGGTATACCCTCCATCCTCCAAGGAGGCAGCCTAGTTTCCGGGCTCTCTCTTGAACGAAGGCTTCCATAGGAATCCACTGACAATAAACTAGGAGCTGGGAGCTTTGTGTGTCCAAGAATTCTTGACTACATGGCCATTGACTATGATGAAGCATATGTTAGTACATTTCCCTTCCCAACCCCCTGAGAACAGATTTACTGCTGGGATGCACTGCTAGGGTTATTAAGCCAAAATTCTTGATGGGGAGTGCTTTGTCTGACAACAGCAGTAACAAATTGCATATTTCCTTTCCCAATTGTATTTTCTATTTTCAGCTCACCCTCAAAAGCACTTTTCTTATTAACTCCCAAATTCTTGAGAGGAACTGGAACAATCTTCCATGATAGCCTTGCTTAATGGATTTCACATATCTTTCTGCCAACCTTAGCAGACTACAGCTAGATTGTGATTTCTGTTCTTGAACCAATGTACTGACTCAGTGGCATAACAAGACAAGTTAGTGCCCAGGGCATACCCTATGGGGGAAAGGAGAGGGGGCACACTGTTCTGAGAGCAGGGTTGGAGGGGTGGGGGTGGGGGTATGGGTTCTGAGAACTGAGGGGAGGGCAGGGTGTATGTAGGTTTTGATAGCAGGATGGGGGCAGGGGCGGGGGAGCAGTTTCTGTGAGCTGTGGTGGGCAGAGGACAGTTCTGAAAGCAGGGTGAGAAGGTGTGGGAGTGTCTGGATTCTGAGAGCCAGGCTTGAGGGTGCAGGTCTACATGCCAGTCTGAGGGCAAGGGTGTGTGTGGTGGGGGGCAGTAGCCTTACCCACTGGAAACTTCTAAACAGTTGTAGCTGAGAGTTGCTGCCACCATGCATGCTCTGCCCACCCTGGTTCTGATGCTCTCGGAAGCAGCAGCAGCTGAGAACTGTTTCAGAGTCCCTGGAATGGCAATGCTGCTGGGGCAGACTCTGTGGCGGTGGGAGCAATTGTGGCACCCTTCTAATTGGTGCTGAGGTCAGGTGCCCCTCTTGCACACCTTTTGTGACACTACTATACTGACCACCTTCCAAGTACGGCCAGGTCTTTTGACACATATTGGTGGGGCTTACTTCAACATCACACGTGCCAAAAACAGTTCTCTTTTGCCTACACTTAGAGTCTGCACACATGTAGCTATGCTGAAATTACAACAAATTTCCAATTCACAGGCAGTCCAAGGCACTTTTGATTCCTTCATGATATGTATCTTTTATGTTTTTAACTCTTTCCCCAACTATATAATATGCATTTCAAGCTATAAACTTGTTATGTTTATTCTAAAGTATGAATGAAACTTCCATAATGTCTGAAAGCTTATGCTAGGAGCCTTAAATAAGCTTTCTATACTGTTAGGTTTATTAAATTCTAAGGCTATAATACATTTATTTTGTTAAAGGTTAGCCAATCAAGGCAGTTGTATATAAAAAAAGTGTGAGATGTCCATTCAATGGCTAGTTAGAAAACAATGGCAAATCAAGAAAATTCAAATCCCAGCTGGACTGATTGGTTGGTTGAGTATGACTATCCTGTATTCTGGTAGAGAAACATGCTTAGCAAGACTGCAGTGCCAGTTGCTGAAAGGTCTGCTGAGGTTCTGATGGCTATGTACTGCACTAGACTTTAGATATGGTAATACAAAATGTGTCTGCAATTTGTGAAACTTTTAGCATCTTTTGATCAAACAAGAAAGACTCTGGAAGCAACTGCATTATAAATTTCCAATGATGTCTGATATATCTTATTGGTTAATTTGTTGTAAATGAATGAACTGTAAATAGTGGTGCATTAGACAGGTATGTCAGGCTTGTTCCAGTGGATTGCTGGTGTTACAACAGACCCAAGGATGAGTAACATATTGTCTATGTTACTATTTCATAGGGTTCTTAATCATTATTATCAATAATCTAACTGAGCTTGAACAGTTTACTTAGAAACTGCTCTTTAACATACAGTTAAAACTATTCTGAGAATAGGGCTACAAGTCATCAATGTTAATGAATTCAAGAAACATGTGAAGTCTGGACTCAGTGACACCCAGATTCACTATGCTGCAGTCATCTGGTGTAAAAAAGCAGACTTGAGAAGGGACAGTCACTAATGTAGCAAAACATCTTCATTGTTATCTAGGGTGACCGTTTTATTTTTAAAGAAATCTGGGACACCGCCCCCCCAAGTCAGCACCACTGCTACTGCATCTCCCCACTGAACTGCTCCCCATACCCCTGTGATTCCAGGACTTTTGTTTTAATTTTCACCAACCAGCCAGGACCAACTTACAAAATCTGGGACCATCCCTGCCAAGCTGGGACGTATAGTCACCCTACTGTTAACCCACATGCTACAGTCATCTGACTAGGCTGAGAGTCAGAGTTTGGGCCTGCTGCTTGCCAAATGCTTTCAGCTTGCTTCCAAGAATATCCAAGATCTGACTTATTTGGTGGCCCATCCTGTAGGTGCTATACAGGGAGAGGTGATGGGCTGTGAAAAGTGCTTCATTTTCCACACATTTGCAACCCTCCAATTGTGTATGACGAGGAATTAATCTTTCAAATAACCTCCAGCAGCTACTGCCAGGAAAACAGTATGTAAATAAGAGAGAGAGCTCTAGCATGCACAGTAGCACACAGACTAGGACTGTGCAAACTGAACAGTGCGTTCAAGAGCGTGAAGTGATCAGACAGCTGGAAAAGAGTAGAGAAAGTCATAGTTTATTTATTCATTCTGTGCTATGCTTCAGCTTTGTGGGCTAATCAGTAAAATATTAGGGGAGCATATTTTATGTTAATTATGATAGGGTTAGAAGACAATTTAATTACTGTTAGCAGCTTAGTTTCGCAGAGTGATCTACTTAGAAAACAAATAGCCAAAACCTTCGTCTTGGGGAAAAATTAATTTGGTCTTGTAGAAAAATGATTTAAGCCTTATACTTAACGTACAGAACAACAAGCAGAGTAAATCTGATTCACACTGTCCAGTCAAAACTAGTTCTAATTAAAGATACTCTTTTAGAGGAACATTATTGATAACCAGTTAATCATTCACCCATTTTTATGAATGAAAATGTATTCTTTTAAAGTGATATTTATTCTTCTGGAAAGTAGGCTTGAGGATGCAGAAGGTTAAAAACAAGAGGGAATATTTTTTCCAGTCCTGAAAAAATGTTACGATTTTTTTTTTTTAAATTGCAATTCAGCAGTGGATGTAAAAAACAAAATGTATTCAAAGATACGTGTATATATAAATTTGCATGGTCATTTGCATATATATACATGCACAGATACAGAGAAGCACACACAATCAGAACAGGGCCCTGACCCTCATTCTCCAATATCCCAAGGTAGCATATTAGCCACCAGACTATTCTGAGCTCTGTTTTGACTGGAAGCCCACCCTGGATCTCAGATCCATTCCTGATGAAAGTATTGTTGAAGCTGGTGAAAGTATTGTTGAATTGGGAACATCCTTCAAAAAATCGTTTCAATAAATGGGTCTTTCCTATAAAAAAGCTGTTTCACTGAAAGATTCCCTACTAGTTCTTGATAACCTTTTGGTATACAGATGAAGAGGGAAGACTGAGCCATGGTATTGCCATATGCACCCAGTGGGTTTTAAACTTGGTCTTGAAAATGCCATGGTCAAGGTTTTCAAAACTGACTAATCTGAGATACTTTAAAGAGGTCCAAATTTTCAGAAACCAACTTGTTCATAACTTTTGGAGCCCCCTTCAGGTACTTTGAATTGGCTATACCCTCCACCAAAAAGTCCATAGTCAAGTTTAGAAAGCGTAGACCATTGCACTGATTGAGAGTACAGGAAACCCTCGCTATTTGTGGGTTCGGCATTCGTGGTTTCAAATATTCGTGAATGCCGGACCTGCATCTTAAATACACTTAAAGGAGCTCCCTGGGAGCTCCGCGCTTGCCACTGCCAGGTTCCTGCTGCTGGGCTCCCACCACTACCCCTGTGTTCCCACTGCCAATGCCGTGCTCCCACCGTCACCAGAGCAGCTGTGCCCCCTCTCCCCAGCTGTGCCCACCCCCCCCCCAGCTGCCAGAGGCACTGCATTCATATGGTGAACATATCCCCCGTCAATGTTGAGGGTCTCCTGTACAGTTTGGTGTCAGGGCCTAACCAGTCCTTGACCTCCCTAGCCCAGCAGCCTGTTTTATAGTGGATGGATCAGAAGCACCCCACTAGCTTATTTCATACAGGTCCCCAAATTGTGGTCAACAAAGGCCACTCAGCCATGATGACAAAATACAGAACCACTTAGCCAACATTGAGTTGATCTGCTGCCAACTGTCACCTCCACAAGGTGTGTTTTCCCTTTATTTTCTCTAAATACTGCAAAATTAGTCCTGGCATCAGACAAAGGTCAGAACTTCCATCCATTTATAGTAGAACTGTGAGTGATTAGCAGAGACATGTTAGCCCTAAATAGTCAGTTTATGGGAACCAAAATAAACATTTAGGTTGAAGGCATGGTGTATGCTTTATCAGCATATAAAATTGTTTTCTTTTAATTAGCAGAGAGGTAGCTGGCTGTGTTAATCTGACATTAGGGACAAGGCAGAGCAGGTTGGCATTTTAGGGTGAGATTACATGTTACAGTTAAACCATGTTAAGAGCCCTTAAAACTTGAATGATTGCACATTAAGGCTCCTTAACAAGTGCTAAGAGGCCTCTAGGCATCTTAAAGTTATGCTACTTTGGGTGAGGATTACCTTTGAGCAGCACTCCCAGGTGGTGTTATCTCAGTTGAACAGCCAGTTGTTTAAACCACCAATTTGTGTTCCTCTAGTATCCCATGAAGCACTGCTTCCAGGGTGACTAGATATTATTGAGGACTCTATAGCCCTGGCTGACTGCTGGGGACATCCAGGCAAGCAGGTAAGTGAGGAGGGAGGGGAAAGGGGTGAAGGGGACCAGCAGGGCCAGGGGGAAGGACCATGGGGAAGGGGGAGTAGAAGTGGAGGGGGGAAGAGAGAGGGAGGAGGGGGATCGGGGTGGGGGGGAATGGATGGGGAGCAGGGAGCTACCAAACTACCACCACCTGTATACCCTGAATTGCCTCTGGCCCCCATTCGCTCCTTCTGCTCCCAGATCCCACCCCCACCACCTGAATTGCAAACCCTTTTGTCCTAATCACCCTCTCCACCCCCTATACTTCCCCAGATCACCTCCACGACTTTCCAATCATCCCCTCCATTCCAAGATAACCTGCTGCAACCCCGGTCACCCCCTCCACTCCCCCAACCCTGCATCTCCCGAGTCACCTCCCCCCCGCACCCACCCAATCACCCCTTCTGCTCCCCAGTGGCCCCTCCACCCCTGGATTGCTGCCCTGCTACCCTGATCAGCTTGAGAGCAATGTCAGTGAGGAAGCGGTGGCTCTCCTTGCTGCCTGCTCCCAGGCTCCTTGCAGCCCATGCTGCCCCAGGACACCAGGATCCAGCCCCTGCCAGGCCCTGTGGGTGAAGTGAGGGCAGGGGTGAGGAACAGTGCAGGGGGCCCATTCCCCTTCCTCCCTGGCCTATACTAAAGCTAAAGAGCTAGCAAGCGGGGCAGGCGTGGAGGAGACTTGCAGCTCTTAGCTATGTCCCTGCTCAGTTGGCAGCAGGTCTGAGTAGTGCACATTAGAGAGGATATTAATCCTTAACGTGCGATTGCTCACAGCACGTGTTAACTTTAACACAGCCTAAGATTCCTTTGAATTAGTACATGCTAAGTGTAACTGTAATGTCACCCTTAGAGACTAACTCGTTCAGAAAGGTGTAAGCCAGTGATTCTCAACCACACTGTCACAGCACTGAGAGGTGTCACCAGATCCTTGGAAGGATGCCTTACGGTACAAGGAGATAAACTGAGAAGGACTGGCTGAAGCTTGTCCCTCCCTGGCCAATCCCCACATCTACTACTTAGTCCCTATGTGTGAAGATAAGCACTGTAATATATAAATTAGTTTTTGAAACTGGGTGCCTCTCAATTCACAAAAACTTTGGATGGGTGCCTCAAGTCCCATGGGGGGGATGGAGTGGGAGTGTAACAAGTGCACAAAGGTTGAGAACTACTGGCATAAGCTTTTGTAGGTAACAGCCTACTTTGCTAACTACTAGGAATGAATTTGCAGAGATAAGGGGTACTAAGTAGAAAGAAATACAGTAATTTAAATAGAAAGGATAGGGAAAGATGGAGGAAACAATAGGGGGAGGGAGCACTGCTGAGAGAAGTAAAGGTGGATTATACAAAGCAGTTAACCCATGTAGAGACATAAGGGTTACAAAAGCTAGTCCAGATAATGGTTTAAGAATGCAGAGTTTCTCTTGAGATTATTCTTAAAGTAATCCAGACTGTGGATGATTTCTTGTTCCACAATTTTGCATTTAAGTTGTTTTTTAAAGTTTCATTCTTTAAGAATAGCTACTCAGGTGTGAGCAATAGAATACCCAGGGAGGTTAAAGTGTTCTGCCACAGACTTGTATGTCTTTCTGGAATAGATGTCAAATCAATGTACTCTACCTGGGTTTTTGGTTGTAGCCATGTTGGTCTAAGGACATAAGCAGGTCAGGTTCTTTGAGCAGATGTGGTATCTTTTATTAGAGCATAGAGAGTCTCCGCTGTTCTGAGACTCCAAGAAATGAGAGAAGCTAAAAGTGCTTTTAGCTTCTCTCATTTCTTGGAGTCTCAGACCAGCAGAGACTCCCTATGTCTGAAGAAGGGTGACTGTGCTTGAAAGCTTGCTAGGAACTTTTTTTCAACTACTCAGCTGGTCTAGTAAAAGGTATCACTTCTATTCAAAGATCCTTGCCTGCCTAAATCAATGTATCATCCTTCTTTCACATAGGAGACACCCTATCTGTTCAGTGTAGACAATAGAGGGACACTGTAAGCAGGTGATGGCATAAATGGTGTTGGCAGAAAAAAAGAAAAATTAACCCTAATATTTTAACTAGCAGAATGATGAACTTCTTTTTCACATGAAAGGCAACTGCTATACCAAGAAAACTTCAGCATGAATCTTTGTATGGCTCAAAAGAGCACTTCTTCCACCTATTAGGCTTGTAAGTGGTGCCCTATTAGATGTCCAAAAGGTGAAAAAGAATCTGGCCCTTAGCTCTTACACTGTGAACTACAAAGCCAAGGGGCACTGTGACCACAATTCTACTTCCCCCCACCCCCACTCCCTTTCCTGGATCTGTCCATGGCTGTAGTTAAAACCATTTTCCTGGCTCATTGCTCTGACTCCTTCATCCTATCCCATTTAAGTCCTTGCAGTAGTTTCCCCTCCTTCTTCACTATAACCACCAGCTTCTTGATCTCAGTGCCCTCCAGAACAGTAGTGTAACAGAGGGGGGATAACCATGGCAGCAACCCTGACACTACCTTTGTGGAGGGGGAAGGGGGTAGGGAGCGCACAGATTTGTGCTGCTTCACCTTTGCTCCAGAACTCAGAAGCACTGCCTCCCTCTAGCTCTCCTATTATTGATGCCGTCTTTCATTCTGCCAGCAATACCTGCCTTGTTTTCTCATTTATCTACTCCCCCTCAAGTAGCATCACAGTTTCTCCCACACCTCCCCTTTCTCATAGAGAAAAGCTATAGTCAAAATCCATAAAACCACAACCTTCTCCTCTCTTTCAGCACTAATCTCTGCTATTATGCCTATAGAAAACTGCTGTTTGACAATCGTTAGACAGGCGGTGGGCTGTGATTATGGCTGCCTATTGGCTAAGAATTGTGCCCACAGCTTAGTTGTGTTAAAATTTCTTATTGTTAGCCCTCTCTGGCTTTGCACATATATTTTACATTGTATGGCTACTGAGGAGAAAAACTGTCATTTACTCTCATGTACTGAACCTACCAATCTCTAGGCCCTGTTAGAAAAGAAAAATACCAGATGAGGCCAATACATTCAATTGGAAGTTTTCCAACAATATTTGTTTTTCATGAAAGAGATTCTGATTTGTTGAAATTTAAACTTTTTATAGAAATATCCCATTTTTGACAAAAGTTCTCTTAGGAAATGGATCTCAGATCTATGATGAAGTTTCTAGCTAAAAACCCAGAAAGATGTGCCTAGACAACCACCCATCACAGAACAGACAAAAGCCAATTGGTCAGGATACACACCAGGGATGAAAAACCAGCTTCAAGCCACTGCTCTGCTTCATTCAAGCAGGCCCTTGAATGTGTAACTCCCATTTTCCCACAAACATATCCCACAGTATGTCTATCTTATCTCCACAGAGGCCCAAGACTACTACGAATAAAAAAATCCAACCGTATTGTATGAGAATGGTGTGGGGCACGCCAAGCATAGGTCTGAAATACGTGCCTGAGACCAAGATGCTGAAAGTGACCCAAAGCATACACCAAGAAATAATTGCACTTCATTCTTTGGCAGTGTAAAACTATGCATGTGGAATGGGAGTGACTGGGTGGGTCTGGTCTATGGATCAGTGGAGAAGTGGTATAGACATGCTTCTAATCACCAGGTTGTCAGCTATTCCCCAGAGAAGCACCATCAGTGTCTTGCTGGAGTTGTTCCCTCTTTAAAAGTCAATATTTAATGGGCCAAAGAAAAAGACATAAGAACTGACTCTGTCCCAGTGGCAAGGTGGCAAACCAAGAATGTGGGAAACTTAGGCTCAGGTCCCACATTTGAATCAGGCAAACCAGATATTTGGTCCTAGGGTCCAAAGTATATACCTTAGATGTTGGTTATCCTGGAGTGGGTCTTTTTCACTGCAGTCCTCCTTCCCACAACAATTATTTGAAAGGTCTTGGATTTGTCCCATGCAGCATGGGAATTTTTTTTAAAATTGTCCACTAATTTATTGTGGGGAGGGAAAACTATTTCCAGTCCAGCTTTAACAATAGTACAATCAGTGTTATGAGACATGCAGTACATATTCAAGAGAGCTGGTTTTAATGACATTTGATTCATAGTAATATGCTAGTTTTCTGGAGTGCATTGCAATGGACTGTTGTCACTGTGCTCATAGGGAAGATTCCCTCTGATTGCAAGATGTTTATGCCACTAGAAAATAGTCCACTGTGATTAGCAGCATTTAACACCTATTGGGTAGGTGTTAAACTAAAATGCTTCACTTGAACATGATTGCAACCTCCTACCAGGCTCAGCTAGATGACAAGAAGAGTTTCCCAGAGGATGAATAGGCCTTCCAAGGTCTCCTTGCAGATGTGCATAGGAAGGAGAGTGAAGGGTGGGAGACAGCCACTTTCTTCAGTTGTGAAAGAAAGGTCTCTCCATCACAGCATTTGCAGTTGTATTTCCTATCAGGATGAGCAGCTCTGAGATAGAACTGAACAGCATGTTCTTAATGATTTGCTAATTTGCTGAAATATGGATCTTTGGAGGGACTACCTGGGAAGCTAGAGGTCCTGGGGACATCCAGGAGGAAGGGAGGAAGCCAGATAGTGTGTGGCTGAGTTGAGGTGGGTGCTGGCCTAGAAGGGCAGGGGACTTGGGACCTAGCCTGGGGCCTTGTACCCAGTGGGCAGAAGCTTCCCTTTACACTGCTCTCCATCCATTTTTTCCCCAATGACCATAGGTGACTGGTGCCTCCTGAGTCTGGGGACACACCTGCAGATGACGCCAGCAGCAGTGGCGGCAGGGACAAGCCTGTCGGGGGGAGCACATTGAGCATACGCAGATGCCACTGGCAGCGATGGTGGCAGGGAAGTCTGTGTTGGGGGAGGGGGGGCATGTGCCCCCCATGGCTCCCCTACCAGTTGCCTATGCCAATGACTATATTGGTGGCTCAGCTTCAAAAAGAGAGCTAGAGAGGGGTCTGGATAATGGCTGACCTGGAACATGGTGGTATGAGTGCAGTGCTGGGAAGTGAAATTGTGACACCTCGCTCACACAAATAACCTGTGGGTGAGGGGACCTAGTACCTGTGACCTCTAGAATGTTAGGTGGGTGCCCTAACTGCTGAGCTATAGAAGCAGAAAAACAGCTTACATCAGGGGTGGCCAATTATTTTGGGTGGAGGGCTGCTTACCAAGTTTTGGCAAGCTGTCAAGGGCCAGACGGGTAGCCCCACCCCCGACAAGTGCCCCACCCCCTGATTGCCATCTTGGGACTGGAAGTCCTGCTCCTTAACCCCCGAACTTTGCTACCAGAAGTCCCTCCCCTTGTCCCCAGGAGTACTCCTTTCAGCAAGGTGTTTTGCCATGTCAGAACCTGAAAAATACCAAATTATATTCTAAAAATCGAACATCTACAACATTCATTAATTTGATTTTAAAAAAATATTTTTGTCCTGATTTACATGTGTTTGTGCAGTGTACATAGAGGTGATTTCACAATAGCTTAAATGAAGTTTTACTTTTGTATATTGCTGGGGGGGGGTGAGGGCATGGGGGGTTGGGTAAAGGTTTGTGGGGAGCTGTGGCTGTGTGGGTATGTGGAATGTGGGGCAGGGTATGAATCTGTGTGGGATGTTTATGGGGAGGATAAGTGTGGGAGTGTGGGTGTGGGTTGAGGTAGCGTGTGGGTGTGTGTATAGATATGTGGGGTATGGGTGGGTATGGGGTTTGTGGGGGATGTCGGGGCAAGTGGCTGGGATGTGAGGGGATGTGGGGTCAGCGTGTATGGTGGGGTGTGCTTATGGGATTCACTCTATGAACACACACACACACACACACACACTCTGTGCCTCCCTCACTACACACAGACTCTGTCTGTCTGTCTCTCTCTCTCCCTCATTGCACTCACACACACATGCACACAAATGCACGCACGCGCGCAAACACATACACACAAACACACACACACCCCTCCCACTCCTGGCTCCAGGGTACCAGCACAGCCCCGTGCTCCCATGGTCCGGCCATGTAACCCGGGGCTATGTGGTGCTGGAGCAGATGCACAGGGAAGCAGTGAAAGCCAGGGCAGGCAGAGGTTTCTAGGTGGAGGGGGTGGGGGTGGGGGTGGGAGGGGGCTGGGAGTAGGGCGGGCTAGGCTGGCTTTGTTATTAGATCCTGCTGGCTGCCCCTGGGTCGTAATGCCCCTGAGTCCTCTCATCTTTGACAGGCAGCCAGGAGCAGATAAATATTAATTTTCTAAAATTTTTAGGGGCTCCACAGGCTGGATAGAATGGCCTGGTGGGCTAGATCTGGCCCATGGGCTGTATTTTTCCTGCCCCTGGCCTACAGTCTTTTTTTGCTTCCGATACTGAGTCCAGTAGTCACAAGTTGCAGCTAACTTGATTTCTGGATGTCTAAGACCACCACATGTCTGCAAGGGGTGTACATACATGTCTCCTACTGCTTATGTTTACTGTGTACAACTTCATAGTCATCTGTGTGAGTAGGCCTGTGTGCTCAGGTACATATGAGCATGTGTGTAAGTCACTTCTTGGGGACTTAGATATGGAAAAAAATGCCATGTAGATGACCAAATTTGGATGTCTAGATGACCAGAAAAGAACAGAATGCCACCACAAATATCTCCAATCTTCCTTTCTCTTATGCAAGCTATCAATGACCTCCCTACTCACTAGCTCTCTCAACTTCACGGGATAACAGTTTGGGTCCTCCACTGTCCTTCCTACAATTTGGTAGGAGTATTTTATGTTTTAGGCTTATATTCTCCCACAGTTTTGGGGAGGATGTTCTATACCCACACTGCTCTAAGCCTCAAGCAGTGTGGAGCAGCTCTCTTCTGGTGATTGGGTATTGGAAACCATATGGAAACCCATATCCACCTGATTCCACTGGACCCTATCCCAGGGTCCTGGCTGACCATGTGAATGCTCCTTCAAAAGGGAAATGTTTCAGAAGAGGTGGTACTTTCAAACTGTTTTGTGTGAACAAGCTGAGAATGATTCTAATGCAGCAAAACCACTCCAACTTTAAGGCTCCAAATAGAAATAATACTTGAAAATGAGGAAACTGAGAACCAGTTTCCAATGTCTAAGGTGTCTACACATACATTGCTAAGGGTTCTAATCAGAAAGTCATGTTTTAGGCACTGAAGTGCTATCAAACTGCCAACAGGGGCAGGCAGTACCCAGTGGCTGGAGTATCCAGCCCAGCTGCAATGTTCTGCTGCCCCTTCTCAACATTTAATTTAATCAAGACCACCTCCTGCACTTTACTGAAGTTTATGTGGTGATATCTTAAACTAGGTGTGTATGTAAGAGGGGAGGGAGGGGGAATGCCTAGAGCCCTGCATCCTTGTTCTCTGGGGCTGGGTGCTCTGGAGCTGCCAGAGCTTTTGCTGCTTTTAAAGAGCATTTCTCCCAAGCCACTTAAATTTGCTTCAATTCCTAGAAACTGCCCAGAATCTGGTGCACCGCAGGCTGATTTGCAGGTGGAGGGGTGGTTAGATGGGTGGTGGTGGGGGGAAGGCAGGAGTTGCCTGGACCCTTGTTGCCATGTACTTGGGGGATAGGGTCTCAGGGGGAAGCTCCCAACTGGCCCCTGGAGCACCCAGCTTCCAAGCACACAGAAGCAGGAATCTAGATAGCTTCTCCCACCTCAAATAAGCCTGGGCTACACTGAACCCTGTTCAGTTGCCACCAAGGAAAGGAAATTGACCAGTTCTTTAAAAGCTGTGGAGAGATGCTTGCAGATCACCATTCAGGGATACTATAGTCAAGTGCAGGCAGTAGAGGCTGAGGTAGTTAGAGTTCTGGCTGCATACCAGTGGTTTGGAGGTGGGGTGGAGCAGTGTAATATAGGATGCTTGGAGGACCAACCAGACACTAGCCATAGAAAGATTGGTATTCATACTTAACACTGAACCAGTTCACATGGAACCAGTTCAATATAGTACTTGATTAAGCAGGCATATTTTAAAAACATGTTGGGAGGTTTAAACCATTCTAAACTGGCTTGTACATCTGGGCTGCTTGTACACACCACAGCGTTTAATCCTCATGAATGTAACAAGCATTAACATTTTTAAACGTGTTTATTTTGGTGCATTGGGTTTGTGTTTGCACGCACCAGGCTTTTGAACGAATTAAGCCTCGTGTGCAATTCCCCATAAATTCCAGCAGGGGGAGCCAAATGGCTCAGATCACCTTCTCCCTGCTCCCATCAGCTGAGTAAAGCAAAATCCCTCACAATTAGTCAGGGCAGGGGAGTGGAGGCAGAGACTGGGGCTGCAAGAGGGCGGGGGGAGGGGGTTGCCTGGGGGGAAAGGGGTGGGAGCCCCTCTGAGGGCAACGGGAAGTCCATGGCCATCTGAGCAGCACAGGGGCCAATGCCCGTGGTTGCAGGAGCTGAGCTGCCAGGAGACACTGCCCAGGGGGCAGGACAGGGAAGGAGGGGCATGGACAGACTGCCTGGTGCAGCACAGCATCCTCATCCCAGGACAAGTGGTGTTACAAACCTCTCCTTCTCTTCCCTCCAGCCTGCACTGGGGCTGGAAACACTCCACTGCCTGCATGAGACAGAGCTACCACACTCCGGCCCAGTCAGGACAGGGACAGCTAGAGCCCCTCTAGCAGGGCTGGGGGAGGGCAGAGGTGTGCAGGTTGGGAGTGAGGGGCATTGGCAGGGATGGGAGGGCTGCAGATCAGTTGTGAAGGGCACCGGGGGGCATGGCACTGCAGTTTGGCAGTGAGGGGCACTAGCAGGGCTGGGTCAGTGGATTAAGAGTGAGGGGCAACAGCAGGGCTGGGGGGTGGGGTGCTGTGGCTAGGCATTGAGGGGCAACAGAATGGGCAAGGGCAGGGTACCAGATGTCACTGCCCTCTCCACCAGCATCCTCCCCCTGTGTGATGGGGTTAATTTCCCAGCATCCCCCAGTTGTTTGGCCTTGCGACAGTTTCCATGTTGACCCCTGACAGACCCATAGACCACTGTCTCATCTCAGGGAGTTTGGGTGCATAGTGTTCTTTCTCCATCAAGCCAGGCAGCAGAGAGTTTCTTAACACTTGTGTCTGTGCTCCTTACAAATCTCTCAGGTGCAATAAAGCTGTATGTTCCTCTGTCTATCTGTCTGCCTCCTTATTGGGAAGAAGTAAAAATGCCTGTCTCTAGGTGGGATGGGAGGCAAGGGGAGGGGGAGGAAAGAACCCCACCCCCCACCTTCTCTTGCTCCCAGGAGAACAAAGAGAGGGCACTCTGCCTGAGAAGGTGATAATTGCCCTCTTTGAAATGTAAAAAGTTTCCACAAAAAGTAAGACAAACCCATGGCTAGGCACTGCATTCAATCATGGGGGAGGACAAGAGAAATCAAATTAAGTCAGTATTTGGCATTCTGCACAATGCATGTATAGTGTATATATTGCACGTATACTGCAATGCATGCATACCATAAGCTCTTTTAAGCTTATAGTAAAGGGGAATTAACTGCTAGCAACAATCTGATTGCAAAATAGTGCATTGGGTGGTAGAGAAAGCAAAAGAACTCATCTTGAAGCTCACATTCTAAGACAGAATGAAGGTGCTAATTGCCCTCTTTGAAATGTAAAAACTTTCCACAAAATGGAAAACAAACCCATGGCTAGGCAATGCATTCAGTCAGGGGAAGGGGAAGAGTAGGGGGTAAAGGTAGGTGCTGTTGTCATCCTGGCCAGGGAAAGACTGGGGCAGATAGGGAGGAGCAGGTGAGGATGTGGGTCGGACTGACCTGAGACTGTGCAATCACGACTGGTGGCAGCACAGGGCCATGTTGCATGGTGGGGGGTGGGGGGGGGAAGGAGATTGGTAGGTGTTGTTCTCTGTTGCCTGCCTGCCACCTCTGCTCTCTCCCCCACAGGCCAGGGGATGCCCTCCCTTAGGAAGATGAAAATCACATTGGTCTTACAATGAACTAATACCATACCACAGAGCATTAGACTCAAAACAACATAACCTTTGTACTGAAGAGCTAAAACTTCGTAACAGTTGTAAAGTGTTTGGGCAGATTCTGATTCCATATGTAGCATTCAGTCCTTTCAAAAGGATGGATCCCATGTACATTCACAAATATTTGTTAGGCATGGTATACAACAGATTTCCTTTCTGCATTCAGCCACAAGGCAGGGCTACTGCTGTATGATTCAGTCAGCATTGACATTAAGGACTGGAAAATTATTTGTCCAAGACAGGAAGGGACTGTTTGGCCATCAAATCCAATCTGTTCCTAAAGTAAGAAACAATATCAGATGCTCCCTATTATAAGTTAATCAAACTGTACCCTAAAAGAAGTTGCATTTTTTGCCCCTTCTACTGGAGTCTTCTCCAAAACTTCACTATTTTGATAGAAACTTTCTTCCAATCCCCAGCTTAGCTTTATCCATAGCCAGGTAATACCCGTTTCTCATTGTGTCCATATTGGAATGTTGAATACATAGTTCCCTTTTGTACATCTGCAGCAAAGCTGTTTGGTAATATATTTTACTGGATTAGTCTTCTAGTTGAAAGAAATGTCAGGCAAACTTTCAGGTCCAAAATGCTTATGCTGAAGCTTGTGAAAGAGGCAGATAAAATGACTATAAATACCATGTAAAACAATGACTTTAGTTTAGTTGCACTGTGTAAATGAAAATGTGCCCTTGATCATTTCTGCCACATAAATATATATCTGCCTTAGAAATAACTGTGATGCACCCTTTGGGGAGCTCAGAATTGTGCGGGCTGGGTCGGACCCGGGCCCTTTGTCGCGCTGCACACAGGCTGTGGCTGGCAGCCCGGGCACGCCGGGTCGGAGAGGGCGGGCTCCGAGCTAGAATTAGGCACAGACACTTAATGGTTGATTTTAAGATTGTTTACTTACACCGAGATGGTCGCGGTACAGGCTGAAAAACTTGCTTGAGTTGCGGTTACAAACAGAAAGAACACGAACTATCACGTGGAGTTTGCTGGGCTCCACGCAGACAGAACTCCGGATGTCCAGGACAAGCGTGCCTCAAAACTCGTCGATACGTCTTATAGAAAGTTACTGCTCAAAGACGGGAAGAGGTGGGCAGTGGATCAGGCCGCCAAACTCCTCTGAATAACACACAGGGCTTCTATGACCCTGCTGCGCACCCAGAGTCCCCACGAGATGGATATGGAGTCCTCTTTGGCTTGGGCGGAAACTGCTCAAGCCTCTTATACGGCTAGCAGGCCAATCGCTAGCCACCACGTGGGAACAATTTAGCACTAGCCAATAGCGGGGAACAAATTTACATCCGAATGGTGGGAACTCTTTGCACCATGCATTTCTGTGTTGCAAAGAAAATGCACCCTGCAAAGACAGCTGCAAAGTGGCGGGAACTCTCTCCTTTGCACGCGGGTTCTCTGTGCAGCAAAACTCCACCGTGCAATGAAGCTGTAAACCTACGGGGATAATTCTAGTGCCGAAGCACAAACAAAAAATCAGACCTTTGGGTCATGACGTCCCCCCTTGCTGATGGCACAATAGAATTATACTTCAAATCTATCATCCGGGTTATTAGTAGCTCTGTCAACGGTTTGTGGGAAAACTAAACGAACAAAAACAAAATCAGTTAACAATAAAAGTTCGTCCTCAAGGGATCGAATCAAATAATAGCCGGCACACACACATATACACATAATCACATTCGTAACAAAAAACTGGACGATCAGGGCTTCAGTGGGCGTCATGGTGGAATTGCACGTCAGGCCTTTGCTCCTTTCAGTGATGTTGTCCCTCTTGGGGCCTCTCTCCACCACGCACTCCAAATCCCGGATCTATAAAAGAACTCTCTTAAAATGGTTATTCCACTAGTATTTACAAAATCACACAGGACCACACGATAATGCAGTCGATCAAACTTATTATCACTATTAAATACAAATATGTAAACACGATTCTATACTGGACAGCTCTTTCTCTTTTCAAACTCAGCAACTCGACGAAATCGTTGAGGAGTCGTCGTCGCCTTCTTCTAGATAATGAAAACCTAACTCGTAGGCTAGTTGCCATTGTCCCGTGTCCCCCAAAATCCGAAGCTGTCGCTTATTAAGTCCAGAACGCTTCAGGAGGAATCCAAACATGTATCTCTCCTCTTGCGTTCTCTGGCGTAATACTGGACGTTCGGATTCGCGGCGTCTTGTGTTCTGAGCCTCAGTTGGGCGTTGACATTCCCGATCACTGGACAGTCTTGGCTCCATTAGGACACGCAGTCTTGGCAACTGATGAAGGAGACTACTCATAGGATGATCGACCATTGGGTTAAGCACAATTCGCAAAACCACGATGTTTCTTTGCCCATAGACCTTAAGACAACTGTCTATGCTGTCGAGGGTTATCGGAACGGTTCCAGGGTCTCGCAGGTGACGATGAGGCCATGGTCGCATTCGCTGGAGCGGTGTCAGTCCCAGCGTACATGCTCTTGGGTTCCGGGCGCAATACGAAACTCCGATGATAGCCAGTACAAGCTGGTCTGCACCGGTGTGCTCTGGTCATCTGTCGTGCCATGCATGGGCCTTCTGTTCGATCACTCCTGCCACAAGCGCTGGAATTGGAATAGGCCAGTGGACGCTAAACGCCACCATGTCGATGTCAGTGACATGTCCCCTACTCCATGAAGCTTGTCTCACCAAGAAGCTTGCCTCTTCCTGGTCCAGGAGGTCGGACCCAAGTTCCACGACCAGACGTCCCAACCACACAGCCAGAGTTTCTTCGGGTCGGATCCTGGATTCTCTACACAAATTCTGCAGTTCGGCTCTGGAACGAGCGTAATAGGTGGTAGCATGAACTGCACTCTGCGGACCGATGACTGGGCTGCTTGATGCTGCAGGCTGATCAATTTCTTCGCGAGTTGTCGTTGTTGTTGCTGTTTCTGTCGGAGCTGCAGTCATTGTTACAGTGGGGGTTGTTGCTGTTTCAGGAGGGAGGGGCGGATGCACTCCTCCGCTTGACTCCCCCTCCCGTCGGCAGAGGGGCGTGGTCGGCAGAAGCGGCGTTACGTCGCTGGGCAGAGTTACCGGCTGAACGCTTGCGGGTTCTTCCGAAGCTCCATCCCTCTCTTCCGGCTTCTCCAAGCGGTCTTCTCTCTGCTCGGCACCATCTTGTTGGGGCAGTTTAAGATCCCCTTTCTCAGCTGCTTCTCCGACCGCCCGAACGGCCATACGCATCTGGGTCTTCAAACTTAAAGTTTTATTCATTAGATCTGCCATAGTCTGAAAAGTTGCATTTAATTCTCCCCCCTTGTCGCACCGTAGGACCACTCTCTCATCTACGGTGCAGTCCTCCATCTCTGGGTTTTCACGGAGCTCGGACAGACGATTGCGACCTCTCAGTCTAGGTTTTACCATGCAAGGGAAGAGCCATCTGATCGGCATCGGCTCTCCCATCTCCCGGGCACACCGTGAGCAACGGACACACTCCCGGGTGGGGGTTGGGCTTACTGCGCTCACCGGGTCGACTTCGGCGAGGGACACAGCATCGAGGGGCCTGTACAGGACCCGCTCGTCGCTCATGATACACCCGAACACCGCGGGGTGAAGACACACTTCTCTCCCCTCTAGGGCTCTGTCTTCAGAAGCTCCCTCTTCTCCCCTTAGCAAAAGGCATCCACGAATACATCTCCTGCCCGTTCTGCCCACCTGGTGGTACGCGATGTGCACCTCCAGTTCCGCAACACTTGCTATGTTGCGTCTCCCACTTTTCCAAGGGCAGTTCTCAACTAATTCTAACTCTAGCGAGCCCTCTCCTGATCCCATCCTCGTCGCCATGTGCGGGCTGGGTTGGACCCGGGCCCTTTGTTGCGCTGCACGCGGGCTGTGGCCAGCAGCCCGGGCACGCCGGGTCAGAGAGGGCAGGCGCCGAGCTAGAATTAGGCACAGACATGTAACGGTTGATTTTAAGATTGTTTACTTACACTGAGATGGTTGCGGTGCAGGCTGAAAAACTTGCTTGAGTTGCGGTTACAAACAGAAAGAACACGAACAATCACGTGGAGGTTGCTAGGCTCCACGCAGACAGAACTCCGGATGTCCAGGACAAGCGCGCCTCAAAACTCGTCGATACGTCTTATAGAAAGTTACCGCTCGAAGACGGGAAGAGGTGGGTGGTGGATCAGGCCGCCAAACTCCTCTGAATAGCACACAGGGCTTCTATGACCCTGCCGCGCACCCAGAGTCCCCACGAGATGGATGTGGAGTCCTCTTCGGCTTGGGCAGAAACTGCTCAAGCCTCTTATATGGCTAGCAGACCAATCGCTAGCCGCCATGTGGGAATAATTTAGCACTAGCCAATAGCGGGACACGAATTTGCATACGAAGAGTGGGAACTCTTTGCACTGTGCATTTCTGTGTTGCAAAGAAAATGCACCCTGCAAAGACAGCTGCAAAGTGGCGGGAACTCTCTCCTTTGCACGCGGGTTCTCTGTGCAGCAAAACTCCACCGTGCAATGAAGCTGTAAACCCACTGGGATAATTCTAGTGCCAAAGCACACACAAAAAATCAGACCTTTGGGTCATGACAAGAATGAGCAGAAGTTTAAAAGATTTTATAGGAAAACTCAGATTCTATAAAAGATTTTGTGTTAGGATTTACAAATATCTTGCTTATTTCACAATCTGTTCATGATAAGAGGAAATATTTTTACTGAAATCTTTTAAGTATGGGCCTCGCAGATGTGGAAAGAATGCAACAGGAAGGTATTTTCAATTTGAATTTGGCTAAAAGAAAACCCCTAGCCAACATGCTAACATCAGGGAGTTCTCGTTATTTATTTTAGTTTAATTATATGCAGTGTTGGGGTTTTTTTTGGGGGGGGGTGGGGGGGTTCCGTGTGGGAAGGACTTTACATGAGGGAGATAAGGAGAACAAATATATTATGTCAGTGTTTGGCATGACAGCTATAATCTGAATTCTGCCCTGTGTAATGTGGAGGATCCAGTCAGAATAACAGGTTTTGGACACAGGCAATAGATAGGGCTGGCAGAAAAGTTTCCAGGTAAAATTACTTTGAACCTAACAATCAGACAGATTTAAAAAAAAATCAAAGCTTTCGTATTGAGTCAAAAACCCTTGTATCTCCCAATGGTTTAAAAATGCAAGAAGGAACAGGAGAAGATTTTGCGTCGCGTTGAAGCTATTAGGGGATGTAAAAATATGTGGATCTTTGGGTTGCAATGAGGTGCATTTTTTCCTTACAGTGATTTTAGTAGTATTCAAATTTCCAGCCCAAATATTTTTCCCTGAAGATTTTTCATCATCCAGTGACAATTTGCGATGTGTTATTTCAATTAATCACCAACTATTTTCAGATCTCTGACCAGATTACCTTATATAAAAACATCACTGCTAGTCAATTTCCTTTTCAGTTTTCTCGTTTATTTTCCAAGTGTGCTGGGTGGCCATCTGCTTATTTCAAAGACCTGTCTATTTTTTTAATACCTGATGTCTTGTGTCTCATGCAAAAGCTGAATCATGGATTGATGGGCAGATGTCGTCTTTTGCTAGGCATGTTTCCTATTCTAAGGTGCAGTGCTTTTGCAATCCAAATCTATTTTGTACATTTCCCTAAGGAGTCATTAAAGTTCTGTTTTAAGCTCTGGTCCTGGAAACACGTAAGCGCGTGCTTAACTTTATGCATGGACATGAATGTCTGTACTCAACTCTGAAATGTGAATAATCATTTCTAGGGGCAGGGCACCAGTTAGAAAAATGGGTAGGAAAAGTTAAATTTAAATTTCTATAATTGTTCTGAATGTTTTTCATATTAAATGTACTCAGTTTACAGGTCCAAACATTGTTTTGTCTTCTCTAAATACCGGCACTGCTATCTGTGAGTGAGCTTAGAATGTGAGCTTCAAGGTGAGTTCTTTTGCAATCAGATTGTTGCTAGCAGTTCATTCCCTTTTACTACAAGCTTAAAAGAGCTTATGGTATGCATGCATTGCAGTATATGTGCAATATATGCAGTATACATGCATTGTGCAGAATGCCAAATACTGACCTTACTTGATTTTTCTTTCCCTCCCCTGTGACTGAATGCAGTGCCTAGCTTTGGATTTGTTTTCCGTTTTTGTGGAAAGTTTTTACATTTCCAAGAGGGCAATTAGTACCTTCTTAGGCAGAGCACCCTCTCTTTGTTCTCCTGGGAGCAAGAGAAACTGAGGGGTTTTCTCAGCACCTGAAAGGACAAATCTCATGGCATGCACATGCACCCCTGGATGCTTGCAATGTAAAACCACACTTAAACTGATCTAAGTGTTATATCTGTCTACACCTTTATAACACCGTTTTATTCATTTGGAGTGGTTTTGCTACATGTGACTCATTCTTAGCTTGTTCACACACAATTAGTAGGGATGTGTGAAACAGACTGTATTTGATTCAGATTCGGATTTGGCCGGAATTGGGGACACTGATTTGATTCATTGATTTGGATCACTGTCCCAATTCAATTTGGCCAAATCCAAATCTGAAGATTCAGTCGTGATTCAGAGATCAACCACACCTCCCAACTGGATGGATAGAGGGGAGACAGGAAGGGAGGAGGGGAGGCAGTATTGGAATCAGCATGGAAATTGCTCTGTAGCAGTCAGGGAATTTGCGGTTTGGGTGAGAGGACACATTTCATGGAATTCAGTTGTCTGGAGGGGTTGAATATCAGTTTCAGTCACAGAACAGGGTGTGAAGAGGCTGGTTTGCACCTCTCCAATTCAGCTTTTTCCATGGGACAGAGCAGAGTATCGTTATGGCCATTCAAGGACTCCTATTTTGAGTTGTCAGTGTCATTTGGCACGTTATTCATTTAATAGCCATTCACATTGACACTAGTTGCATCACTCCATCCTTGACCATACTCTGCCCACAATTAGCAGCCATCCCTACATGTACTTGAGGGGCTGCAAGACCCTGGGATATCATACTCCTCCCCCCTTCACACACTCACCTGTCTCTGGGTACTCTCAAGGGGAACAGTTACAGGTGGTCATAGGAATGGTACTGCTCCTTCCCCTGGGACACTACTTAGCCTTCTGAGTCAGCCCACTTCCAATACCCTGACAGTCCTGGAAGCTTTATTACTTTCCCTAGGTGTTCCTTACCTCAAACTCCAAGACAGTACAAGGTACAAGAAAACACAAAATACAAAGAAACATTTTGCCAAACTTCTCTATATTTGCAAAAGTAGAACATTTTCATCAATGCAGCAGGATTAAACATAGGAATAGCATTTAGGGGAGAGAAAAACACTGTTTGCAGGCAGAAGCAGGATTTATGACCCCTCCCCCCCCCAAAAAACAAACATTTTTGTGGAGCATCACAGTGACATGCAGACTTAAGAATTTTTATAAATGTATTCCAGAGCACGGGGCTTTAAAAATCAATCATGTAGTATGCTGCTTCACAAATGCTCCAAACTGACACAAATAGAACAATTAACCAGGAACAGATCTAGATCTGGCAATATTTTAAAACATGCCCCCACACTGGCCTTTGGGGGTTCCACTGTCAGAAGTCCTCTTTCCAGGGTGAGAGGGAACTCTTGGGCACAAACTTGGGGATGGAAGGCAGCATGGTGTGAGACTCCAGCCTTTTCAGTCCCTCCATGAAATATGGCAACATGCTTCCCCTTGACCCACAAGGATGCTTCCCCATCTACTGGGAGGCAGTGACCCTGGCATCATGCTGTGTCATGAGCAGCCAGGTCTGAGTCCACTCAGCAATCAAGGTACTGACTAGGGTCAGAAGGAGTGAGCAAAATCCAGCCAGCTGGTCAATTTGAGAGCAGGGTCTAGGAACAAAATGAGTCAGGAAGATGGGAGATTTGGAAGACAGTAGAGTCAGAGAGTAAGATGGGTCAAGAAGCCAGGAGATCAAGCAAGAAAGCACAGAAAATCATCTTGGGACCAGGTTGAGTCCCAGTGCCCAGACATTTCCAGTTCTACTCAGGAGCTTATATGGGGATGAAGGGGAGAGGGGAGTGTAGGGTCAGCTGCCCCCAACTAGCCATTCTGATGACAGGGAGTGGGCAGAAGGCTAGGCCCTGATGGAGGCTTCAGGCCAAGCTTGCCCAGTCTGGGTGGTCAGCTGTAGGTTGGCAGGCTGAGATGGGCAGCCATGCTGGTCCAGCTGAGGCCCAAGTTTGAGGCAAAGCAACATGCCTACTTCCAAAATGCCTTTCCCCTTTCCAAAGTCCAGAAACCACTCCTCCCCCTCAGCCCCCATTACAATTCATTTTGTTTGTTTCAATAATAAGGTACTGAACACTTGACTGTTTGCAACTCTTTTGTTTGTTACTGAATTTGGAAAACTGCTTAGCCAGGACTATCTGCATGAGAGCAGCCTGAGGACTGTGGCTCTCAAGAGACTCACTCTGTCTGTGAGGCCTAGTATTGATTGGCCTGCATTGTCCAGGCATCTGAGAATGTTTGGCCCTGGACTTTTCAATGTGCAACACACAGCCCAAAGTGATCATCTGGTGAGGTATCACTCACTAGCATCCAGGTGTACATGCAATACCTCCACCTTGCCTTGAAGTTTTCAAGGGCATATTCCAGTTGTTTAGCTGAACAGCTACTTCCTGGCATCCAGAGGTCACTATGGGGCTTCCTGTGTCAATGTATAAATGCTCCCTGTGTCATCAGGGGCACCAGAATGGAGTTCTTAAGAGCCTAGTGTCATGGACCTTGCCTGACCATTTGGTGGTCAGGGGGGTGAACAGTCCCTGGTGGTCCATGACACCCTAGAGTATGACAGAGAAATAGTACTTGCAGGTGATCTACCCAGTGCTACAGTGCACTGGACACAAGATACTGATGTGGGTGCAAATGATAGCCCTGTTGTAATTCAGGACACCCATCTGTGCATATCTGGCTATGATCTCCTGCAAGTTGGAGAACTGGAAGAACTATGGTGCCTACACCTTCTGCGTGACATAGCAAACCTCCTGGATAACCAATACACTCATAGATCTACCCATGCCAAATTAGTGGGTGACAGACTGGAAGCTATCAGGGTTGTCTGCTTCCAAATGGCAATTGCCACCTACCCTTTCATGTTTATGGGAGCTGTGACAGGACTTGCCTGAAGAGTGACCTCTAAGTCCTTTCCTATGGGCTAATCCTGCACTCTATCAGGAATACTGACCAGGCAGACCAGCCTGAGCCTAATACTACAGCAGCCAAACCTGCAGCAAACCTCAGCTAATGAACTCTGTCTCAGTTTAGGAGCAGCAAGAATCCTGACTGGCTGCTGGAAGTGCCACCTATTCATTTAGCACCATTTAGCCAGAGCCCCTGGTTTGCAAGCCAGTCAACAGTTTGCTGTGAGAAGTCTTCTGGTTCCTGAGCCTGGTTTCTGGCTTAGGATTTCCCTGTCATACTGCTTCCTAGCTTCTGACCCTGGCTTGGCTCTGTTTTTGGACTGCCTTGTAGATTGCCCCGTGGATTGGTACTTGGCATCTGACCCCCAGATCCTGATCCTGGACTGTTGTGGATTCTGCTTCTTGATTTCCCTCTGGCTTTGGTTCATAGATTCATAGATTCATAGATGTTAGGGTCAGAAGGGACCTCAATAGATCATCGAGTCTGACCCCCTGCATAGGCAGGAAAGAGTGCTGGGTCTAGATGACCCCAGCTAGATGCTTATCTAACCTCCTCTTGAAGACCCCCAGGGTAGGGGAGAGCACCACCTCCCTTGGGAGCCCGTTCCAGACCTTGGCCACTCGAACTGTGAAGAAGTTCTTCCTAATCTCCAGTCTAAATCTGCTCTCTGCTAGCTTGTGGCCATTATTTCTTGTAACCCCCGGGGCGACTTGGTGAATAAAACCTCACCAATTCCCTTCTGTGCCTCCGTGATGAACTTATAGCCACAAGGTCTCCACTCAACCTTCTCTTGCGGAGGCTGAAAAGGTCCAGGTTCTCTAGTCTCTCCTCGTAGGGCTTGGTCTGCAAGCCATTAACCATACGAGTGGCCCTTCTCTGGACTCTCTCCAGGTTATCCGCATCCCTCTTGAAGTGCGGCACCCAGAACTGCATGCAGTACTCCAACTGCGGTCTGACCAGCACCCGATAGAGGGGAAGTATCACCTCCTTGGATCTATTCGTCATGCATCTGCTGATGCACGATAAAGTGCCATTGGCTTTTCTGATGACTTCGTCACACTGCCGACTCACGTTCATCTTGGAGTCCACTAGGACTCCAAGATCCCTTTCCACTTCTGTGCCACCCAGCAGGTCATTCCCTAGGCTGTAGGTGTGCTGGACATTTTTCCTCCCTAGGTGCAGCACTTTGCATTTCTCCTTGTTGAACTGCATTCTGTTGTTTTCTGCCCACTTGTCCAACCTGTCCAGGTCTGCTTGCAGCTGTTCTCTGCCCTCCGGCGTGTCCTGTTCTCCCCATAGCTTTGTGTCATCTGCAAACTTGGACAGAGTACATTTCACTCCCTCGTCCAAGTCGCTGATGAAGACATTAAAGAGTATCGGTCCAAGGACCGAGCCCTGCGGGACCCCACTGCCCACACCCTTCCAGGTCGAAACCGACCCATCCACCACGACTCTCTGGGTACGACCCTCTACCCAATTCGCCACCCATCGGACTGTGTAGTCACCCAAGTCACAGCCTCTTAACTTGTTCACCAGTATGGGGTGGGATACCATATCGAAGGCCTTCCTGAAGTCTAAGTATACGACATCCACCCCTCCTCCTGTGTCCAGGTGTTTCGTAACCTGGTCATAAAAAGAGACTAGATTAGTCAGGCATGATCTGCCTGCCACGAACCTGTGCTGGTTTCCCCTCAGCATAATTTGTCCTGCCGGGCTCTCGCAAATGTGAGCCTTGATAATTTTTTCAAAGACTTTGCCAAGGATGGAGGTGAGACTGACTGGCCTATAGTTGTCCAGGTCCTCCTTCCTCCCCTTCTTGAAAATGGGGACCACATTGGCCCTTTTCCAGTCCTCCGGGACTTGGCCCTTGCACCACGAGCATTCAAATATTCCCGCCAGTGGCTGTGCAATGATGTCGGCCAGTGCCTTCAGCACCCTTGGATGGAGCTCATCCGGGCCTGCCGACTTAAAGGCATCCAGTTCTTCCAAGTGACTCTGCACCATCTCAGGGTCTACGCATGGTAGTCTGGTGCCTTGCTGCTGCCTCTCTACAACCCCAGTGAGAGACTTGTCGTGCCCCTTGCTTAGGAACACTGAGGCAAAGAACTCACTGAGGAGTTCAGCCTTGCCCCCCCTGTCCATCACCAATTGCTTCTGCCCGTTTAGTAGGGGTCCTATTCCTCCCTGGGCCTTCCTTTTACTCCCTATATATCTAAAAAACAATTTCTTGTTCTTTACTTGGGATGCCATCCTCAGCTCCATGGTAGCTTTGGCCCGTCTAACTGCCTCCCTACAAGCGCAAGCAGAGGAGGTATATTCGTC
Source organism: Alligator mississippiensis (assembly GCF_030867095.1). Lineage (NCBI taxonomy): Eukaryota > Metazoa > Chordata > Crocodylia > Alligatoridae > Alligator > Alligator mississippiensis. The sequence continues at coordinate 150,935,156 of NC_081826.1, forward strand.
TTTGGTGATCTCTCCCTGTTTCCACTTTTTATGTGCTCCCCTTTTGGCCCTTAGGCTACCCTGGATTTCTCTGGTCAGCCAAGGAAGCCTCCTGGCCCCTTTCCCTCTTTTTCCTCGCATCGGGATCGTCTCGCTTTGTGCCTGAAGGATCATTTCCTTAAGGCACAGCCACCCTTCTTGGGCTCCCATCACTTCAAAACTCCTACTCTGCAGTGCATCCTTGACTAATCGCCTGAGTTCATTGAAATCATCTTTCCTAAAGTCTAGCACTTTATGTGTATATGGCTCCTGTCCTTGGACCAAGCCCCAGACAATGTTCCCCCTAAGAAGCAGCGGTCTGTGAGTGTGCTGCCTCAGTCCATGAGTGTGCCGCCTCAGTCCGGTGTGGGACACTTACCGAAGGGGGCTAAGGGCTAGGGGATAGAGGCTGGGGCCTGGAGCTGGGGGCTGCAGCCAGATGCTGGGGGCTAGGGGCTGGAGCCAGGGGCCATAGGCCAGGGGCTGGAGCTGGAGGCCAGTGGCTGGAGGATGGGGCCGGGGGCCAGGGGTTGGAGCTGGGAGATGGGAGCCAGGGGCTGGGGCCAGGGGATGAAGCTGGGGGCCGAAGGCTGGAGCTGGAGCTGGAGCCAGAGCCTGGCTCAGGCTCCCCAGGTCTGGGAAAGTGCGCCGCTCCCCCACATCAGGGCCAGGGAGTGGAGCACTTCCCTGGAGCCAGCGGAGCCCACGCTAGCCCCCCGCCCCAGCCTCCATTCCTGCCTTGCCTTATCTCTGGGAGGAGCTGCTGCCTGCCCCAGTGAGGCTCTGGAGGCTCGAGGACACTACTTCACTCCCCAGCCCTGATGCCATGTGTCTCCTCACTCCCCAAGGTGATGTTGGGGAGTGGAGCAGTGTCCCGGAGCTGACGGAGCATCACTTGGGGCAGGCAGAGGCTCCTCCCTGAGGTGAGGCAAGGCAGGGATGGAGGCTGGGGATGGAGGCTGGCGCAGGCTCCATCAGCTCTGGGGAAGTACTCTACTCCCTGGCCCTGATGTGGGGGAGCAGAGCAATTCCCTGGAGCCGGCAGAGCCCGTGCCAGGCTCCCGCCCCAGCCTCTCCTGATGCGTGGCCTTGAAAAGGCTGTGCGCGGCCACGCTTTTAGTTGTGTGTGGCCGTGCACGCACGCACCTTAGAGGAAACCTTGGCCCCAGGCCCTGCTTTCCTTTGGTAGCTTAAATATTAGGTCAGATTGCTTATGCCCTAGTCCCTTACAGTCTGGTCCTCCTTATGGTCTTTGCCCCTCTCTACAGTCATCTGCGATACCTTGATGTATCACAGTGTCTGAGGAGGGTGCTGTGCGGGCCGGGAGTGATCCGGGCCCTTTTTCGAGCCGCGCGGGCTGTGGCCAGCAGCCCGGGCACGCTGGATCGGAGAAAACAGGCGACGCGCTAGAATTAGTCATGGACGCTTAGTGGTTGATTCAAGATTGTTTACTTACACTGAAGATGGTCGCGGTGTAGGCTGGACAGTTTTCCAGGCACAAATCCTCGTTTGAGGACTACGACAAGCTCGGGTCTCTCCCACGGAGTGGTTGAGGCTCCGTGGATCCTTTTGCGCGCAGGGAAAGGGATACGTCGAGGATTGCAAATGGCGACGGGGAGAGGCTAGAGGCTGATCAGACCTCTGTTGCCTGCTTGAAATGCTCTGGGTCCGATAGGCTCCGCAGCGCTTAGAGATCTTCACACAGCATGAAGATCTCTCCTCCTGGTGTTCGTGGAGTCCTCCACCGTGGGCGGAAACCACTCAAGCTTTTTATACGGCTAGCAAGCCAATCACTAGCCGCCACGTGTAAATAATTTCACATGAGCCAATAATGGGGCTCGAATTATCATACAAATGGCGGGAACTCTTTGCAACGAGCATTTCTTAACTGCAAAGAAGAAATGCACACTGCAAAGAAAGCTACAATTTGGCGGGAAAATAATTCAGTGGCGCCAAAGCACACACAAAACAAAAATCACACCCTTGGGTTGTGACAGGTGCCTTGAGTCTTAACATGGGGAGTGTGGTGGAACTATCTTCTGACTAATCTCAGTCTCTGGTGCTTCTTCTACCCATCTCTCTCACTCCATCTGGCTCTTATCATAGCTTCTAGCCTCGCCATAGCCACACCCACATCTTATTCAATCTCTGTTTACTGGGTCTCCTGATCATTCTAACTTCTGTTCTTAGGTCTTTGACCCTAGTTGTGGCTCCAGCCACACTGCTTTGGCTTTTGCTCTATAGCTTCTACCTTTCTGCACTCTGGCTGTGGCCCTGGGGTCTCCACCTCTCTGGCCAGGCCTTGGGGCTGTAGCCTCTGCCTGTCCCTCTTCATGCTGCTGGCCCTCACAGGATTTAGGATCACAGCATGCAGGGCACTCTGCTAAACAGCCTCTAAACCACCACCAGCTCCTCTTCTTTTGATGGATTTAAGTGTCATGCATCCTGCACAACATTTTTTTTCTCCTCAACGGTCGAAGCCAGTGACTCACTCTGTCTTGGAACGAAGCCTGTACACTGGCCAGCAACCCTGATTTGACTGGCCTGTACCCTCACCCGCCCCCACCCCCGCGACCCCACTTTAGTCAGCTGATCTTTGCCACTCAACCCTGGCACAAGGGTTTCCCATTGTTCCATCTAGAGTTTGTGCAAGAGGTGAGTCCTTAATGCTAGGTCAGTTGCTTCTCCTTAAGCACTGTCTGTGTGCATTTGCAGCCTTCAGTTTACTCCTGGCCTGGAGTGCTGCTCCTGTAAAGCCTCTTGCTAGGCAGCTTGTTCACCATAGAGGCTAATAGCCCTGCTGTTCTAGCAGCTATCTTCCAAGAACTGTTTACTACTGTAGGTGCCAGTCTTTCTCCACTTACAGCTGTCAGACCAGAGGATTCTCCCTTGGTAATGTCAGGGAGTTAAGCTCCATGGTTCCCCTTTTCTGCATCCTTGGCCCTCCGTGCCACAAAAGTCCTAGTCTTAAAAGGACCTTTGTAGTTTTCTCATCCTTCAACCCTTTGCCAGTAACAGGGCTAGAATTCCCTGTTACAAAGCCTTCATGTTGGTGGCTTGTCTATCGAGTGACAGGGCCAACTCAGCACAAATGTTGAAGCAGGTAGCCTTGGTCATCTTGATGTTCTGCTACCTCTGGTGCTCATCCCAGATCCTCAGGCATCAGTTGCTGCTTGTCTATCTGGCCCTAAAGTGGCAGGAAACAATCTAAGTGGTCCCACAGAAGGCTGTCCTCCGTGGGGTCCCTGGTTTGTTCCTCCTTTGGCATATTACAGAGTGAAACACAGCTTAAGGAAGAACCTTGCCAGGGTTGTTTGGCTCTGAGCTGCCATGCAGTTTCTCATGAGTTGGCAGAAGTGCTTGAATGTGGTCAGGCAAGTGAGGACTCTCTGCCATGAGGTGGATAGCAGATTCAGCACCTCTCAGCACTGCTCACTCAAAGACTGTAACTCCCTTAGGCAGTGTCTTGGATGTATATTTGGTTGTCTGGTGATGGTAGAAAGCACAAACCAGAAGGCTGGGGGTCAAATACGCAAAAGACTCTGCAGTATTCACTTGGCTGTCCTCAGAAGACTCTGGAGAACCATGTCTGAAAGGGGATCCTTGTTCACCACCACTGAGAGGTGAAGCAGTGCAAAATCTGATGTGGTTTTCCTGAAAGGGGCTATAAATCTGTACATAACTGACCCTTTACAAATTAAAAGTATTTTAAGTAAAAGAGGAATATGAAGAATTATTCATATGTCTCTGCCCACACCCTTAGTAAATTAATGATTCCCTATCCACTTTTTTCCACACCACCCATCATTTTCTAGAGTTGTGTAACACTCACTGGCACTTGGGTAACACTCGCTAGGCTGGACAATATGCCAGATTCTGGATCCTCAGGGTGCCATTAGCCCTGGGAACTTCCTCAGGCAGGTCTGCTGACTGAGGTGTCCCTTGGAGAGGTGTGTCCCTCAACCTCACTGCCCAAGAATTTACTTTAAGTCCAATAAACAAATGGGTTTCTTTATTATACACAACTATATACAGAAAATAAATGATTAATCAAGAGAAGAAATATATATGTATATAGTATCAATAGTTAATAATAAAACCAACAATTTGAATAAAATTTACAACTGCAACAATAAATTAATAATTCCACCACACTGGGTGGTCCTACTTGCATCAAACAACTTCAATGATTACATTCAACTGGTTATAACACTTTAAAACAGTCCTCCCCTCCATAACCCAGGTTGATTTTCCTCTGGTCACACTCCCTTTCCCATAACAACAAATGACAATACAGCTTTAACTATAATCCACCACTAGGTGGCACAGGAGAGGCTTCTGCTGCTCCTGGGAAGGTGGACTCTTTGCTCTTTCTTGGTAACTCAGCAATAAAAAAAAAGTCTCTGATCAGCCAACACAGGCAATAGGCTTTTTTTTTTTGTTTCATTCTGAAAAATACACCCCCTACTGTTTGCAGGAGGTAAGTGTCCCCTCACACACACACACAGATTTGGGATTCTCACAGCCTGATCCCTCTCTGGGCTGTCTCGCTTCCCCAGCACCTCCTCACAAAGACAGGGGATTCCCTCTGCAGGCTTCTGTCCCTGCAGTGCAAGACTTTCCAGCCCAAACAGAGGACTTCCCTCCGCAGGTCCCTGACCAGGCAGCTTCTCTAAGCTAGTTTACCAACCCCTCCCCACTCTTTCCCTGGGTACCTGTGTCCCTGACTGCACAACTCCAACCCTGGGTGGGGAATCAGCTTCTCCTGGGATGACTCAGGCTCTCCTGTCCTGAAGTCTGCTCCTCAGCAAGCCTCAGCTCAGTTCCCTCTGCCTAAGGGGAAGGAGGAGCTGAGTCTCTGCCCCTCTCTCCAGGATGCAATAGCTCTCCTGCATTTTCTCCCCCCCCCCCCCCACTGTTTTTCCTTCTCAGCTTTTTTGGCTCATAGTAGCCAATCAGAGTCCCGGGTTTGTGAGAAGGGCTCTGGCTGCACTTCAAATGCACCAGTAAAAAGCATGCATTTTGCACATCACACCCTCTGTTTGGAAAGCTGTGCACCCTCTGCAAACTTTTTGCCACCCTTCTCTGCAAAGTCCTTAGGCACGGCCCATTTACTCAGTTTGCAGCCGTTACACTTGCATCATATGCCTCCTTTGCCATCTTTCTTCCAAGCCATAGTGTCCTAGTTTTTTCATTCTTTCCTTGTGTAGAAGGCATTACATACCCTGGATCTTCTTTGTTGCTTTTCTAATTGGACTGAATTTCTAATTTCACAGAGTCTTTTTTTAAATGAGCTGACCAGAACTATACATGGTATTCAAGTAGGCACATCGTGGATTTCTGCAATGGCCTAATGGTGGAAAGGTAAGAATGTAATTACTTAGCTGCTTGAAGTCACAGGAAGTAGATTGCTCTTTGAAAAAAATACATCTAAAGATCACCACTTGTTGGCCTAAACTAGGAACCTCTCTGTGAGCTTGTCTACACATGGTAATTAATGAGGATTAGCCTAATTTAAGCTTGCATTAACAGTGTGTGTCTACACGTGCACTCAATTAATGTGGTTTAAAAATGGCAATTTTAGGCTATGTGCAATGTTCCCTCTAAGGTGTAATGATCTGTGAGTGTGTCACTTCAGTCCATGAGCACACCACTTCAGCCTGTGAGTGCACCACTTCAGTCCATGAGTGTACCACTTTGGTCCCACCTCCCCTTTTTGCTAAGCCTGGATCTGGACTATGATAAGTCTAATAGACTAGAATCCTCATGTAATGGATCCTTACCATTATTATTGGAGTTAGGGTCTCCATGAGGGGCAGGGGCACCCTACAGACAGTGCAGCTCCCATGGGGACACAGGGCCCCCCTATAAGAGAGCATGGGCACTGGATGTTGTCTATAGGGTTCATAGATTGTAAGTGCTGGAAGGGACCTCACAAGATCATAGGGTTCAGTCCCCCCTGCACCAGGCAGAAAAGACAAGTGGGGGTCAGGGGACACCAGGTTAGGGTTGGTTGGTTAGGGTTAGGGTCCCATGGGGGCACAGGGGCCCCTATAAAGGAGCATGGACACCCTCTTGGCATTGGGGGCCCCTGCAGGGGAAGCTGGGGAACCCTAGGGGCAGCAGGGTCTCTATAGGGGGCAGTGGCACCTATAAACAGTGGGGCCCCCATGGGGCACCCTGTGGGCCCTGAGCCCCTATGAGAGGCAGGGCCCTACAGGCAACACCCCCCACTCACTCAGCTCGAAGTGGCCCCTGTAGTGCTCCCCACCGAAGAAGGTGTAGAAGGACATGGCTGCTCCCAGCTGCCCGGCTCAGCCCCTCCTCCAGCTCCGCCTGCACCACTCCCCGTGGCTGCTAGGGGGCACTGCTGGACAAGGCAGTGCAGGCAGGCAGGCAGGCGTGTGGGGCAAGTGCAGCCCGGGCCAGGGGGTGCAGCTCCAGCTCCACAGTGTAAAAGCAACTGAAAGGCGGGGAGCAGCAGAGCAGGTCCCTGGCGTGGCAGAGCCCGTGCCAGCCCCTGCCTCACCTTGCTGCACCACAGCCCAGCTCCTCTCCAGGTGGGTGTGCAATGTTAATAAGTTAGTGTGCAGCATGATATTAAATTGTGCACAGCCGTGCATGTGTGCAGCTTGGAGGAAATCTTGGCTATGTGAGTCTAAATTTGATACCTGCCCAAACCAAGTATCAAGTTTAAGTGGGATTAGTTAATGCAGATTAACACATGTATAGATGCATTACTTAGCATGAACACAGGGAATTTAGTCCTGGGTCTGCTCAGCTGCTAAGGGGGCTGGCCAGAGCACAGCCCCAGGGCTCCTGGCTAGGCACCTCTCCTTCCCCAGGGCTTGGTATACAGTTTGCCACTTGTAAGTGGGTTTTTTATTGTTGGTGGGTGGGAATCCTATTGTGTATAAAAGGGAGAAAAGGGGCCAAGAAGCCCTTTTGGCTGAACAGGGAAGTCCAGGAAAGCCTAAAAGCAAAGAAAGAGGTATACAGGCTGTGGAAACAGGAAGAAGGAATATACATCCCTGGCTCGCACTTGCAGGGAATCAGTTAGAAAGGCCAAAGCAGGATTAGAATTTAGGTTGGCAACAAAATTAAGGACAACAAAAAGTCCTTCTTCAAGTATACAGGGAGTAAAAGGAAGGCGCATGATAGGATAGGACCCCTACAAGACAAACTAGGGAAATTGGTGATAGAGAAGGGGGACAAAGCTGAGCTCTTCAATGAGTTCTTTACATCTGTATTCCTAGACACAGACCAAGACAAATCTCCCAATTGGATCATAGATAGGTACAGGAGGGACACCAGCCCACCAACTGTTAGCACAGACTTAGTGAAGGGGCACTTGGGGGTGCTGGGTGTGTTCAGATCAGCGGGCCCGGATGAACTTCATCCAAGGGTGCTGAAGGAATTGGCCAGTGTCATAGCAGAGCCATTGGCATGGCTGTTTGAGCACTCATGGTGCTCTGGTCAGGTACCAGAAGACCTGTAAAAGGGCCAATGTGGTTCCTATTTTCAAGAAGGGGAGGAGGGATGAACCAGGAAACTATAGGCCAGTTAGTCTCACCTCTATCCTTGGGAAAACTATGGAAAAAATCATTAAGAATCACATTTGTGAGAGCCTAGCAGGGGAAATAATGCTGAAAGAAAATCAGCACAGGTTCATTGCAGGTAGATTCTGCCTGACTAACCTTGTTTCTTTTTATGACCAGGTCACAAAATGCTTAGATGCAGGAATCGAGGTAGATGTCATCTATGTAGACTTTAAGAAGGCCTTTGATATGGTGTCACATTCCATTCTCGTAAATAAACTGACAAGATGTGATGTAGATGATTACACGGTCAGGTGGGTGTCAAATTGGCTTGGGGTCACACCCAGAGAGTGGTGGTGGATGGGTTATCGACCTGGAAAGTTGTGGGCAGTGGAGTCCCACAAGGCTCAGTCCTTGGACCAGTGCTGTTTAGCGTCTTCATCGGTGACTTGGACGAGGGCGTAGAGAGGACCCTGTCCAAGTTCGCAGATGATACCAAATTATGGGGCAAAGTTAGCACAGTAGAGGGTAGGAAGTGGATCCAGGTGGATCTGAACAGGTTGGAAAAATGGGCAGAACGAAATAGGATGCAGTTAAAAAAGACAAGTGCAAAGTGCTGCTCCTGGGCAAAAAGAACCACCAACACATTTACAGGCTGGTGGATGACCTTCTCAGCAGCACAGCAGTGGAAAGGGATCTTGGAATCATAGTTGACTCCAAGATGAACATGAGTCATCAATGTGACAAAGTGATCAACAAGGCTAACTGCACTTTATCACGCATTAGCTTATGCATGACGAACTGGTCCAGGGTGATGATGCTTCCCTTCCATGCGGCACTGGTCAGGCCGCAGTTGGAGTACCGTGTCTAGTTCTGGGTGCTGCACTTCAAGAGGGATGCAGAGAATCTTGAGAGGGTTCAGAAGAGGGCTAGTTTTATGGTCAGAGGCCTGCGGGCAAGGCCCTACAAGGAGAGACTGAGGGACCTAGATCTCTTCAGCTGTCACAAGACAAGGCTGATAGGTGATTTTGTGGCTGCCTATACATTCATCAGGGAAGGGCAGCAGGGAATAGGAGATGATCTATTTACTAAGGCACCCCTTGAGTAACTAGGAATAATGGCCACAAACTGACAGAGAGCAGATTTAGGTTGAACATTAGAAAGATCTTCTTCACAGCAAGGGTTGCCAGAATCTGGAATGGGCTTCCAAGGGAGATGGTGCTCTCCCCTACCTTGAGGGTCTTCAAGAGCAGAATAGACAAGGACCTAGCTGGGGTTGTCTGACCCCAGCATTCTTTCCTGCCTAAGGCAGGGGGTCAGACTCAATGACCTACCGAGGTCCATTCTCTCCCTATCATTTATGAATCTATTAATCTATGTATGAAAGGGGTGGAGGGGCACTGTTTCTTGAGTGGGGAGTGTTGGGGGTGGGTGTTGTGAGAGTAATAACATTTTTTTTGTTTTAACCATGTGCGTGTCCTGAGAGTGGTGCTAGGGGTGGGCTGGGGGTAGGGAGTGTGTGGGCAGTGGAGCAGGTGGGCTGGAGAGGGGAGTGCAGGAAGAGGGGGTCAGCTAGGGCCTCCTACAGCCACTGCCCTGGCCCCCACTGGCAGGTGCACAGCTCTTCTAGGGCCTGGGTAGGCGGTTGCCTGCTGGGACCATCAGGGCCAGCACCATGGCCAGCAGGAGCATGGGGTGCTGGTCACTGCTGGCAGGGGCTGGGCTGAAGCAGAGGGATGCTGGGCAGCAGGGGCAGGGGCAACCTTGGCACAGACAGGCAGGGTGGGCAGGGAGGGAGCTGCTGCATGCTGCCCCTGTGCTAGGCATGTGAATCCTGGGAATGGAAGGGGCTGGCCAGGGATCAGAGGGCAGGGGTGTGTTTCCAAGCTGTCTGCCAAATGCTGACAGCTGCTCTGGTTTCAGCATGGCTACTGTGACAGGGAGCAAACTCCCAGGTCCAGTCACAGTGCCAGCCTCCCCACCTGTCTTTGAGCAAGCCTCCCACCTTACTCGCCTGACATTAAGATGTCAGTTAGGTGGGAGACTGCCCTTTGAGCACCCTGAGGTCAAAGGGTAGTACACACGTGACTCCAACCTTCCCTTATCATGTATAATGCCTCACAAATAACATCCATGAGTTGTGCAATGCTCTGGCTTGAAGCCAGGCCCAACTCAATGCACTATTAGGACTCTCTTGCTGCCCTTTTCTGGGCCTCACATATACACCCCCCTCTCACTGGGGCCTCTACCACTCTGCCTGGTCTCACTAGGCCTCTCACACTCTTGCCCTTTACTGGGCTTCATTCATCCCACCCTGCTCCCTTGAGAGACCACATGGGCCATCAGGCTTGTCCCTTCACTCCTTGGCTGGCCCTGGTGCAGCTTTTTGGGTCTCTCCCACAACCCTCATCTGCATGGTGGCCAGGCAATTAGCCAAACACTGGGCTAACTCTGCCTCTGTCCCCTCACTGTGTAACAGAGTCCACTTGTTCTCTAACGGGGGCCAATGACTTGTCCTTTCCACTCGCAGCTTCCTCTATGCTGCCTCACTCGGCCTCAGGCTCACTTGCAGTCTCAGGCACTCAAAGGCTTACCTGGGCCTCACCACTCACCCCTGTTTCTCTGGTGCCTCATCACACTTGCCCCCTCTCTGGGGCTCAGCACATTCATCCCCTTTCTGGGTCCTCAACACAGTTACCCCCTTCCCTGGGACTCTGGGGTCTTCCACCCCTACGGGCTCAGATGTCAGCCCCATGGGCATGCCTAGCCCCACTATTCCTATTGGGCTCAGGTGCCTCTGGTTAGGCATGCCTGGCCCCACTGCTCTCCAGGGTCTTCCACCCCTACAGGTTCAGGTGCCTCTTGCTAGGTGTACCTGGCCCCACTCCCCACTCTCAGCTCTGGTGCCCCCCCCCGGGTGTACCTGGCCCTACTCCCCTCCAATGTTACTAACTGGAGCTGGGGTTTTAAGGCACTCCTCCTCACCTTTCATGAGGGAGGTAACTGGCCTGGCATCCAGGAGGAACTCTCCCCAGCTCATCTGCCATGACTTGATGTTAACAAATTGAATAGGAGGGGTTCAGTATTGGTAATACAGGGGTCCCACTTGGGGTACTTGCAGATCTGAGAGTGTTCAATGAAAGGGGCTCCACCTCCCCTACACCCCCGGTCACATGCCAGCCGTAGATGCTGAGATGATGGGAACTGATGCATGATTCTTATCTGATCCAGCTCTCGACCTGAGGCAATCCAGAAGACATTTCCTAGCCTTATCTGGGTTGTTAGCTTGCCTTGTGCCAATGAGGGGTTAACCTTTGGATTAAGGCCTGACTTTAGGACTCTGGTGTGTCTGGGTCTGAACAGTCCCTTCAATGAATTCAAGAAAAATCAACAAAAAAAAGAAGAAGTGGAGAGGGCCAATTTTATGGAGGGTTGCCTCTATTCTGGCTAATGCCCTGGTTAGCCTGTAAGCAATGCTCCCAGGTCCCTCAAGCTGCTGGATTTTCTTCCATAATTGAGGTCTCACTCCCTAGCCTTGGGAGCATGAAGCCTGTACTGCTCTGTATATATTGAGCCACGGGGCTCTGACACCTCCCTGCTCAGTGTCCCACGTCTGCTGCTGCCTCTGTTGTAACTAGCACAGAGGTAGGCTCTCTCCCCTTCCTTTTAAATCTCCTGCAGCAGCACTGCCCAGCTTGATTGACACCTGACTCTTAAACCACAGCAGCAGAGCTTCATGTCATCGTAGCCCTGCTGCTACCTGTTCCGGGGGTGAGTTTCTTGTTTTATTATGGGCTTGTTCAGCTGATTCAGGGTTCTGGGGATTGCTTGTGGGGTCTTTCAGGCCCCTTTCATTCCACCTACCTTCCCCCTTAAAATGGATCCTGGTGGAGGCTTTCCCTGCTGCTCACAAAGCAGGCTCACTCAGAGCCTGCAAGAGCCCTTAAGTGGTGAGCACCCTACTGGTGCTCCGCCACACACCTTCCCCCTTGAAATGACTACTCAGCGGGTGTCTCCTGACTGCCTTCCTTGCAGGCACTTCTCTAGCCTGCTACAGCCCACACTAAGTGGCGAGCACCCCCAATTGTGCTCTTCCACAGCTAACAAGTGCTGGCAGCCATGTGTCTGGAGGCTGGAGCTCCCCCCAGTGGCCCCAGGGGCATGTGGTAGAATCAAAGGACCTGGGACTAAAGTTAGTCCCAAAACCTACTGCGTGTAGACACCTGCCAAAACCCGCTTAATCCACATTAGTTTAATGCACATTAAATTTAAACCCACTTAAATTTATGTGTAGACGCGCCCTATTTCTTCAACAGATTTAGTTTCAGCAATGACAGACCCCTCAAAGAGGCAATAAAGAGAAATACACAGGAGTTATTGACAGCATCCTCCACTTAACATGCAATAACTCTATCAGTTATTATAATGTTCACAGAAGTGCGGAGCTTCAGCCCAGCTAATAATGTGTTTTTTATTGACAGGGTTTCCAAAACCACTTGTCAGATGCTTCATACTGAGGGAAACAAGACAGATTTGTTAGACCCCTCCAAAGCTGGGGTTGTTCCCACACATGCCTTTACTGTAGATTGATTTGATGAGACAAAGCTAACTTTAAGTTCAGGGGCCAGCTGATAAACCTGGGATTGTGCTACTTTCAGTGTTTGAAATCCACATAGAAAAAGCTTTGCAATCTCTGAATTCACCGATCTCGACAATTCCAAAACTGCTACATTTTCCTGAGATATGCAAAGCCATTGTGGCTTCTCTTATCCTGTCTAAGAGGGACACTCGTTCAGTCAGGAAAAGAAAGAACACTCTCACTCGTATGGCCAGTCACAAACTCCAGACAGGGACTGATTTTCTGGCTAAAATGCTGGCCCAGAAGATACAAGATCAGGATTCTATTCCCAGATCTGCCTACAGACAATCTTGGCCAGATACTTTTCTACCTATTGGGTAGATTTTGGTCCACCCTGCTCAAGTCCCTGAAAATCTATTAACCCATTAAAGCATCTACTTGTGTAACATACTGTCATCTTACCCTGAATACTGAATCACAAAAAAGTGGTGAGCAGATGGACCCATCCACCTTTTGCATTAATTTTTTCCAGGGACTTGAGCAAGATATAATAGGATTGCACTTAGGTACCTAAGTCTATATATGTCCATAATATGTGGAATAGAATCTGGCCCTCTTCAGGTGTGTCTAGAACTGATATTAATGCAACCCAATAAACTGGTGCAGTTAACCATGGAATTTATGCTCATGGGTACAGCATTTGCACAGGCGCCTAGGACCACAGCATGTTGAGCTGGGATGGTGCAGCTCCAGCTGCCAGGGCTCCCAGGGGGTCAGCCTGACAATCCAGGGCTGCTTCATCCCAGTTTAGTGTGCTGTGGAGGGGCTGGCTGGGGCATGAGGGTGCTACAGTGTGGGATGCTGGCAGCCCTTGCACTGTAGCACCCTTATGCCCCAGCCAACCACATCAGTCTACACATCATTTTATTGCATGTAACTGTTCTGTTGTAGGCTAGTACTTGTGTTGGTCAGTACTATCCTACATAAGAATTAATTAGTTTACTGTTGTCTAATAGTGCTGCATGTGTAGATGGTGACACTTTATTGCAAAGCTAATTAGCTCTGTACTAAAGCACCCTGTGGGTGCATTCAGACAAGCATGGACATTTGATTCCCTGGGGACAAGTAGCTGTGGCACACTTTGTGCTAGCCTCAGCAGCCTTACCTGGGGGCCTGGGGGACTCCTGGGGCTGCAGCTGTGGCAATTCTGCTGCATGGAGCCTGGCTGGCAGCCATAGTATGGCTCTGGGTGGCCCAGCTCCACTTTTCAGCAGCATATGCTGCTCCATTTTTTTCCGGTGGCTTTTTTGACCCTTGGATATCCAGGAGTGCAAAATCCATGGGGAAAAAAACAGCTAAGCAGCATACACATGGGCAGCATGCCCTTGCAGCATGGAGAACACCTGGCTGTGCAGTATGTGGTGCTGCATATGTGTTTGTGGCACCACATACTGCATGACCATGCACATCTAGATGCACCCTGTATGTCTTTGGATAAATCTTTTCAACTGTCTTTCTTATCAAACAATCACAGGGTCAAAAGGCAGATCAAGACACATGTAGTCCAACCCCCCTGCAAAGAGGCAGGATGAACTATTCCTAAATCATCCCAGTCTCTTGTAGAAATCTCCAAAGAAGGAGATTTTACAGCTTCCTTGAGCAAATTGTTCCTTCGTCCTACAGCTCTGACAGATAGGACATTTTTCCTGAGATTTAACCTAAATCTATTTTGCCACACTTTAAACCTCTTGCTGGGCATGTCCACATGTGCAAATGCTGTTGGATGGGTGTATTCCAGAGTAATGTACTCTGAGGTAAACCCACCCTGGGCAGGCATCTACATGTGCACCCATTTGGGAGCAGATTTGCTGCTCTGGCAGCAGTGCACCAAACCCATGCAGTAGCCAGGGGAAGCTCTGGAGACAGGAGACATCTGTCTGAAGGTGGGGGCAGAGCTTCCTGCTGCCAGGGTGGGCTACTGTGGCAGAGCCCAGGTGGGGACAATATCCCCCTTGCCCTGACAGCAGGCGCTCCCAACCCTGATTTCCTGATCACGGGGCTTGGAAAGAGCTGCAGTGGAGGGCCCAGCCCTCTGCTCCAATCTACTTGTGGTGCAGCTAACAGTGAGACCCTGACTAGGCAGGGATTCCCCAGTCAGCCAGCAGACTCAGGTGCTTCATGACCAGTGGTGTCCCTCAAGCCTCTATCCTTGGACCTGTTCTCTTTAATGTCTTTATTAACTATGTAGACACTGGTGTCAGAAGTGGGCTGGCCAAGTTCAAGCTCAGGGAGATTGGGATCTAAATTACCCAGACATCTGCTGGGAGAAGCAGTCAGCCAGGTCTGCCCATTCATGTAGGTTCCTAACCTGCATACAGGACCTGTACCTAACACAGGAGGTATGCAGACCCACTAGGGAAAATGCATTACTTGACTTGGTGCTGGCCACAGGGGAGGACTTGGTGGGGGATCTATAGGTACAAGTTAACAAGGTGGTACATGTTTCTTGGCAGAGCACCAGTGGGTGATGTCCACCGGCTCCGTGTTCCCCTCAGGCACACTAATTTTCACATTTTGACCCTTTGATCCTCACATCACTCCTCTCCTGTTTCTTGCCTTTTTTGTCCCAAGTATTTTGTTGTAGCATTCACCCATTAGCCCTCATACAATAGGGGCTACTAGTTAGCTGGGTGGCCCTTAGGGCCCACAGTATTTGAATGTTACAAATAGACAGGAGCTTCTGAGGTCCAGCCAATTGGAATCTGGGGACACTAGCCCTTTTGTGCCAGCTGGACTATTGAAGCAGCCCTGACCTAGAGTGATCCCTGCACCCTCTACCCACTGCAGCAGTCTTTCAGTGGGGGCTGGATGTGACTTACTTCCACCTGGAACAACATCCACCCCCTTGTACCTGAGGTCCCATGGCTGCATGCCTGTCAGATCCAGACGGAGACCACACAGACACCTGGGCTGTGGTATGGGCACCTGCCAGTGGGCCATGTCTGCACAGTTGGCCTTTGTGTGGAACTGTTGTCATGTCTTTTGGTGCCCCCGCCCTGCCATCTGGGCAGCTATCACTCAGAAGATGTGCTCATTGTGACAGCCCAGTTTGAACTGTCAAAGCATGTCCTCTTGGCCCCAAATGGTCTGCCCTCCACCTGGTCTGCCCTCCAGCTGGGTCCCTGGTGCTGGCCCTGGGCAGGCCCCTCTGCCCAGGTCTTGCCACTTGTCTCACCAGCAGAGATCCTGGTGTTCCCTGCTTAAAAGTTGCAAATTATCTGATAAAAACCCCACATTCTCTCATTAAAATACCCAAAATGTATGTTCTTCCATGATGAAAATGAAATACCAGTATATATAGAAAGATCAGTTGGGCAATGTTTATTGATATATTTACAATTTTAAAGCAATTTGGAAGCCTACCAGTGCCTCTATCATCATAATAAATGAATTCTAAATATCTGTGTGTCAGGTATCCAGGTTGTAGCCATATTGGTTTAGAGGAAAATACAGTCAGGGCTCATGGTAGAGGTGATTAGACCAACATGGTAGAGGTTATTAGACCAACAAGATTTTTGCAAAAAAAAGCCTTTAATTGCAAGCTTTTGGGCCAAACACCCTTCATCTGGCATTGGAGAAAAAATTGTAAAAGTTCTCCTGGGTAGAAATTAAAGTTTATATTTTATAGGATTTCATAGAGGAGTCAATAGATGGAAAGCTTCTCTGGACAGGCAGTTCTTGTCTGGTAAGGAGTCTCTTAGCTCTCTTGTGAGGCTCTGTTATGATGCAAATTACCTTGAATGAAGGCAGGAGTAGTATTTCAGGTTTCAGGTGATCACAGTTGCTTCCTGTTTGGGAAATTATGAAGGTATCACTTAAAATATCAGCTTCTTTTCAAAAATCTTTTTTCTGATGCCTGATGAAGGGTGTTTGTGCCCAAAAGCTTGCAATTAAAGTTTTTTTTTCTGGAAAAAAATTGTTGGTCTAATAAAAGATATCACCTCTGCCATGGGCCCTGATTTCTAAATATGTATACACTTTGGTGTTTGTTTTTGGTTTTTTTATGATAGAAAAACCAGAGCTTCCCCTGCCCCTTTTGCTCACCTGGATGTGGGGCACTGAGCAGCACTGATATGCCAGTGTCCTGCCCCTGCCCTTGCCTCTCACTCTCAATCCACAGCCCCCGCTCAGTGCCCCTCACTCTTGACCAACAGCCCCTGTCTTCTCCTCTACTAGGTCCATCCTGGCAGCAGCTCCATTCCAGCACCAGGACATGAGTCCAGCTGCAGCTGTCCCACCCTCTGCTTTGTGATTCTGAACAGTGTCATCCCCTGCTGTTCTGCTCCCTGTGCCCAGGCCCCAGCAATCTCCATGCCATTCCTGGGAAGCCCTTGACTGCAGCTCAGAGATTGGGCAGGGCAAGCCCCTTCCCTTTCAGGATGGCTTCCCCCCTGCTCTAGGGGAGCTCTAAGACTGGCTCTTGTGGCCTTTCCTACCTGGAACACTCCCCAATTCCCGATCCCCATCTCTGTCTTTCTCACACACACCCCTGCTGCCACCTCCACTCCTTCCCCCAGCTCATCACAGCCCCCAAGTGGTTCCTAGGAGCACAAGCCCTCCCCAGGCTAGGGCCGCATGTCTCAGCACAAGTGTGGGCACGGGGCAGGGCTACAGTGTGGTAGTTGCCCCTGTAGCTGCAGCTCCTGCCAGCAAGTCCCGTCCCATCCTACTTGGCTGGCTGTGCACACAGGGTATGGTATTGGGGGGGGGGATTTAGGGGGAAGGGGTGTGGGGGTGGGGTTTGTGGGGGTTAGAAGGGTTTGTGGATGGGTGCAGGGTTTGTGGGGGTGAGGTTTGTGTGAGATATGGGGCTTGTGAAGGGATTTGGGGGGTGTGGGAGTTTTGGCTGTGTATGTGGGTTGGGGGTTTGTGGAGTTTGGTTGGGGGTATGGGGTTTATGGGTGGATTATGGGGTGGGGTTGTGGGTGTGTGGGGGACTGTGTGGATGAGGGGACTATGTGGGTGTCAGGGAGACTGTTCAGGAGGGGTGGGTCGGAGACTGTTCAGGAGGGGTGGGTCCCCCACCCACTCCCCACAGGGCACACAGTCCCCCTGCAGCAGCAGCAGTGGCTGTTGGGTGCTGGCAGAGCACCTCCATGGTGCTGTGTGGCTACAGCCACCTCAGATGCAGCACTGCCTGTGCCATGTCTCAGGCCTGGCCTAGCCTGGCCCAGGGGCATGTACCTTTGGGGAGGACTGGGCCACTGTTGCTGTCACCCAGGGTCCTGGCATCGCATGCCAGGCTAGGCCCTGCTTCCAAGTGCCACATGCGTTGTTGGGCTAAGCCAATTCCATGTGGGGAGGACCTGGCCTGGCCCAATGCTCAGCTCCTGCATGCAATGCTGGGACCCTGGGTGACTGCAAGAGTGGGCTGCTTCTGCCTGAAGGCACACACAACCGGGCCGGGCTGGGCCAGGCCAGGCTGGCAACATGTGTCACAGGTGACACTGGGTCTGAGGTGGCTGGGGCCACACTGTGCTGCAGGGGGGCTCTGCCAGCAGTGGGCCCTGAGCACCTAATGGCTGCTGCAGGAGGGGTCTGAGTGCCATGCAGGGGGTGGGCAGTGGAGCCCCCCAGAGCAGTCCCTCCTACCCCCACACAGTACTCCCTCACCCCCACAATCCCCCCCAGCCCCATGCCCTGCACCACTTTTTTTCCTCAGGTTTTTTTCCTACTGGGATTTCTTGGTATCAAATTCAGAGTCCATGTTGCAAATATGCAGTGCAGGGAAAAAAAATTAGCTCCCAGTGTGCCTTTTGTAGCATCTCAAACTGCTTTGAGATGCTGTAACAGGCATGTGTACACTCATCTAGATGCACCCTGTCTGTTCTCTTCAAAGCCTCTTGTTTCTTTCCTCCAGCCTTTCTTTTTCTATCTACCATTGTCTCTTGGGCATCTCTCTATTCAAGACCAGTATCTTTGCATCTCAAATGCCTCCACTCTGGTACCAGAAACAGCAAAGAGTCTTTTCAGGTGCAGAAGTTGCTATATCAACATCTGGAAACTTGTTTATTGTTTGCTTGGTGACACATTCTTCCCTATGACATGTTGTGAGTTCAGCAACAACACTCTGGACACTCCTGTGTTGAACTAACAGTTATTTCTTGTTATAACTCTATGGAATCATATCCAGGGTGGATCTTAACAGTTGCCCTTAGTAGATGTATGCATAACTGATACTTGCTCTGCCTCTGACTTGACCCAGTCCAGTCCTATGGAGGGAGAGGAACCAAGAATGCCTTTGGCTCTTATGGCAGAGAAAATGGAGTCCCCAGTGCTGCAAAACTGCCACAAAGCAACAGAATCCCACAGTGCTGAACATGAAGCTTTGGCCTTAAAGGGGCAGTACAAGGAAAAAATAAGACACAACACCCTTTCCCCCTAGACAGAATAGTCAGCCAACCATTTGGGAGGACTCCACTTCTGCTCTGATCTTCCCATAGAATTGGACTCAGTGAGGGGTTCAGCAGAGGCTGACAGGACCGTCATATCTGAAGACTCAACAGTGACACTTCCTTCTGATGGTGATGGCAATGGGTTTGCATTGGTGGAAACAGGTCCCCAATGAATCCATGTCTGTCAGTGGTGTATTGGTGTTCAGAGATTGCTCAGGTGTAGGGTTATCAGTAGGAGAACGTCCACACAGCTGGTCCACATTACGTCTCCAAACTTGTCCGTTGTCAGTCTGGACTGTACTGACTGTGGCACTTACAATCTTAGATTGAATCCACTGTGTGCCTGTCCCGTAGTTCTAAACAAACACAGTCTCTTGTGGAATGAAAAGATGTAAGGTACCAGATGCCAATGCACAGTCCCACTCCTTTTCTTTCCAAAACTGCATGTCTCTCACAAGGTCTGGGTTAACACAGTCAAGACATGCCTTGAGATGACGACCCATAAGAAACTCTGATGGGCTGGACCCTGTTGTAGGGCAAGGAATTACATGATGAGCAAACAGAAAACTGGCCAGTCTGGTAGGGCAGTCTCCTACAACACCCATTTGAGGACATGGGCAAGGATAGGGTCTTTTGCAGTTATCCTTGCTATCTGATCAGCCTGAAGAGGGGCTTCTGGCATGGACTCCAGCATGAGGACTTACATTAGTGGAGGAGTAGCACAATCAGGTATTTGTAGCAGTAGGTGGCTCGATGCATCAGCATTTGCAATAATTTTTCCAGGTTTGTACACGAGTATATAGTCATATGCATTTAGCATGATGCTCCAGCATTGCATATGGGGAGACAAAATAGGAGGAGTTGTTTTGTCCATAGTAAAAATTCCAAGAAGGGGCATGTGGTCTGTTTAGATTTCAAATTTGAGGCCATAAATGTAATTGTGAAATTTTTTAACTCACAGAATGATTGCCAGTGCTTCTTTATTAATCTGTACATAGTTCCTCTTAGGTGAAGTCATTGCTCTAGAGTAAAAATCAATGGTAATGTGTGACTGAGGACAGTGCCAACACCAAATGGTGAGGCATCACAAGTAATGGACAGTGGCCTCTGCTCATCATAGTGAACAAGAACAGAGTCTGATATCAGCAACTTCTTGATTCCCTGGAAGGCTTCGTTGTGCTGGCAAGTGGACTTGTCAGAACATGATGCAGGTACCAAATTTACATCTCATTAGATATTGTATAGTAATGCATGTGTAGATACATTACTGCGCAGTAATGTGGGAGCTTCCCAGATGGGTCTACCCAGCTACTAGGGAGCCAGCCAGAGCCCAGTCCCAGGAATCCTGCCTGGCCCCCTCTCCTGCTGCTGGGTTGAGCTGCCCTGTGGCAGCCCCTAGCTGCAAGGTATAAAACCTGCAGCCATTCTGTGCCTTGGGGCACACACTCCAGGGAGCTGGCAGGAGCTGTTTGTGGGGGAGAGGCTGCAGGGGCCTCCAAGACATCCACTGCAGGCTCACCATCACCCACCGTTCAGAGGCACCAGCTGCACCAGTGGTGCAGCCACAATGGGACCTGCCTGCTTTGGTGGATGGTATTCCCAGTGGAGGGGTGGGTGGTGGACTAGTGTGTGTGGTGGGTGGAGGAGCTCACCTGGGAGGCCACTTGGGAGAAGGCACAGCTGCGGGCATGCCAGGCCCACTGGGCTGAGCTGGCAGCCCTGGAGCAGTGGTGCTGGTAGAACTGCTAGAGCTGCTAGAGTAGCAGCTGGCCACCCAGGGCTGCCCAGCATAGGCTGTGCCCATGCCCCCCCCCAGGTACTGCAGTGCCTGCTGGCCACAAGCATCCCTGGAGTTCACCATGGCTCCAGGACCCCTGGCCAGCTGTTGCCAGGCTCTCTACCCTGGGTGGTCCTATGCCTCAGCCCCTCGCACATAGACTCAGGGATGGGGTCAGACATATGACATGTTTCTGAGGTTTGGGGAATGGTATTTTTATTTTTGGTGGATGGGGAGGGTGGTGGAGGGCCACTGTGTGTGTGTGCAGGCGGGGGAGGGGGGAAGGTGGGTTTGTTATATTAATACATTTTGTACTATTTGACCTACTTGTGTGTCCTGGAATGATGCTGGGGATGGGCAGGGGGCCAGGGGTGTTTGGGTGGTGGGGGTGGACTGGAACAGGATCCACAGGAGGAGGGGGTTGGCCAGAGCCTCCCATAGCTAGTGCTCTGGGCCGGTATGGTGGCTGCATGGCTGTCCTGGGACCAGGGCGGAGGGAGCAGGTTTTAGCACCATGGCCAGCAGCAGTGTCGGGTGCTGGTCATTGCTGGCAGGAGCTGAGCACCACAAGCAGGGGCAGGGGCAAGGATGGGGATGGTGTGGGGTGGCAGGGTGGGCAGAGAGGGAGCTGCAGTGTGCTGTCCATGTGCTGGGCATACAGCTCCTAGGCACAGGAGGGGCTGGGCAGAGATCAGACGGTGGGAATGTGCTTTTAAGCTGGCCACCTAGTACTGGCAGCTGCTTCTGGTCTCAGCATGACTGCCAAGTGCTGGCAGCCATGTGACCAGAGGGTGGAGTTCTCCCCAGGCTACAGGGGCACATGGCAGGCTGTTCTGACTTGGAACTAAATCTAGTATCAGGTCGACTGCAAATGTAGATGCCAGCCCTATTACTGCTTACTGCATAATAAGTTACTGCGCAGTAACATTAATGCACAATAAATGCACATGTAGACATTCCTAGTATATGGAAAATTTGCTTCACTATTAGACAGACTAATTAGAATACCATCATACTTTTAGCAGTATTGAAGCACTTTAAGGACTTATAGTCATTAGACAAATTTGGTTCACATGCACAGTTTTATCTTGCCAGCTTCATCCATGTACAAAAGTAGGGTTCAATTTCTGTCACTTCTCCCACTTTCCCACTTAGACTGACTAGCACCCTCCTGTTCCCATGGAACTCCACAAAGTACATAGCAGTGAACAGTATAAACAATGGTGGCAGAATGGGATCCTCATTTAATAAGGGACTCCAGTTTATTCTTTGGAACGGATGTTTTCTAGCCATAATAAATGTGGAACAGAATTCATGAAATTACTGAAGTGCAAACAACATTTTTTTTTCTGGACAGAGTTCTATATTGTTAAATTCTATATAAGGATACACCATTGAAATTTAACAAATGTAATAAATACAAAATAAGGCGCATGGTGGGGGGATACACTTCAATACACTTTAACTATCCATAGACAGTGATGGGCTCTGAGTTAGCAATTACCACTCAGGAGAGATTTTGGTGTTGCCATGAACATTCCCTGGACACTTTGGCTTTGTGTTCAGCAGCAGTCAGAAAGGCAAATACAGTTTTAGATATTGTTAGGAAAAGAATGAAAACAAAACAGCAAACTTTGCTAGGCCGCTATCTAAAACTGCCTACATTTTGGAGACTGCATGCCAGTCTGGTCAGCCCATCTGAAAAAAGATGTAGCAGAAAGGGAGAAAATACAGAAAAGGGCTACAAAGACACTTAAGGGTATGGAATGATTTCCATAGGAGAAAGACTGAGAAAGCTATGGTTCTCAAGCTTGGAAGAGAGATGACTGAGGGAGGGCTGGATAGAGGTCTATAAGAATGAGAATGGTATGAAAAAGGAAAGTAGGGAGTTGCTATTGAGTGCATTTCATACCACCAGAACTAAAGGGCACCTGATGAAAATATCAGGTTGCATATTTAGAACAAAGGAAGTATGTTTTTACACAGTGCGTGTATCTACACATACCCCTGACTGCTGGTAGCATGCAGTCTCAGCAGCATACAAATCGTTTTTGACCCTACTGTGCAGTAGCTCGTTGCTACTGTGCAGTAGTAGCGGCATCATGGTTAGTGCCCACTGATGCAATGTTGCCATAGTATCTTGTATAGATATGCCCAGTACTTTTAATGTGTGAGCTTATTGCAAAAGGTAGCTTGTTGTCTAGGCCAGTAGTTTAACTGGGTTCAAAAAGACACCATCCAGATCTATGGAGGAAAGATTCACTGGGATATCTACTACTGTAACTGTGACTGCTGATGACTGGGAGAGTATGACAGGTGATTGGTAACTGTACATGCCCTGCATCTCCTACTTACTGCTATCAGAAAGAGATGCTGGGCTAGATGGATCTTTGATCTGACAGGATGGCTGTTCTTATATCCTTATTAGGTTGATTGCAAAGGTACATGTGGAGTGGGATTCCTCCCTTGTCTGAGAATCAAGTCCCTTCACAGCTATAAATCGAAGTAAATGTGAAAAGTCATGTTTCCTTTCTACTGGAAAGGAGTATGGTGCATCTGCTGGTGTCTTTTACAAGTGTAATATATATCTTTTGGAGGGAAGAGGTGCGGGGTTGGGGGGGAGGGAGTAAATTTTAAAAGTGAATGAGTTTTCTTAAGTTTTCTCTAAGTATTTCCTTTGAGGGAGACAAGGGTTATAAACTGTTAGATTTTCCTTTTTCTTTTCTGGTCTCATCTGCAATTTTTTCACGTTTAGTCTAAGCTTGTCAAATGATTTTTGGTAAGCTTTGTCCAAACATTTTTCATGGGTCAAAATGCTATCAGGCAGTTACTTCACTAATTTGGTTTTGGGAAATTTGCTATTGATATTTCAGGTCAGACTGACTAAGGTATTTGGGGGCCTAAAAGAGGTAGATAAGTGCATTTAAAAATCTCATTTGATACCTCTGGGCACATCTACATGGTGCAAACAGCACTGTGCAGAAATACCCAAGCTAACTCCTCATGTACTACATCCAGAACCAAAAGCAGTATTTTGTGTTTTGCTGTTTGACCCCAGTACAATAAGCTTTGTTTCTTAGGGGCCACATTTACTGATGCTGACTGTGTAGGATGCATCATGTGGCAGAAACCATGACATGACACCACTGCATAGTTGTCTCAGGTTACTGCGCAGACAGTGTCTTGTGTAGACGCAGCCAGGGAGTATTATATACCCAATTATAATTGAGTTCAATGGAAATTAAATGCCTATCCTGCTTATACGCTTTTGTGCACCCCATTGTTACCACTGTTTAGCTTTAGATACCTAAATGCTTTTGTCAGTCTGGCTACTCACTTCACTTTTCCCAGTTTTCTTGTAAAGCAAGTGCCACATTAATAAATAATATGTTTTTAGAATAGATAGCACCTATATTTTTGCCTACAGATATAACTTCTGTTGACTTCAAACTTCCTTCACTAGAACTGAGAGCAAAAATAGGACTCTTATCCATTGACAAAAAGTGTTTGATGCTGAAAGATTTTCAGCTTAGTTTCCCTCCCCTTTTCCTCTTTATAAAGATGCTTTTAAACAACAATACTTGCCTAAGGGGCTGTGGAGTAGCTGCTCTCAATTCAGGAAGTAACCTACATAGAGCCACAAAATGCCTCATTTCTATTCTAAGCAAAAATAGAAGAAAGGACAGTATGCAGAACTGAACTTAAAGGATTGCCTCCCTCCCCCTGCACCCAAACATCTCTGTCTTAAGATTCTTCTGATGGATTTGGCCTAAAAATCCCTACATGAAAGAACCTCCCTACTCTTATTCCAGCAAAACCTCAGATTGAAAGCTGGAGGCGGGCAAATCCAGCTGAGAAGGTGAATCCACGCAGCTGTGTGCACTGGGTTTAGCACCTTTCAAGAAGTCTATGTAAGGCTTGGAGAACAGTTTTCAATTAGCAATAACTACACCTAGAATAAGGCTTGGGAATAGGTTTGGATAAAAGCAACCTAATATCACACAACCCTGAACTTTCCCCAAGTTTTTTAAACAAAATTTGAATGGAAGGTTCTTTGATAAACTCTTTCCATTTTGCATGTGACAAGGAGGTCACCCTGAAATCTTGTTTATGTGCCTCTCTGGGTAAAATTACCTCTTATACATGAGCGTCCCCCCCCACCCCACTGCTCATTTTTCTAAAGGCAAGAATGCCATGAATAACACACAAAGGGTGCATCCAGACAAGTGCACACATGCCTCTTGCAGCATCTCAAACCAGTATCTCAAACCATATTTGCAGCATGGGTTCAAAATTTAGTACCTGGAGTTCCACATACCAAATAAAAACACTGGGGAGAAAAGTGGTGCAGGGCATGGTTCCCCACTGTACCCTGAGGCAAGCCCGGGCTCAGACCTCCAGAGATGCTCTGACATCCGGCCAGAGTGTCTTTATGGTGCCTCCTGCTGCCCTAGCACACGTGTTCATGTGCCGGTGCAAGCAGGAGTGGCTCAAGACTGACCCAGAAACTGCCCATGTTAAGTAGGGCCTGGGAGGAGGGGGGAATGATGGTGGGGGGTTTCCTGTGTGGGAGTGGGGAGGTTGGTTGGGAAGTGTGGGTCCTTCTGCAGGGCCTACAGCCATTCCCTGCAGGGTCCCAGCCCCCCCATACCTCCTGAGAAGTCCCCCTACACAGTCCCCCCACTCCTGATCCCACCACAATTTCCCCACCCCTACCCACACACCGACCCACATGCCCCGACATCTCTCTACACACACTTACACACCACCCCATACCCGCTACACCTCTTCCTACCCCACTCCTGCAAACCCCACATCCCCCCATCACACACTCATTGTGTGTTAGGAAAACCAAAAGAAACATCAAAACATATAGATATTTAGAATGTATTTTACTGTGATGATAGAGACACTGGTAGCTTTCCAAATTGCTTTAACATTGTAAATATAGCAATAAAACATTGCCACATATATATAGTGGTCTTTTGTTCTCTCTCTCTCTCTCTCTCTCTCTATACATATATATGTATGTGTGTATATATATATATATGCGTGTATATGTGTTACCAGCCATTTTGTTTTGACACTGTTTCAACTCATTTTGAGGCTGAAACAGCAAAATTGAAATGAAACAAAGGGCTTCAAAACAGCCTAAGAACAAAACAAGGCTAGTCAAAATGTTCCGAAAGTCAAAAAGTTTTGACTATAGTGCTAGGGATGGAAGTCAGCCCAGCCCAGCCAATCCAGCACCACGGATGGGAAGTTAGCCCAGCTGTGCTGACTCCCTGTCCCCAGCCAAGCTACTAAAATGTCAAAACATAGTCAAAACAGTCTCACTGTTTTGATGAAGCAAAATGGAGCAGCTGTTTCGAATCAAAATGAAATTCGATACAAAACGCTGTTCTGTCGAAACCTTGAAACTCAAGGAGAAATGGAACGGCACCATTTCACACAGCCCTAATATGTATATGTATATGTGTATGTGTGTGTGTGTGTGTGTGTGTGTGTGTGTGTGTGTAGTGGTCTTTTGTTCTAATTGTGAAAGAACATGGATTTTGGGGTATTTTAAAAAGTGAATATGGGATACTGAAATGATTGTGGGGTTGCTTGAGCAACATGATTTTTGGGATAGCTGAATTGTTCATCAGTGGCAATGCAACAAATAAACTGTGCCCTACTTACTCCACTCCAGGTATTCCCTTTACCACATTTTACAGGGAAAAAAGTGGTTCTGAAATACTTTAGAGCTTTAATAAAACTTGCTGGTCCTATTTTTCATATCCCTCCAAATGTAAACTGTGTACACCCTCCGTAAATACAATGAATTCCATGTATGCAGGTGTTAGAAACATAAAAAGTGATAAAATTACAAATATTAGGGACTTCTGATAATGGGAAATAACTATACATTCTAATATAATAAAAGACTTAGTCTGTCTGTCTGTCTGTCTACCCATAATGCTCTGGGCCAACTGCGCATGCACCACTGAGAGGGTAGGCAGTGATTGGCTGGCCTAAGTGGGTGCAGACACAACTTTTCACTGGGGCTCAGGTGATGGAGCGGAGAAGGTCAGGAGTGAGGGAGCCACTGTGCCGTGCCCCCCCACCCTGACAACAGCTGGCAGAGAGGGGAGTGGGAAGAAGAGGAGGCATTACAGAGGCCTACCACCCTGCCATCGCCGCCACTGAGGGATGGGCTGGGGGGGGTGGAGGTGGGGCTGGGGCTATGTCTGGCTATTCATGGTAGCGGGGGCAGGCCGTGCCCAGGCCAGGCCATGGGGCAATTGGATCCCAGCAGCTCCTCCAGGGGCACGGACTGGTGGCTCCCATCATTGTGCACACCATGGGGAAGCCAGGGAAGGGGGGGCACATTCCTCCCCCCTTGGCTCCCCCACACCATGCCCCTGGACTACCCCCTGGGCTCTGATTACCTCTTGACCCAGCCCAGTCCGGCTGGGTCATGGGACAATTTGGAGTCCGGTGGCTTCTCCAGAGGCGCAGCACCAGGGAGTCAAGCGGGGGGTGCACATGGCCCCTGGGTCTGTGCACGAGGCAAAGGCAGGGCTCCATGCCTCATTCCTGCTGCTTTGACAGTGTTGTGGCACATGTGAGTCCCGCTGCTGGGCGGGCCAGGCAGTGAGGCATATGGCACCATAGCGGGGAGGGGATAGCAGGAGATATGAGGGGCAGGAGGGGAGCAGTGAGGGAGGTAGGGAATGAGGGTGAATTTGGAGAGGTTGGGGAGGGGAAGTATGGCTGAGCCCAGAGCAGCAGAGGGGGGAGAGCAGCAGAGGGTGGGGAGTGGGCCTGGGCCCAGACTGGCAGGGGAGAAGACCTGGGCCTGGAGCAGCATAGATTCATAGACTCATAGATGTTAGAGTCAGAAGGGACCTCAATAGATCATCGAGTCCGACCCCCTTCATAGGCAGGAAAGACTGCTGGCTTTAGATGACCCCAGCTAGATGCCTATCTAACCTCCTCTTGAAGACCCCCAGGGTAGGGGAGAGCACCACCTCCCTTGGGAGCCCATTCCAGATTTTGGCCACTCTAATTGTGAAGAAGTTCTTCCTAATGTCCAGTCTAAATCTGCTCTCTGCTAGCTTATGGCCATTATTTCTTGTGACCCCCAGAGGTGCCTTGGTGAGTAGAGCCTCACCAATTCCCTTCTAAGCCCGCATGATGAATTTATAGGCAGCCACAAGGTCGCCCCTCAACCTTCTCTTGCGGAGGCTGAAGAGGTCCAGGTGCTCTAGTCTCTCCTCATAGGGCTTGGCCTGCAAGACCTTAACCATACGAGTGGCCCTTCTCTGGACCCTCTCCAGGTTATCCACATCCCTCTTGAAGTGTGGTGCCCAGAATTGCATGCAGTACTCCAACTGCGGTCTGACCAGCGCCCGATAGAGGGGAAGTATCACCTCCTTGGATCTATTCGTCATGCATCTGCTGATGCACGATAAAGTGCCGTTGGCTTTTCTGATGACTTCGTCACACTGACAACTCACGTTCATCTTGGAGTCCACTAGGACTCCAAGATCCCTTTCTGCTTCCATGCTACCGAGCAGGTCATTTCCTAGGCAGTAGGTGTGCTGGACATTTTTTCCTCCCTAGGTGCAGCACTTTGCATTTCTCCATGTTAAATTGCATTCTATTGTTTTCTGCCCATTTGTCCAACCTGTCCAGGTCTGCTTGTAGTTGTTCCCTGCCCTCCAGTGTGTCCACTTCTCCCCACAGTTTTATATCATCTGCAAACTTGGACAGAGTACACTTCACTCCCTCGTCCAAGTCACTGATGAAGACATTGAAGAGTATTGGTCCAAGGACCGAGCCCTGCAGGACCCCACTGCCCACGTGCTTCCAGGTCAATACTGACCCATCCACTACCACTCTCTGGGTATGACTCTCTAGCCAATTTGCCAATCAACCTTACTGTGTAATCATCCAAGTCACAGCCTCTTAACTTGTTCACCAGTATGGGGTGGGATACCGTATCAAATGCCTTCCTGAAGTCTAAGTAAACAATGTTGACCCCTACTCCTGCGTCCAGGTGTTTTGTACCCTGGTCATAAAAAGAGACTAGATTAGTCAGGCATGACCTACCTGCTATGAACCTGCTCTGGTTTCCCCTCAGCATAATTTTTCCTGCTGGGCTCTTACATATATGAGCCTTAATAATGTTTTCAAAGACTTTGCCAAGGATGGAGGTGAGACTGGTTGGTCTATAGTTGCCTGGATCCTTTTTCCTCCCCTTCTTGAAAATAGGGACCACATTGGCCCTTTTCCAGTCCTCCGGGACCTAGCCCATGTGCCACAAGTGCTCAAATATTCTTGCCAGTGGCTGTGCAATGACGTCAGCCAGTGCCTTCAGGACCCTTGGATGGAGCTCATACGGGCCTGCCAACTTAAATGCATCCAGTCCTTCCAAGTGACTCTGCACCATCTCAGGGTCAACACTGGCTTGTCTGGTGCCCTGCTGTTGTCTCTCTATGATCCCATTGTGAGACTTGTCTTGCCCTTCGTTTAGGAACATTGAGGCAAAGAACTCATTGAGGAGTTCAGCCTTGTCCCCTCTGTCTGTCACCAATTGCTTTTGTCCATTCAGTAGTGGTCCTATACCGCCCTGGGCCTTCCTTTTACTCCCTATATATCTGAAAAACAATTTTTTGTTATCCTTAAGTTGGGATGCCATCCTCAGCTCCATGGTAGCTTTGGCCTTTCTAACTGCTTCCCTACAACTGCAAGCTAAGGAGGTATGCTCCTCTTTAGCAATCTCTCCCTGTTTCCACTGCTTATATGCCCCCCTTTTTGCCCTTAGGCTGCTCTGGATTTCTCTGGTCAACTAAGGAACACTCTTGGCTGGAGCAGTGGGACTGGGACCGGGGTGGCAGGGGGAGCAGGGCCAGACCTGGAGCAGTGGGGGGAGGAGGGAGAGCAGGCCTGGGCCCACAGTGGCAGGGGCAGTGGGCCTGGGCCCAGAGCAGTGGGGACAGCAGACCCAGGCCTGGAGCAGTGTGGGAAGCGGGCCTGCGCCTGGAGTGGTGATGGGTGTGGGGCCAGACCCAGAGCAGCAGGGGAAGGTGGGGAGAGGAGCCTGACCCAGAGCAGTGGCAGGAGGGGGGAGAGTGGGCCCAGGCCTGGAGTGGCGGGGGCAGAAGGCACAGGCCTGGAGCAGCAGGGGCAGTGGGCCCAAGCTTCGAGTGGTGGGGGGAGCAAGGCCAGACCCAGGGTGGCTGGGGTAGGAGGGGAGCAGCACTCAACCCAGAGCAGCAGCAGGATGGCGGGGAGCAGGCTTCGAGTTGCAGGGGCGGTGGGCTCCAGCCCGGAAAAGCAGGGGGAGCCGGACTGGACCTGGAGCAGTGGGCGGAGAGGGGGGATGGGGGCTGGACCTGGAGAGGTGGCAGGAGCGGGGAGCAGGCATGGATCCAGCATGGTGGGGGGGAGCGCAGGGCTGGATGTGGGGCTCCATACCCCCCACCCCTCCCCCACATCATTCTTGACAGGCAATTTGCTAGTACATAGTATAAGCAGTAATTTTAAGATTCAATATCTTGTGACCTGTGAAGGAAGAAATCTTCATTTTCTGGGGCTGGATTCAGCATAGCTCTCATGAGATCATAGAAAAGTAGAGCTGTAAGGTATAGTGATCATCAGGTTCAATAAAAACAGGCATACATGAATGAGAAAAAAAAATAACAACAAACTTTAATTGTGGATCAGTACACAATCCTTCCCCCCACCCTTTTCTTGTCTCTGTACCAACTTTCCTGTAACTAAGTGATCATCTCTCAATTTCTAACTTCCTCATTCTTTTAAATTAGGGAGTTTCTCTAAATTATAATTTGAATCACATCTTTCCTCTTAATAACATACTACCAATGACTACAAAGATCAGTTAACACCCATCAATTATCTACAGAGGAGAGGGTACTGGCACATCACTCTGGCTTTACCACTCACTTTCCTATTTTTTTTCTTTTCTGCAGCTCCTTTAGCAAGTCTGTATGAGGCTTTCAGAAAGTTTCACTTTCCTCAGATCAGTAAAGTACTTGACCCTCTGAGTTGTCTGAGGAGCTTGCTCGTTGATCTGGATCTTCTTTTTACAGTGCTAAAGTAGGAACAGTCAGTAGAGAACAGCCCTTGTCCACCTCTTCCATCATGTCTTGAAAGCCTTCTGGAAGAGATTGTAGATCCTGATGATTACAATGCAATTTGTCCCCTGGCCTGTTCAGATAACATAAATAACCTGTCTAATTTACAGAGGCTGCCTCCAGATTTCACAGTCAAGCGCCATTTTCACAGCAGAGCACAGTGCCTCCTTACACATACCTCTGATTAGCTGAAGGACCCCAGAAGGCCTACACCTCCATGGAGATTGACAAGTAGCCTGTCAGTCTCCAGGGAAAGACAGGACTTTCAGGGCTGCTCTGTCAATCACAGGTGTGCGTGTAGGGGCAGGGGGGAGGGCATGCTGTGCTCTGTTGCAAAAATCTCCTCTCCTCCCCCCTGGCTGTGCTTCAGGACACCAGGACTTCCTCCCTCTGTTTGTAGCTCTCTCTCTCCCCTCCCTCCCCCCTCCATTTTCCTGCTTTTTTGCAGTCCCTGTGTTTTTTCACAAGGACTGGGCTTTTTCATGGCGGACCTACCAAATTTGCAGTTTCCATGAAAGTCACAAAATCATGAATTTGGTAGGTCCCTAGGCATAAGACCATGGATGCACTAAGTACTTTAAAGTACCCTGATAATCAAGTGCACTTGAAGTGTAATTTCCTTGTTAGCTAATTTCAGTTTAGGAAGTTTATAGGCTCTTCTGTCAAAATACCATTATTCTTTCTACTTCTGAATTTCTTTTGTCCCATTTACAGCATCATTATCCTGACCTTTTGGTAGACTGTAACAGATTTAATATGTTCTAATTTACAATTG
This sequence comes from Alligator mississippiensis, assembly GCF_030867095.1. Classification (NCBI taxonomy): domain Eukaryota; kingdom Metazoa; phylum Chordata; order Crocodylia; family Alligatoridae; genus Alligator; species Alligator mississippiensis. Next base: position 150,966,443 of record NC_081826.1, read on the forward strand.
ACCCATTAACAGCTGTGCTGGTGACCAGTCCTTTACCATGGTGTACTTTGATACTCCAATAATGATTTATGAAAATTACCCCTACCATCAAATACTTGCTTCATTAGGTTTTTTATGGTCCAGGTAGACCTTTCCATAAGAACACTTGATTGGAGATAATTAGGATTTATGTCCTATGAGAAAAGTCACAATCCATGGAAAATTGCTTAAACTTGGGACTAGAGAACTGTGGCCCATTGTCACCAAAACCTTGCAAATTTGAGCTTCAGGATGGTTATCACTGGCTTCCCAGTACTACTGGGCAGGGTTCATATTTCTGGATACAGGGCGTAATAATCTGTAACTATTAAATATGTCTTTGAATTCCAAATAAATAGATTAATGCTATCCTTTGCATATGCCCTGGATAGAACTGAGTGAAGTTGCAACAGCTCTACCTGCTGACATGGTTGAAACTTCCAACAGGTGTAACAATTTCTTATTATATTTTTAATCTCATTATTGATCCTAGGCAAGTAGTTCAGTTTATATTCTTGCTTTCTATTCTTCTCTATTTCTGTATGGCTCTCATAGATGGCTTTATTTCATTTCAGAGCCTCCTTGGTATCACCACCTTACTACCTTTATAAACTATCCTTCCTATACTTAAAGTTTATAGCAGCAATTCCAGTACTCTCTTTTAGCTAAGCTGAAGTCACCTTTATACTCTGGCAACCCTTTAATTATTGCTTCTTTCAAAAAGTCCAGTGAATTATCTTTTTCTGTTTCTGCTTTTATTTGCTGCATTTGTAGGGAGTGACTTTACAATTAAATTTACATAAGCTTGCAGTTCTGTCTCAAAGGTCTTTTCTGCTTCATAGCATGGTGTATAGCTGTAGAGTGTGCATCCACAGTAAACACAAATTTACCTGGCACATAGGTCACAACCAAATCATAATTTTGCAGCTTCAGTATCATTCTCTGAATCTTCGAGGCACAGTTTGCTAACCAGTGATATCAGGGACTTATGGTCTGTTTCTCTATACAAAAATTAACCATAGAAATATTGATGAAATCTATCACAAGCCAATAATATTCCCAGTAACTCCTCAGCATGTGTATATGTGGTTTCTATCTCTGTCTGTCATCATTTTGAATGTACAGGCCACTGATTGCCAATAGTTGTCATACCTTTGCAAAGATCATTGCATCATTCCTTGACTGCATTGTATCCACTTAAATTTTTATAGACTCTCCAGGGATATGGAATTTTAATAGTGGTTAAATTCATCATTCCTCTTGTTTTTCATCCCAGCACCACTCATTTTTATTCCCAGGAAATTTCCTCAAAGATGTTAGCTTGTACAAACATATTAGATATATATTTGCCGAAATAATTTACCATTCCCCAAAAATGTTGCACTTAGGGTTGAAAAATTCTTTTAAAAATTGCAATTAATTGTGAGATTAAAAAAATAGTTGCAATTAATCACAATTGTAATTGCACAGTTAAACAATAGTTGGCACCCCCCACCCAACAGCCTGGAACTTATGTGCCCTGTGGGTCCTCCCCACCACCAGCAACAGCACATAGCCCCAGCCCCAACCCTGGCCTGCCCTGTACCCATTCCAGACTTGCCCTGGCTGGAGAAGACCAGTCAGAACCTCGGTGTACAGCTGTGACCCCATACCTACCCCATGCCTAGTCCAGATTCACCTGCCCACACTGAGCAGTGGCAGTGACCAGGCAGAATCTGCTGCTCAGTGTGGAGAAAAAGCAGCCCCTCTCCCTCACCACTTCTGAACCCTTCTTGCTGCAGCCACCTAGAGCCTGTGCCTGGGCTGCCCTGTGGCTCCTCTACACCACCACCTCTGTTCTGTTGGGCAGCCTGGAGGTGGCAGTGACAGCAATGGAGAGGAGCAGCAGAGCAGCCCAGGCATGGGCTCTGGGCAGCTGAAGCAAGAATGGCCTGGCAGCAGTGAGGGTCCACTTTTCCCCTGTGCCGAGTAGAAGCTTCTGCCCAGCTGCTGCTGCTGCTGCTCCTGCTCAGTGTAGGCGGGTGAGTCTGGAACACGTGAGGGGTGGGCCAGGGACAGGGCTGTGCATACAGGTACTGGCTAGTCTGGAGCCAGTCCACTCCACTGGTCAAAATAAAGTGTGCGATTAACACAATTAAAAAAACAATGCACTCATTTATTTTTGCTTTAATTGCATAAGTTAACTGCAATGAACTGACAGCCCTAGTTGCACTTCTTTTGCCTGGGGATGTGATATCATTTTAGTGGCCATAATTTTCATTTTGTAAGGTTTCAACCCCTTTGGTGAAGATCCCTAATAAAAGTCAACTCAGCAACACTCAGCCCTCACTTCACTTTATTTAATTTCATATTTGCGGCTCCCATTGCCTCCAACACTTCCTAAAGCCTACAATCATATTTTGCTTTGGGGGAGCCCCAGATCATAATATCATCATAAAAATTTTCATACTAGGCATATGCTCATAAATCATGTACATAAGTTTATGATGCAGTTTGGGAGCAGAAGCAATTCTAAGTTTGACACAGAAGTCTGTACTTTCCAAATGGAGTATTAAATGTGCATAATTTAGAGCTTTTTTCCATTAGCTTCAGCTGTCAAAATCCTGAGGAGGCATCCAATTTATACTGAAAACTTGTGAGTTGGCAAATTGGGTCATAATCTCTATTCTAGTTGGCTATTTAAAATGTTTTCATTTGAAGTCCCTAACAGCTGAAAGTTATTTTTCTCCATGATAACTAAGCAGCTTTCCCATTCTGTACATTCCTGAATTTTCTGTATGACTTGTAATGCTTCCATCCTTGCTATCTCTGCCTTGTCACAGAGAGAAAATAACACTTTGTTGTATGCTTGATTAATGGGAGGAACTTACTTACCTGAATTGTATATTTACCTGGCAAGCAACATAGATCTTCAAATAAATCCTTGTAATTTGACATGAGTGTCTCATATTCCAGGCCCTTGTACTGCAATCACATGTTTCATTAGACAAGGTTTTTCACAAGATGCCAGACCCCAAATCATTGTCATCTCATTAGGCACCATAATGAACAGGTGTTTTAATACTCTACTCATATGATCAGAGATCCTAGTTTTCCCTGACAAAAAAATCACAAATTCTCTGATAAAAACCCCAACATCCATGATTAAAATGAAAGTCCACTATATATATATATATATATATATATATATATATATATATATAAAATATCAGTTGAACACAATGTTTTCTTGATATATTTACATTTTTAAAGCAATTTGGAAGCCTACCAGTGCCTCAATCAAATAAAATACATTTTAAATAACTATAAATTTTGGCATTTGATTTTGGGTTTTTTATCATGGAAAATCAAAGCTCCCCCTGCTCCCTTAGCTCACAGAACATGAGTCCAGGCCCCTCACTCCCCACCCACAGTCCCCCGGCCCTGCTGGTGCCTTTCACCCCCCACCCCCAGCCCCCTACCCCCAGCCCTGCTGGAGGGGGTCCCCAGCTGCTAAGCCTACAGGACTAGAGACCCGGGTCCACAGCCCCCTGCCCCCTGCAGTAGGCAGCAGATGCTACAGTGGAGCAAAGCCTAGCTCCCCCCTTCTGTTGCCTGCTGCCTGCCTACTGTGGGTTCGGGTGCGGGGGTGGGGTCTGGTTCCCCAACACTGCGTGCACTCCCAGGGGAGCAGGGCAAATGCATGCCCCCCAGATCTGTACATGGGGTGGGGGAGGGCACGGGCTGCCTGCTGCAGGCTCAGGCTCCTGCCCTGCTGCCCTTCCCCAGAGTCTCTGCAACCCAGTGGGTGCGACTAGGTGCTGCAGAGCACAGTGAGGCCATACAGGGAATCTGCTTGCCGCTGTGAGTTCTGTACTGCCCTGGTGATGTGTCCTCTGCTCATGTGTCAGTGGTGAGGGACACAACTCAAGGCCATCACCCCTGCGGCTGCCACATGGGCAGGGGATGCCACGCCATGGCAGTGTGGAGCTCACAGCAGTAAGCAGCTTCCCTGTGTGGCCCTGCTGTGCCACGTTGCACCCACTGGGCTGTGGAGGCTCCAGGGGTGGGCAGCCCCACCCCATGCACAGATCTGGTTGGGCATGGGTCCCCCCCTGCTCTCCTGGGAACCAGCCAAACCCCCAGCCTCCTGGACAAGCTTCCTGCAGCCCTGTCCCATTCTCCGCTGGGGCCCTGTGGCTGTGCATTGTAGCCCCAGGCTCCAAGCCCCATGCATCACCTGGATAGGCAGCAACCCCAGCCCTAGCCCTGCCCACTTCCTCCCTCCCTCCCTTCCTATGGAGGTTTCAATCCATACTCCCACTTACCTGCAGGAGCTGCTCTCCAGGCTGCCTGGTAGCTATGTATATACACATGCACGTCACCCCCTGCCTGACCACCCTCCTCCCACTCCCTCACAGCCCATGGCAGGCTGGAACTTTGCCAACCTGCAGAGAGCTCTTTGCAAAACTGCAAAATCCATGGGATTCTCTGTTAAAATGAGAAATCCTCATTTTCCTCGGGCAAAGGAGAAAATTAACATTTTTTTTCCATTTTCCTGTGGGAAACAGAAAATCCAGATCCCTGCTTATAATGGATGTTAGCAGTAATGCATCTTCCATTAATTGCTATATTGTTACTGAATAGCCTATTATTTTGATGTTTTCTGGACTCACTTTTGGTCTCAGTTTAGTTCTGTGATATTTATGCTGTGGCAAAATATTAACTTGAGTTCTAGTGTCCAATTTAAATGAAATGATTGTTCCATGCACTACCAGTGGCAGAGTTCTACCATATCATCATAAAACTCCACTTCTGCTATACATCCAAGTGTATATAGGTTTTTGTGAGATCTTTGTGTTTGGGATCTGCCACACTTGGTAGTTACAAGTTACACAGTTATAATAGAGCTTTCTAAATGCAACATATTTAGGGCCATGCTGCCTTCCATACTTGCTGCATTCTTGCCTATGATCTCTTTCTCCCTTAGTAGTCCCCATCAAACAAATGATTCCGCCCCATGAGGTGGATTTTTGTAGCTATACTTTTCTTGTCTCATGCATGAATGACCTCTTCTGATGCATTCAGCTCTGTAGTCTGGGTCTTCACAGTTTCTGCGGTTTTGAAAATGTGGGTAGTTTTACCTAGGGATAAGTCTCCCTCAAACAAAAACCTCTCTTATAACATCTATGTTGCCATGAATAATTCTATCTCTGATCCCCAGGGATCCTAGAAATCCATTTGCCGTGGCAAAATGTGGAATTTGTGTTTTTATGGCGAATTTTTAGAATCGCAAGAGAAAAAAGAAACGATTGAAAATAAAATATTGGCTCCCCAGTGGGAGCCAGCAGTTCTCACAGCCACTGCAATAGCAGACTGCTGGGGGGTGAAGCCATTGGCACACAGGAAAGTAGCCAAGATAGAGGCTGCCCCCCTCTCCTTCCACTGCTGATTGGCCAAGAGGGCTGCACATCCTGCAGCCCAGCCCCTCTCCACCAATCAGCAGGGTGGGATGAGGCTGCCTGAAGGGAACCCCTCTTAATCAGTCAGCAGTGAGGGGCAGGGCCCCTCTGCCAATCAGGATTGTGGGGAAGCTCACCACAGAAAAACATGGATTTTATGGTTTTTATGGGTGAATTTTTTTTTTTAATCATGGAAAATTAGGATCTCTGCTAATCACAGATTCTGTCAAGTGTCCAAAAGCATAGGTCTTCCTAAGCCTCTTCAGTTCAGTAACATATTGATTCATATTTTCTTCTGTTCTCTGTTTGCATGTAAAAAAATCTGTGCCTTTAAAAGGAATCATTCATTTTTGGTACACAACACTTATCACATTTAGTCAGTACTTGACTTAAATGTGAAGGTAAAGTTGTTGTAAACAGACAGGGATTCCTCCTCCACAATATGCAAGATGATTAATTTGACTTTATCATTTTTTTTTTTCTTTTCTGTTCTTATGGCAGCTATTCACCACTCATACCTTTGTCTGAATTTCTTTCAGTTCTCCAAAATATTGCCTGACAACAGCAGATGAGATGGAGAATGTAACATTCCTTTAACTAACAGTCGTTCTTCCTTATTGAATTAACCTATGGCTGTATAGAAAGAACACTTACAGGAGTCTTTGTCCTGTCACACAGCTACGTTGCCCCATGTACACCATTTCCCACTTCTAGAGTTTGAACCTAAAAATCTTCCATTCTCCTCATTTGCCGCTTCTGACATCATGGCTGTGTCCAGACATGCAGGCACATGCAGTTTGTGACATCACAAACTGCATGCGTGGAATGTTAAAATGTGCCCTGGGCAAAATTTGCTACCAGGATTTCCTGGTAGCATAAAAAAAAAGGACCAGGAAAAAAAGCAGTGCTTTTATAGCTGCTGACCAGAGTATCTCTATGTCTCCATTTGTGCCCCTGATGCTCCAGCAAGCTGGAAACTAGGAGGTGCTGGGCAATGTCAGTTTGCCCAAAGAGACAATTTGTCCTGCAACAAAGTACATATGATGAGATGTGCACTGAGGCACAAGGAAGCAGCACAAATTTGTGCTGCTACAAGCACACGACCCTGCACATTTGGACATGGCCTATGTAGTGACTACCAGGTTCAATAAAATGAAGCATACATGAATGAGAAAGAATTAACAACAAGCTTTAATTGTGAAGCAGCAAACAGATAAGTATGCATTTATCTATGCAATAACTTTCCAGTAACTGATATCTAAGGAACAATTGTAAAAGATGTGAATGTGTTGAATCTGCATGTGTGAATCTTAACACTTTCTGTTGAATGTGCCAATGTATGTACAGTTTTACCTTATGTTTACTATATATTCTGTGCCTACCAGTCTGGCAACTCTCTTTCCCATACTTCTGGTTGGAGTCATTTATTTATGAATGCCTTGGACAAACATAACAATTGGCAACAAGGATGGGATACCATGAGTGGGGCATATATTAAATCAGCTAGAGGAATTTATTTTAACAGTAGGTACTTAAAATCTGTTGGAATCCAAAATAGCTATTTATATTAGAACAACTGGGGCTTATGATAACACCCTGAAGGATTGGCCTATGTACATAGAGCGGCTGGAACAATTTTTTGAAGTAAATGAGATCCTTCCTTTTTCATGTCCTTATGACAATCTATTTAGCAGAATTCACAGAAATCTGACAGGCTGCACCACAAGCATTTCTTCTATGGCATCAAACTTATAACCTCTGGGTTGTCAACTACACACGTTAGCATGCACACCACCCTAGCCCAGAGTAAATGAGTTTTCTCACAGGAATCATGCAGCTACACTACTGAATTTAATGGGAAGAAAAAACACAGTTTTTACTATGCAGCCTGCTCACCCCAGAGAAGCCAGCAAGCAAAAACTTTAAGGAATTAGTGAAAATTATCCAAGATCATCAGGCACCTAAGCCATTGTTTATTGCATAAAGGTTCAAGTTTTGGAAGAGAAATCAACTTGAATATGAATCTATTTCCTCTTTTGCAACAGAGTTACGGAAATGATCAGAATATTGTGATTTTAAGGATAGACTTAATGAGGCTTTCAGAGACAGATTTGTGTGTGGGCTACTTAATGAAGCCATACACTCTTAACAGAGGAAGAACTCCCCTTTAAATGTGCTGTTAAGATAGGATTAGCTATGGAAACTGCAGGAAAGCATGCTAAAGAACTGCATACAGGATTGCCTATGGAAAAAGGAATGTATGGGTGAGTCTACACATGCGATTAGTGCATATGGATAAACTGTGGAACTTATTGCTCTAGAGTTTTTTGCTTCCAGGTGCACTGTTTGAATGTGCACCCAGGAGCAATTAACTCTGGAGAAATCAGCTCTGGAGTTTATTCATGCACAGCACTTGGAGCCTGGTTGGAGCAGACCTGGCTGGCAGGGGGCTCTGGGGGTCAGCCTGCCACCCTGGGGCTGCTGTGACCCAGCTCAATGTACTGCAGAGGGGCTGGCTGGGGCACAAGGGTGCTTCAGTGCAGGGCTTGCCAGCAGGCAGCCCCCACACTAAAGCACCCTTGTGCCCCAACCAACTGGGTCAGCGTCTACATGTGAGCACATGAAAAAACTCTGTAGCAGGGTAGTACTTGTATTTACAAGTTCTAGCCTGCTGCAGAGTTTATTAGTTTCATGCACCCTAATAGGAGTGCATGTGTAGACGATGAGATATTTACTATGAACCTAATTAGTGAGCTCCACAGTAAATTAAATAGGCAGTTGAAGAGCCAAAGGAGGCAGCAGCCTGCTGTGTGTTATTAGTGTGGAAAAAGTTCTCACTTCCCAACTAATTGCTGGTTTAAGGAATGCTACTGCCAAAGTTATAGTAAGGATGATTGTATCCAGGCAGTGTGCTGTGCTAACAGAAAGAAAGAGGAGACTGGAAAACTATAGAAAAGGAAATAAAAAGGTATATGTAATAAATAATGAGAATGGAGTAGCTAGTCCGGGCCTACGTCATATGAACAAGGGTGATGAATCAGCCATCTGGCAGCCAGGGTTGCTGAGAAAACCTTTAAAATGGAGCTAGGTACAGGTTTTCAGTGTCTGTTATCTTATATTCTGAATATAAAACAAGTTTTAGAAACTTGAAATTAAAGAAGCCCCTGTGTTGTTTAAACATACACAAGAGAGAAGATCATACCAAAAAGGGTGATTGCAGTGCCCATAGAATATAATAATAAATGACATCTCTTAGACTTACGTCATTCAAAAGGGGGGATCCACTCTGGGATCATGAATGGTTGAAAGAGTGGACTTGTGTAAAAATGGTGCGGGCACTTTCAAAGCTCCTTGCAGAAACAGTGAAACAACAATTAGAAGGAATATTAAAATGTTGTTCAGCAAGGGTCTCATTCTTATTTGCCCACGTCCTTCTTGAAGCTCAGTAATAGATCAGTGGAGCTAAGCTGATTTACACCAGCTAGGGATCTGACCCCTGACTACATTTGTTAATCTTAATTTTTTATGATTCTATGACAAAATATGCATGATTTGGTGTGTCATTTTGCCACACAATTGTACTGCTCTGCTAGACGAGGCTGATCCTCCTTAATGCTCCTTTCTATAGTTGTGGCTCATAGAAAGGGGCCTTGCAGAGAGGCTAATATAATTTAAAAATTATGCCATCAGAGTGGTATAATGAAGCTGTAGTGTAAATGAGACCCAGACATGATTGGTTTAGTGGGGCACATCCAGACGAGTGTGCATGTGTGGTTGCGGCACCTCAAACCTATCTGCAGCACTGCAAAACATACACACTGTGCATACAAGTGTTCAACAAACTGCTTATTTGCAGTGTGGAAGGTTTTTTTGACACTGGGAGATCCCAGTGTCAAAACAACCTGTGCCAAAAAAAAGGCACACGGTACATGTGGCTGCAGTGTGCACTGCCTGAAACCAGAGCCTGGCCAGCAATGCTCTGGCTGCCAGCCCAGCTCTATGCACCTGGATTGCCATTGCTGAAGCTCTGGAAGACCCCCAGATAAGCTGCTGGATCCAACCCAGGTGCTGGCCCCAGCCTCCTCTACTCCACCCTGGGCAACTTGCTGAGCTCCAAAGAACATACGTAGGGGCATTCTCCGGAAACAATTAGTAGCGGCACATACTTCCGCTCTCCATGGGTGCATCCCCACGAGTGGGAACTTGTGTTTCTTGGGGACAACTAGCAGCGGCACACATTTGTGCCACTGCTAGTTGTTCCCAGGGAACACAAATTCCCGCTCATGGGGATGCACCTACGGAGAGCAGAGCGACCCAGAAGGTCTGAGCTCTGGGTTCTAGTGCTAGCTCTGTCACAGATCTCTTGTATGACCCTAGGAAAGTTGCTCCTCTTTAGTCTATTTCTTTTTTATTTAGAGAGCTAGCTCTTCTGGGTAATTATTGACTCATTATGCACTGGTACAGAACCTAGTCCATAAGGTCTCTGGGAACAACCATTGTACAAATAGCTAGTACAGCTAGTTTCATTTGCGTGCTGGAAAAATTATCCTTATTATTGGCAGGAATACAGACTGTATTATACGAAAGTTAAAAAGCCAAAACTGTGGCCAGCAAAGTTATTGCACTGCTCTATTTGGGAAGTTAGAGCATCATTTTTCAGTTACTCAATGGAGTTCTATCCTAATATCAGAGTACCATAAGTGCTCTCAGTGGTGCCATTCTGAAAAGGGCATTGTCAGACTACATGCATGCAGAGCAACAAATGCAAATATATAAGATGTTTCACATCTTCTTTTCCTTTTCAATAAAGAGTGATGAAATAATGCATTACTACAGTACCCATTACCTCTGTGCTAATTAAAGATGTCAGCTTTTCCTGTTATTAAACCCATTTTTCAGAAGTTTAACAAGAACTGAGATAATATTTTGAATAAATAATTGATCTCACAAGTTCCACCTCCTTTTCCTTTCTTGCAAATTATCCACAAATAGGGGATAAATGTGTTCATGCTTTGTAACTGTCCAGAAAAACTTGTACTCTGTTCAGCTTGTGGGTTCCTGACAAACTGCTAGGCACGAGGTTGTCCTTGCTAATTGCTCCCAATTTGGCTGCATTTTGACTTTCAGGGAATGGAAAATACAATAGGAAAAGAGAAGAGTTTTTGACTTTTTTGCCCTCAAACACCTCGAAGGTTCAGCTGAAACTAATGTCAACTGCCTATGTTGGCCTTTGACTGTACAAGCTCAATGACTTGCTTTCAGCCACATACATTGTATCAGAAATGTGTCACACCCTACTGTCATGGTTGCCAGTGTTGGGCAACATCGCTTAATACCTCAGATCCATTGTGAGGAAGCAAAACTTACACTAATAAAGAATTGTGTGCCAGTCCTGATTTGCCACTGTAAATAGATCTTTTCAGCAACTTTGCAGTTTGTTTGTCATCAAGATCATCCCTGTGGTCCCACATGCCATGTCAGGATAGTATAGAATCATACAGGCAAAAGAAAGAGTCTTCAGTAGCTGTTTCTTACCACCGATCTTACCATCTGCCTCCTAGTTTTGACCTTTTCTGTCAATGGGCCCACTGAACAAATTCCAGGCTGGCTAAGATCAATGCATAACTGCAGCCAATACAGATGATCTACATTGTTTATCTGACAGTGATTTGAAAACACTGGGATCTGCCAACAAGGCAGCTGTTGCTTGGCTAGATGTGCGTTTGCTAGATAGGCTGTATGGGCATGTTGGAGCAGCCTGTTTGGCTAGCTTGATGAAGAGAGCTTGGATGTTGGACAGCAGCAAGTGTAGCTGTGGCCGAGAAAAATAACGCTTAACTCTGACCTGGAGATGATATACTTCCCGCCCCACCCCATCTAAAATTGCCAAACAAGTTTTATCTACACAGAAATTTTTGTCAAACTGTTCATGCTTTCATTACAGATTTGAAACCCTGATAATGGAGATTGTAACAGAACACCTACTGTGGGCCTGTCACTGGGGTGAAAGGGACACAGCACAGAAATAGGAAAGGAGAGAAAACTTACCCATGTCAGAGCTGCGGAGAACAAGGTGGGAAGGCAGAGAGCACCAGGAGCCCAGGTGTTCGCAATGTAGTTCTGCTCTGACTCCAGCAGAGAAACATGTGGACACCAGGCATGGCAGATTGGCTCCTGGGGGAGGAGCCAGAAGATAAAACAGGGCCGGGG